>NC_134528.1:28477731-29077731 GCF_027942865.1 Odontesthes bonariensis | reverse complement strand
CAGATTTCCATGCTTTGCAAAGTTTTGCTTCTGCAGATGAAAAACGCATTTGGTCCTCAGCGGGTGCAACTCATACAGATGGTGTTTGGCTGGGACCTGATGGTAAACCCTGTCTTCCTAAACATTTTTTTCCTCACTTTGCTAAATTGACACACGGGTTGGACCATGTGTCAAAAGGGGGGATGCTGAATGCTCTCACTGCTCATTGGTTCACAAAAGGGTTCAGCTCATATGCACAAAAATACTGTCAGTCATGTATGGTTTGTGCTACACACAATGCAGGGAAAGCAATACACACTTCACAAGCTGCACATCCTCCACCAGAAAGACCTTTTGAACATTTAATGATGGACTTTGTTGAACTCACACCAGCTGAAGGAAAGAAATATGCACTCGTAGTAGTGGACATGTTTAGTAAATGGGTTGAAGTTTTTCCTGCAAAACATGCAAACAGTCATGCAGTAACTAAAGCACTGCTGACAGAAATCATTCCAAGGTGGGGCATTCCAGAGAAGATCAGTAG
This sequence comes from Odontesthes bonariensis, assembly GCF_027942865.1. NCBI lineage: Eukaryota > Metazoa > Chordata > Actinopteri > Atheriniformes > Atherinopsidae > Odontesthes > Odontesthes bonariensis. The sequence continues at coordinate 29,077,208 of NC_134528.1, read as the reverse complement.
TGATAATGGCAGACACTTTGTAAACACAGCATTGACCGAGGTTGGTAAGTTCCTGGGAATAAGCTTGCGTACACATTGTGCTTATCATCCACAGAGCGGAGGTGCTGTGGAGAGAGAAAATGGTACTTTAAAGTCCAAGCTAGCCAAATGTTGTGAAGAAACGGGTCTGCCATGGACAAAAGCATTACCTATTGTGCTCACCTATATGAGGATGAGAATAAGGCCCAATCCCAATTCTATTTTCTACCCCTTCGCCTACCCCTCGCCCCTTCAAACGGAGGGGTAGGCGTAGGGCTAAGAATGTCACCCCTTCGAATTGGGACAGCACTTCACACTCACGAACGTAATAAGTCCGCGCCGTCAGTTGTTACGTAACCAAAAGCGACAGCTTTAGCCAGAAGTAAACAAACATGACCGGTGCTGTGGTGTTCGCGCTGTCCTGGGCTATTCGGATATCTTTAGAAATATCTGCGTCGAATCGACGGAGTGCCATCAGGCGAAGGCGTCTTCGACATCTGGGAGCATTGCTGGATCTTGTTACGGTATGTAGAATGAGAAATTAATGCAAATAACGCTTGTGAGTGAGCAGCTGGTAGCTTCCAGAGCCGGCGTGTGAATATGATAACGTGTGTTTGTGTTTGAAAGTGCTTCTAACTGTACATTTGTGATCTCGTGTAATATAGAAACAATTTGCTTGTCTCGTTGGATTTGCTGATTTATTGATTGGAGTAATATCCTAACCTGGCTAACCTAGCTGAAAGCATAAGCTAACGTTTAGCCTTTGTTACTCGCCTCGTTCCGTTTGGAATAAACATGCAGCTCATGCGTTTTTGAAGCGGTTTTCTTTGTACCAGGTTCAGATTTGATGACATAAATAAATGCACTGCATTGTGTGTGCTATCAATGTGTTGGTTTGGGAGGATGAAAGCCTGATCTTTCCATGTTTTTCTTTCCAGCAGACGGGTCATCCTACAAATTATTGGACCACAACGTTTACCCCAATTTCTTTTGTTATCCCTTGTATAATAAATCTCTTCATACCAATATCCGTTCCAGTCGTTAATATGATGTTGATGTGATAATCATGCTCAAACCTTTGCAAACCTTTTGTCCTTAATTTCTTTTATTAGGCTCACATTACAGACTGGTAAGGCAGCTCATTTTCAGAAATAACAGCTTAAAGTGTGTGGTGAAAATATGGACAATAAACAGTATGAATATAAACAATATGAACATAAACGGGCAACAGTGCAATCATCGAGAACGAGATGACCGGAGCAGGAACAGCGGAGGGCACATCGGAGGTGCTGCATGGGCTCAGTGATGTTCTGGTGGAACAAGACACGACATGACATTATAGCATGCACTTTCATCCATTGTAAAAAATTTAAAAAGGTGTTTCAGAATGCGGTAGTGGTGGCTGTGTGTACAATAGGTGCATGGCGCATCAACTCACCGTAAAGTTTGTCTATCATGCGCTCAAACAGAGCTAAAAAGCGCTCCGTTTTCTGCTCGTGGCGCTTCTGCTCCTTCAGGCTCTCCTGTATCAGGTAATCCATTATGGGATTGGACTTCCTACTTCTTTTTGGGGATGGGGATGACTTTAGAAACAGATCTTCGTTTTCTGCGCTAAACCTGATCAGGCTCTGTTTGTGCTTGAGTCCCTGTGAATCAGTCACGTATATGAATACTTGTGATAATAGATAGCGAAATGACGCTCATGTCACTAAAAAAGGAACTTATCTATGGTTAACCAACTACATTGCTTGTAAATACTCGTGTTACGATATAAAAAACGACAACTCTTTCGCAGCACCTTCACATGCATTGACCGATTACTCATGTAAAATAGCGACTTTTCCCATGTGCGTTTATAGCAGAAAACAACTACACATTGCCACCATGTTAAACTCACACAATACACCAGTTATCACAACCTAAAACGATTAAAAAGACTCGCGATCTCCCGGTAGTCGCGTTGTACTCTGGGAAATATATCATACCCCTTCAAACGGAGTCTGCCTGGCCGAAGCCCTCCGTTTGAAGGGCTACAACGGAGGGGTAGGGCTAAGGGGTAGGGCTTTGGAAGAGTATTGGGACAACACTACCTCTTCACGTGAACGCGCAAAACGGAGGGGAAGGGGTAAGGGGTAGGGCCAAGGGGTGAATTGGGATTGGGCCTTAGAGCTCGAGTGAACCTCAGCCCATTTGAAGTTTTATTTGGCAGACCTCCTAACCTGGGAGTGGGACCTGTAACCAGACCCCTCCCCTCCACAACTGCTTGTGATGATGCAATGTTGTCTTACTGTCAAAACCTTTCCACTGTCCTCTCTCAAGTTTCACAGACAGTGAAAGCAGCACTTCCAGCCTCAGCGGACACACCCCTGCACCCACTCCAACCAGGTGATTGGATAGTGGTGAAGGAATTTCGCAGAAAACACTGGAAGTCCAAACGCTGGCAAGGCCCGTTCCAGGTGCTACTGGTCACTCACACAGCTGTTAAAGTCGCAGAAAGAGCAACCTGGATTCACGCCAGTCACTGTAAGAAGGTGCCAGAACCAGTAGATGACTTCCACCCTGATATACATCAGCCTAACCAACTCGCCCTGAAGGACGAAGAAAAGAGTCAGCAGTAAAAGCTGTACTCCACCGGTGTGTTAAGTGCTAGTAACCTCTGACACCGAAGATTGAGACATCCTCACCGAGACCTGCGATGAAGCGACGTGATCATCACACGTGTGAACAATGGCAGAAACTGTTTGTTGTTTGTATTTTACTATTTGTAACCAGCATGTGTACATTTTATCTTGATTTTACAGGCAGCAATAATGCAGATCATGTTCAATTCAATTCAATTCATTTTTATTTATATAGCGCCAAATACAACAAATGTCATCTCAAGGCACTTAGATAGTAAGTCCAATTCAAGCCAATTGGAATTCAATTAATTAATAATAATCATAATTCATAAAATAATCCAATTCGTTCATATAGAGCCAATTCAAAAACAATTTCCTAGCTAAGAAAACCAACAGATTGCACTGAAAACTTTTTGTTTTTTCGGTCCAATCTCCCGGCCTGAGCGGCGTGCCTGAGGCGACTGTGGAGAGAAACGACTCCCTTTTAACAGGAAGAAACCTCTGGCAGAACCAGACTCAGGAAGGGTGGCCATCCGCCTCGACCAGCTGGGGTTTGAGAAGACAGAAAGGGGGGGGGGGCGCGCGGCGGCGGCGGCGGCACTGTAACACCATTCAAAGGATATCTGTTGGAACAGGGAAACACGAGTTAATGACCACAATAACATCACATATACATAAAGAGAGTAAAGTGAGGAAAGGTGTGACAGATGAGGCCCCCCAGCAGTCTAGGCCTATAGCAGCTTAACTATGGGATGTTTCAGGATCACCTGAGCCATCCCTATTCAAGGTAAACACAAGAAACTTGTGCTAACGAAAATAAATAAATAAATAAAGGACCAGACTCAGTGAGTAATTCCCTATACTCCCTATATAGATCCATATATAGAACCATCTTTTACAGCCACAAGCTACCTCAGCCTCTCACCAACTGCACACCAGTCACAGCGGGGTGGGGATGCAAACCCTGGTTCGGGTAGGGGGAGAAATAAAAGAGGTAAGATAAGCGGGAATGGGATTCAAACCCTGGTTCGGGTAGGGGGTAATGAAAGTATAGAAGGTGCCAGAGGTGGAGGCAGGACAAGACACACTAGCAGATTCAGCAGACAAACTCACCTAAACAGTCCTATAATCACTAAAAATACCAGCAAAAACAAAGCCATACAACTCACTCTCACCAACTGCACACCAGTCACAGCGGGGTGGGGATGCAAACCCTGGTTCGGGTAGGGGTAGAAATAAAAGAGGTAAGATAGGCAGGAATGGGATTCAAACCCTGGTTCGGGTAGGGGGTAATGAAAGTATAGAGGGTGCCAGAGGTGGAGGCAGGACAAGACACACTAGCAGACACACTATCAGATTCAACAGACCTAACTATAAGCTTTATAAAAAAGGAAAGTTTTAAGCCTGGTCTTAAAAGTGGAAAGGGTGTCTGCTTCCCGGACATTTACTGGCAGCTTATTCCATAAGAGAGGGGCCTGATAACTGAAGGCTCTGCCTCCCATTCTACTTTTAGAAACTCTGGGAACCTCAAGTAAACCTGCAGTTTGGGAACGAAGTGCTCTGTTAGGAAAATATCTTACAATGAGATCTTTAAGATATGATGGAGCTCGGTCATTAAGAGCTTTATATGTAAGGAGAAGAATCTTAAATTCTATTCTGAATTTAACAGGGAGCCAATGAAGAGAAGCTAAAACTGGAGAAATATGATCTCTCCTGTTAGTTCTCATCAGAACTCTGGCTGCAGCATTTTGGATCAGCTGGAGGCTTTTCAGAGAATATGTGGGACAGCCCAATAATAAAGAATTACAGTAGTCCAATCTTGAAGTAACAAATGCATGAATTAGTTTTTCTGCATCACTCTGAGACAAGATGTTCCTGATTTTAACAATATTACGAAGATGAAAGAAGGCAGTCCTAGAAACCTGTTTTATATGCGAGTCAAATGATAAGTTCTGGTCAAAAATAACTCCAAGGTTCCTCACTGTAGAACTAGAAGCCAAGGAAATACCATCTAGAGTAACTATATAGCTAGACAATTTCTCCCTGAAACGCTCAGGTCCAAAGATAACGACTTCAGTTTTGTCTGAATTTAGAAGCAGACAGTTCTGAGTCATCCAGGTCTTTATGTCTTTAAGACATGCTTGTAGTCTGACCAACCTATTGGGTTCATCTGGTTTTATAGATAAGTACAGCTGAGTATCATCAGCATAGCAATGGAAATTTATGCCATGCTGTCTAATAATGTTACCTAATGGAAGCATGTATAAAGTGAAAAGAATCGGTCCAAGCACAGAACCCTGGGGAACTCCATGACTTACTCTGGTGTGTGAGGAAGATTCTTCATTTACAAGAACAAACTGAAATCTATCAGATAAATATGATTTAAACCAGCCTAATGCAGTTCCTTTAATCCCAATAACATGTTCAAGTCTGTGTAATAAGATACTGTGATCGACCGTATCAAATGCAGCACTGAGATCCAACAGGACAAGCACAGACACAAGTCCGCTATCAGAGGCTAAGAGGAGATCATTGGTAACTTTCAGCAGTGCAGTTTCTGTGCTATGATGCACTCTGAATCCTGACTGAAACTCTTCAAACAGATTATTTCTGTGTAAGTGATCACAAAGCTGAGCTGCAACTATTTTTTCAAGAACTTTAGACATAAAAGGGAGATTGGATATAGGTCTATAATGAGCCAACACTTCTGAATCAAGAGTAGGTTTTTTAAGTAAAGGTTTAATTACAGCAACCTTAAAAGTCTGAGGTACATATCCTGTCAACAAAGACAGATTGATCAAATCCAATATGGAAGTGTCAATTAAGGGGAAAACCTCCTTGAACAGTCTGGTTGGGATTGGGTCTAAAACACAAGTTGATGGTTTAGAAGAGACTATTGCTGTTGTTAGTTCAGAGAGATCAACTGGGCAGAAGCCGTCTAAATATAAATCAGGTTCTAAAGATACTTCTAAAGCTGCTGTACTTGATAATACATCAGTGATAATAGTGGGAAGGACTCCATCAATCTTCTCTCTGATAGAAACAATTTTATTAATAAAGAAGCTCATGAAATCATCACTGCTGAGAGTTAAAGGAATAACTGGCTCAGCAGAGCTCAGACTCTTAGTCAGACTGGCTACAGTGCTGAAAAGAAACCTGGGATTATTCTTATTCTCTTCTATCAATGATGAATAATAAGCAGTTCTAGCTTTACGAAGGGCTTTCTTATACGTTATTAAACTATCTTTCCAGACTAACTGAGACTCTTCTAAATTAGAGGAACGCCACTGTCTCTCCAGCTTTCTTGCAGTCTGCTTTAAAGCACGCAGCTGTGAATTATACCAAGGAGCCAACCTCTTCTGACTGATTACCTTCCTTTTCAGAGGGGCAACATTGTCCAGTGCTGTACGCATTGAAACTATAGTGCTGTCAACAAGAGAGTCAAGTGCTGCAGGAGTAAAGTTTATGTAGTCGTCCTCTGTCATATCTGCACATGGCAGTGAAGAAAAGGATGATGGAATTAATTCTTTAAATCTGGTTACAGCATCCTCTGATAGACACCTTCTATATGTAAATTTCTTCTCAGAAACTGTATAGTCAAGTAATGTAAACTCAAAGGTTATCAGAAAATGGTCAGATAAGACAGGGTTATGAGGGAACACTGTTAACTGCTCACTCTCAATGCCATAAGTCAGAACAAGATCAAGGGTGTGATTAAGGCAGTGAGTCGGTCTGTGTACACTCTGAGAAAATCCAATAGAGTCCAATATAGAATTAAAGTTCATATTCAGGCTATCATTTTCAACATCTACATGAATATTAAAGTCACCCACAACAATGACTTTATCTGTACTCAGCACTAACTGGGATAAAAACTCTGAGAATTCAGACAGAAACTCAGAATAAGGGCCAGGTGGACGATACACAACAACAAACATAAGAGGTTTCTGGGATTTCCACTTTGCGTGGGAAAAACTGAGAATCAGATATTCAAAAGAGCTCAAACTAATCTTGGGTCTGGGACTGATTAGTAACCCTGATCTGAAAATAGCTGCCACTCCTCCTCCTCTGCCTGTGGTTCGAGGAATGTGAACATTTAAACAGTCAGAGGGAGTTGCTTCATTAATGCTAACATGATCCTCCTGTTTCAGCCAGGTTTCTGTAAGACAAAATATATCAATATGATGATCACAAATCAACTCATTCACTAACAGAGACTTGGAAAGGAGAGATCTGATATTCAGCAAACCACATTTAATAGTTTGATGTTTTTGTTCAGTTAAAGTTTTTGTTTTAATAATTTCTTTTTGCACAAGAGGATTTGCTCCTTTTGTGTTAATCGATTGGGTGGGTAGCAGCAGGTGGGAAGCTGCAGAGAAGTGTGTAAGACTACAACTCTGCATCCTGGTCTGAGCCCTGGGTTGTCATGTTTTAGGGTGGCAAATAAATTCATCCATATTTCTAGAAATGAGAGCTGCTCCTTCCAAAGTGGGATGGATGCCGTCTCTCCTCATCAGACCAGGTTTCCTCCAGAAAGATTGCCAATTATCTATGTAGCCCACGTTATTTGCTGGACACCATCTAGACAACCAGCGATTGTAGGACGACATGCGGCTAAACATGTCATCACTGGTCAGATTTGGCAGGGGTCCAGAGAAAACTACGGAGTCCGACATTGTTTTGGCAAAATTACACACCGATGCAACATTAATTTTAGTGACCTCCGATTGGCGTAACCGGGTGTCATTAACGCCGACGTGAATAACTATTTTACCATATTTACGTTTATCCTTAGCCAGCAGTTTTAAATAGGATTCTATGTCGCCCGCTCTGGCCCCTGGAATGCATTTGACTATGGCCGCTGGTGTCTCTAATGCCACGTTTCTGACTATAGAGCTGCCAATTACCAGGGTTTTTTCCTCAGCGGGTGTGTCGCTGAGTGGGGAAAATCTGTTAGAAGCGTGGACAGGTCGATGGTGAACAACGGGCTTGACTTTAGAGCTATGCCTCTTCCTGACAGTCACCCAGCCACCTTGTAATCCCGGCTGCTCGGGTTCTGCTAGGGGGAGTTAAAGATGCCTCTCCTGGTGGCAAGTCCAGAAATGTTTTACAAGAACCATGGGTGACACGCAACGTTTGGTATCAATTGGCGAATTATTCTGTTAAATCTGTCACCGATGCTTCTTGTGTGGTTTGTATGAAAGACGCACAGCCTGTTGCTTTTACAGGTGTGCCTGGGGAAGTTGATCCTTTAACTTGTACTTCCTATGCCATCTGCTCTAAAGGCATTCGTAATGTGACGCTGTACCTGCCTGAAGTTGACCCTGAGATGACAACATCTCCATTCCGTGGTATGAATTGTACTTATCACCTGTGTTTGACACATTGTTGGCTGATGAGAGGAAGTTATTTTAAGGGCGTGGATGCCAAATATCATAGTAAGGGAGACCATTATCCTTGGAGTACTGAATGTCCGCCACTCACCGGTGGCATTATTCCACCACCGCCACATTTTAAGTTATCTAGAGCACGAAATACTTATATAGTTTGCTATGAATCCCAACCTGAACCTGCAAATGAATTCAACAGACATGCCCTGGGCAGTGTCCCACCTGACATGTGTAATGTTACTGTCCCTGTCACATGGGGAAGAAGTAGTACTCAGAATTCAGTAGCTTTTCATTGTATTTTTACTTATTGCCTATTTGATTCTCCCTCCATGTCTCATTGGATTTTTAATGATACTTTGCATTCCACTCGCCCTGTCCCCGACATGTTTTGGCTGTGTGGCCGTCACAGTAAGCTACATTCTAGTCTGCCTGCCAATTGGACTGGTAGGTGTGCCCATGTGATGTTGGTAAATAATGTCCGTATTGCTGTTGATCCTTTTGCTCCTCAACCCACCCGCTCAGTACGCAAACGCTCTATTCCTGGCAGTTTTGATGATCGTGTCTATGTTGATGCAATTGGAGTTCCCAGAGGTGTCCCTGATGAATACAAAGCCAGAAATCAGATAGCTGCTGGTTTTGAGTCCATTTTCTTATGGCCTACCATTAACAAAAATGTGGACTGGATCAATTATCTTTTTTATAACCAACAGCGTTTTATTAATTACACTCATGATGCTATTGAAGGACTAGCTGAACAGCTAGGCCCCACTTCTCTTATGGCTTGTCAAAACAGAATGGCTTTAGATATGTTGCTAGCTGAACGCGGAGGGGTGTGTGCTTTGATGGGTGATTCATGTTGCACTTTTATTCCTAATAATACGGCTCCGGATGGCTCTGTAACCAGAGCTCTGGATGGCCTCCGCTCCCTTAGAGAAGAACTGGCTGAAAACTCTGGCGTTGACACCTTCCTTACTGGTTGGCTTGATTCAATGTTTGGCAAATGGAAGACTCTTATTCTCTCCCTCCTCACAGGGTTAATTATTGGATTGTGTCTATTGGCTTTTTGTGGATGTTGTATTATTCCTTGTGTGCGAGGCCTCATTGTGCGCGCCATTGATAAGTCTGTGTCTTACCAAATGATTCGACTGACTCAGCAAACTCCTTTGCTTTCAGGTTGTCCTTTTAGTGACTCTGATTTGGACATGGATGATGATGTTTCTGTTTAATTGTTGATGTTTTGATTGTTTATCATTGGACCCTTTATCACTATGATGCCTGCGTTTTAAACTCACGTTGTGTGTGAATGCAGGCTGATGTTTACTGATAAAGTTATTATTTTTCTTGCTTCTTTTGGGTTGATTAATATAATGGTATTATTATAATCAAAAGGGTGGAGTGTAAGGGAAAAATTAATTCATATACATTGTATGAGTGTTACTCTGTATCACCCGGTAATAACTCATTTAAGACACTTGTTTTTCTCTTTTCTCCCTCTTTCAATGAGGGTATTGTGCTCTTATGATTTAACAACTTTAAGGAGTTTGACAGGGAAGATGGCACGATACTGAGGCGCCTTGGCTGGAGAAAGGGAGGAAAGATAGACAAAGTCTTGAACATATGAAAGGAGTGACTACGTATTAACCTGTATATTAACTGACTTGTTTTCGCCTAAGAGTCAGAGCAACTCTGAACTCTGTTCTGTGTTGTTCTCTCTTGCAAGATATTATTAAAAGCATCTTATCTCCTCAGAAAATAACTGACTCTGTGCCTTACTAAAATTTCCACAACATATAGTACTGCAGATAAAGCCTCTGTCAAGTTCTTCTAATGCTAGTGACAGGCAGGAATTTCAGACATGAGACGGTGCATGGCAACAGAGGGAGGACTCCTTGAAGTAACCCTAGACATAATCAGAGTTCAGATTGATTCATTTTCAAATTTTTCTGCATTTTTTCTTTTCTTTCTGAATTTTTTCACTTTTTGTTTTGCATATTTCTTCTATTTTCTGTAGTTTTCTGCCATCATCCAGCTCCAGGTCCTTTAAAAAATACCCTCCAGGCCTTTTGAAGCTTCAGCTGATAACTTTCTGCTAAATTGTCACTATTTTCAGCTTCTTTAGCATGGTCAGCTATCCCCATTCAGTTCATAAGCATTCTCACTGCTGTTTCGCAGGAACAGCTCTTTCTAGTTACAACTTGGCTTCTGTATCATAATGCAATAATAGTTTTACGATGTATTCGATATGTTGCAGTAAGTTCCATATTTTCAAACACTTTAGTTGCTAAATTTTGTACACACATTAATATTAAAAATACAAAATTGACATGGAGTAAAAAAATGACTTATTAGCCAACATTAGAAATAATTCAATATCTTAAATAGTAACAGATCAGACGCAGATCTGTATTTGAGAAAAGAAAATGGCTTTCGTATCAGGGTAACATTCGTTTTGAGACAGAAGAGGTTCAGTGCACACAAGACAATTGCGTTTCCAGAAAGCTACGTTCAAGTTACCAAGAAGAAAATCCGTCCAATGATAAATCAGTACGCATCTCTCTAAAATCCTTTCAATTGATACTTAATTCGTACAGTTAAAAAGCAGCTGTTGAAAACCAACGGAAAAATTATACAATTGTAATTAAATAGCTGAATTTCATTTCATACCTAACATTACGAACAATTTCTTTCAATTTCCCTCATTGGACATTCGAATTTACTAGGCTATTTCACTGCAAACGCGAATGCATCATCATGCTAGCTCTGTAGCAGGTTAAAACGTTAACCGTTAAAGTAGTTTCTTTTCTTAAATGGCAAATAATTGCAAAAATATTAAGATTCTAAAGCACCAGTGCTGTAACACTGGTCATCTTAATACCCATGAATAAACGGCATATATAAATATTGCGGAGTTATATTATAGTTCTTTCATAATTGATTTGCTAACGTTAGCTAGCATGTCAGGTTTGCTAGCCAAAATACAAGGCTCCTGTTGCCATGGTTATCTCCTCCGCAATGAGGGTTTTGAAGCAAGGCACACACCAAGATCCGAAAACTGCAGCACAGGGTAGCTGCTACAATAACAGGTATATAGAAAGTGTCTTAGTTAGTGCAATTGTTTGGTCCCACTACTGAATTCCCACGTCTTATTAGCATGTAATTGCTCTTCACCAGCGCTACTTTCCGTGTATGGCCCGGGTATTTCAAATAATAAAAGTTGTACGCGATTTATGACTATCGCTGTCCAGCTCCTTTAAACCTCTTATCACACTGTTTGTAATTCTGTTTTAACTGCAAAAAATCTTCCAATTAGTTTTGCTTGTAAAGGTGCCGAGCAAACACTTTACCCTCGTTTGGCAAGATGTTATTGAGTAGAAGAAAACAAAGGTAGTCTGGTGATATAAAACATTTCTGCATTATTTCTTAGCAATACATTTAATATTCTGTTGGGTGAGAAGCATCAGTGTTTAAAAAGCAACACAGTATTTGGCAACTCACAGGAGCTCAACAGGTTATAGAATGCCTCTGTGTTTGAATGTTTTTGACTTATCAGTTCCGACTCTGCTAAGATAAATAAGCAGCCTGCCTTTCCTCTGCTTTTACCATGCATCATTTGCATGCTTGCTCTCACTACCATGTTGCTTTTCCCTCATTCCTGAAGCTCCAGCCCTGCACTCAGAACAGAGACGATATGATGCACTGACTGCTCAGAAGTAAACTGATTCATTCAAGGTAGGTTATCAGTTCCTTCATCTTTGCGACCGTTTAATAATAGTGGACGGGCTTTGTTGACATCTTAGCAAAGCAGTCCCAAATGTGGCTGCCATCTACACAAGAAGGAGCTCAAAAAGTGCACTTTTTTTCTAAAATTAATAAAGAGTAAAGAAGTCAATGGTAGATATGAGGAAATATGGCAAAATGGCAGCCTGTTATTCTGGCCAAATTACCAGAAAAGGTTGGGTTCTGGATATGGCAACATGTGACTCAACTGGCACAAACATCCACACACACCTTTCCAAACACTGACAGAAGTGTAATTGATTGTTATTACTTAATAAAAACCCTGGTTTCATTTCTTTATGTCCTGGTTTTATTATTTTTTTGTTGTTGTTGTTAATGACCAACTGAAATCGGTCACGTGCTTTATTACAGAGCAGCTGTTGTGAATCAGCTGAGGCAAGCCAGGAATGTGAAACTCAGAGTATCTCTTCACCCTTCCTCCCTCTCACAGTTGCACCACCCCTCGTTCTTGTTTTGTTTTCCCTTCTGTTTCGTCATTCATGTCCACTCACAGACCACTTTATGCTTACCCTGTAAATACTGAGTCATTAGTAATGCTGTTATGAGCGGAGAAGCAGAGATTTAAGTGAGTTAGTGCTTCAAACTGACATGATGAAAGGACAGGCTGTGTCCTGCTCCGCTGCCCCCAGCTGCTTTGCCAGCTCTGTTGTTGCATCTTTTCTTTTGTCATCTGTGCGGTGAGGCATAGCCCTTTCCAAGAAAATGAGACTGTGGATACATTTCACAGTCAGCCATAGACTTGAATGAACATGGCAGTTGCTTTTGGTTTCGTTTCTCTCGTGAGTCTCCCCGAAGTGAAACAGAGTAGGAGAGCAGGAAAGGGGTGGGGGGGGGGGTATATAAGCACAAAGGCTTCTGGTTTATGTACAGTACAGTCAGCTCAAGGAAGTGAACCACAAATCTTGCCATTTGGAAGAAAAGGTAAAACAACTGCTGTTTACAGTTAATCTTGTCGGTGTATGTCGGTGTAAACACTAGCTGTTGTACCATTAACTTTCTTTGTGTAGTCATAAACAAGAGCTAATAAAACGGTGTTGTATTTGGGTGTGCCTTTTTGATTAAGGAAATAATGCGTCTTACTAGTTAATGTGCTAGTTAATGCTATGCTATATTAGCTGCTTGTTTTAGGAGTAGAAAGTCAAGTCACCTTTATTTATACAGCACATTTAAACACAACTGACCAAAACAGAATGCTTCACAGTAACAGTTTAGTCCGGTGAAGGGTGTGTTGAAACCTATGGAAGACTGCAATGAAAGAATGATAATGAAAAAAAAACAACACAAAAAGTTCAATAAATAGATGAATGTGCCAATAAATGCTCCTAAACTAAAACTGTGTTTTTGAAAGAATGAATGTTTAAAGTGTGAGATGAAATCATATTTCTGCGTTAATTATCAACTGCATTTGTTTATCTTTGTGTTAATACAACTATTTATTTACTTTGTCATTTAATTTTCAATTGAATTTATTCATTTAGGAATTTTCATTTAATAATTTACCCTTGATTTATTAATATCTACTTTTTTTCACCGTATGTGTTTCCTCAGTGTTATGGGAGTCCTGTTTTACTAAACAACAACGAAGACTGGAAACTTTTCTGGACGCTCGAGGCTGCGCGAACCGAAGCACCACGTTTGCTACTTGTGGTTGCTGCTGCCATTTTGTTGAATAGGTTCTCTGCACCCCGATGATCAACCAATAGGTGAGAAGCTGAGCTCATGACACACACTCAGTGGGGTTACATGGCACTGAAAGGATCAGATAATTGGCTAAATTACAATAAGAATGAGCTGAGCAAGGGTAATTTTCCTTGGATATATGGCGGTGAATGAATCGGATCAGAGGCACAAAGCCTGTAATACTTCGATACGATAGGTGGCGCTGTACCCATTCCCACTATTGCTAATAGAGCCACTTCCGGTTGACCACTTCAACGCCAAATTCAGGCCTTCGAGAAAATGGCGAATGAAGAGCAAGATGAAGCTACGTCCCTTTATGATGAGCTGCTTGTTGCACAAACGGCGCATTCTCCATCGTGTTGTTTTTGTTTTCTTTCCGACGGCAACTACAACAGTAACATCGTCTCTTCCGACTTCCGGTTCCCGACCCCGGGAAAAAATCTCGAGCATGCACAGAACGCAAAGTCTAATTCACCACGTGCTTCACCGTCTACAAGCAGGTTTATTTTGACTTTCAACCGAGTTATCTTAATCCGATCGCGATTAACTTGATTTGATCCAATTTCTTGTCAGATTAAGCTGTTTATATGCACTTAATAACTCAATCTTATTGTAATTTAGCCAATTATCTGATCCTTTCAGTGCCATGTAACCCCACTGACTGAATGAAAGCTCCTCCCTCCACATTTGCATAATGAAGCAGGAACCCACACGGAAAGGTAAAAACACAGAAAACTGATGGAAATGGAGGGAAATGGATTGAGTGAAAATGCGGAGAGGAAACCATCCAAAAAAAAAGATACCTGTAAATAAAAAATCTACAATGTTGTAATCAAAAATACATTGCAAAATGAGAACTGAGCAAATAAATAACTAATTAAAGAGAAAATGCTAAGAAAGAAAATAGAGAAAAAAAACGCATGGATAAAAAAAATAGATATATGAATGAAAAACGGTGAACTCAATAAGCTGAAGATCAGAGGGCAAAGTAAATAAATAGGGATATTGACACAAAGTTGAATGAATACAGTTGATTTAAGATTAAAGCAGAAATTTTGATCAAATTCACATTTTTCACATTCGTTATTGCAAAAATACATTACTTTTTTAGTAGCATTTATTAGCACATTCATTCATGTATTTTTGTCTTTATTTTTTATTTTAGCAGTTTCAGACATCCATAGGGCGCCCTGTGATGTAATATTGCAAAGACAGTATTTGTTGATACTGACATGTATATCGACGTGAGGAGAGTACTGACTAAAATGTGTCCCACGAAAGCGATTGAGTCCCAATGTCTTCCGGTCATGGTGGTCTGTTTTCCCCCTTTTAGCATTACTCAAGATGGAGGAGGATCTGCAAAATGTAGTGGCCTTGGTGAAGGCGACCCCGGCCGGGATCCCACTGAAAAAATTGTCCATGTTCTACAACCAGGTATACCACGCCAACCTGTCTTTCCGTGCCTTACACTTTGACTCCATGGCCCAGCTGGTAGCCTCCCGAAAGGAGCTGTTTGTGGAGAGGGAACTGGTGTTTCATAAGGACCATCGTCCTCAAAGTCAGGCTGCTGCTGGAGCTGACAGTGGAGCTGCAGCTATGCGTGGGGCATCGGCAAAGTCTCCAGAAGACAATAAAAGGAGCATTCTGAAAAATGTGGTTGCCATGATGAAAGAGTATCCAGACGGCATTCCTCTGAAGAAAGTGTCTATTGTCTACAGCCAGAAATACCACCAGAACTTAGCCTTAGCCCATTTGGGGTTCAAAACTATTTCCTGCCTAGTGGACTCTTTGGAAGAAGACCTAAGTGTGAGGGGGGAGCTGGTGTTTCATAAGATTTACCTGGCTCAAAATCAGTCTCGACCTGCAACTCCACAGACACCGGATTCCCTTAGTAGGGATTACAGCCCTGCACCTCCTTTTCCTGTGTCGAAGTGGGATACCACCAGCCCTTGCAGGGTGCCACTCAACCAGCCCAGAGGGAACCTTCTCAGCTCCCCTTTGATTTCATTTGGCTCTTCATCCTCCGCTCAATCTATTCCTGGTAACTCACTCGTTACTGCATCCAAACCAGCAGAGCAACTGACCCAAGAGCAGCTGTACCAGAGAATAATGGAGGTTAGTTACATCGGCACACGTATAGACACATTATGTGCATTTTTTAATCCAAATATGGTTTTTATTATGTTGATACTTGAATGTAATTTGAATGACTCTGAGATCAGAAAAAGCCAAACAATCCAGTGCCCCCTAAAAAGGTTCAGGTCTAGTTTACTAGTGGCCCACTTGCATGTTTTTCCATCTCGGCTTTGTCAGCTTGTGAATAGTTCTGTGACCTCTGGCTTTCAATAAGAGTTCTGATACGCAATCATGTAGAGGTTCTCTGGTGCACTGAACATTTGTCTTTGTGCCCAGTCCATTCCACGGAAATACAAAGAGTGGAGCTTCAGTGCATAGTCCCGAGGTGTTTTTGTGTGTTAGTCGGCTTATCCAAAAGTCCAAAAGTTGATTGTCATTAAAGAGATGAACTAACTTTCAGAAGTACAATACTAAATTAATTAAAAGCTCATTACTCTAGGTTGCATTTGAATGTGCTAAAATCTGACCATTGACTGAGAATAAAAATAATGATTAACACTTTAGGAGAAGTGAATATGCAACCAATTCCACAAGATATCGCCCCATTCTGCTGGTGAAAGCTGCTCCTGGTATTGCACACTAGGCATATTGCACATAAAGTATGTCGTGCATTTCTGTAGATTAAAAGTAGGGCCAAGTCTCAAGCATCATTTAATGCAGTTATGGATGGGAGGGGTCCTTTTTTGAGGCAGTGGGAACGATGTAGACCTTTCAGGAAGTGAAAGATTTTTTTTTTGCTCTCCGCTGCTGTGAAACTAGCAAACCAGACACAGCTGCAGTGTAAGTGTGCTCCTTATGGAGCAACTTTGCAGACAAAAAAGACAAAAGCAGTTTTTGGGTGAGGTGGTTCTTCCTGAGGATCTTTGGGCAGTAAAAGCCTCTCTGATGCCTCTCCTTAGGCTGGCTCTGGCAGTGCTGCTTCATGCCGCCTCACTACACCTGAAAGCACACCTGTGGAAACCACATGGCATGTAAAAATTCATTGATGTTTTCCAGGTGCTGAAGAGATACCAGCTGACTGCTCCATCAATGGACCAACTCCAAACCTGCTATTTTCGGCTGTTTAGCGAACAGTTTCCTCTGAATCAGTACATGTCTCTGTATGACAACTGGGAAGCTAAGAAGCTGCCCGATCAATCTGAACCAGCGGCAACTCCCAGGACCAATGTGTGGCAGACAACCGAAGGTAGCCAAACATGCTCAAATTTAGTTTCATACTTACAGGAAAAAAAACTACAAACTTTGTTTTTGACCCATACTTTAAAAATGCTTCTTGCCATATTCTCCTACAGCAGCGCGAAATCTTTCAAAAGAGCCTGAAAGAGAGAAACGGCCAGCAGCTGGACCCAGCCTCCTAGCTGAATCTGAGTTCCCAGCGCTGGGGTTGGGGGCCAATATGAGCTTGAGCAAAGAGCAGAGGAGCAAAGTGAGGGATACCAACCAGAGAGAAGCCAGCGCCCCTGTCTTTAGAGAAGCTTATCACGCACAGCTGCGAGAGGTCCATGGAGGTAACATGCGAGCAGTGGAAGCCATGGAAGAAGATGACGAGGAGCAAACAGGCAGGAGGAGGAACAGGGCCATGGATAAGGACACCATCAACAGTCTGATGGAGAGTGTGATACGAGAAATCGCTGAAGAGGGAGAGTTGGTTACCAAAGAAAAGGTGAGGAAGAGTAAAATGAGGAAACCGGACTCTGATATGACTTCAGATGTTTTGCATTGATAGTTGTCGGCCAGCAGTCTTCTTCTCTCTTTCACTGACAAACAGTGCAACATCTACGCTTCCTCACTAATATTTCACGTTGCCTCTGCCCTTTCACTGCGGCCCACTCCTGCATCTAGGTGATATCCCGGGTGTGCAGCCTGGTCACCTCTTTGGACCCAAAAAGGCTGAACCCCTGGAGCTTCTCAGCTCTAAAAGACCTTCAGTACCTCACGAGAGAGATCAACATGTTCATAGAGGTGGGTGCACACCCACCTTTGTCTTGACTTGTTCTCGTCTGAGTGTTAAGTTGCAATGTTGAGAACTTTGTTCCTCTTTCTCTCAGTGCACTGAGGCAGTGACGTCCATCTGTACCCTGTATGAGCTCGGCCAGTCACTGGCTGGCCTGAAGGACAAGAAGCACTACGAGGAGCTGAACCTCGGGCCTCTGTGCAAACTCCCCCTCATACACCGCATGTTCAAGATTGACAGTAACACTAAGGATGATGATATCCACCAGGTCGAGTCCGTAGATATCTTAAAGGTACAACTCAGTGCACTAGTGTCTCATTATCCAACACAGGGTTTGAAGAAATGACAGATTTAGTCACTTTCAACCTCAGTGGAGAATATAAAAACATTTTGTATGTGTTTGCGATTGTCCATAGTCTGCTGACGGAGCATTAATGTGGGTCTGTGCCTGTGTGTGAAGGCAATTTGAACTTTATAATCCTCGCACCCACACACTGTTGTTGGCTGTCCACACTGTCCACAGAATGTGTGGTGGCTCTGCGAAGAAACACACCAACACACACTCATGCTGGATCATAGGGATCATAGTACATTTTGTACGAGTCGAATGAATAAAAAAAAAAAGAGCAATAAAAGTAACTGATGACATTTCTAGTTCCTGATAATAATCAAGAAACGTAATCATTTATACTTTCTAGAATAATTTTCTAGAGGCTTCTGCTAATTACACTTTGAAGATACTGTGTGCCTGACAGAATATTCTGTTTCCTTTGTTTAGCAAATTCGCATTTTCAGGAGGAAGCAGACCAAACCAAAGCTGGATCTGGCTGAGTTTTTGCAGTATCTGGCTGATCACTACAACTGTGAATCTCCTTACGAGCTGGGCATCAGGATACATAGCTTCGGCCTTCCAATTGGGGTAAGAGACATCGTGTTGACTGATTTCTATCACTGCTGTTTGGTTATTGTCCACATATAGATACTTTTCTCTCTCTTTGCTTGTGAAGTTTCAACACACGAGAAGGGGAAAGAAAGTTGGTCCCCTCTTTTCGTAGCATTAGCGTTCCAGTTATGGTTGCACAGCTTTTCAAAGTATGCCAGCCAAATTCATACAAGAATAAAGAGGGTAAGCATCAGCCAGGTGCGCATCAGTGCAAGCGCCTGGTTGAAGTTTCTGTTGAATAATGAATGACACAGCCTACTATGTCCTATGTTGTTCACCTGAGGTTGTATTTACCTCATTTCATGACCTTTCGGGGATCGGATGTGTTCATTGGGTCAGGATACTCACAGTCACTTTCTTTTTCACACGATTGTTCATGACAGTTAAGATTGGTTATTATTCAGACTTTTCACTGTTTTACTGCCACGGTTTAAAGAGCAGTGAGTTGAGATACTGCTTCAAAGTCTGTCTCATAGGCAGTTCACAAAAACTAACTTCTGTTCCAGGACTTATTGTTTATGGTTGTCGGATCTTAACTCTTTATCTTTATTATTACTAATTGATTAACTTTTTCATTGAGTGTCATTTTGAAAAACAAACTTTATTTTTTGTCCATGAAGCAAATTTGCTCTCCAGTTTATTTCCCTCTATTTTAAGCAGTACGTTCTTTCTATATTTTCTTGTAAATGTACCAAATGGATAGTTCCACCACTGCAAATTTTGTACATGTGTGCGATCAGTACAATACTGGCACTTTTGACTTTGTAGAGGGTGCATTATGGGAGGTAATTATATTTATGTTCAAGTACCTTTTCACCACAATCTGAAAGTAGAGGCACGAAAGCCTTATTTGGTGAACACATACCACACACGGTCTAACAATGAAAGTACCCTGTGTTATTACAGGCTTATTTAATGCGCTGACTTTTGTGTTCACTACAGACCCTTATGAAGGTGAGCCGTATTGAGCACATGATCTTGGAGCAGGCCAGAGTGGTCATTGAAAAAGAGTTGGAGGAGGAGACCCTCGAGCGGCTGAGAAAAATCAAGAAGAGCGTTTTGGAGCAGGTGCAAGGCTTGGATCTAAGGAAAAAGTACGCCTCTATGCCGGCGGGCGATGTGGTGCTGGCAGTATTATCAAACGCAGTGGGAGTGTTCAGCCCTAAGATGGCCAAGGTGGGTGCCACACACTGATAAATGTATTCTGTTAAATGTGTTTCCTGCCCACACGCAGCAGAAGAACTTGCTCACTGGCAGTTTAGAAATCCATTTCTTGTTATTGTTATCGTTATTCTCTGGCAGCTTAGTGGTTCTTACTCTCTGCTCTCATGTCCGCAATGCGCTGCTAGGAAGTGTGAGGTGTTAGTTCCACTAAGCCTGTCGGCAATGAGCTGTCCAGAGGAGCTTCAGATCTGATCTCCAGTTCTGAGCTCGTTAACAGAACGTCACCCGTCATCTCCTCACCCTTAAAGAAGGGGCAAGAAAAAGCCAGATTTAACTGATGCGCTTGGGCTTCACGTTAAAGTTGGGACCAACCTCTTATTTTTCTCATGGAAATAGTTAATCCTGACACATTGTAGATGCTCGATTCGTTTTCTTGCACCTAACACTGAGATGGAAACTTGAAAAACAGACCCAGTGTACACACACATACGGCACAAGGATGTAAATGTTTGATACCAGAGGACACACATCAGCCATATCAGCATCTAAAGTTTATGACAGGGAAATATTGGACTGTGATGACAACATTCCACTGTCACGGTTGGCCTTGTGAAATATGCTGCAGTCAGTGTTTACTTTGGGAGTGGCAGAGTATCTGGAGTTATCTGCGTACTCAAGCAAATCACGTCATGGAAACGAATACTAACACAGAGGTTTATTTGTCTTCCAATCCAGCATGTTGAGAGCTTCCTGGCACAGGTGTCAAACGACAGGCTGGCAAAAGCTCTGTTCCAGCTGGCTGTGTGCGGAGGCTCCCTGTCTGTTCCACAGGACCTGGTGCTCAGAGACAAGACCTCCAAAACTTCGGAACAAACGAAAGCCGTGGACCAAGCACCCACATCCGTCCCCAGCAAAGGTTCATCTACAGGAAATAGTGTTTCTGCCGTCCATGTTATGATGTCCTGTGCAAAAGTCTTTTGTCACACAGGAAAAAAAACAGGAAATAGGCGCAGTAATTTATGGAACCAGGCAAACATAAATGAAAACACATCATTTGAGGCAAAAGAAGAGATTGTACAGTTCTAAGGAGGTTTAAAGTGAATATCTGCTCTGAGCTCCTTTCTCCTCCAACACAGCCTGAACCCTCTCAGACGAGCTTTCTGTCCTTTCTTTAAGGAGTCTTCAGGAATAGTTCTCCAGGCTTCTTGAAGGACATCCCAAAGCTCTTTTTTGGATGTCGGCTGCCTTTTGTTCCGTTCTCTGCCAAGATGATCCCACACTGCTTCAGTAATCTTGAGGTCTGGGGAGGATTCATCCCTCCATCAGACCTGCTGCCACTGATTTTCAGCCCACTTCTTGTGTCCTTTGGCACAGCTCAGCCTTTTCTCCCTGTTTCCCTTCCTTAAAGGGACACTATGTAATTTCTTCCCCCATCTAGTGGTGCAATTTTATTTTGCGAAGTCGAATGAATTTGCTCTCTAGCGCCTCACGTTTTCAAATGTGCGCTGCAACTTCTTAAACTACGGCAAGCGGAATGTGTCAAGATTCAAGAAGCTATAGCTTCAGACTCAAGGTCCATACAAACAAAAAGAAATCAAGACACACAGTACAAAGGATTACATAACACACATACAACAACACTATGAATACAGATGACAGATAACATGTCAGATAACATAACATCTCCTTTGGTGTGCAAGCAATGCAATTAGTCATATTCCGGGAGTTACCGAAAGTGACGTCGACGCAGCATTAGCATTAGCCTGCGTTAGCAATAGGAGCATTAGCAGCGGTAAATAAACTCCCGGTAAACTTACAAACTTTCTAATGCCTCGTTTTGTGAGTTAAGAGCCTATGTGTACTACGGCAGAAGTTTGGTAACAATCAATGCATTATTAGTGGGATCATTTACGAGATAAAATCTATTTAGCATTTTTTTTTTTTAACTTTATTAGTAAATCAACAAAATAACAGTTTACAAATGTGAGCATAACGCCAAAAAGAAGATATCCAGGGGGAGCATAGGAATAATAATAAAAAGAAGAAGATGATGCACTTACAAAAAGAAAGCTAATGAACACAAAGACATATGTGCCAAGGAATAAAATCTATTTAGCATTAGCGCCTGTAATAAGCCATTTGGCGGAAATGACGTCACAATGACGTCATTTCTGCTTGTAGGCCTGGTGGGGAAATCGCGATTCGAAGTGCTTTATGTCCCTCTCGGCACTTCGTCATTTTTCATAGACCGGAAGGACATGGCAGCCTCCATAGAGCTTGCCCGCTCTATGTAGATACAGACTAGTTATTCTTCACTCAGGAGGATAAGTGAGATTTTTGACAGAGATCATTTTACACCAATGAGGACTAACTTATGAATGAATATGTTGATTTGAGCTAATAAATGACTTAATTTATTACATAGTGTCCCTTTAAGAATGGCTTCTTGACAGCCACCCTTCCATGGAGCCCGTTTCTGATGAGGCATGGGCCAACAGCAGATGGATCAGCTGAAGGTCCAGATGCATCTCTCAGCTCCTGTGTCAGGTCTTTGCTGGATTTTTTCCTCTTTCTTAAGGACATTCTTTAGGCCTGACACTTCTTCTTTTGTCCTCCACTTGTCCAGTTTCATCAAATGTTTTAAGGACACACTGCACACCATGCTGAGATATGGCAAGTTTTCAGCTAACAGTTCTTTGGGAATCACCTTGTTAGTGCAAAAACACTATTTTATGTCAAACTGTCCTTTTTCATACAGGCAAATGAAGAACAAACGATGCATCTTTGCTGCAGGCTGCGAGTAAAACAATGCCTAAAGATACCATTTCAAATAGGTTCTTTGCTAAGTTGCCTGTTATGTGTAAATAAAACATTGGTTCTTGCCTTGAGTTAGGGGCCTTTTTTATGCTTTAATGAATAATAGGTCACACATTCCTCTGAAAATAGGCAGGTACAAGAACTGGACTGAAAATCAGTGAAAGGCAAAAGCAGCCAATGTCCAAAGAAGGCCTTTGAAAGACCTTCAGAAAGCCTGTAGAACCGTTGCTCAAGTCCACCTTAAAGATTACCAAGAAAAGTCTGCGAAATAGGAAGAAATGAGAGTTGTCTCAAGACTTTTGCACAGATCAGAATGCTTAGATTGAATATTATCTTCTGGTGGCTGTGAATAACAGACATGTCTGCTTTGCCTCTCAGCCAAAGTGAAGCAGTTCCTGAAAGACAATCTGGCTGCTCAGAACTCAGCCATCACGCTGGCCAACATTGCCAGTCTGGAGAGGAAGCTGACCAAACACTTCCATGTCAAAGATTTCCTTTCTGTTGAACAAGGCACCTTCCTGGAGTTCCTGGTGAAGCACATTCAGGTGCAGCTATGATTTTTGTGTTTTCACCCTTCGGAAGCTCTCCCAACGTTGCCATAGTGATAGCAGCCTACACTGTTCTCATCCCGTCTCTCGCTGGTTGTGTGCAGCTGCTGCAGGACACTTTCGGGTCTGCTTTGATTCTGGGAAGCAACACGGAACTTTCTGGAAGCGGTTTCAGACCCACCAGACAAGATGTGTTTGAATTCATCAAGCAGTGCGGCAGCATACCCTCCACTGATCCAGATGAAGTGAGTCACTCATCGGCATTACCACCGCGACAAAAACACTAAAAGCACAAAAATAACATTTTACATCTTGCCATCTTCCCCTCAGCTCTCTCACATTGAGGCAGCACTGAGGTCCCATTACAGGATCCGGGACAGTCGTGACTTGGGCTACGGCACCCTACACATTCTGGCCGGCTTTGTCCAACGGCAAAAAGATCTGCTGGGAGGTGGACTGAGCCCGGTCTACTATGAGTCTGCCCTGCTGGCCAAACACAGCAAATCAAGGTTAGATTTATGACCTCCCTTAGGTGATTTAGTGATGCACTTCCATACAGCTGAGGAAAGAATAGATCAAAGTTAGCTCCGGGTGTGTTTTATTTTAATCAGAGCAACTTTTAAATGTAACATTCCTGTCCATTTTGACCATTGCAAAGAAGTGAAGATCCTCAGTTTTGATTCATTTGGTAAAACAATATTCTTGCTACAACCCTCCGTCATTTAAGGTCTTTCTCATTCTGATTGTCCTTCTGTGTGTCACATGCTTCACATGAACAGCGCTGAAGGTGGATATGAGTCTGTGGGTCGCTTAGGTGACATGTCCAAGAGTCAGGCGCTGGCCAGCTTGCTCTCCTGCCCTCTGCTGGAAGATTTAAATGACTGGAGCCAGTGGGAGCTGATCTTTAAACCCCTTCACGGCTCCCTCAAAGATTTCATAGAAAGAAATGCAGGTAGGCGTCAGCCACGTTGTGTTTTTGTGTGGTCGTCACATCTCATTCCTTGTCAAATTTCTCAAGCTTAACGGGATATATTATTAGAAGAGAGGCAACATGCCGCTTTGAAAAAGTGATATACACAGGTGACGAGCTTTATGAAAAACCGGAGTGTCTTGGTTGCATGTCCAGACACCATGTAGCATTCAACAGCCTCAGTGGAGCTTCGCAGTGACTGGAACTCAAGTGGTGAGATGTACACTGTTTGATCAGAAGACGAGCGCTGTCCAACACGTTCATCCCACATTCTCCCAAAGCTGTTGGGTTGAGATGTGGTTGAGGGATTTTGAAGGCCGTGGCATATGATTCACATCAAAGTCAGAGTAAAGCAAAAGCAAACCTACGTTATGAGGAAACTGTGCCGTTAGCCAAATATGAGTAGTTCAAACAATACCTCAACTCTGTCCCAGCAGCAGAAAATAATCCACTGAGTGTAGTTATTCCTTTGCAGCCCTCAAACCTCCAGGGCACACAGTTTACTGTTCCATTTTATTTAACATACAATTTAAGGAAGCTTCGTCCCTTTTTATTCAGTCTTTTTTGCAGTTCCTCAGCAACAATTGGACACATTTGTGTATTTTTCTGATCGCTCCACCCATGTGTTCATCGTCGGCTTACAGACATAAGGGTGGTGCCACACATATGGTAGAAATACCTTTCAAAGTTGTGGGAAAGCTTTATAAATATTTACCCTTTATGGATGTCTAATACCAGCAGTTATGACTGACCCTGGTCTCCTTTAAGTGGGATAAATTCTTTTCAGGTTTTTCAAAGGATTTGTTGCACTAGTGGGAAGAATTGGCAACCTTCCTAACAAAAACCAGCACCTCTCACTTTATGACTAAGGAATAAGACTTTGTGCAGCTAATATGCTAATTTGTATTTATTTTCTATAATCACAGCAAATACAGGCCTGGCAGCGTTGGAGGTAACACCAGGCGTGCTGCTGAGGATCACCACAGACACCGGAGACAAACACTTCTCACGTGCCGCTGTGGCCCTCGACCCCGTCGGCACAGCTGGCCACCTCGTGTCCATGGTGGTCGCGGATGGGATTGACAATGCTCCCACAGCTCTGCTGGCCAATCACATGCAGAGCTCTCTGGCTGCAACTGTGGCTGTTGAAGGTAGCGATGCTCCTTTTTCCAAACAGCAGGGAAATATGTCCAGCTGGAACAATGCTTTTTAAATGCAGCATGACTGTGCCGTCACCAACGTAAGGTGTGTGTTCTTAGATCTCTCCCGGGCTGAAGAGGACGTCACGTGTTACAGCAGAGTGGCCAATTTCCTCCTGGCCTGTTTGACCCGAATCCCCAGCAGAACCTGCCAGGCTCTGTTACAGCAGGTCAGTCACGTTGCCTTGCCCATGTACATTCTTATTAAAGAGCAATCCTACAGTTCAGTTGTTCTTTGTGGGAGGATGCTGTATGTTGAGTCTTGTATTCGTTTTGTTTAAGAGCTCAAGAGGAAGTTGAAATTGGAGCTGTGTTACATCATTCTGTGCAGAGAAAATGAAGTCTGGAGTCTTGCGCTGCTGATTTAGTTTGAATTGTCAATACTCAGCTTGTATAATTATAATAGCTTCCTCTGTAGCAAACAGCTGTCGGACAGACAACGTCTCCTTGACCAAACAAATTAATGCATGAATTCATTCTGC
This sequence comes from Odontesthes bonariensis, assembly GCF_027942865.1. Lineage (NCBI taxonomy): Eukaryota > Metazoa > Chordata > Actinopteri > Atheriniformes > Atherinopsidae > Odontesthes > Odontesthes bonariensis. The sequence goes on along the minus strand of NC_134528.1, from coordinate 29,051,488 downwards.
TGACAAGGTGGTTGTTGTCAGGTTGTTGTTGCCGTACCATCTGTGTGACTAAGTCACTTCCGACTTCCTCCTGTCTGTGCCAAAGCTCTCATGGGTTGCATGAAGAAATGTCAACATCAAACAGTGCCTCTCTGTTGCAGCTGTGATTCAGAAATGGCGTCTTTGTTTCATTCAGGTGTTCCTGGAGCCTTTCTCCCGTGTCTTGGGCCAGGCCAAGTCGAAACAGGTCCTGATCGCCGTGGCTCAGTCTGACCCGAAGCACCTGAACTGCCTGCATCGGCTCGGCATCCTCCTGGGCGTCACAGACTGGGTCAAAGACTACCAGAAGAAGCTGAACCCACCTCAGAGCCAAAACTGTAACACATACACGGCTCCCGTGGTTCAGGCCAAGGTGAGAATACAAGTGGTAAAAAAAAGAAAAACGTGCAAATGTCTAGAAAGTGTCAAACATTCTGAAGATGATAAATAATAGCCTGAAGAAAACAATAACACTGCTTTAAATTGACTGTGATGTTCATGCGTTTTGACTGGTAAACTTGTCATATTTCTATGACTTCAGTCCAATTTGATAGATTCTGCGAGCAGCAGTCTGTCAGCTCTGAATACGAGCGAGGACGAATACCTTGAGGATGACATGATGGACAACAGCTCTGTTTCCTCCCAGCTCAACCAGAGCCTGCAGCAAGGTGACCGAAGAAGTCAACTCTGCAACTGGAATGTTATACACGGTGAGAATTTCTTCCAGTGAATTTCTTCTCTCTTTTTTTTTTCTTTCTAGTCAACGGTGAACACGATGTAGAGATCGAGGAGGAGGAGGATGGGGAGGAGCTCTATGAGCTGGCCTCCTTTCACAACGGAGAAACCTCAGACTTCAGCAGCGAAGCTGAAGGAGCTCAGAGTGACGAACAGCTCGAAAAGTCTGACGCTGACGACAAGGATGCTGCCAGCTGCCTGCCAGAGGCCGCATTCCATTTCCAAAAGGCCATAATTAAAGAAATCAGGTTTGTCAACATTATTTGTATTCATCCAGTCCAGGTAAGTGTCAGATTTAGTCAAAGATAAAGCTTATTGGATTTTCCTTACAGGAAGAATGAGTTTGGTGTCGGGGTGGAGTTGACCGCAGAGGGCCAGAAGCTGATGCGGGTCCACCAGGACAGGCTGGGCCGCAGCTTGGACCGCCTCTCCACTGAACTCTACAGCAAAGACACACACTTTGTCCTGGAGCTCATACAGGTGGCTGCTTTTACATTTGCACCACTTAAAATAGGACTGAAATCTTTATGAAGGAATAAAGATGGAAAGAGCAAAAGTGGATTCCACACGGTGCCAGGGGCTGAAAGATAGAACCGTAAAATGTTTTGTTCCTTTAAATGTGAGAAATGTGAGTTCTATCAAAGCTAAAAGCCAGCTCAGATCTAGATTCTAAATGAAAAAAGGCTCTTTGATTTTGCCCCAAAGTTGAATTCAAGTCAAAGTTTTCATAGAACCTGTTTTTCAGAATGCTGATGACAACAGTTACCCGTCAGAGGCCGGTGTTGTTCCCGCGCTGGCCTTTGTTGTGGAGAGAGACTGCATCACCGTCCTCAACAATGAGACCGGCTTCCAGGAGGGAAACATCAAGGCCATCTGTGATGTTGGTCGCAGCACCAAGGGCAAACACACATTTGGATACATTGGTGATTATGTGAATCATCTATCTGTTCCATCCATCATCAGAAGCAAAGCAACTGACTGTTGTTAAATATCAAGCTGTATTCGTTTTGTGCTTAAAAAAACAACAACATGCTGTGGATGATCCTGGTTGTTCCCTGTATAGGCCAAAAAGGCATCGGCTTCAAGTCAGTGTTCAAGGTTACGGACTGTCCTGAGATCCACTCCAATGGCTTTCACTTGCGCTTCGACAAGAACTGTGGCCCCATGGGATACATCCTCCCCCACTGGGTTGAAAACGAGAGGCCTCTGAACACGCAGCTCAAGGACATAAAGCGGCACAGGTTGGAGCCAGCGTGCACCATCACACCACCCTCACTCTGATGCAGCTAAATGGAACACATCCATGATTGTTTACATCTGAGCTTTTCCTACTAAGACATACCAAACTATGAAAAACGTTCATGAATACACACAACATGCATCGAGTTTCCAGTGAAAGATTCAAAAGTAGGGGGTTTTTCACCGTTTAATTTTACGTTGAGTATTTGTGTTGAATGACACTGAGGATAACACGTTAAAACAAAAAAAGCTCATCATTTCCAAAGCAAGCAGCCCCTGACACATTGCAGTTCAATAAATTTTGTTTATTTCCCCTTTGTCTGATGGAATATATCGATAAAGATACGTACAAATCTCCTTTCCTGAAATGCAACAAAATCTCTTTGTTTGATCCTCATTTAAAAGACTCCAAGATATGATTTATAGATAGATAGATAGATAGATAGATAGATAGATAGATAGATAGATAGATAGATAGATAGATAGATAAATACTTTATTAATCCCAATTTGGGAAATTGTTTTTTTGCAGCAGCATACAGTAAAGATATAGAATAGAATAAAATAAATATAAAATAAAATACAATAAATAAATAAAAATAGTGAATAAACATTCACTATGTACAAATCTACAGTATTTTTTGTTTTTTTGTTATTGTTTTTTTTAGGAGAGACTTCAAGCCTATTGAGGTTGAAGTTCTCTTCCAGCTTTATCTTTACAGACCAACTTCAGTGTATTTAGAATTATGAACACATTTAAAATTTGATGCACAGAAAGTGCATCATGAAGAGGAGAATCAGACAACAACCACAAACCGTTGAGCAGCTGAAATCTTGAATAAAGGAAAAAATGGATCCAGAATTCTCTGACAAACCTAAATATCATTCAATGGAAAGCTGAGGGAAAACAATGGCAAACGTGCCTCTATTCCAAGATATTTTGAGTTTCTCAATGAAGCTGGCCAGTGAAAACACTAAAGATTATTTTAAAGATTATTTTAAAGATTATGATGATTGAACTTTTTGCTGCATTTGGAAACCTTTGCAAACTTTCTGGTAATGGGGTTTGTGTGAACTTTTCCAGTTTTTCCTGTTGATGGTTTGTGTCAGTGGATGACCTAGAAAACAAATGTGTCAATATATTCCCAAGCAGCATTTACTTCATCAATAGACTGTTGGTGATAACATACCCATGGTGCATCTGTTCTGTGGTGCTTTTCTGTTCAGCTGGACCACAAAAATCTGCCTCCCTCTGCGCTCTGAGAGCCATCAGACCAGGAACCTGTTTCACGACGTGCACCCCTCCCTGCTGCTCTTCCTGCACCGCCTGCGCTCCATCACCATCTACAATCAGGTGTGTGATTGTTTGCCGGTGACATCAATGCAGTCATTGTAAGATATGAATGTGCACCGACCTGAAAAGAAAACCGCTTGTATCTCTCTCCCCTCCTGTTTCCGTGTGCAGAGTGAGAAGCGCCTTGTGAGCATGACTCGCAAAGACCTCAGTCACAATGTGCTTGAGGTGGAGCACACAGAGGGCATCGAGCGCTGGCTGGTGGTCAAAACCACGCTGCATTCCAAGAAGGTGATGTGCACGCCCTGCACTGAGATTGTGTTCTTCATTTTCTGACTCACCTGTCCGATTCAGATTTAAAAAACAAGCTGCCATTCCTTCCTGCCTTTACGAGGGGTTCTGCTCCACACACAGACATATACAGTTTTTAATCCATACTCTTTCTTCTTTGGCTATTTTCCTTCTTCCATTACCCAGAGGCAGCCACCTGCTGTTTGGTTTTAAATGAGAAGGAACAAAGCGAGGGAGATAAAACAGTTTGTTCCAGTTTTACAGCAGCTTGACCGTTGATTTGACAGTTACTGAAAGTCATTCCTCTGAGAAGTCAGCCGGGTTGTGAGCTGTTGCGTCTGTTCTGTAATTGCTGTTTTTCTTCTTTAGATAAAAGATGTCGAGTCGACCGAGCTCGCTCTGGCCTTCCAGCTTGGCGGTGACGTCGCAGAGGGCGATGTTGTGTGCCAGCCTCAAAAGCAGCCAGTGTTCGCTTACCTGCCCCTTCGTAGTTTCGGCTTTCGTTTCATCATCCAAGGTGAGAATGGAGAGATCAGAAGGCATGGTTGGTTGGAAGGTTTGTTTATTTCAGAAAAAGCACTATGATTCATTGGTGCCACTTTCTTCTCCAGGTGACTTTGACATCCCTTCCTCGCGGGAAGATGTCGACAGGGACAGCTCCTGGAACCAGTGGCTTCGATCAGAAATACCAAAGCTCTTCCTCCAGGCTATGGATGTCTTCAGTGTAAGTCATAACTGCACTTATGAGACCTGGTTTGTATGGGAGTCTTAATTACTTGAGGGCTTTATGAATGAAATATTTCCATCCAGTCGGGCTCCAACTTTCTCATACTGCAGTTGACAGATCAGCTTTCCAGGATGGAGCCTTGTCGTGGACCATGTTTTTTCAATCGCTGCTATAAATGTTCAGTCTGATTAAGATCTGGAGTGTTTGTTGGCCGTGTCATCATGGGGCTGAAATGTCTCTCCTGAAAAAAAAAAGACCCTTCATACGATAAAGTGGGTTTGGAAAATGAATGAAATGTTTGAACTTTCTTTGCTCTGTTGTTCGGCCTTATCGGCAGCAAGTCTGTGTAGCTCTCAATTTCTTTCGTCGTTTATATGTCATTTTTAATTTTTAGTTTTTATGTAAACATTTTTAGTTCTTTTTATTGATCTGTTTTTTATTTATATTTTGTTTTATTTGAATTTTTTGACAATGTGCACTACTACTAGAGCAGTGTACACAAGAGAATAACTGTTGGCACTGTCAAGGATTGGACGCGGAATTAAACATCCAATTCTGACCGAGCTTAAAAAGCTGTACCGTGGATGCGGAGCTGGAGCGAATCTAAAGGCTGCTACCACATCATCCTGAAAAACAACCTCAGAATCAGCAAACTGCCTTTCAGTTGATGGCAACCTCTTACTTATAGATATAAAATATATGTTAATGTGGGGCAGACAGGCTACAGGCGCAGTCACTTTATTTTAGTACTTTATTTTTTCTTGTGCAGTTGGCCTACAGCCTTCTACTTAATTAATAACTGATAAAAGCTGTGAGTACCCGAAAGTATGTTGTTTTTCAAAGTGTCCTTAACGGGACGGGATCACCCAGGATGCTCATAATGCCAGACAGAGACTGTGGAAGGGTTGAATTTTATTGACTGACAGTGACTGAAAAGTTGTGAAACAACATTGGTGTGAAACAGAAGGATTTCATGATGGTTGATAGTAGAGCCCTAGTTAATCAAGGCAGCAGGTAAATGCAGAAGAACTCTTACAGCTAATGCAGCTCATTACAGCTAATTATAGCCAGAACTGAAGAGAGTTGTTTAATCTAAATATGAAAGAGCGCTGAACAGTTACTGAGTGTGTACCTCTTTGTAAGTCACACTTTTCTGCCCATTGTGTTTCAGGACCACCCAGAGTTCAGGGGGCTGAAGGGCCTCTGCCAGTTCCTGCAGTTTGTCCCCCTCCCTGACGAAGTGCTGGACTTCTTCAAGCCTGTCGCCGGGCAGATTATACAGAAGCTCAAAGGCGAGGCCTTCCTGCCGACGCTCAGCTCAGGTATTACTCACACCAGCAGGTCGTGGCAGTGAAAAGCTTAGAATCCCGCCAGAATATGAGCCCACCACATGTAACTGCAAATGTTCCTCTCCCAGATGGTAAGGTCGTGTTCAAGCTGCCGTCGCAAGTGGCCGTGTGTCAGGACGCTGTGATCCGCAACGTGATTGGCGGGGATGAGCTGGAAAGGCATCTGTCTCTGTCTTATCTCCATCCGGGTCTAAGCCCCGCCCCACCTGCCTCCCTGCTCTCTCACCTGGGAGTCCGACACCTGAGGGGATCAGATGTCACCACGGTAACCACAGAGATGGCAAAGGAGTTGGTCAGAGCGGAGGGCATAAATTCAGGTGTGTGCAGAGAGGTTTTAGGGCTTTCCAGTGTGTGCTGCTGTCATTCTCCTAAAAATTAAATATTATTCTTATTCTTCCAATTATCCCCATTTGCTCTGTAACGCTGACTAAGTATTTGCTTCCAGAGGGAGGCCTTCGTCAGCTGGCCAGGCTGATGGTTTGCAACTTCCGAGCTATTGAGCATGGCTACGGAGAGGCAGACCTCATACTGCAAAACCTCAGAGATCTACCCATAATCCCTCTGGCTGATGGACGTGTGGTGGCATTAAGGGGAGAGGGAGTGTTCTTTCCTTTGGAAGAAACCAGGACTAAGAAAAAAGCGAAAGCTCAGACAGGTAAATGCACAACTTTAGTCTCACTGTGTGAGTGGCTCATTTGCAATATATCCATCTGAAGCCCTTCTCAGTTGTTATTTCACATGATAACTAAGAGAAACCTCAGAGAAATGAATAAGCACCAATCTACCATAACATCCAAAGTCTAAAATCTAAAGTCCACTTTATACAGCAAAATATCTCTGAGCTGTTGACCATGGGCTCCAGTAGACCTCAGAAGATATGCTGTGATACCTGAGAACAGATCCTTTAAGTCATGTAAGTTATGATATTTGGCCTCTCTGCATCGGACAAGTCAGCACCTCAAAACATCGCACTACCCCCTCCGGCTTGCCTTCTTCCCATAGTGCATCTTGGTGCCATTTGGCCCTCAGATGAGCAATGCACACAGACCAGGCCACCTTCTTCTGTTGCTCTTTGGTTCAGTTCTGATACTCTTGTGTCCATCTCCATATGCAGCAACCTGTGATGCACTATGTGCTCTGACACCTCTCTGTCACAATCAGCAGTAACTTTTTCAGCTATTTGAACTACATTAGCTTATGGATTGGACCCTGTGCCCATCAATGAACCTTGGCCACCCATTACCTTGTCAAAAAGTTCCCCATTTTTCTTTTCTTAGACCGTTTTTGGTAGATCCTGACCACCACAGAACAGAGCAGTTGTACAAACACTAGTTTCATAATCCATTTCTCTTTTTTTTTTTGATCCAACAGGCAGGTGCCATTGTAAAAACATTATCAGCACCTCTCACTTCAGCTTTCAGTAGTCATACTGCTTTGGTTTTTTGGTGCATTTTGTGCATACACATAGGTTTGTACACATTTACAGTAAAACAACTGCTTGCTTTCACAGCTTTGTTCCAATGTTGGTCCTCTCAGCATATTGAGCAGCTGAGATCCCCAAAAAACTGCACCATTGCTAAAAAAACGGTTCACAGCAGCATGACAGCTGTAGCTGCACTTCTTTTACTCTTTTATTGTGCAAATTATTGCTCTGCACCTGCAAAGAATGTATGGATGTGCATGTGCGCGTGTTGATAACACAATGCTAAATCAACCAGGACTTCAGCATGCCAGCAGAACAAACTGTGAAAGGAAAGCTCGGTTCAGTTTCACAGGTGCACAGTTTTAAATAAAATGTGTTGAACTGACAAAGAAAAACAGAAATGGATAAATATTCAACAGATAGGTGCGCATGTACCATTCTGTGCTCAGGAAATACGTGAAAGTGCTTTTATATTTACACCAGCACACTCAGGCAAACAGCTACACTAACCTGCTGTAGAACAGACTCTCTTTTCTCTCACAGCAGACATAGAAACTCTGAGACTGTGACGCCTCTCAAAAGGCGCTAGCATGGTTGACGCGTCTGTCACGGCGGTGTCGCACCGTGACGTCAAAATGACGTTTCAGGCCTGGCGCTTCCCTTGAAAAGACGGCGCAGCGCGTTGTCGTGCACCAGTCGATTTTTGTAACTTGGCGGCGCCGAGAACAACAAACCGGATGGACCGTTGTGAGACCGGCTCAGTCAGGAGGTGTGTCTGTACAGGCAGCTGTACAAAACTGCAGGGAAACAGCACAGGGAGCACGTAAACTCCCAAAACTGGTTCACAGAGATGGGCAGAACTTTGGGAAAAGAGGGAGAGTTCTGTAAGAATGTGTGGAAGAAGCTACGGGACAGATACGTGAAGGCAAAGAAGAGGGCAGAGACTCTGTTGATGCCGGGGGCTTCAAACCTTCACCTCTTTTAACTGAATTAAAAAATTAAAATGATCCAAAAACTGCAGCAGTATCATTAATTACAGTATTCTTGCTCTTGACAGCAGCATTGTTTTCTTCTCCACTTTCGTGGTTGTAGAGTAGAGGTAACCTTCACATAGCAGCGCCACCTCTGTGACGGAGAAACTACTGGCGCGCAACGACTTGCGCCACTTTATAGGGTCCTATGGCGGGCACGAACTCGTGACGTCATCAACACCGCTCGCGCGAGCAGACGCGGCAACCATGCTAGAGCCTAAAGGATCTGCGTTTAAAGCTGCATCTGACCAATTAGAACTCCGTCCACACAGACATTCAGGGCAACCAGGTAGGTGTGCAACAGACCTGCGCACAGACTATGCACCAACTTGACCTCTTTCTAAGAATAAGCAGACGTGCAGCCACTCAGATCAGAGCCTGCTGACACCACAGTGATGGAACGCCACTGTGGTGCCACTTTCAAAAACAGCTCCCAAAGTAGAACTTGCACAGCAACACGTTGGGAGAAAACCAAACACAGCACATCAGCACAAACCCCTCATACCAACTGTCAAGCACGGTGGTGGAGCCCTGGTGATCTGGGCTTGTTCTGCAGCCACAGGTCCCAGACCTTTCGAGTCAAATGTTTTGGTGGGATCTTAGGAGAGTTACGCATAAACAGATGTCCACAAACCTCAATGAGCTGATGCAAAATCCCTCCCCAACCATGTGAGAGACTGATAACATCATACAGAAAACAATAACTTCAAGTTATTGCTGCTAAAAGTAATTTTACAAGCTGGTAAGAGGGTGCATATGGCGCTTCACAAAGTGCTTCTGCATTTTGCTTTAGGTTTTGTTAGAGAAACACTGACAGTGTGTAATAAGTCATGTGTCGTTGATTATTTGAGGTTGTATTTACTTTATGTTCTGATATTTAAAACCTTCAAATTAAAAGGTGTACTTTCTTTCTTAGATGACTGCTTTGTTACAAAAAAGCTGGCATGTTCACAGAAATCTGAACAATACACCTGTGAATGCTTCCCTTTTTAAGTTGCCATGACTCTTTGTCGGTGAAAACGGGACACGGGGAGTGCTGGTGGCAGCGCGGTCTTGCTTTTCAGGTCATCGATTGTAGTTGGAAGCAGCTCTGTGCAGCGCCAACCTCAGGCTGGCCTTTAATGTGAAGTGAAGTGGACAGAGATGAGTGTGGTAGTTTCAGAGAGACAGCTGAGTTAAACAGCGTTCTTCTGAAATATTGAGAAGCGACCACATCATCGGGGAATCACGGCTTCAGATGGCAGCCTCAGAAAGTAGAAAAGTAGGTCGTTGCAGGTTTCCTGTTTGAGTTATTTGCTATGTGCTCGTGATCTTAGGCCCAGATTCACTGAATCCCTAACTGATAACTAAAAGGAAATGACTGTAAATTTCCTTAGACACGGTGGTCATGGCAGCACTTAATCCAGTACTTTTTACTACCCCAGTACTACTACACATATGGGTTTTGTGTGTTGTCTTCATAAAGGACCACTGGCTGCTTTGTACGAGGATCTGAATGTGGTTCACCCGTCTCTGCTGAGCTGTTTGGAGCCCCTGGAGAGTCAGCAGGTCCGGGAGCTGCTCAAAAGGCTTGGAGTTCATGAACTGGAGCCGCAAGATCTGCTGGAGCAGCACATCTATCCCACAATAAAGAACAACAAATGGAAGGTAACACACACAACAACTCCATCATCAGAAAATATCACTTAAAAGGGATTAGTTGACATTTTCCCCCTCCACACAGTGCTACCCTGCCCTGAATATGTTTCCCTCTTCTTTTTCCTGCTGATTCCAACACAAGTCAAAGGCTGAGTCGGTGGTTGTGAGTTACTTGGTTTTCATCAAGCAGCACTCCTCCTCCAGCCAGGAGTACTCAGACATCGCAGTACCAGTCCTCACCAGCAGGGGTCTACTTTGCCCGGCCACTGAAAGGGTGCACTTCTCTGAAGAGTACAGCAACATCAACCTGACACAGAAGCTGCCAGGTAGGGAGACACCTTCCCTTTTTGATTCTGACGCAACAAAAAACACACTCAGTAAATACTCCTGCTCTGTTTGGACATGTTACAGCACGAGCAGGCCATTTAATCACACTGCTTTTCTTGTCCTGGTATCAAACATGAGAGTGGAACTGATCTTTTTGACTGAAATATTTCGGACTAATACTTCAGTGTTTCCCAACCTTTCTAACATCTTTGGACAGTCTGGATCCAAAAATGTTTTCCTTTGATAATCCAAAAACTTTTGGATCAGCGTCAGTAAAACGAGAAATTAATTTCCTCTCAAATCCTGTTGGTATGCTGGTGTGTAAAGAAGCGTGCGCTGTCCCACATTTTATCTGCAGCTGAAATGATTGGAGCTCCCCTTTTTACATTCTCTGACTCTGAACTACGTTTTTGGATCCACTGGTACTTGATTTGGGACTCTGCAGATGCTTGTTGGTCTCATTGGGGAGAGTGAATGTGTCTATCAGGTATGTTTTAAAACGCATCAGTCAGCTGCTTCTACAGAATTTTCAAGTTTTTTTTGCATGTCCTGCAGTACTTTAGAGCAGGTAAACTCTAGTCTACGAGACAACCAACACCTCTGTGTGCAACAGCAGTGTTTGACTGCTTCATCCTCACTCAGGCTGCTGATATTCCAGGAAGAGTATTATTATTTTTTAAATGAGCAAATCTAATTCTCACATCCTCCTGTGATCTGTGGTGCCGTCTTGGGACCGAGACCCGGGTTTGCAAATCTCGGTATTATGTCACTAAGAAATGACCAAAACTTAAGCTGTGGACAAATACTACCATGTTGAAAGGTGAATTGGACAGCTTTACAGCTTCGTATATTTCTTACATGCTGTAAACTTTTCCCCAACGGAAATGCACGCTATCTCTTGTGGTTATTATTAGTTTTACCAGCCAGTTTGAGACCGATTAAATAGATACATGCAGGAGTTATTCAGCTCCCATTATCTGGGTATGTTTGTCCAACTTTGTTTAATTTCAGCCAGATTAACTTGTTACCATTTATATTCTGGTTAAAGTTAGACTTTTTCTAACGTCATGTAAGCATTCTGACAGTGTCAGTGCAAGGAAAAATGTTCAGTGTCCACATCGGTCAACCAAAATAACCAAAACAAGTCACCAAAGCTTGTGGGTGAACGTAGGCAGTCAGCTGTGAGTTTCTGTTCTGTGTGTGTGTGTTTTCTGTTGTTGGTGCAGTGTTTGCTTCATTGTTGAGGTCAAAGCAAGCATGAGATGCAGGGGTGTACTGAACATGGTACAGTGAGCGTTTATGTTATGTAAGTGGCAGTGGAGTGAAAATCTGAAAAAAAAAAAAAAAAAAGAATCAGAACATTCTACCTGTGCTTCGAAGGAAAGAGTGTGGACAAAATGATGTGAAATGATTGTGCTCTTCCTCTTCTTTTGAAGAAGTTTTCACTACTTACCACCTGATAATCTGACACATTTCAGGTTCTTCTTTTTAAACATCAGAACACATGATAACAAAGACTTGGCGATTTTTTTTATTAATTAGAACAAAACGAGTAACTAATAAAGCACGACATAAATTCCTTTTAGAAATGAGTTATTTATACTTTTGTACAGTTTTACTTTAAACTGTGATACTGGTTGCCTGCTTCTCATGTACTGCTGTTTGTAGCTGCAGCTTAACAATTGTATTCATAGACTTTCAATTTCCGTCTTCCTGAAGCAGCCCTGGAGCACCCCAGGGGCTGAGATACCACAGTTCACAACTTTGTTATTTATTGAAGCCCACCAGGAAGTGACAAGATTTTACATAATGTGTTGTGTTTACACGTTACCAAAGCAACCAGCTCAATGGCGGTTACAACAATATTACTGGGCATGTATTGTTGTAATGTTTTAAATACTTGAACGCAGTTTTTCTAGAGAAGATTAATTGTTTTGTATATGGGATTATCGTCCATCGACTCTTTTGGGCTTTCACATGCGCGAGCCTACAACCAGCCGGTGAGTTACATGCTGTTTATAAAGTTGTTTTGTAACGTCCCGATGCCAGTAATGTAAGAACCATGCATATGGTTTTGATGGTAAGGCTTGTGACTTTTATTGTCGGATGGTTTATAAAGTGGTGTGACGTTTCTGCAGTGTGCAAGTTGTTGTTTTACGTGGAAGGGTTAGCGCTTGCCCCTTAGCCACCACGTATTAGCCTTGCATGACAGGCTGCGCGAACAGCGCGATCTCCACACAGGGAGCGCAGATACGCACCTCTCTGTGTCCTACTATCAGTATTTGACAACCTCTAGCAATGGGATTGCACTTCAAATGCCCCGGAGTTTTCCTTTAACTGAACTCAGAAGGGAAAAAACTGATGTCACGTGTTGGTCTTGAATGCGTTTCATGCAGTTGTTTTATGACTGGAAGCACTGTGTGTGATGTGCCATCCAACCCCCACCTCCTACCTCCTTATGAGGACTTTGGGGCTCATTAAAGGAAAGACTTGAGAATGGTGTCTGGTCCGATATGGAAATGCTCATATGAGTCCTATTACCCTATTTTTTACTTTACAAGATGGGGTTGTGGGTCACATTTAATGAGTATGAGCAAATGATCTATGTTGGCGTTTGGATCGGTGGATTTGTAGGTGCATTGTGTTGGAAGGAGTGTGAGAAAGCAGGGTCCTCTGGTGGGAGGCCAATGAGGGCTTTGCTACCCACCAGAGGACCTGGATGCAGGCAAAAAACTCAAGTGTCAGACACAAGAGATGATGAAAGTGCTGGGAAGTCTCTGCACCGAAGCCCCAGGGAGAAGGACAGAGGGTGGGAGCCAGTGTTGTGCACCTATGGCTACAGACCTGACCGGAGAGATCATTGAATGATGTATCCAGGGTCCAGCAAGGAGGTTAATTGCACATCTGATTTCAAGGCTTAATACTGTTCTTTTTTATTGAGCACTTATTTAACATTCAATACATACAAATTGCATTATGAAAAAAAAATTTTTTTCAATACCACAGTGTTCAGTTTTTATGGTTGTTGTGACCCCAATTTTGTTGAAAGCAATATAAGTGAGCCATTACCGTTATCATGCTTCCACATGCAATGGCTCTCTGGTTGAAACATGTCCAGCTGAATTCCACCTCAGTAACAGAACCCACTGTGGTGTAACAGACAGGACAGTCCAGTCTCAGCTGCTGGTGGGTGGAGATACTGGCGTGGGTGGAATTAGCATTTTCAAACACTGAAAGTGTTGGGGGTTTTCTCAGGGTAAAAACTTTAAAATGTAAAATTCTAAGTTTGCTGGAGAGAAACTAAACTATTTGTCTTGTAAATAAACTCAGATGCTTGTTAATGTGTTAAAGTCTCTAAAAGGATCACTGAAGGTTGTAACATTTGAGCTGGAGTTATTCAAGGAATAAATCAGTTAAAATCAGCCCAGCTCTCACACCCCATCCTGACTGAAAGCAAGCGAGCGAAACTGACACGATACGACGACGAAATTTCGCGAGGGTGTCCTGATATGCAGCGTGACGGTTTTGTCGGGAGTGATTCTATTAGTTCAGAAAGTACTCATTTGAAACACCGAGTTCTCTGGCGATTACCGCCCATGCGGCCTCCCTTTGGTTCAAATCTTTGTGGTACAGGTATTTGGGGTCATAAACCATTGGGTGCTGTTCCAGGGTAAAGATCAGCTTCTTAGATAGCGCCAAATACAACAAATGTCATCTCAAGGCACTTAGATAGTAAGTCCAATTCAAGCCAATTGGAATTCAATTAATTAATAATAATCATAATTCATAAAATAATCCAATTCGTTCATATAGAGCCAATTCAAAAACAATTTCCTAGCTAAGAAAACCAACAGATTGCACTGAAAACTCAGGACAAGCTGATTGAAAAGTACGCATTCTAATCACTTTTTATCAAGCGCTCGCTCGCGTTCAGTCAAGATGGGGTGTAAGTCTTTTAATCTGAAAGAACATGATGTTAAGCTACGATTCTTTTGCCCGTTATGTTTTATATTGGATTTTGAGGATAAGTTACAAAGGAATTTCACCCCTCTGGCCCTTTTCCATTTTCCACCCCTGCCTGAGACTGTGCAGGTTTTGGCTACGATTGCATATATATTATATTGGTTAATTTATTCATTATTATTCTTGTCTATTCCTTTTCATGCTCTTTAAATGGGTCCAGCTGTAACAAAAGAATTCTGATTCTGATGATTGTAAACCGAAGTCGCAATCTTCCATCCAGCAAAATGAGTTTTCCTGATGTTACACCTTGCTCTAATGACTGAGTAACTGATATCAGAAGATAAGCATTTGCACACCCTGACCTTTTCCTTCTGCCTGTCTGCTCTCCCTCCACCAGGCTGTGACTGGGTCTTGCTGAGTCCCTGTTATGTGCTGACAGACGGCGATGTGGCAGGATGGAGAGAGCTGTTCAGCCGAATGGGGGTCAGGGACGGTCTCATCATCCGCAAAGAGAGACGAACGCTCAGCTCTGAAGAACTGGTAGGAAGGACATCCCAGTTACCACAGCTATTCACACACACTCGGCCCATGCTGTCAGCATGCAATTTATTGCAACAACAAAAAAAAAAGACTAAAGGTCGTGGTAATCCTCATGAGTGTAAGCACACATGATAAAAAGCTAGGGATGGGCTGTGTAAGAACACAGTATTTGCTGGTTGCGTGGACACCAGAGGCACCTGTGAGTCATCATGACAAATAAGGTACTGATTAAAGGATGAAGATGTGAAGCGTTTCATGAGTCAAGTCACGACTGGAGAGATCAAAAGCTGAGGATGAGCAGTGACTGATGAGATATGTCACAGATGTTCCTGATGCCTGTTTTAGGCTGAGCTGAAACAACAAAGGATAGAGTGTGGATTTAGGATGATACCGTCTGTCATTGTGTGACCACTGTTGCCTCCATGTAACGTTGGAATGATGGCACTGACATGGCTTAGGCTTAAAGATGGAGCACACACCTGGTGCGAAAAATTAAATGTCAAACTTCTTATTTCTTCTATTTAAAGTTATTTACCTGGGAAAATGCCTCTGTTTGTCTGTTTCTGGGTTAGCTGCTACTTTGGGGGCATCAGGTTTCAGTTGTGGTGATTAAATTCTCAGTTCCGTTTTGACTTGAGCTGCAGACTACTTGACAAATTAAGTAAATCAGTGCGAAAGGGACTCCAAATGAAAAAAAAAACTCTTTTGAACCATCTTGTCATTAGGCAAGGCATGGCAAGGCAAGTTTATTTGTATAGCACAATTCAACAACAAGGTGATTCAAAGTGCTTTACAGAGACATTAAAATAGTAGAAATAAAAAGCATGATTTCAATTTTAAACAAAAAAGAAAGAAATAAGAACAATAGATAAAATCAGATAAAATCAGTAGTTAAAATGTGATTAAGTTTTGAAACTCAAGCTTCAGATTTGGAGCTTTATTCAAATGCAGCTGAAAATAGGTGTTTCAGTAGCCCCTTTCACACTGAGGAATAACCCGCGTTTAATCCGCGAATTTAGCGTGTCCGCTGTTGCGTTCACACTGCCGACCCGGGCTGCCGCGTCAACTCGACTCGCCTTTCGACCCGCGTCGGACCCTAGTCTTTTTGCCGAGCCGAGTTTGATGTGAACGCAATCAACGCGGGTCGGACGTGGGCGTGGCGTGACATGAGGAGTTTAAAAGACAGGATGGACAGCTGATTCAGAACAACAGCCACAGGTGAGGACGAGTTTCACTCTGTGTTAGCCTACATCAAGTTCGAGACATTTTTGAAGATGGCCAACTGGGGAGACAAGGAGGTCCGCGAGCTCCTCAGCCTCCGAGCAGAGGACGTTATTTACCGCCACATTTCGGGGACTATAGTGCTTCGCACTATACGACTATAGGTCCGCATATGTTCTTTGGCGGCATCCCACGTTGTAACCATCCACACCCCATAAAATAACATCTCCATGAACTGCATATACAATTGCAAAAACGAGTCCTCAAGGTGATTTTTTTGCTGATTGTATGGAAGAGCTATATGGCTGATATATGTGTAATATATGGAAGAGTTATGCTGCGTGTACACCAAGAGCGACCTCCGCTATCTGGTAGCGGAGGTAGCTGAAGAAGCTTCGCTTGAGAATTTGCTTTGGTAGCTTTGGTAGCTCGTGACGTCACATTTAGAATGTTCAATTCTTAAAGGCCCCGCGGCTGTGCAGCACCCCCGCGAGAAAAAAACATGAGGAAAAAGAGGGCAGGGACACAAATAAACGTGTTGTTATTTACAATTTGTTATAGAAGATATATATCATATTACAAATGATGTAAAACTACATTAGGTACACCTGAGAAGAGCAGGAATAGCAGAGGCAGCTGTGAAAAATGAACTAAATTCGAAATAAAATCCGAAATAAAACTTAATTGCAGTGAGAAAGGTATGCGTGGGGTTACTACACTATTGTATTGAAGCACGCAATTGCAACAGTCTCAGGATTAAATGACTATTGTTTGGATAGGAACCAAAGTTTACATGTTTGTTTCTGCGAACCCCGCGGATTGTCGGACCCCTACAATCTGTGGATTGTCATTGGTTTTCGCCGAAATGCGTCATAGCTCATTACCATAAAGTTAGCTTGAGTTTAATCGCTTGAATCCGCTCTGGTCGCTCAGGTAGCTTCGCCACTGGAGAATCCGCTCTGGTAGCCCAGGTAGCTCACCCTCCATAGAGAAATAATGATTTCCGGCGCTCAGGTAGCGTAGGTCGCTCTTGGTGTGCACGCACCTACGCTACCTGAGCGCCGGAAATCATTATTTCTCTATGGAGGGTAGCGGAGGTCGCTCTTGGTGTACACGCAACATTATATGGCTGTTATATGTGCAATGTTGTGTACAGTGCCTTGTGTTTTTTGTATTGATAAATGTTTGCTACTTGACACCTTAATTTCCTTCGGGATTAATAAATAGTACTCTACTCTACTCTACTCTATTTAACCCTACCTCCGACGCATGGCTTGTGCCTATGTCATTGTACACACCCAGCATTTTATGTGTTTCGTGTGACGCTCTGCCACTAGGTAACGCCCCCTGAACTCGGCTTCAGGCGACACGGGTCACCTAACACGCCAAGCGTTCACATTGCTCGACGCGGGTCGAAGGTGCAATTTCGACCCGCTAAGGTAGTGGGTCTCAGTGTGAAAGGGGCTAGTGTTTCAGCTGATCTGAGGCTTTCTGGGAGTTTGTTCCAGACATGTGGAGCATAGAAGCTGAACGCAGCTTCTCCATGTCTGGTTCTGACTCTGGGAACTGATAAAAGACCAGATCCAGATGACCTGAGGGGTCTGGAAGGTTCATACTGGGTCAGGAGGTCCTAGACCATTTAGAGCTTTATAGAGCAGCATCAGAACTTTAAAGTCTATCCTCTGATGGACAGGCAGCCAGTGTAAAGACCTCAGACCTGGACTGATGTGGTCCACTTCTTTGGTCTCAGTGAAGACTCGAGCAGCAGAGTTCTGAATAAGCTGCAGTTGTCTAACGGACTTTTTAGGTAGATCTGTAAAGATGCTGTTACAGTAATCAAGCCTACTAAAGATGAATGCATGGACTAGTTTTTCCAGGTCCTAATGAGACATCAGATCTTTTAACTTTGATATAATCTTAAGGTGATAGTAGGCTGACTTTGTTATTGCCTTAATGTGTTTTTCCAAATTTAGGTCTGAGTCCATCACTACACCCAGATTTCTGGCCTGGTTGGTAGTTTTTAGGTGTATAGATTGAAGTTCTGTGGTGACCTGTAATCATTTCTCTTTGGCTCCAAAGACAATTACCTCAGTTTTGTTTTTGTTTAGCTGGAGAAACTTTTGGCACATCCAGTCATTAATCTACACAATGCATTTACCAAGAGCCTGTACAGGGCCTCGGTCTCCTGGTGACATTGTAATATATTTCTGCGTGTCATCTGCATAGCTATGGTAGTTTATTTTGTTGTTTTTTATAATCTGTGCTAGTGGGAGCATGTAGATGTTAAACAGAAGAGGTCCCAGGATGGAACTTGGGACTTAGATCATTCAAAATGGGAGATTTGAGATGGGCCTGTAGTTGTTCATTTGTGTCTTGTCAAGAGTGTCCTTTTTCAGCAGAGGTTTAATAACAGCTGTTTTTAGTGGCTCTGGAAACACACCTGACATTACTGTCCTCAGAACACTTAAGCGAAATGTCATTATTAACGTTTCCCTTCCTACTCCCATCAGGCCTCCAGTCTCTGGTCAGCTGAAAGTGCAACATGGCATCAACACCCAGGGGAGGACTGGTTGCTCGATGACTACCCCTGTGAGGAGTTGCATACCCTGGCCACAGCCCAGCTGCCTGGCTCTGTCCTCCTGCAGCAGAGAATGTTTCTGCTGGAGCTGCTGGAGACAAACTGGGACACAGGGTAACACTCACTCCACGGGACACACATACTTAACAAGTCTCTCCTTCTGTGTCATGTTATTTCCACTGAATATCATCCCATTTTAGCAACCAGAACATTCAATACACTTCTATTGTGTTTGGAGTTAATGGCAATGTTAATGGCTCAGGGATTAGTTGGATGCAGGAAGTAATCCTCATTATTCCTGTTGTGGCCACTAAGTGATTACTGTGTTAGAAATTATTTTTCTCCTGCAGAGAAAAGCAGTGACACGCCAGCGTTTTCCTTGTGTTTGACATAGTTAGAGATCAGATTGATAACCTGGATTAAATTGCTTTAAGTGTACTCTGATCAGCAGTTCAGGTCAGGAACCGAGCTCACAGACTGACTCGGGTGACTGGTGTACACAGCCCGTGCCTCTGTGAATTACTTTCACCATTATAAATGCATGATTCAGGTAATTCATGATTTACACTTTACAAGACACATGCCATCCCATGTCTTCTTAATCTGAATCCTCGACAGCATAGTTTGCACAAACAGCACATCAACAGCAGACATTTTAGGTGTGCAACCTGACAGTTCTGCATGTCCAGATGTTCCCAGAAGGGAAGAGTGTGCGAACACATCGGTCTGCACGGTTACTGTCACCATTGAGAACTTGGCTTGTAATTTCTCCGTCAAAAGCCGGTTCCATTAACTCTGGATTTCAAGGTCACCCAAATCCTCCTTGTTTTGTTTGTTTTTTAGCTGCTAACCTAAAGAACTGTTGCTTAAATGGGTTGTTCCACCGATGTTTGCGTAACAGCAGTTACCAATGCTGCACTGATTGTGCATTCGGTTACACATGGGAGATTGTAATTACCAAGGTAAAAAAACGTAAGAAAGAATTGTTTTCTATTTAGCGAATGATGAGATTTGATGTTACGAGCAAAGCAAAAAGCCGGATAAAAAGAGCATACGAAAGTGTCCATTGTATGGTCCCTTTAAGACAAGTGCAGTGAACATGGAAAAGCTCCCTTTCCTTTATATTTGACCATGACTCTGTGAGGACACGCACGCAAACGACAGTCAGGTGACCGACCAGTTTGACATCACAGTGCTTCCAGTTCTGCTGTGTGCGGAATATTCTGCAGGGGAATCTGGGTCACACACTTGTGCGTTGTTGTGGAGTCGTCATAAGAGATATCAAGATTACTGAGCTCCAGCTGAAGAGGTTATCATCTGTAATTATTGTGGTCCCACATTAAATCTCCCCCATCATTGTGCAGCTGCATGCTTTATGCTCCTCGTTCTGACTGTTTCCTCCACCGATCCTGCAGACACTGCTACTCTCAGTACCTCACAGCCCAGGTGGTGGACAGCGATGGACGACCCATCAAAAACACCAGGTCCTCCTTCTACCACTTCTTGGACAGTCTTGAATGGGTGCCAGCTTATCGCCTGCTGGAGGGAGAACGGCAAGAGAGGAAGTACCTCTGTCCAGGCTCGGTTTATCTGAAGTCACCTGAAGTCACCGACCTCCTGGCGACTCACGTCTACTATGTGGACCTACAGTCCAGCGTGTTCAGCAGAGCTTTAGGTGAGCGTGTCCCTACTGTACTGCTGTTGCAGGTCGACGCCGTTAAACGATGGGCTCGCTTTTACTTTCTGTCTCGTCTTTTAGGGATGAGAGAAAGTGTCTCAGTGGATGATCTGATTCAGTACCTGAAAGAGTGGTGTGTCAAACCGGAGGCCGACGACCAGGAGCAGAGACACCCCGAGGACGAGACACAGGGAGCAGATTTCACTACCACAGTTGAGCACATCCACAAGGTCTACACCTTTCTGCATACAAACTGTCCCCCGAGTCGCCTGAAGGAGCTGTTCCAGCACACTCCCGCTGTGTTCGTAGAGAAGAGCAGGTGTGTCTTCAACTATTTTGTTTTTTGGATTATTGTCAAAATTTGACCCCTACGTCACCAAATGCACTTTGTTTCCACAGACCTACTGATAAGTGGTGTTCAGGCCGGTTCTACCACCTGAAAGAGGTGTGCTGGAGTGACACGACCACCATGTTCAAGCGTTACAGACCGCTGACCCACAGAGCAGACAGCCCCATCCAGGATCCCAAAGTCCTGGCTCCTTTCTACAGCCAGCTGGAAGGCATGGGAGAGTTCTTCCTCAAAGTAAGCCGCTCCGTTGAGGCCAGTTCACACAGAGAGCATTTGTGGAAGTATATTTGATGTCTGTTACTAACAGGTAGCACAGATCAAATTTCCATCCTATTAAATTCACACTGGCTGAGTCACACAAGATGCACGTCAGCCTGGGACCTCTTGGCATGCCTCGTTTAGCTTAATCTCCACAGACAGCTGCTTAAATCCTGTAAATCTCCTACTATTTATAAGTTGTGAAATGGTATGTGGAATCATAAATGAGTCTCTGTGTGTCACTGTAAGCCCTCTAAAACCAGCAAATTACTGGAGAGCTAGTTCTGATTACAGAGACACAGAGTGGAGGTTAGTCAGTATTTCTTGAACAGGTTGAACACTTTGTGCTTTTTAAAGCTCGTCTCAGTTTCAGTTTTCCCTAAAGTCAGCCAGGACACATTTTCGGACTGCGACTGACAGCTCACATCATTTTGCTGTTTGCCTAAAATGGGACTCATTGAGTCTCTTTAAGTCATCTAATTGTTTGCCGAACCCCTTCCCTCTTTGGTTATTGCCGTTCAGTTTCTGTTGTCCCTCAGCACAAAGACAACAGTGGCAGCTTTATGATGCCCTCACGGTACCTTGATTATAAACGGAGGAAGATTAAAGCAGACGCGGAAATTCCTGCTTTGCTAAATTAAAGGCGGGGTAGGGGATCTTTTTCTGGAACATTTTTTTACATATTGCTTGAAATACTCTTCACACCCCCATTGCAACCAATTAATTAAAAGTTTTGACACAAATATGAAAAGTTTTAGTGGCCTCTAGAACGTACAATGATTGGATACTGATGCCGTCTATCAAACTGCAATCTGCTCCTCCCTCCCCCTCCTTCTCCCTGTGCGCGTACCCTGCTCCGTGAACGAATTACGCATCCAGAAGCTTGGCAGGAAGCTAAACTAGAGCCAGCTTGGCTAGCACCTAGCATTATTAAACGTATAGTTAGCATAAACTAAATACTAAATACTAAATACGGCAACGATGCTTGCTGTCAGAACAGCGCTCGTGCACCTTTGTGCTCGTGCGCGTTCATGTACTCTAGAGGCGTGCCTTCGGGGGAAAGTGAAGAAAAGGGTTGGGACTTTTTACCTGTGTATTTTCAAAATGCAGCTTCGCTGGACTCAAAATCCAGGATCTCCTACCCTACCTTTAAATCAGAGCTCCGTTAGTGGTAGCTCTTTAGCTTTTTAAGCTAAAGCCGATGCTGTGAGATGGTGAAGGAAGACAGGTGGAATTATTACTTAGTCACATTTATTCATGCATTTGTGTAATGTAGCTATGGACAAATGTTACTACGGAGGCTCATGGCTCTTTCTTGGCTGAAACTCTGTTTTTTGCCAATTACAGAAGCGCACTAATGCACACCATTAATGAATTTCTGATGTCTCAAATGTATAGACGCTGAATGTGGATCACAGCCCCACGATGAAGCAGTACGTTGGCTTGTTGGAACTCATCTGCTCTTCATCTCCCATACCAACTTATGAGGTCCTACAGGATGTGTCAGTACTCTATGCCAGACTGGGTACGAACATTTTGATTGCCAGCTTTTTGTTTCAGACATTTTCTCACACTCTCTGTCTTGCATTTCCTCTCACTCTGTCCCTTCTGTCAGCAGCTCATTATGTCTTTGCTCACCAACTCTTATGTCTTTGTACTTATGTGACTAGCTCCATCTTCCCTCATTTTTCTGAGTAAAGATACTATATGCTGATATAAGATTGTGAGGTAATTTAGTGTCTTTCTTTATGTTAAACAGCTCATAAGTGTAAGCTTCAAGGGACTGGAGACCAGGAAAATCTCCCTCAGTTAATTACTGGTTACCGCCCCACGTTGAAAGGTAAGCGGCATGCATGGCAAACACACCACAGCCATCATTACCTTTTCAGTCAAACAGACTTTCTGTTAGCTGGCTGTCCGTGAGCCACATGTTTTAAATTCAGCAGACTAAAAGCAGTTAGCTGTACGTCTGCAGTGCAGATCCACACCAGCACTGAAGTCATCTTTAGACTGCAGGAAACACCGTCTGAAGGAAAAAATTATTTTCATGTGGATGAAACAATAGAAAAAAACTGTTACGGGCACATTCTGATTTTAATTGTGCATTCTAAGACTTTCTGCTCCATAAGATGGGTATAAAATGAGGTGACCACCCACCTGCCTGTTGGGGAGCGTTGAGGAGCAATGAAGAAGGGGTGCAAGGGGAAAATGTGTCCGTTGATACATACCGCAAGCATCTGTCTTTTGAATGTTTACCCAATAATCATTTTGCTAGCACAGCGACAACCAAAGTCAGGTGCTAAATGTCTGGAGCTCATTCTGTCCGTCTGTCTTTTTGCTTTGTGTTCAGGAATGGTGTCCGATAAGAGGGTCTTCCCCACCAAGGATAACAGCTGGGTGAGTCTAGCACGTAAACCCATGATCGGTGACGACAAAGAGCTGGAGAAGATCTTCAAACCTCACAAGCAGGTGTGTCTGCTCAACCTGCCTCCAGCAGAGAAGAGGACCGCTCCCAGGAGCAAGGCTGGTACGCTGCTGCTACTGAAATGTGTTGTCTATGTCAGAAAATCATTTCAAAGAGAGAAAGAGTCACAGTGTTGCTGTATAAATGCCCATCAGGTCATTCAGTCGCAGAAGACCGAGCTACAATGCTCGCCTTCAACGAGAAGGACAGACGTTTGTTTCTGGAGATCTGTGACATCCGTCAGCTCTCCCACTGTGTCAAATCAGAGCCACTAACTGAGAACCTGAGGCCTTGTCCGTCCATGCAGGACATGGTGCGCTTTGTCATCCCCTACATCCAGAGGTTCCTCTACCACCATGACGAACTGGCTGAAGTCTACTCGGAGCTGACGGACAGGAATGTAGCACATAAAATCAAGCACCTTCATTTTGGACAGGTAAGCAGGGACTCTGAGGGAGTTTGCACCGCTTGTGCCTTCGAGACATTCACAAAGCAGATTTTCAGCACGAATCTCTGACCATGAACTTCCATCAAGGTTACTAGCATAAAATCGTGGGTCTTTCATTCGGTTTGAATTTTGCGTGTTACCAGCGACTGATTTAGTTAGGCTGGAGCTCAGTGAGTGGTCAGCAGCAGGTGCTGAGCTTTCTTCAAGTTTAGAGGAGGCTCAGTAGAAGCAGTTCAGTGCCATACGTACACACTGATCTGAAATGTATAGTCCTATACTGGCTTTGTAATGCCCCACTTTATAGATACAGAATACAGCTACATTGATCATTAAGTACACAGCTCCCAAAGGCTGAAGCAGTGGACAAACACAATAAAAACAGATGTACATTCTAAGTGGCTGTCTAACTGCCTACAGGTGGGGAAGCTGTACATTCGCTACCAGCTGGATGTTCCTGACAGTGAGGATCCAGTGATAGAGCTACAGGATGTCATCTGCATGCTGAAGGACGAGAAGGAGTTCTATATCCAGAAAGATCACCTGGATGCCCAGCTGGATATCTGCAGGTTTGTGTCTGATGGAAAGCACTCACTCCTGTTGTCACATTGATTCAATATTATGAAAATGCTCAAACGCTGGAAGTGGAAAGGTGACATTTCCACAGTTTACCTGGATCATGGATTATTTTCAAAAATATGAAATATGGTGGATTATTTACAGGTGCCAGGATTTTCGAAACTGAGAAGCCAGAGTCAGGTTATTTACTCTTTTTTGTAGTTTGTGGTGAGTAAAACTACTTGAAAAAGCAGTAGTTTTGGCAGTTAGCTGGTCTGGAACATTCAGGTGTAGCATGGAGGAAAGACATCTGCAAAGAACATGGCAGCACAGCTTAGGTTTGCAAAGCTGCATCTGAACAAACCACAAGACTTCTGGAACAATGTCCTTTGGACAGAGCAGACCAAAGTGGAGATGTTTGCTCATAATGCACAGCAGCACGTTTGGAGGAAACCAAACACAGCATAGCAGCACAAACACGTCACACCAGCTGTAAAGCACGGTGGTGGAGGGCTGATGATCTGGGCACAGGACCTGGGCACCTTGCAGTCATTGTATACCGAAGTGTTCTAGAGCCAAATGTGAGGCCATCTGTCCGACAGCTAAAGCTTGGCTGAAGAATTGCTGAAGAAGAAAAAAATTGAAGGTTTTGCAAGTCCAGACCTCAACCTGATAGAAATGTTGTGGTGGGACTTCAAGAGGACTAAAGATGAGTGGACCACAATTCCTCCACAATGATGTGAGACTGATAATGTCAAAGAGAAAACAATTACTTCAAGTTATTCCTGTTAAAAGTGGCTCTACAAGCTGTTGAATTGTGGGATGTGCTTAGTGTTTCAAATACTGTTTCTATATTTTGGCTTAATTTTCCTGAAATTGATAATTACTTAGTGTATTCCGCTATGATTTGTTCATCTGAAGTTGTATTCACCTGATATCAAAGCCTGGGAGGAACCAGGTTATCATAATGTCCTTTTAAAATGACCATGTCTTAATTGATTAGTTTCAGCATTCATCAAATTTTTAAGACATTTTGAAATAAATATTGCAAACATATCCTAAAGAAATTCCTTGCAATGAAATATCTTTGATGTTCATTCCCGCATGTTTTGTCTTTGGAGTTCCAGAATCGTGCAGTACCTAGTAATGTTGTTCCCGTGTGTTTCAGGGAGCTGGTGAAACTGTTCTGCGCAGAGATCAGCCACAGGAAAGAGCTGATGCATTTTCTAAGCGGTCTGATAACCTCCCTTAGCGTAAGTGATATACGCTCCTTCGGTATGCATTGATCACTAATCCATAGCCATTGAAAAAAGCCTTTGCGTTGTCTCGGCCTCATATCCTGTCACCCTATTTTTTCGCTCGCACACCACCATCACTGCAGAGCTGACTGTTGCTACGAGTAATGGCTTTTTCCCTGGAGGGAGTCACGTTTCTGTTATATGGCAACTTGCCCTCCTCTCTGTTGAGCAGCACCGCAGAGGCACACGCATCAGGCCTCAGCTGTGGTGCTTTTCTTGTGAAGCCTCTTTGTGTAGCAGAGCAAAGGCTGCTTCTCACAATCAATCATTTGAATGTTTGACTTAATATCTGGATTTTTCAAAGTAAAAACTGTTTGATTAAAGGATTTAATGATTGTCAGTTTAGTCATGTTTAGCTCTGACATATATGAGTGGATAAGCGGAATTTGTGAACAGATCTGCCTCTGGACGTATTATATCCGCTTATTACATTACCTTTTAGACTATTCCAGAAAATGTATCATGCTGGCAGATTAATTTAAGTAGATCATCAAAGTTTTAATAAGAATGTTTAATGGTGCCATTGCTGGCAAGAGAATGTAAAGAGAGAAAGGCCAGATCTACTCAGTGCCAGTCTTATCATGTAGTGTTCGTGTTAAAAAGGACGTTACGGTAAACAAAATGTTGAATGGATCTGCCCACTGTCTTCCATGTAATTAGAATCATCATTTTCCACCATGAAAAAACTTGTAGCATTTAGAACATATTCGATTCAAAACTATTTTTTATGTTAAATATTAGCTTTGTGAATATTGCCCCTTACTCAGTAAATGTAATGAATGTCCATGCAGGATCCAAAAGCCCTGAGTAGATTCCTGAACAAAGAGGACATCAAAGAGCTGCCCAGTGAGGAGGAGCAGTGGGAGGTCCCAGAGCCTATCAGACGAGACTTTAACCTGGACAGAGGTATGCAAGACTCTCTCACACTGGCACACGCCACTGGTTATTTCTATAGCCAATGTCTAAGTCTAAGCCCTTACCCTAACCTAACCAGAACAACTGAATGCTTCACCCTGATCCTAACCTTAAACTTAAACATGACTAAATTCAAACACTTAACCCTAAAACCAAGTCTCAAAAATTCCTTTGTACCTGTGGGGATTGCAATTTGATCCTCACATTTACAGAAAGTCCCCATAAAGCAGGTGTCCTTTCCGTTTATGGTCCCCATTATGACGTGAAACATGTGCACACACACACACACTTAGGTAAGAGATGGAAATACATTGCACAATTCATCATCAGCGCTAGGTCATCCTACTTCATGTCAGCAAACTTATAGAACGGTATGACTGACTTAACTGAGATGTTACAGTGACTTCTTTCTGGTCCAATGTTTTAACATGTCACTGATAAACCTTGCTTTTAGTTTAGTTTTTATAATTAAAACACCAGTGTTCGTTATATTTCCTAAACATCCAACAATAACTCTATTTGGACACCGTGGCTGCTGTTTTGCTTTAGTTAAGATGCCTCATTTCCCACCCAAAATAAGATTTTAATGATTCCTGTTATCAACAAATTGCATTTCCACCCTTGTGTGTTTGTATGTGGCAGCCATACGTCGAACGGGATGAAGTGTTCGGCTGTATCTGGGACTGGCACTTTCCAAAGCCTGTCTCAAAGCTCTCATCTGCAGAGTAAAGACCCTTTCCATCACAGGAAGAGGATCAAGTTTTCAGTCCCAGATACAGCTGTACACATGCCTGCCTTCATCAAGAGCGTGGAGCACTTTTTCTTTTTATCTTAAACATGGATTCCGTATGTCCAGACACCGATGTTTTAACCCGGTGGGAGAGAATCTGCACAGTACAGTGGCTTTAAGGCTGTAATCTGTAACTTGTTAGTGTTAGAACCTCTATTTAACCAACATTTTAGTCTGGAGACAGAAATAAAATAAAGTGCAAATATAATTCTGTTTAAAAAAAAAAGGTACAAAAAAATATTTTTAAACAAGTACATGGAAGAGGAAGTATGTTTAGGGACGATTAGGAATAATTATATAAATAGAATAGGGTTAATTGTTATATTGTAATTTAATTAGTATATGGTATATATTTATTTATTTATGGGGATAGTTTTATATATATATAGATATATAGATATATTTACATTTATATTTACAAGGAAATGTGTGTAGTATATATTTATTTTTGTGATTTTATATTTATATAGATATTTAGGAAGTGTATATATGGTATATATTTATATAGGTGTATTGTAGTTAGGATATTTACAAACTGAAGAGTAGTTAAAAAGGGGTGGGAAACTAAAAAAAGTATTGGACTTCTTTCCATTCCTTTTTTGAACAATGTGCGGTGTTTTGTTATGTATTAGCCCTTTATGTGATTTTTTTTTTTTTTCTCTTTTTCTTTCTTTTGTATGTACAAATAGTTACATACATATTCTTTTTTTATACACATCTTCACTGGCTAACCTCATTGTAATCCTTTTAATGACACTTTTGATGATCCACACGTTTTCAGTGGGCCGATCTGAACTGGAAGCATTTCAGTGCAACACTCTGTGTGTTTATGGAGCAGAATGAGATATGTCTGGCCTTGTTCTGCTGATCTAACCACAGAACACGTGTGCACTGCTTTTCTGTCCATCTGAGACGATCTCCTGCCCAGAGAAATTGGGGCCGTTTCTGTACACAGTTGATGTATGACTTCCTTCTTACACAGTTTCCAGTCACATTTGTGAATGCAGCGTTTGTCTGTGTTGAGTGAATAATGTTTCTCCTCTTTTTATTCCAAACCCTGGCACCCTTACCTGCCATCATTTAATCTGCTGACAGTAGAATCCTCCAGAATGCTGTTATGTTCTACAGACTTTTCTCTCTTTTCTTCTTTCCCAAATCTTTGAGTGTGTTGCCACCATCATCATTTTTACATTTCTCTCTATTTTCTAAATTCAATCATTTTGACAAGTAAAGACACTTCAAATCATTTCCTTTATACTTACACATCTCTGAATAACAAGTGAGTTGGTTCAACAAATGACAGACATAAGTACTTATTGAATTAGATCAAAATTCTTAACTTTTCTACAAATGGGGTTTATACAGTATTTACCAGACACAGAACCAGTGGTTTTAGGCTCATTGCCACATGTGGTAAAGTGAGAAAGCATCTAAAGACAGATGGAGCCTTGTGCTGTGAGCCTCAAAGTGAAGTCGGTTTGAAGAAAAAGCAGGCAGATATATGGTGCACTGATCTCATTAAAATGCAACAAAGTCCTAAATTATCGCCGTCACAACAGTTGTAGGGTAAAGCATCTGCATCTGTAGTTAAAGTGGGAGAGGCTCCAGTTTGATGTAGAATACGGTCGGTGCTAAAACTGGAGCACGAGACCAATTCCAACAACTCGCTGCTGCCTCCGCTCAGTCTCACATCTGCAGATTCTCCAGTTCTCTCCGTGACCCTTGCCCCCATTTCCATTATCATTTCATAACATTCAGCGATTTTCTTCAGTCTCACACAAACAATCAGATAACTGGTGTTTTTCTCACATATGCTAATTCAGGTTTGTTCACTCCTGTGTGTGGCAACATAAAAGAGCAGCTGTTGCCAAGGCTCAAAGACCAAGAGGAGCAGATCCCACACTGCAGCACAGAGCACATACACACATCCGCAAGGATTACTACCATCAAAGGCTTTCTCATTGCAAAACCCCTTTTTATGACATAAGAGTCCTGAAACTGGCTCATAATGTGCATCATTTTATCCAGTCTTTTCTCTCTCTTGAAATTGTCCTCCACCAGGGATGTCAAGGAGCTACTCCTCCATTAGCTCGCCTGAGGAGCCGGCTCGCCCTGCTCCAGCCGATGGGGAGCAAACACTGGCCTGCTGGCCCCCTCGAGCATCTATACTGAATACAGGAAACATTCGCGCAGGTAGTGGGCACATTTGTTGAGAATTAAATGAAAATATGGCTTGTTTTCATTGTGATTAAAAACCACGTTTCATTTCTCACTGTTTCCACCAGGTCAGGCAGGCAGCGGTGCGGTTGAGGCCGTCATGAAGATGTGGCCTCCCCCTGCTGGCCCTAAAGACCGGGACCCAGAGAGGGAGGTCGGGCCCAGAGGGAGCAGCCATGAAGGAAACCAGCCACCCAGGAGCAGCATCAGACCTGCAGACCAACAGAGAGTCCTCAGCCCCGCCAACACACCAAGGCCTCCAGGTTTCAACAAACCTCTGTCTCTTTCTGCATCTCATCAACTGTATTTGAACTGCTTGAGAGTTACAGTACTGAACAGTCTTGATCCACCCCTCATTTCTTCTATATTTTGTTTCCAAGCAGTCAGAATTTCTTGTAATCTTTTAAAGGGATATTGAGCCATAGTTCTCCAGCTTTCTGAAGGTCTTTCCACATTTTTCTTTGGACCTTGGCTGCTTTTTCACTCATTTTCAGTCAAGTCCTTGTACCCAACCATTTTCGGAGGAATGTGTTTTTTTTGGTTAAACCACTTTGCACTGACCTATGAATCCTTCGAGCATAGACACCAGCAGCCTGTCACAAAGACAAGTCACTCCTTCCCATTTCTTTAGCTGCATCTATGAAGCTTGTCCAACGATAACAGACATAAATTGAGAGACATGAAATAGTATTTTTTCACCAACAAAGTGATTCCCAAAGAGCTATTAGCTGAAAACTAATATCTCAGCACGGTGTGCAGTGTGTGCTGAAAAAAAGTGGAGGACAGAAGAAGTGTCAGATGCATCTCTCAGGTGCTGTACCTGAGAGATGAATCTGGACCTTCAGTTGACCCGTGTCCGTGGAAGGGTGGCTGTCAAGAAGCCGTTCTTAAGGAAGGGAAACAGGGAGAAAAGGCTGAGCTGTGCCAAATGACACAAGAAGTGGGCTGAAAATCAGTGGCAGCAGGTCTGATGGAGGGATGAATCCTCCCCAGAGCCCGGAGCTCAACATTACTGAAGCAGTGTGGGATCATGTTGGCAGAGAACGGAACAAAAGGCAGCCCACATCCAAAGAAGAGCTTTGGGATGTCCTTCAAGAAGCCTGGAGAACTATTCCTGAAGACTCCTTAAAGAAAGGACAGAAAGCTCGTCTGAGAGGGTTCAGGCTGTGTTGGAGGAGAAAGGAGCTCAGAGCAGATATTCACTTTCAAGTTTGTCTCACATTAGCCGCATTCCCACTGTAGGAACCTTTGGCAGTTCCTGTAACCTTTTCAGGAACGGGGCCGGTTTCTCCCGCATTCGCACATACAGGAACTCGGGACCATCTCCCTCAGTTCCTGGAACCATTTTAGCTCCTTCTCCTCAGCTGGGTCTGTTCTGGGTTCTATAGAACACATCTGACGGAGGTGTTTGGTAGCTCCGCCCCTTGTCATGTTGTCAGGTTGAAATGTTTCCTCATACGACACGGACACAACCTTGGCGTGTTTAATAAGTTAAACCTCCACGTGGTCTCCTTTGTCTGCGGCGCTCTGCTCTCCTTCCTTCATGAAACCAAGAAGTATGGCCTGCGCTCCATCCTGCGTCTCCTGACTCTCTCTGTGAGCTCTTCCAGCCTCCATGTTAGACGCCCCATGTGATCGTCCATGATTAATATCACCGTCATGCAGACCATGAACACGGTGGCCTCCCCGCTCTCCATGTTAGCTTCTTGGTGGTGTTTTTTTCTTCTCTCCTTACTTTTACCGGGTTTTGTTCTGTTTTGTTGTTGAATGTGGCGCTAAAGCAACACGTCGCTGTCGCAGACGGCTGCATCGCATCAGTCCCTATCAAGGTCCCGACTCATGTGCGAATCCAAAATGAAACAGTTCCCCTGGAGAAGGACAGTTATCAGCACGGAATTCGAGGAGGACCGTTCTTAGAACGGCGTTCTTAGAACTCCTCTGTCCGAATGCGGCTTATGTGAAAATGTCCGTACCCTTTCACCCATGGGGCTGAAAATGAATGAGTGCAGCTTTAATTTGCAGAGAAAGCTGTTTTAGGTCCATTGATTGTAGAAACTGGGATCCCATAATGCACTGCTGCTCACACCATACAGGGATGCTGTTTGTATACGTAACACTCCATGTGAAAATATGAACAAAAACAAAAGAGCACAAAGTTAAACTCTGCTGCACGGTGGGATTTTCCCACAGCACATGCAGTGAATGGTCTGTTCTTCTGTTGGTGTTTGTTAGTGACAGAGCGCAGCCAACAGAGCAAGACCACTGAATCTGACAGCGCTGGGGGTGCAGAGGAGCCCCTCACAGCTCCCAGACCAGCACCGAGTCCTCCATCTGTACAGCCTGTCCAAGCACCCGGCGACCAACCACCTCCAAGCAGCCTGTAGGCTTCTTCTCATCATTTCAGAACATTTGAAATATTCATGTAGATGTTGGTTTTCACTCGGTAAACAATCCCTGTGCTACCCACCTTCTTTCTCTCCTTCTTTGTGTCTTTTTTTCATGTCTGTCAGAAGCGTACCTGAAGCTGTGGTGCTTTCCGGTACTTTCCAAGGGACTGCAGCGGCTGCAGAGACTCAGCGTCCTCCTCTGAACCTGGACTTCCCTCTCTGGAACAAAGTGCAGCCTTCACAGGCCACACTCGAGGACATGGAGCTCACCTGCCAGAAGCCCACCACCGTCAGTATATTCTCTCTGAAGTAGCGGTTTGTTGCCGCAGTTGAGCTTTTTTTTTTAAAATCCCGCCTTTCTTCCATAGGTTGTGTTGTCCGACGACATGATAGACGTGGCCACCATCGGCGAGTGGGGGGAGCAGCTGGTCAACTCCTTCCTGTGCCACTGGAGGGACAGCAGCGACCCCGGGCGGCCCACGCACGTCCTGTGGTGCAACCAGAGCGGAGAGAGCGGCCAGCCCTACGACTTCAAGCTCACCTTCGGAGCCGCTGGACCGCTGGGGGTGGTGTTCGTGGAGGTGAAGTCCACCATAAAGAAAGAGAAGTCGTTCATCCACCTCTCTGCCAATGAGCTGGACTTTGCCCTGAAAGAGAAGGAGCGCTACCACATCTTCAGAGTGTACAGCGCAGGGGACGCCCAGAACGCACGCCTCTGTCGCATTCAGAACCTGGCACAACATCTCCACACCAAAGACTTGGCACTTTATCTGTTTGTATAGCTTCTTTTTGAGGCTGGGGAGATATTTGCACTGTGCCGACTTACAGCACCACAGCCTAAAAATGTTTTGTATGTCTTTTAAAGTCTATCCCACTGTTTGTTTTACTTTTATCCTCAAAGCGTTTGTGGCCACACTGAGTGTTTTAACCCTTTTTATTACCACTCACCTATACTCAAACATTCCTTTGAAATAAAATTTTTCATCCAACTGAAGAAGTTACTGTCTACCTCTTCAGGGTTCCTCCAGGGTAGCTACGGGTTTCTTCAAGTCAAATTTAAGTCTTTTTAAGACCTTTTTAAGACCATTTATAAAAAAAATAATACCAATTTCACAGCTTATTTCACAGACCTACCGGCAAAGAAAACTTTTTTTTTTAATTTGCTCATTTATTTCTCAAACAAATGAAAGTGTGGACTGTGTAAAGCATTGATGAAACATTGCAGCATAGCAGTAGTAAACGCGACAACACCACAGCACAGACACAGACAACAAGCCAAACAGGTGTGAAAAATCAAAGAAAATTTCAGCAGACCACAAAAAAGTTTAACTGACACAGTTAAGTTGTTTTTTAACATTGGTTATGTTAGCTAGCTACTTATTCCATGCTGAGAATATGGGGAGTAGAGAGAACTATAAATAATGAAAATCAACTAAAAAATTTGTCGTTTCGTTGAGGCTCTCATCGAACATAAGAACGAACGGTGATTTGTTTACCTTGGACACCAGTTCCTCTTTAATATACACAGCCATGCGCGTCGAGAGACCTGGTCATTCGGGGCTTCAGCCCCGAATCTCTCTGGACTGACATAAAGAAAAATATGTATAATAAGAAGAAGAAGAAGAACGAAGAAGAAGAAAAAGAAGGAGAGCTCCGTCACGGGACCACACTTTGAGCGGTGATAGACTACCGCGGCCCAGCTGCGGAGCGCCTGCAGCCGGCGTCCCGCCGAGAGATCACGGCACCGATCCTCCCGAGCAGGCCAACAAACTGGGTCCCGGCGGGCCCGAAACACTGCTGGAAGCGGCCGTCACGGGAGGATCGGTGCCGTGATCTCTCGGCGGGACGCCGGCTGCAGGCGCTCCGCAGCTGGGCCGCGGCTCCGTTTCAGCTGCGGGGCGCCTGTGGTTGGTGTCCTGCCGAGAGATCGCGGCGCCGGTCCTCCCGAGCGGGTCGTCGGGCTGGGTCCTGGTGGGCCTGGGGTGCCGCTGGAGGCGGCCGTCATCCAGACGCAACTCCTGGAGAAGGCGATGAAATTATCCGAGCTGAATGCACCACCGGATGATGTCACTGACCCAGACACGACGGCGTGTGCGTTTCAGACGAATCTCGGACTGCCACAGCAGGTACAAGGACGCGATCAGCCATGGATAGCCCCTTGAGCTATTCACTCGTTTTTTACTCGCGCGAAAGAGGCGTTTGAGGCGATGGAATTTAATTTACACCTGCGGCAACAATCGCGCGATGAAGGCGGTGCGAATATTCGCATCGCGTTTGGTGTGAACGCACGGGCTAACAAAGACACAATGTCAGCATTTGGATATATGGATCTCGGCATTTTATCAAAACATGAATGCCAACATTCACAGCTCGGCATTCAACATGTTAAGCAGCTGGTCATGAACTGTGTTAAATTTTCATTTTAACACCCCCTTTTTTTAAAAAAAATCCCGGGGGAAAAACCCCCTGACCCCCGTTAAAAATTATTTTCATGTCTGGGCTACAGCCCCGAATGTTTGCTCAAGCTACAGACGCCCCTGTACACAGCTAAACCAAACTTGGCTATGTACGCCGTTTTTTCGGGACCACAAGTAATTGTGGCAGCGATGTCGGCATCGGGGAACATGCATTTAAACAACTCTGAAATACCCTCGTTTCCATTATATGAATGGTGTTTGGCCATTGTGTTAGGAGTCCACAACACCTCTGCTTTCATGGTTGGTGTGGACCCAAAAGCTGTTCGCAGATCTATTCTAGTTGCGGTGACGGTCGTAACTGGAGGGGCTGTACTAGCAGTTGGCTGGTTAACGTTATCTGCTAGCTCAGATACATTCATAGCTAACTGGCTAGCGTTGGCCGGTTGAAACACCCCGGCGATGGAAGGAGTTTCATCCTTCGCTTCGATATTATTCATTTGCTTGGAGGACTTGGCGTGAGACTCTAAAGCCTTCAAGCCCATGGTACCAAGCTGAATCCTCTTTTTGCACACTGTGCAAAAAGCCTCGTATACATTATTGTCCACTGGTTTTAACCAGTGACAAAATGATTATTTCTCGCGCCACGCTTCATTACATTTACATTTCCCCATAATCCCAGCAAGAAATGGGAAGCAAGGAAACGCAAACAAATGTTAAAAAAACAACATAACGGCGTAAGTTAAACTTTCTTGTTTTCTGCTGAGATTTGCCTTGATTTTTCACGCTTCTGCTTGGCTTGTTGCTGCGGTCTGTGTCAGTGCTGTAGCAATGTGATCGGACCCGGGGCGGAGCGGTAGCGGCAGCGTTGAGTTCTCAATGATTGGTTCCGCCACTCTTCATTTAAGCTACGTCCTCTGGGCTACGTTATTTAGGCTTTTCAAAATAATAGTGGCCTAGTTGACAAATGAAACGTTTGAGGAGAATGTGATACGGAGAAGTTACTGCACAAATTTTAATACCCAGATATCAAAATTCAAGACTTTTTCAAGTCTTTTTAAGGTATTATTTCCAAATTCATAAATTCAATGCTTTTAAGACCCCGCGGGAACCCTGCTCTTTAGCGCTGACTGTTTCTGCCATCGCAACCAGACAGCTGGAGATGATGAAAGCTGAAGGTTAAGGTAAATCAAGTGAAACGGACGCCATCATTTCAGGTGATTAAACTGTCACACGGAGCGAGCTGTACTTTGATAGTGCAGATGCCCTCAGAGCTCATCCTCCATGTGAGCCCCTCACCGGTCTCCTCCAAATATCATTAGAACTCTTCAAAGACCAAACTTTCTTCTGCCCAGCTGTGAACATGTGGATTCTGCAGGGGGAAATGTCTCATTTTATTATAATGTCCCTCCAAAACCTGCTGAAATGTCCCTATTTGTGTTATCTCCTTGTAAAGGAGACACGGCGGTTCACAGATCCCTGTTTGACAGCCGGAGTCAGTGTAACTGCTGGATGATGGTCATGTTTTCAAAGCAGGGCACTTATGTGACAAGCGTTGGTGGAGCGGTCAGAAACATATTCTGGGAGAAAGCGCCTCCCTTTTTAACATCCAGCGATAAATGCTATCCCTTGGGAATCAGTGAACGATTTCCTGGATAGGACCATTCTTTGAGAAAGAGCAGTATCTCACAATCTGTTTCACGGAACCAGTGAAACGCAATGTCCTGATAGAGAAAAAGAACAAACATGTGATATTTGTTCTCATAAATACCACATTTAGATTGGAAGTGGGACACTTTCTGGCATGCATAGCTGCCCTTTTGTACTAGACCCATGCTGCATTCAGGCGTAGCTTGTAAATTCAAATTTGATTATTTAACTATGTATTCAAGTACTTATAACGCAAGTCTTGTGCTTTAATAGTGTTTAATAAATAATTCAAACCAAATGATTTTATAATCAGTGTAACTAATAAAGTGAATGTTAGGCTGTGGGGCCCGAGAGGTCTGGGGCCTCAGCAGGTAGGTTGTGATTTGTGATATATACTGAGTGTAAAAGCCAAATAACCTACAAATTCCAATTTAACGTTTAACTGCTTAACGCCATTTATCTTAGGCCTCTTCTACACCAAACCATCATGCAGAAAAACTGTAGTGTTGGAATAAACTGCCAGCCAGGACACACCTGGAGCTATAAGACTGAATAAATAGAGAAATTATAACAAAACAGTGTTTGTTGATTATTACACTTATTGTTTGCTTACCATAGAAATTAGCACATAGTTTGAGGATATGAATACTGAGAGCTGTGTTGTTGGAGTGGTGTCGGCAGTGCTCGGCCTGTTAGACACAGAACATGACAGGAAGAGGCTGAAGGAAAGTCGCATGAAGTGGCTAAAATCATGGATTCTCCAACTATGCTTGAACAGCCAATCAGAATAATCGCTTTCTCTGATTGGTGCAGCACCAATTCAACACGCTGAAACGATTGAATGACTCACCCGGGGGCGTATACCACCTGTACGTCCAATGAACTGCTTTCTTGAGTTTTAAAAAGATATGGCCACTGGAGCTGACCAATCAGAGCAGGGTGAGCTTTTTTTCAGTTCAGTTTTGACAGTAAATATTTAAATATGCAGGAACAATTCACACTCCACAAGCCTATAAACGGGGACTTCAACAAAGTCCCCGTTTATAAATATAAATATAAATCAGGCTTTATGGTCGGTGACGCAAGACGCGACGCAACGCAAGCCCTTGCGCGGTTGCAAGCCCCCTCTTGCGTGTGTCACCTCAATTTTCTAAACTTCACGCAAGACGCAAGCGCAAGCCACTGGCTGTGTTCGAAACCGCCTACTACTAGAAAACGGCATACTCATCGATCTGACAGTATGCAGAGCGTTTACACACAGTGCACTTCACTCCTGCCCGAGCCGAAATCAGCCGGCCTGAAAAGCTGATTTTCCTTAAAGCTGCAGTCTGCAGGATTTGTTGTTGTCATACGTAAAGTCCTAATTTTTGGCATTTTAAGAGTTTACATGATCTATCAGAACGCTTGAAGTTGAAAACGGTGACCTCCGTAGTCGCAAAATGCAAGAAATGCTTATTTTTTAACCGAAAAATAAAAAGTTATTCAACTTCCTGTCCCGCCCCATCAAAACACATGAGAACTCGTGCACGTAGACGTGCACGCCAGATGCGCTTACACGACTCCTCATTCATCAACTCACCTGTCATTTGCGATCATGGAAGACACAGTAAGTAGACTAGCCCGTAATGAAGTTCAATAGTCTAGATAAATAAGCGTGGGGACGAGCCTACTTGTATCGCGCGTGCACAATCGGTGATTGACAGGCAGGAGAGCCCAGCTCGTAACCTGATTGGTTACCTTTTACCGGTCCGGTCTGCAATTTTGTAAACAAACCTGCTGGCTTTGGAGGGACCTAGCGGGACATATAGGGGACCTAGAGAACTCTTTTTTTTTTTTTTTGTATTGGGGTATTTAATGTAATACTTTCAGAATCCCCGGACAGTTCCAGGCATTATGCTTGAAAAAGAGTTGCAGACTGCAGCTTTAAGCTATAAACTCTGTAAATATATAACTTTAGCAACATTTGAAACATTTTCAGGCGAGAAAGTAGTCGTTTAGTCCTTCAGGGTGTTGAAAATCTGACAAAATACCGGCTATTTACAAGAAGAAGAAGAAGCATGAATCCAGTCGAAGAGAGACTTGCCGAAGAGGTCCTGGCGGTGAATTTCCTTTCATCGTAGTAGGCTTGTCATTGAAAAAACCCGCTACTCCACCTACTGTCCTGGCGGTGAATCGCCACGCAGCACACGCAACCGACAAAGCAAAATGAAGTATAAACGTCTCGAGCAAGACGCAAGCGCAGGGGCAGTTAAAAGAAGTATGTACAGGGCTTCCAAGTCACTATTTTATGCAGACAAAAACTCACGAACATAATACTCTTGGAGCTGAGCAACACAATATTTTTCCTTCTCACCTGCGCGCACGCCTCCCAAATCATAACAATGTCGCCTGACGTCACACCCCTGCGCCCACTCTCACACCTGTATAACTTGCCTGTCTGGCCTTTTCTGAAAGTCTCCTCTCTTGGGTTTTTTTTCCAGATTCCAGTCATGGCTGCCGGTTTGTAGCAGTTTACATAGTTTTAGCTATGGCTAGCACCCCGCTGAAGCTGTCTAAATGAATAAATAAATGAAACTCTAGAATATTATGTTCAATAATGCAACAACATAACAAGTTTTGCTTTTTTTTTGCCGGTCTCAAAATCTTAATAATTCCGACAGCCTATGAAGGCAGCATAGTCTGTACGGAGACAGCTAGCAGCAGCGCGCGCCCGGCAGAGCAGCGCTGTGATTGGCCAGAGCGGTAAGGAGGGGGAGGGCTTTTCCTCCCAGCTCCTTCACCCCCTCTCCTCTCCTCTCTCCTCTCCTCTCCTCTCCTCCCATCCTAGCGGACAATAGGACGCAGAGCCGGAGGGGGGTGCAGGATGCACGGAGACACATCCAGCGACACACGGCTTCGCGGAAGCTTCTCGCAGAGCACCTCGGCGATGATCGGGCGTTTCTACCGGCTCACCTGACGTTAGCATGCGCTCACTTCTGCCCGTGTGTGTACCAGCAGTCTGGGCTGATCAGGTGGACTTCACAGCCTCCATTATGGAACCCAACTGAGGGGTGAGTAGCGGAATAAATCCGGACTGACTGCCCAGTCCGAACCTGCACCAAACCCTTCTGGAACAACATGTTACACTGTGGTGGGTCTCAGTCCATCCATGACTGATCGGGCCCATTCTTTGCAGCAGTATGAACACTGAACACAGTAAAACTGCATTTGTGTTCCCCCCCATCCATCAGCAAACAACAATGTCGGCATTCACGGTATCTGGTTGTGTTTGGTGGGTTTGAGTTATTGATCACAACACAGCTTCCTGCACCCTTCCCCTCATCATGCATTCTTTCTTTTTTTTGGAGGTCGGGGAGGGGGGCTGTCAGGTGTCTGCAGCGGCTAATGCATGTGCACGGATGTTTCCCCTGTCTTCTGAGCGCTGTAGCACTGAGGTGACAGACAGGGTCTTTCTGTGGTTTAGTGCAGTCTGAGGACACAGTCCTGGTGAGATCCAACATAGCACACAGAGGCTGGGGGGGCCATCATGTTTACATCCTGTGTGACTGCTTCACATTACGCCCATTTTAGTGTCTTCCAAACAGAAATGAAGGATTGTGACAAACAGTTTAATAATAAGTAATAACCAAACAGGTTGTAATGAATCCATCCATGTATTTTGAGGCACTGTGGGAGGTTGTGTGGTTGCATGCGTGTGTGTGTGTGTGTGTGTGTGTGTGTGTGTGTGTGTGTGTGTGTGTGTGTGTGTGTGTGTGTGTGTGTGTGTGTGTGTGTTAAACCTGAGACATAGATGATCAAAGTGAGCCTAAGCTCCCTGATGGTCCATAAAAAGCAGACTCTCCACACATACACAGTCCCTCCAGCATGATGAGTCACAGATCGTAATGTAGGTTACATAGACTGTCTGGCACTCAACAGATACTTGACCAACAAGCGTTTTCGCTGGCAGCGGCAGTCATTTTGACTTCTGGTTGTCTGCATCACATCAAAATACTGCTGTGGAAGATTTCGTGAGGACACAAGTCGACCCCAACAACGAAACTGACAGCATACGGGAAAAAAAGGAGCTGACCAAAGCCTCAAAGCAATATCCATCCATTCGTGTTTCATGGCCATTTTTATCCTGGGCAGTGTTGCTGGAGCAGGGGCCCATCGCCGCTGTCAAAGATGGAGAGGCAGGTTACACCTTTGATGAGTCACCAAAGGACGCAGAGACCGACGACCATACACACCAACACTCACGTTCTCTGAGTAGTAACAAGAGACAAAGAGTTGGAACAGGGGATCAGAACGGGCTTTTTGCTCCATAAGCTGAGCACAGCAGAGAGTTTGGCACTTTTGGACTTGTGGGGACCCGGGACCACCAATTCTACTGGGACAGATCCACAGTCTTCTTCTCTTGGCAAAGAACTGGGATGTTAACGCCAAAATCTGTAGCTTCATTTTTTGAGAGATTATCTTACTCGCTGAAAATGTTTGGACATGGCTCGTCTCCTCCTCTGCGTGAGTCACAGAATGCTCCGGAACCACAACTAAAACTTTAGTTCTTCCTTTGAAAGAGTAAACAATTTAGGGATAAGATGTGATGTAGCCCATCCATCCATCCATCCATCCATCCATCTTCTGTACCCGCTGAATCCGTCGGTCGGGTCGCGGGGGGCTGGAGCCTATCCCAGCGGTCATCAGGCGAGAGGCGGGGTACACCCTGGACAGGCCGCCAGTCCATCACAGGGCCACACAGAGACACACAACCATACACACTTTCACTCCTAAGGAGGATTTTAGAGACACCAATTAACCTAACATGCATGTTTTTGGACAGTGGGAGGAAGCTGGAGTACCATCTGGAGACACCATGGGTGTCATCTACAACAATAGGGCCACCGTGGCTCCATAAGCAGTTTAACCTTGACCACTTTTAAAGTGGTGTTTATATGGGACGCAAAGAGGAACTGATGAATAGTTGTGAATCATCACGCATGCACCAAGTGGGCTGAGACATCATTGGTCCCCCAAAAGCTTTTTGCGTTTGCTACGTACACGTTGATTAAGTGAAAATGGAGATCTTAAAAAGTCTTCACCTTGGAAGGCGTTGGTGAAATCTCAGTTTTTCTGAGTGGAAGTGACATACATGTGGACGAGAGGCACAAACGCAGAAGACAAAGTTTGTCTTGCAAAATATCTGTGTGAGTGTTGATAGGGTTTTGAATACTTTTTTTTAAATATGTTTTTGGGCTTTTTATACCTTTATTATAGGACAGTGAAGAGAGAAATGAAAGCAAGGGGCAGAGAGAGGGGAATAACACACAGCAAAGGGCCGTCCGATGCGGGATTCGAACCAGGGCCAGCTGCACGAGGACTTTAGCCTCTGTACATGGGGCGTCTGCTGTACCCACTACGCCACAGACCGCCCCAGGGTTTTAAATACTTTAGTGGATTATATTAGTTAATAATTGCTGCATTGAATATCATTGTCTTTCATCATGAAGTTTTATGTCCCACTTGTGGAGAGAGATGTCAGTTCCAAAAACTGAAAAACTCTGCTGTCCATCACTTCACATTTCACCCTTCTGGCTTCTGCTTATACCAAACCATAACGGGAATATTGAGCGCATGATTCTAAATCACTGCAGCATTTAAGTAGTGTCCGAAATGCCTCAGCACCTGTCTGCCGCTATCCCCCCGTGAGTTTCCCATATGGTGAACGCTGTAAACTGGGTGAGGGAATGAGAGAACATTCCAAATAATGGCTGCGATGGAACAGCATCTTAGCATATCTTTGTGTAAAAACTGGAACTGTTTACAGTTCTAATCAAGGTCAGCAATTAAAGGTCTATTAGAGGAGCAGGAGACGAGAAACACAGATGTCTGTGACCTTTAGATGGATCTGTAACTGTGGTCAAAAGCCTGCTGAACTGGGAATCCGCATCGCTATTTTATCAGTCGGTGGTGTTGGCTTGATTTGTATTTATCATGTCGCCACACGCGCACACACACACACACACACACACATGCTTTGCTACTCAGCGCTCCCTGTCAGTGCGTATTGCTGTCTCTGTCTTTCCTCCCTCATCATCTTCTCTCATATACACCGTAAACAGAAGACAAATTGTGTTTTGCCAGAGAATGAACTGGCTGCGTGTTTGCATTGCTGCAGTTTGTCACACAGAACAGAAGAATGTGTGTGTGTTTGCTGCACATGCATGAGGGGGAAAAAGGAAGATGAAGATGGTGTGATTGTTGGAGGGGCAGTATGGCTGCATCAGCGGGGGTGGACGTGGCTGCGATCATCGCCTTGGCTCGCTGAATGTGCTCGCTCTGCCCGCTGGTTGCATAAGCAGTCTGGGATTTAGTCAGCCGCGGCCCCTGGTCGCCGCACGGTTTCCACACAGCCTTAAACCTGGTGGCACAGAGCGTCAGCCTTAAAAAAGGAGGCACGAGGAGGCGGATCTGTTGTCGGGTGAAAGGAACACGGTGTATCTTTTTCCTTAACAGTAAACAGTCCCCATGGATGGAATAGCTGCTTTACAGATACTGATATTAGCGGTTATGATATTAACTTTTGTTTCATCTATAAATTCTGACAAATTGGAGGGAAAATAGATGCCTTTGTTCTCATAATTATTAGACAAACCACTACACACTAGAGCTGACAAATGCTTGGCATTTGTGCT
Organism: Odontesthes bonariensis; assembly: GCF_027942865.1. Classification (NCBI taxonomy): domain Eukaryota; kingdom Metazoa; phylum Chordata; class Actinopteri; order Atheriniformes; family Atherinopsidae; genus Odontesthes; species Odontesthes bonariensis. Next base: position 29,009,018 of record NC_134528.1, on the reverse strand, counting down.
TGATGAATAGTTCAAACAATTTGTCATTTATTGTAATTGTCTGTGATCCATTTTCTGTGAAATATGTGATTCAACTATTTACCATCGCACTGGTGGTTAGAAATGAGGCCGCTCTTTATCTTTTGATGTGGGGGATAATCTGCTTATTTCTGCTTCTGGGAGCCACAGACATCCCACCAGACTGGGAGTCAAATTCAAAAAGCGTCAAAATGAAATACTGCTTCATTAGATTTAGTTTTCACGTCCTCGTGGTGTTATAATTAAATTGATGACATACCTGAAAGAGAGGCAAGCATGCTTGAGAAACTTGAGACTTGAAAATGGTTGTGCTTAAACCAATGAATGATGCGATGGCAGTTACAGTTGCTTCTTTTATACGGTCTACGGCATTTAGCAGCATAAGAAAATGTAGGTTTCAGTTGTGTAAACTACAGCAGTAGTTACTTTTATTTATCCTTTGCATTTGTTCATGTCTATAATTCCTCATTTCGATTCTTCCTCTTTCAGAAATGGATTCTTTTTTGTGGCACTCCCAACATTCCATGAACTGGTACCATGTTCTCTTTTCTATACAAAGGAAACGCACGCTCACCCCTGTGCTTATTCCCTGCTGCGACTTGCTTCTTTTTCCGTGTACTGGCTTCTTCTGCCACTTCCGGGTCAAAGCTGGGTATAGAGGAGCCTTAACTTAAACTGGATGTGTTGGACCACATTCTGTTTTAGTATCATTTCAACTGGACTACGTAATACTTTCGATGTATTTTAAAAGCCAGATTAAAACGTTCATTGGAATTTTCTAATGTCCTGTAAAGGTACTAACTGAGCCTATGTGATGCACAACTGGGGTCCTGTTGTTGACATATTTCATTCTCCAGTCCCTTATTCTAATCCTAATCATCACAGCTAAGACCCTAACTCTACCTTTAACCTAACCCTGACCTTAATCATAAAATCAAGTTTCACTCCCTCAAAAACATTTGGAAATGTTTATGTCACATTTAAGCTGTCGGATCCCTGAAGGCCGGTTGGCTCCCAGCTTTCAGACCCCATTTATAGATAAAACCAGAACACGCACGCAGTTATCCCCTTAACGCCTGAATTTATATAGCTGTATATAAAAACATGTTTTGTGTGTGTTTTAGCCTTTAAGTAGATGGTAAATAATGCTGAGATTATTAATTTCACTTTTGCACAAAAGATAAATAGAAATTTTGGCATGTTGCAAATTTGCGACAACAGGCATAATGGCCAATAATAAGATAACAACAACACAGTAATATAACATTGAAAAAACAATGTTTTTTTATTCACCCTTTTTTTTTTTTTTTACATATTTATTTATGTAAAGAGGTTGATTGGCATCTCTAAATTGTCCTTAGGAGTGAGTGTGAGCGTGCATGGTTGTTTGTCTCTATGTGGCCCTGCGATGGACTGGCGGCCTGTCCAGGGTGTACCCCGCCTCTCGCCCATTGACTGCTGGGATAGGCTCCAGCCCACCCGCGACCCGATCGACGGATTCAGCGGTATAGATAATGGATGGATGGATTTATGTAAAGGTTCCTAGGTCCGTAGTGAATATGGACTAACCGGCATTGGGGGGATAAAGATGCTATCTCAGCTGGTTGATTGAGTGAAACGGTTTGTAGCATATACTGTATGCGAAAATAGGTGTTAAGGGGTTATCTCGCATTCCGCCTCTCCACATGGAGAGCCAGCACTTATCCTGAGTATAGATGCTGCCCTCTTTAAGGTACATGCAAGCCCACCCAGCAGCCGGCTGGAACACACATGCATGGATCTGCATTGAAGCCACGAACGCAGACCTGATGTATGCTGGGAGAATCATGTCTGGACGCATACCCACAGTCAGGCCTGAATACTAAACACATCCTGATTGGATATCATGATGAGGCTTTGTATTCAGTTCAGTCTTCATTCTCGCTGGGGGGGGGTGTGTGTGTACATTTAAAGGTTAAGGAAATTGAGTCTCCTGAGTGTGAGCTCATTACATCACATTTCAGATGCTTAAAGCTTCTCAGACTTCTTCCAGGATTCAGTGCAGATGCTGCTTGGTATCAGTGGTGCTTTTTTGGGATTTCCTGTGTTCATGAAAGCAGCAGCACAGTTAAAGCTCATGGATTCTGCTCAGTTTGCTGATGAGCTGTCATGGTTCAACGGTAATGCTTTATTTGTATAGCTCCTGTTCACAGAGTTGTGTAGGGTATTTACAGCTCGAGTAAGCAAGTTCAGTACAATTCCACTTACTTACAGTCCAGTTCAATCCAACTGATTGAAATCCAGTTCTAATCCAATTCAGTCCAATTTCTTAGATGCCAGTTCAGTCCAATTCAGACCAAATGAGACTGCGTTCTTACTGTGGCTTTGCAGTTGAGCCGGTGTGCTTAACAGAAAAGATTGCAGAGCCTTTTTTCAGCTTGCATCATCTGAAAATGGTGAGAGAATGCATAAGCAGCCTGTTTTCTTACAGTGACCTTTCTCCGTGTGCCACGTGATGGAGCTGCCAAATGGAACTAGACTTTTGTGTGATTTTTTTTTGCGTGTATTCTTTACGCTTTCAGCTGTTTTGCTGCTGTATTCTGTGTGGTTATTTAGTTCATCTGGAAGTACTTCTCAGTGTAATCTGTTCATTTCCCCCGATGCCTTTTAAATTTGAACATTTCAAAGTGACCCCGCAGGGAACTCGGATATCTGTACCCACCCACCCAATCCTTGTTGAGCAAATTCACAGCCAGCTTAAAAAATGCTTCAGCTATAGATAATACTGATGGATTTTATAATTACACACATTTTTATAAACAGACACATTTGTGTCATGATGCCAGAGTGTTTGCAAGCAGGTTTCCTCTTTGCTAAACCACAGAGGGAAGCAGGTACTTCCCTCCACTACGACTACGGAAATATTTTGCACATAGAATGCATAAACACATCCAGTTATAAATCCAACCACCCCACAAAGTTTCCAAAGTGCAACAGCTGATTAATAAATCAGTTGATTTAGTTGTATTCATTTCAACAATACCTTGCTAATGCCAAAGAAAGATTACAGTGTTGGAGTATATAAATATATATGATAAATATTTGATAACAAAGACAACAAATGGCGCTTTTCCACTAGCTCGCTTCGGCTCGGCTCGGCGCACTATTGTGGGAAAAAACAGTTCCGTTCCTGAAAAGGTTCTAGGAACTGCAAAAGGTTCCTACAGTGGGGATGCGGCTAATGTTTAGCATCTTATTCAACGTTCTTTTTTGAACATTTAGCTCAAAGTATCGATTTCTAAATCTAAAAATGTACAAATTGGTACTTTATAATTGATAGTTTTCCAGCATACACCTCTGCTTCATTGTTGCTCTCACATACATGCACGTCCTCCATGCCGTGCACGCCCGTACCATCACAGACCTTCCTCTGGTAATACCCCTGGATGGTCTTACTCATCTTTTCCATGTCGAAGTTTTTTTTCCCCCCAAAAGCAACTGAAATGTTGACTCATCTGACCACAGAACAGGTGTTTTTCTGTCCATCTGAGGTGAGCTCGGGTTTCAGTCTCAGGTTACCGATGCAGCAGCGGACAGCGTTGCTTGAGGGGTTAAAGGTCACGCATAGCTAACAGTGGTTTCAGTCCTTGGCCTTTACTTGCATGGAGAAGTATTTTTTGGAGCTCACTGACTCTGTGATGGAGTTTGGCACAGCTTTGGCAAAGCCTTGGGTGGATGCAGCTTTCATAGCCAATCCTGACACCCTCAGCTGTCACCAGTTAATCTGCTGACTGTAGAATCTTCCGGAACGCTGTTACTTTTATACTCTTTCCCTCTCTTCCAGCTTATTTGAGCGTATTGCTGGTTTCAGTTTTTGAGACTTCATACATAATGACCAAACGGTCAGTGAAGACACTGAAAATGTTTTCTTTACACTTCAGTTTGTGAAATGAAGGACTGTATTTTGAGTTTTCGTGAATCGGGTTTGTAATTCAAAATAAAATAATAACTACAATTATAAAATCCTGCTAAAATCTGTTAATGCAGAAGTAATGCCAATTATCTGATGGAGCTGTGCAACATTATCTGCTGACATATCTCCGTTTTGAGTAGTTTTGCTTTCCTTTTACGTCCTTCACCACTGAGCAGGCTCTCAGGTTTATTTTTTCATCCATAGTCCCCCCCCCCCCCCCCACACACACACACACACACACAGAGTTCTGTATGTACCCTGCGGTGCTAAACTAAGCAATTCTGATCCGAAACAAATGGCCCCCTCTGTTCACAACTCCCCGTCCCCTCTCCTATGTGTGTGTGTGTGTGTGTGTGTGTGTGTGTGCGTGTGTGTGTGTGTGTGTTTATCACATGTTTTAGAGAGAGAGAGATACAGTAGGTCCTCTCTGTGCGCTCATGTATCACCCAAACTGACTCATCCCTTCTCACCTGCTGTCGGCAGCTTCTCTTCCTGTCCGCTTTGCACAAAAATATTACCCATCCACAGAGGAACACAGAGGCCTGTGGAGGGGATGACAGGATACTTAAACTAGTGTTGCCGTGTGTGTTGATGACTTATGTGGTGGAGCAGGTCATGACAGCTCGCAGCTGCTCCGCTCCCATCAGAATGTCTTTTTCTACGACGGAAAGAAATGGAAAGAATCTTGTGCTGTGTGTGGAAAACCTCAGCTGTGGGAGCTTTGTGAGGAGATGGGCTGAGGTGTGTGCTGATGATGAGGAAGGTGCCGTAAATATGAGAGCCGTCCAAGTATCTGAGCACATCAGGTTATGTAATGAGTGTGCGTGGACGTGCGTGTTCTGGTTATTCCTCCACATGTGCCTGGGTCCGGCTGCTCAGGAAGGAGAAAAAACGAAAGCAATCACTAAGAATAATCACACTGCAGCAGGGAATGGATCTGCAGGAAAAGACTGGTTATTGGCTGGTTGTGTGTGTGTGTGTGTGTGTGTGTGTGAGTGTGTGACTCAGCTCACAGCATCCCTCCTTGGCGAGTAGCATTTAGAATTACTTAAGCCTTCACTGCAGATAATTAGCATTTTCAGTGATGATCACACTGCAGATCCCAAAGGCAGACTGGGAGCTTAACAGCACGGTGTGCAGAGCTGACCTTGAAAGCAACACAAATATTACAAACTCTTCACGCTCCTCCATTTATATCCCAAATTTAGCAAGTACTAGGTTTCCATTGCATGCCCATATCTTCACCAACAGCTTGTTTTTATGGAGACTGGGAACAAATGTCAAGTTCTCTTCACGTTTTCCTTCATAGCTCACAGACTTCTTGAGGTAGCGACAGCAGTCACCTTTGAAATAAGAAACCCACGTGGTGCTGTGCAAAAGTCTTTAGCCACGCCTCTTTTCTTCACATATTGCAGCAATTCACTCTGGTTTAAAATTGGTTTTCTGCTAAGTTGTCCGTTATGTTGAGACACAACACTGGTTGGTCCCTTGAGTTAGGGGCCACTTTTTATGCTTGGATGATTCATAGGTAAGTGTTTAGTGGCTCAACAAACAGCAACGGCAACAACAACAAAAAAGAAAACACGATCCTCTCAAAATGTTCAATGTCTTTTTGAATATTTGCTCACTTACCCCTTTTTTTTGTCTTTTTCAATAACCATTCACAACCTAAAACAGCAAACAACCAAGTGAACATGTTTCTCCAAGAAAAGTCCAATATTAAAGATTTAAAGGTTTTAAAGATGTGTCTTTATTTGTATCTCTGCAGTGATACCAGCCGTTAGCTGCTGCTGCGCCTGTCCTGCCTGAGTGTCCATTCGCCATTCCCCACCCCCAGTCCATCGTTTGAAGCAATCCCCACCATGAGCTCCTCCCCGCTGGTTTCTCGAGCCAACATGGACATCCTGGACGAGCTGCAGCTCATTGCTGCCCAAAACCTGGAGAGGCTTGAGGTCAACAAGTACTACGAGGTGATCAGGGAGCTGGGCAAGGGCACCTACGGCAAGGTGGACCTGGTGGTCCACAGGATTAGAGGTGAGGGACCACACACACTCACACAATGTACAACACACTGCTGTTATATAAAAGAACCAAAAGAAAAGGAAATCTTCTGTCTCTTCTCAAAAGGTACAAAAATGGCATTGAAGTTCCTGAAGAAGAAGACAACCAAGCTGAAGTCTTTTCTACGGGAGTACAGCATCTCCCTCTACTTGTCTCCCTGCCCCTTCATCATCAACATGTTTGGCATAGCCTTTGAGACAGACGAGTACTACGTGTTCGCACAGGAGTACGCTCTGGCTGGAGACCTCTTCGATATCATTCCTCCACAGGTGCCAGTTTACAGCCATCATTCTGATTACTGCTTCGTTGTGTCATTATTTCTGGCTTTGTGCCGAATAAAGGTTAGAAGATGTTTTAACAGTTTCAATCAACAACAACTTGGTGTTACACACTTAAAGCGGTGGACTTTGTTTTGCCACACCTTGAGGCAGACTCAGTGGCGGTCCGACACTGATTTACGCCCCGGTCGAAATAAGGTGCTGGCGCCCCCAACCCCCCTACTGTTGCACTTCACTGTGCGTTGTGGTGGGAGCATCAGTGTAGTGTAGTGTTAGGTTAGCAGACTGACCTGTCATTATTTCCTTTTCCATTTGCACCCGTTTGGTCCATCACCACCTGCAATACTGTGCTGGCTCATTCTGTCTTCTTCACTTTCCCATTAGTACTATTATTGATACCACGTTCGTCGCCCTCTGGCACGTAGAAACACCTCCAATATCAATAAAATACAAATTTTTTATTTATTTATTTATTTATTTATTTTGGATCTTTTTATTTTTTATTTTTTCACCCCCCCGCAATGCCGCCCCGGGCGCCTGCCCGGTCGGCCCACCTCTAGGACCGCCCCTGGGCAGACTCATTTAAATTCGATTTAGCAGAAAATGAAATTGATCACTTCATTTGTTGCTACTGAAGTAGAATCTAAAAACTACAATTTCTAGTGTCAGCGTCAGAACACACATCGGTTTTCAACAGTTGCATGAACTTCATCAAAGAGCTTTGATGAAAAATGTGACATTCAAGAAACCTACTTAGCTAATTAGTTGGAAACAGCTAATAAGTCACTGAGAGTGTAGAATTGATCTCGTAGTATTTCCAGGAGCCAGGTTATGTCAGAGCTGCTAGCTAGCTCAGGGCTCCCAGTAGTAGTTCACTTGGGCTGCCCGGCTTGCCCAGTGCCAACTGGATTCCAGCTTGTCCAGCTGAGATTTCGCCCGGCTCGCTCCTGGCCAGCCTAGCACTTCGGTTTAGGCTGTGAGGGATTTTCCGGTCAGCTGGCATGCTTGGCAGAATAACGCAGCTTCTTGCTTGGCCTCGCTTTTGCAGAAAGCTAAAAGTTTCCTCTGCTAGTTCCTAAGCTGGCCTGGTTCCTGACCCTATCAAGCAAGTAGTCAGTTTGTTGGCGCTGGTTTCTCCAAATAGTCTATATAACACATGCTGGCTGTCTTACCTTGCCTGTTTCAATTTAGAATGTCTTCTCAGTAGAAAGCACCGATGGCTGATTTTCCTCATGACATGTCTTTTATTTAAAATAAAAACATCTTATTATAATGTTCAAAAGGTCAAACGTTTTATTTTTAATCACTAAGCTATTCTTGTGATATACCATGGTATGATTGATGATTTTTCAATACAAAGTGGAATTAACCTGTAAAAAAAGGCCTAACTGTACTGCATATATGCTCCTTTTTTCTTCTTCTAAAAAGGTTGGTCTTCCTGAGGCAGTTGCCAAGCGCTGTGTGCACCAAGTAGCCATAGCTCTGGACTATCTGCACTGTAAGAAGTTGGTACACAGGGACATCAAGCCCGAAAACATTCTCATTTTTGACCGAGAGTGCCGAAAAGTTAAGCTGTCCGATTTTGGCATGACCCGCCGGGCAGGCTCGCCAGTGAAAAGAGTGAGTGACCTTTCAATATTTCTGACTTCTTATAGTGTCGTGTATAGGGATGGGAATTGATAAGATTTTTACGATTCCAATTCCATTTTCGATCCTGCTTAACGATTCGGTTCTTTATCGGTTCCCTTATCGATTCTCATTTGGAGAAAAAGGACAGCAAACCGGTCGATGAGCATCAACTTTGTTTAGTTTAGAAGTAACACGAGTCGTGACCTTACAAACCCAACAACGGTGAGGTCCACATTGGTCTATCATGGCCTGGGTAATTTAACTCTTCCCTGCTCTGGTGAAAGGAGAAGCTGGAGGTAGACGTGAACTGGGGGTAGTACCACCAGCCGGTATGCAACCGGCATTCCGACATCCCGTCACTCAGACATGACGCCACTGCGACATTCCGCCATTCCGACACTTTGATACCACCATTCCGACACTTTGATACCACCATTCCGACACTTGTTGGGAGCTGTCAGGGTCGGACTGGGAAAATAAAATCGGCCCTGGCAATTTTCCCCGGGACGCCCCCCACCACCACCACCACCCCCCCCCCCCCCCCCACCCCCTCAGTATTCATTAGTATCTCCAATCTAATTAAATAAAAATAAAAAACGAGCACAGACCGCTCAGTCAACGGCATGTACCCATAGAAAAAATACACACACATCTCACAACCCGACTATCGACTGCTAACAACCATGATCAGTATCCTACACAAACCCAGACACATAATGGCTCGGCGGCCAGCAATCGGATAAACCAATGAAGTGAATCAATCCTGTGAAAGAATGAAAGCAAGTGAATGAAACCTGCACTCACCCATTATGAAGATGACTCTGCCAGCCCCATAATCTTGCTCCTGCTCAGCCAACTCCTTGACGTCGGGTATGGTTGGTAACGTTACTGCGGCTAGCATTAGCAACGAGGCTGCTAGGCTTGCTAAATTGGTAAGCATTAGGCTACTGAAGAAAGCTAGTCTTTTTAGCTATGTTATATTATTATCTTTCTTCTCGGCTATAAGTTAACCTTTGTTTACGGCCACTGGCCCTAACCTGACGCCCTAGCTGTCAAATCACCAGAAGTTTTCACCGGAAGTACTGGCGCACACACAAAAGCTCTCTCCAGACATATCTTTCTTTCATTCCGCCCAGATGAAATTTAATGCCGCCCAGATGAAATTTAATGCCACTCTTCGAAAATCGGCGAAATTTAAGACATTTTATCTGCCGGTGAACCCAAGTGTCCATTGTCCTGATAAAGATCTAGCCTACCAGCTGTTGTGAGGCTTCACTTTGACAGCATTCTCAGTGGTTTAAGGTAAAATAAATTGAGGCAATTGTCACAAAAACAAATAGCATCGGTTTTATACTGCCAAATGAAATATTGGCTACACAACGAGCCCCTCGTCAGCCCTCATCATCAGTAAATTTCTGAGTGGGTGCGATCAGTCTTGCTTGACTTGCGTGTTGGAATGTCTCTCTCTCGGCCATTTGTAGCTGGTGCAGCCCTATATATTGCATGGCGACCTGTCCACGCGTGTGGTGCTGAAATCGCGTGTCGGAATGGTGGTATGTTGAAAAGAAAAAATCATACCGCCATTCCGACAAAAGAAAAATTGAAATTTGGAATGACGGGACGTTTCATTTCTTAAAAAAATGTCACCATTCCGACAATTGAACGTCAATGTCGGAATGTCGGAATGTCGGTATGTCGGAATGGCAGCATGTAACCCCACCAGCCTCTGGCTCTGAGCCAGTCAGGCTCTGTCTCTCATGATTTCATCTAAATGTAATGCCTGAGAAGGCATTCATTTAACCTTAACCGTTACTAACAGCAGCTTTTACAATCAGGCAAATGGTGCTAACATGATAGGCAGTGTTTGTTTGTTAGTTAGTGACCTGCAGTGTTAGCCGAGGACATGCTAACGTTGCTAACGTTGCTGCTGCTGGGTTCCTGATTCACCAACGTTAGTCCGGAGCAGATCGAAAACGCGACATTCATTCAGTTATTGCGTGTTGGTAGTATTTCCTCCCTTTGGTGAAATATTCACTTTGCAAGTTGCCCTGTTGTCGTCTTTTATAGGGATGTGTAATCAAATGTTCGAGCATTTGTACCGCGCCATGTCTACTGTACTGGACTCGCCACGTAACGTTGTGACGTCATTCGCGCCCACTGGAAACGATAAGGGAATCGTTTGCAAAATCGCCAAACGATTCCAAGGAATTGAAGCAGTGGGAACCGGTTCTCAACAAGAACCGGTTCTCGGTTCCCATCCCTAGTCGTGTATCTCCTGTGATTGTGACCTGTTGAGTTCACTTCCAGGTGAGTGGAACCATCCCCTACACGGCCCCGGAGCTTTGCGATGCGTCCCGCCACGAGGGGTTCTGTGTGGACTACAGCACTGACGTCTGGGCCTTCGGGGTGCTGCTTTTCTGCATGCTGACGGGCAACTTCCCCTGGGAAAAGGCTCTGCCCTCTGATTCTTTCTACCAGGAGTTCATCCGCTGGCAGAGGAGGAGAACAAACACGGTGCCGTCGCAGTGGAGACGCTTCACCGAGCAGGCGCTCCGCATGTTCCGCCGGCTGCTCTCGGTGGAGCAGGACCGCCGGTGCTCCGTCAAAGAGGTGTTTGGGTACTTCAGCCACTCCTGGATGCTGGATGCAGAGAACGATAACAACAATGGGAACGCAGGAGGTGGAAGTGGCGGGGAGAGGGTTGGCGGCGGCGGGGGTGGCGGTGGAGCAGGGGGTCCGCGAGGAGAGGTGGAAGGCACTATCTCAACATCTTCATCTGGGGAGGAAGATGAGGAACTTCTAGTGGAGAGAATGAAGCAGCAGACTCTGTCGCCTCGCTCCCCGCTGACGCCCCACTCGCCAATGTCGCCAATGGCGGTGGAGAGGGGGAGCGGTGGTGGCGGGGCCAAAGGAGGCATGATGGAAGCAGGCGGTGGACACCATTTTGTGTCTGTGTCCACTAACAGCTCCGTGTCATCCACCAACAGTTATGACCGGATGCCACGGGAAAACAGTTCTCCAGGGGGCCGCATGCTGGTGGCGACACCGATAGAAATCTGCGTCTGAGAGCATCGGAACGTTGTGACACCACTCCACACTTTTATACCTCTCATTCAACTAAATAGTTGTGCATGCACTGAAAAAGAAACTTGACTAAGTACTAACATGTATCTTGTTTTAAACATCTTGGAAAGGAAGAGCACACATGTTGAAGACTTAAGATGAACGTCTTTGCGGAACGCACACATTCCTCGTGAGGATGGGTTTTTGGTCAGATCAAAAGATACCAAAAGAAGCCCCGTTTACACTTGTGAATTCAGTTATGTGTTCAAATACACCACAGGGCAATTCTGAGGCGAGGCTTAAAAAAGAATAATTCTTTCATTAGAGGTTCCGTCACTAAACACCATCGGAAAAGAAACCAAAATGTATTTCTTAAAGCAATACTTCTAGCAAAAAAAGAAAAAAGTTGTGTGACTGCGCGACCTCTGAAGTTTTCACGAAGCCAAGGGACAGAGGATTTGTATTTTTGAAGAAGACTGAAACAGAGCTCAAAGGAAGTACCTTACTAAAAGGAACAAGCGGTGGTTTTAAATGTTTCAACTGTAACATAAATGTGAAAGTGTGAGTGTGTTTGTGTGTGTTGCTGTGTGTTGTATAAGTATGAATCTAACAGAAGTGGATTTATTTTGCTTTTGAGAATTTTATTATTTATTCAAACCTAAAAAGACTACAAACTCTATTTTTTCTATTGTTTTTTTTTGTAAGGTATCTTTCCTTGTTTTCCGTTCAGGATTCGCGGTGACAAATCCACGTACATCACCTGTGGTTGGCTGCTGGTACATTGTGTAAAATGATCGATAGAATTCAGATGGGAGATTCTACCACTTCTGGCATGAGCCTGAGTGCGAGCGAGAAGGCTTACAGCATCTCTGTGCTCCTTGGCAGATTTATCTAAGTCACTGCTGAAAGACATTTTTTTCTACTCACTCCTGAATTTCTTCGTGTGGCTTTTCTTTGAAGCTTTTACTGTATAATTACGTCCTTTTGTTTTCATTGTAATTTTTACAAAAAACTTTATTCGTTTCCTGTAAAAACTTTTAAGCTGAACCTATCTTAGAGGAAAAAAAGGATCACCCTCAGCTCAGTTTAGAAGACAAATCACTCCAGAGCTAACTTTGATAAAACTGCATGACGAGTAGCTCACACTTCACGAAAAATTCGAACTGGCTTTACGCACACACACACACACACACACACACACACACACACACGCACACACGCACACAAAAAAGGCTAAAAAGATATGTAAAAATGTCGTGATGTGAATTTTTTGCAGTAGCACAATTTCTTGCATTCTGTCCAATAGCAGTGTTATGGACTCATGAGACATTCTAGGGCTAAAAAAAAAAAAAAAAAAAAAAATCGGAACAATAATTACTTTCTTTTCTCTGTGATGTATTTGTACTAATGTTGTGTAATCGTCTCTCCAACTTTAAAACAAGAAAAAAAAAAGTAAAGTAAGGAATTAAGCATGTGGACAAAGAGCGAGAGGCTTGACTTTATATCACAGGTATGATGAATCAAAGAGAAGATTTGCTACTCAAAGGCCTTTAATGAGGTAGTGAGGCTTGGGTGTTTTTACTTTTTATCTCGTTTTTACAAAGTTACAAATATTGGCAAAAAAAGTAACCCATTCCTAGCTGATTCTTCACGAATATCACGTGAATCATTTTGAAAAAAACAAAAGAGCATTGGGTCATGCGTAGGAATGGCTGATATGCGTTGCTTTCCAGACATAAACCTGCATGAACTTGTATGTGCTAAAAAAGCTCTGTTGTGAAAACCTGCTCAGTGTTTTTCCTGTCACAGGGTGTAGTACGCAGTAGATGTAAAGTAGCTGCAAACAACATGTTTCTTTATCTTGTGAGAGTCAGCAGCCTCAGCACAGAGACGCCTGACTGAGGATTACCAAACTCATCTACATCGTACATTTTCATCATGTTCTGCAAAGCTGCTCCCGGATCAGAGAGTGGATATGCAGATTACTACATCTTGTGACACATTCTGACCTCACTGGTGGTCTTCTGACTCAGAACAAAGGACAGTCCTGATGCACTGTGGCCCCGCTGTTTTCTCCAGCTGCTCGTCCCCCCCCGTCAGCCTGCTACAGGCTGCACCGGCTACAGGCTGTGCTCCACTGTTTCAGCCCCAGCACACGAGGTTCACATGACCATATGAGACCCATCAATGACCTCATCGAGTCCTTCTTTCACAGCAGTATTCACCGTGAAACCCTGCTGATTCCATACAGTTTGGATCAATCCAAAAGTGTTGGGACAAATGGCTGAAAGCTTTGTTGAAATCAGTCACTGTAAAACAAAGTCACATTCAGTAATGATAACTGTCTCACTGACAGTTGACTTCAGATTTGGTGTTATGTTAAAAGTTATTCGGCACTTTCAGGCTTGTCAGTTTTTTAGAAGGAGGCTCTGAGCCTTCATTTTATGGAAGTGTTGTGCTTCATTTATCACCAGTTACTCTATCTGAGTCCAGAATACCTGAACATGTTGGATTACAGATGGTCTGTTTTCAGCAAAGCATGCTCGCCTCCTGCTTTTGCAAAAACCACGTTAGCTTGTTGCTAACGTACCGTATCATTTTACGTACTGGATTCTTTTTGTCAGACTGTTGATGGTTAATTTATTTTTTTGTATGTATGTATGTATGTATGTATGTGTGTGTGTTTAAATTGTGGAACCTTTCCTGCTAAAAGCTAAGTTATGACATAGCCTAGTTATTTTTCTCTGATGATGTGACGTATTGAAGCATATTCTGAAAATGTGAGTCCTCCTGCCTCATTTCTTTGAAATGGGAAATTTCACATTTAGTTTATATTTGTCTCACAAAACCATACAGAGGTCTCATTTCAACAGCTAATATTGGTCACTGCCCGGTTCATCATATCAGTTGCTCACAGTGATAGCAACTATTTCAAATGGGATTTAGCTGAAATCTGGCAACAAATCCGCCAAATTAGTAACACTGGTGAAAGCATGTTGGGTGTAGATATAATAAACTTAGAAGAAAAATTTATTTGATTTGATTTTTTCTAAAGTCAAATTTCACGTCTTCAAGAAGTGTCATCATCTTGATTTCATGATCAATGTAAAATGGATTTGTGAATTCATTTATTTATTGAGTAATATTATGTCTCTTGACTTTGCCCCAACTAGACATTTAAGTTGCTGGTACAACAGAAATTCATTTTTTATTTATTTACTAAATGTATTGCTATCATAGCAATATAATAGCAAAATATAATACCAAGAAATCACAGACGAAGAGTGTCAGTACTGTTTGACATGGGGAAATGATGCTTTTTCTTTGGTCATGTAAGGGATGAGGGAGGGCTGTCTTTGTGCCTGTGCAACGGACATTCTGAGCATCTGGCAGCTACTCACACCGAGTAGCAACATGCTCTTTCACACATAGAATCAATCGATGCAGACCAAATCTTTCTCAACCTTATTACTCTCTAACTAAGTGTCCAAAATAATGGCCCAGTGAATTATACAAACAAAAAAGTTCATTTGTATATCATGTTTGATGGCCTTTTTACAATGACAATTTTCTCAGTTGGTGAATAAAAATGGATTGTCCTGGGGCACAGTTCCACACACAAAAATCCAAATCCTTAAAGGAAGTACAAACGTAGTAGAAAATATGAACAATTTTCATTTAATTTTGACATTGTTTCATCTTGAAATATTTTACTGGTGACGTGTCCACCATTATGTTGGAGCGTAGGACAAACAGGTAATTGTGTGCCCGATCTTATGACTGATGTGTTGCTCACCATTTAGCGTTAAAGCACCGGATCTATGCCAATCCTGGAAGATAAAAGTAACTGATTGTATCGAATCAGCAGTTTTTGTTATCATTATTTAACCCCTTGACGTCTATTGTCTCATATATGCTACAAACCTTTTGACTCAATCAACCAGCTGAGATAGCATCTTTATTCCCCCAATACCAAAAATTCTATTTATTTTTTGTGCAAAAGTGAAATTAATAATCTCAGCATTATTTACCATCTACTTAAAGGCTAAAACACACACAAAACATTTTTTTATATACAGCTATATAAATTCAGGCGTTAAGGGGTTAATGTCACAAAATCAGACAGACAACTCACAATTCACAACTTTATTGCCTGCAGCCGTCATAAAGAAACATGCAGAAGTATGAAAATAACTACAATAGCTCAAACTTCTCATCAGCTTACATGCAATCTGCAGAGGAGTACTGAGAACATGTAAAGCCGTGCCTGCTGTTGGGTTGTTTGCACCTCCAACAACATGGCTGGTATTTGACCCGATTCTAAAAAAGGATGTCACTTAAGTGTAGGTAAAGAATGATACAACTTTAAGTTATCAAATCATAAGTGATAACAGTAGCAAATTATGCTTAAAGTGACCAAAACCTTACTGATCCATGAGTTTCTACACACCACCCGAAGTGTCCGAGTCGATCACCGCTGCTTCATCATCTCATCCACATCATAACGTGTTGTAATAGAGTGCCGGGGTCTCTGACGTATTTCAAAGCATCATGATTTTAGTGGCGTTTTAGTGAGTAGAGGACCACAGCACTAGAACTTGCATCCAGTTTTGTCTTTGCAATACAACTGTCTTCCTGTAAGCTCAGACTTAGTCAATAAAATGAGAATCCTTGTTGGAGTGATATTTGGATTTTGTCCTTATTTTTTCTTTAAAACCCCAAACACATTCTTTGTTCTGCATTGACAACAAATAAAGCACCAAGTAATGCTGCTCACCATGCAACAGCTAGTTTTGCAATCCAGTTTATTTTGCTGGGGCATGTGTACATTAAGGCCTTAAAGAATTCAGACGTTTGATTTTAGAAAGAATAAAAACACTTTCATTTTATTCAACCCTATTTAAAAACACAATCAAATTAATAACCGAAGCAACTAATTAAGAAATTGATTTATTATTCTAAACAAATTATACGATACACTAATTATTATTAAAGCTTGAGTAACTATGTTTTGAATTCACACTTAGACTCTTAATGGTTTTAGAAAGTTTACAGACTTTGTATAGCATTTTCTGAAATCATCATTTGAACCCCCTGAGTTTTTGCAAGATGTGGGTGGGGTAGCTTCAGTGTCTTACCTTCAATGGACAGTTGTCAGATCTCTCTAAATTTGGAAAATAATGTGAAGAATTTCTTTTTTTTTTTTTCCCCCACTTTATTTATTGGTTTTAACAATTTAAAATGATACATAAGACATACAGAAAAACAGAAATATAAGAACACCCCCCCCCCCCACCCCAAGGGGACAAGCAAAAAAAAATAATAAATAGAATAAAACATATTAATTAAAGAAATGAAGATAAAATAAAGGTGTGTGAGAGAACATTCATGTGGTTTTCAGCAATGATGAATGACAATATATACATGACTGTCACACCCAGAGAATGGAGGACGCAGATGCAGGAGGTTTAAAGCTGCAGTCTGCAACTCTTTTTCAAGCATAATGCCTGGAACTGTCCGGGGATTCTGAAAGTAGTACATTAAATACCCCAATACAAAAAAAATGAGTTCTCTAGGTCCCCTATATGTCCCGCTAGGTCCCTCCAAAGCCAGCAGGTTTGTTTACAAAATTGCAGACCGGACCGGTAAAAGGTAACCAATCAGGTTACGAGCTGGGCTCTGCTGCCTGTCAATCACCGATTGTGCACGCGCGATACAAGGTAGGCTCGTCCCCACGCTTATTTATCTGGACTATTGAACTTCATTACGGGCTAGTCTACTTACTGTGTCTTCCATGATCGCAAATGGCAGGTGAGTTGATGAATGAGGAGTCGTGTACGCGCATCTGGCGTGCACGTAGACGTGCACGAGTTCTCATGTATTTTGATGGGGCGGGACAGGAAGTTGAATAACTTTTTATTTTTCGGTTAAAAAATAACCATTTCTTGCATTTTGCGACTACGGAGGTCACCGTTTTCAACTTCAAGCGTTCTGATAGATCATGTAAACTCTTAAAATGCCAAAAATTAGGACTTTACGTATGACAACAACAAATCCTGCAGACTGTAGCTTTAATTCCAAGACTTTTATTGGAGGACAGCAGATCAACCAGTTCCTCGTGAGAGAAGCTAAATGGGCTATGAAATATTAATCTAGGAATATACTTTCCAAAAGTGGAGAAGTATATCTATATAAAAGTTATCCAAACTCAAAATCACTCCACTAGCGGAGGAGAAAACAAAAGACCATGAAACTTTACTATTAAACTAAATATCACTCCTACTGAGGAGGAAAACAAAAAGAGCCTCTCCTAAAAATCGGAGGAAATATGCTGTAAAAGTTTAACAAACAAAAAGGCCACTCCACCCAGGAGGGAAAACAAAAAGACTATAAGCAAAATTAACTCTGTACTTCTTACAGGATCTATATTATCAAACTTACTCTGGGAAAAAACAAAATCACTCTCACGAGGATAAATACCACTGGGAACTAGGAAACTCGGGAACTCGGAAACGGGCTTGGCAAAACGCTAGGATGATGCACCATACGGAGACAGATACAACACACTGGCACAAGACAGGGGGAGACGCAGACTCTTAAGCACACAGGGGTAATGGGGAACAGGTGGAATCATTCATACCACAATCAGACTGGAACACGAGAGGAAGAGCAAGTGACCTGGAACGAGAGGGAAGTTAGTCTTTCAAAATAAAACAGGAAATGACGAAACAATACATGAAACGAGACAAAAACCCAACTTAACCTCACCACGGTGTGACAATGACATATCAAAACGTTATACTTGTCCGAGCAGCTATGTAATAAAAGGTTGCCATAAACTGCTGAAATTATTATTAGGACGTCGTAGAGCCAGTCTAATCTTTTCTAGCTTCAAGAGTTGTAGCGCATCTCTAACCCAATGTTTGTAGGAGGGTGGAGCAGCCTGCTTCCAATTAAGTAAAATTAAAACAAAAGCAACGCCATCAGATTGTGCCCTAGGAAGATGGTCATCCTCACATTGAATACCAAAAATGGCTGTGAGTTTATTGTTCTTTTAAATACTTTGGATAGGGTATCAAATATAGAGGACCAATAACCCGAGAGCCTCGGACAAGACCAGAACGTATGAGCCAAGGTTGCAGGTGAAAAATTGAATCTATTACATGAATCATCAATTGTTGGATACATCTTTGGCTTTTGACAAGTGCAGTCTGTGTGTTCCTTTGAACTGAAGTAGGCCATGTCTGGATAATGTGAAGAATTTTGACGGGGAAGCTACAAGCTATTCAGAAGGAAAGGGGGCCATAGAGGAGTGAATTTCTCAATCTAAAACAACTCGAGAGTAAATGCTACATGTAATGAATTGTACATCAATACCACTTTTGCTTCGGGCAGTTGTTCGTCACGTTCTCATTGGTAGGATACATTTTGAGCAACCACCAAGCGTGCAATGACATGGAGCAACATGGGCGTTCTTCACTTGAGAAAATAGGGGAAAAGTAAACACAGTAACCGCTCAGATGGTGAAAATGTACCCTTGTGAGGCCCTCCTCTTAGTAGCTGTTAGCTTAACTCACCCTTCAGAATTCCACTCTGAGAGCACTCTGCAGGTAAATGTAAATGTAAATGTATTTTATTTATACAGCCCTTTACAGACAATCCTTACGATGTACCAAAGTGCTTTACAGCAGGTAATAAATACTAATAAAGAGAAGAATAAGTAAAAACAATGAAAGAACAGTGAAAGCAATAAAATACAACAAAATTGAATAAGATAAAATAAGACAAAAGTGTCATCATACTACCGGGTATTAAAAGCCATCCTAAATAAGTAGGTTTTTAGCCCAGATCTGAAGAGGCTCAGGTCAGAAATAAGACGCAGCTGGATGGGGGGGCTTATTCCAGAGCCTGGGGGCAGCTTTGGGAAAAGGCTCGCTCACCCCAGGGTTTGTATTCTGACCTGGGCACTTCCAGCAGAAACTGATCTGCTGACCTCAGAGCTCTACCAGGACTGTTAAAAGCTCAGATAAATCCGACGGGGCGAGGCCGCTAAGAGCTTTAAAAACAAACATTAAAAGTTTAAAATCAGTTCTATAAAGGACAGGAAGCCAAAGGAGGGAGTTAAGAACAGGAGTGATGTGCACACGTCTGTTGGTGTTGGTTAAAAGACGGGCAGCAGCGTTCTGCACCAGCTGAAGGCGGCTGAGAGAAGACTGGGAGACGCCCACATAAAGTGCATTAAAACAGTCTGACCTTGAACTTATTAGGGCATGGATGGCTTTCTCAAGGTCATGACGACTTAAAAACATTTTAACTTTGGCCAGGAGACGCAGCTGGAAAAAACTAGTCCCGACAACATTGTTAATTTGTTTGTCCAACCTCAGATGAGGTCAAAGGTCACTCCCAGATTTCTGATAGTTGAACTAAGCTTTGAAGACAAGGTGCCAAGGTAAGTCGCTGGATACCTACATCTACCCTCGCAGAAACTTCTTTTTTAGAAAAAAATCCCCTCAAAGTGCCTCTCTATATACATACAGTAAACATGCGATATTGCACTTTTATTAAGCCGAGGCTATAGATGGTGATAAGTGCCGAGCTAACCTGTGAGCTGGAATTTTCTCTTAGCATCATAGATTAGTGGGTGTAATAAAGCATTTTCATCCATTTTCTTCTCGGCAGTTACTTTTGTTCAAATCTGATCTAAATAACTGAGGAGGGAGCCGAGGTAGCAGTTAATGATCCAGATGGACAGAAAGTGCGTGCAATTTAATGAAAGATTAGGAACAAGGACCATGAGGAAGTCACTTGAAGTAATAAGAGGTGCAAAGGTAGAGTGGGACGAATTTCGACAGAACTTTAAGAAAATGAGCAACATTGCTTGCTCCCACTCACCCAGGTTGCCGCCACATTAGATGTCAGCACACTCCTTCACCAAATGAGAGCGGACTGTGCCCAGTTACATTTGCTCCATCTGGATTTGGGCGAGTTTACACTGTTCCATTGACTGTTTGCCAAGTCAAAGCCAACAAAGACTCTATGGCATGACTTCCATGATTGCTGTGCGGAACCCATCCAACTTGAAGGACCTGGAACAAAGTTTGCTTTGAAGAATGGGAAAAATCCTAGTGGCCAGATGCAGATGTGCTAAGTCATAAAGACAAAAAAAAAAAAAAAACTGGCAGCTGTAATTATAGCAAAATATCACTTACACTGCAAAAGTATGTTCAAATATACATGAAGCCTATAATTAAAAACACATGAACCTGTGCGGTCCACAAGGCTACAAAGGTTCTGTATAAATACAGCCCGTTTACAGCAGGACGTTTCGTATTGGTGAGGTTGGTGCTCGCCTGTACATTCTTAGAGCCACACGAAACAATTCCTCATAATACACAACAAATCTCAAACAGAAAACCAGAGCCTTGAACAAAATATTTAATTTTGACAATTACAAGTCCTCTTCTGCTCCAAGAGGTGAACAAGACGGTACAAAAACTTCCCAGAACATAAGACGTTGACGACATAACAATGCGTTGGCATTAGTCCAATGTTAAACTTAAAAACACCGCAGCACAGAGATGGAGGATGTGTTGGAATGTACGGGTAGTGTGTACCAGGACCGACGAGGCTTTGCATCCGAGCAGAAAAATCACATCCTGCTACACGTATCAATACTCCAGTCGAGGTGGGGTTAACGCGAGAAAAACAAAATCACAAAATAAGAACAAAATCATTACAATATCTGAGATTCAGCCCTGAGATAACCACACGGACAAAGGATTTTAAAAATGCAAACACTCTCTAAGTTTGTCATAACAAAACATCTGGATTTGGTACAAGTTGATTGCAAGTGAATAAAATAAAATAAAAAATTGCAGAGAAACTCCAGGCTTGCCGACACAACTTAAGAAGATTAATTTAATTGTTTCATTGAAACAAAACAGAAAATGAAGTAAACATAAAGATGGCCCAAATGGAAGAGCCGTGGTGTTTTCAGGGGGAGATTTGTGGCTTCAGCTGCCTCTGTGTGGAGGTTCTGCGACACCGAGCCGTGGCTCAACTGTGCACACCGATCTCAGATGGCCCCACGCTGCCCCCAATGGTGCCAAGGTAGAAGTACACAGACACGGTAACAGCTATCACACAGATTTCCTCTAAGACAAACAGGCCGGCTGAAAGTTGAAAAGCTCTCTCCTCCACACCCAACTCAGCAGGTGCGAACACATCTGAGAACACGACTCCCAGAGCCGGAGCGCCTGCGTGGTGAGAGGGTTCACTGCCACAATAAAGTCTGCAGCAGAAACGTGCCTGAAGCTGCCGTCAGGCTTCAGGAGGAACACACAGTACATACATCCACTGATTTGTCGTTGCACCACAAGCTAGTGAGAGTAAGAAAGAAAACTTCTACAAACCTCTGTCAGATAAGGCTTTTTCACAAAGGTTCAGGTGCAAATGCACCTTTTATAGGCCCAAGTCAAGATGTGAAACGGTCTAACATTCCTATTGAACTGGAGACCAAAGTTAACCTAAAATTCTTAGCACAGAAATAAGCAGAACATCCCTGGAGCTGGGCACTCTTCCATGTTCCAAAAGTGAAAAACTATGCTGCAAAAAGCAGGACAAAAAGGACCGACTGCAGCTCAAACTGCATTTTAAAGGAAACCCTTCACTTCCGGGGGGGGCCTAAGCCTAGATTATTCACCAACCCGTGACGGGAAATTTTTTTTAAGATAAAGAGATTTAAAGGCAGAGCAGGCGAACACAACGTGGGCATGTTTAAATGCTGCCAGCCTAACGTGGCCAAAGTGCTTTGAGTTACACGAAAAGAAAACATGCCGTTTCATTCTGACGCTTCCAACTTTAAAGTGTGACCTGCGGGCATCAAGAGCCACATGAGAGCCTGAAGCACACGAGGGTGGGAGGCTGAACAAGTTAATACTGCAGCCGGAGCACAGGCCCAAGTGCTTCCTGTGAAGATACATTCAAAACACACTGATCGGCTCCCTCTATGAATTCAACTGAGCCCAATGTTCAGGGGGGAATCCGACTTTCGCAGAGGAGAAAAAAACTTAATGCCATGGGTGATGGTCCAAGGTGCTGCATTTTATGACCCCCTCTGTGAGGGCAGCACTTTTTTCTTTCCCACCTCGTTATTAAAACAAACTAGAATCTCCGTAACTGGCTTGAGACTTCAACAACAAACTGCTTTACCAATAACTTAAAAAACAGAAAAGGAAAAAAAACAACAACAAAAAAAAAAAAAAACACACACACAAGCACACACACCATTAAACCTCTTTGACAACTGCTAAAGAAGCCAATAAGAAAAAGTTCAGGAATAAATAAACCAAATATAATCAAATACTTAGAAAATCTTTAAAAAATTAAATATCTTTGATTGTTATTCATATTTAATCCAAGGAGAAAAAAAAAAAAAAAATCCCATATAAATAACCACGCACATGACAATTTCAGCATGTTATGTTATGAGTGGTCTTCCTCCGTCCACGGGTGGCGTTGGCTGATGAGTACCGGCAGAGTGGACCGAGGAAGGTTTGAACAGTGCAGCTGAAGAGCAGAGGGTGCAGTTAAGGTTTGTTGGTGCTAGCTGTCAGTCAGAAGACCCCTGGTCCACAGTTGCCACGGTTACCAGCAGAGGGAGGGGGAGAGGGACCCCTGCAAGATGCTGCAAGTGAGTCTGTGGATAGAAACGGAATTATCAGAAAGAATACACAACAAGCTGAGAGAACAGAATTTAATGAAGTTAACTGGTTCATCGTTACAAGATCTCAGCTTCGTCCGTTTCCTGGGAGACGCATTCATGCCAGTCATACTTGAATATTCGCAGCAGCATATGATAAAGCAGCAGAAATTGGGTCATATTATTGTATTTATTACAATAAAAAACAGGACTTAATGAAAAGCCTGGCCTCTTTTATGAATGGCTGGTGTGCTCCACACTACCAAATATGAGCAAGACCCAATCACAAAGTAGTTGGGTGCAAGGTGATGAAATATTGACATTTTCACCACTTAAATCAAATCAATTTAACACAATCTTGCCATTTTTCTCATTTTCTTGTATACGATTAAACATTTGTCATAGTAGCATATTATCCAACAACAGTGCTGTTGGAATAATTTACTGAGCTAGGGATGTCACGAGAACCGATACTTCGGTACCAAGTCCATGCCATGCCACAATTCTAAAAACAGACGGTACTCGTTTTTCTACAGTACTGTTGGTACCGGGGATGAAATTCCTCCGGAGGTAACGTGGGCACCATACACACCTACAAGTGGTCCAGTGTGCCGTTAAATGCCAAAGGAACACGGAAGATGGCAGCTGCAGCGACGAGTCGTGTCTGAAGGTACTTTGCGTTTGAGGCGGATGATCAGGGATTAATAATAGATTCGAAAACGATTCCAAATAAGCGAAGCAGCTCAAGGACAGACATTCAGAATTATTCACAGAATTCAAGGTGAGTGAGTTTCAAGCCATGTTAACGTTCACTTTGCGGGCAAATTCACACCCAGTGTTGAACAAACTCCCCATCGCAAAGATATGAAACGCATATCACAAGAAACAACGGAAACAGAGTTTGCAAAGAGTATCTGTACATACCGAAATAATCCCGTTATGAAGACAACAAACAAACAGAGCAAAGCTGGGTCTTTGCTGAATAAGTTGCATATAATAAACAGCAGAACGTACCCTTTCCAGAAGTATTCCTGGTTTCTCTGTGCCAACGCGAGTTACCCGGTTGTGAAATAGATCAAATAATGTATCTGCTTATATCGCAAAGACTAAAGTTGTGTTCAAAAGACGTGCGTAGATCACCTGTGGAAGCTACAGTGCACATGCGCGATAGGCACTAAGCAGATATTGTTTAAAATGACTAAGTCATAGAATATCACTATCATGGTTCTGATATTGCCTGATCCCAATTCAAATGGATCAAATGTTAATAGTGGGTTTTTATTCATTCCTTGAAGGCTACATGAAGGCCAGTGCCACTGTTGTTTTGTGTAATGTTCAAATGTTTTTAATAAATGAGTATGTTGAAGTTTTTTTTTATTTTACCGTGGTATCGAGAATGGTGGAATTTCACTGGTATTGGTATCGACTCTGATATCTGATATCTGATATCGTGACACTCCTACACTGAGCCACTTCAGATCATCTTTCATTATACAAGCCCTGTTGACAGCAGAAAGCTTTTCATCCAGTTTAATTAAGATGGGATTTTAACTCTATACATTGCAAAGCTTTGATGTGTAGAAACATCTTAATGTACCAACTTTAATGCCTCATTTTCACTACAGCAACTAGAAAGGTTAATGTTAGCCGTTTGCCTTAGCGGCATATGCAGAGTGAGGTTGTTTAGTGTGTAGTCAGTTTTGTTCAGAAAGTTTTATTAAAAACTACTAACAGAAGCGCAGCAAACACCATTTATTCTGACATTGGCACTATTTTCTCTCTCCCTTCGTATCACTGCCTGCTGTGTAGACCGTGCCGACCGAAGTGCAGAGCGAGCAGTCGCCTGCTTCCGAGCAGCAAACACCGTAACAGGCGCGGCTGTCGGCAGCAGGCAGTGATACGAAGGGAGAGAAAATAGGGCCAAGCGATTGTGAGCTCTGACTTTTTCCTGGAGAACAATTTTGTGATGCAAATGTATTACTCTTTTGAACGCATATTGTTTTGAGAAGCAAAACGCTTTATTTTTTAAATCCCAGCCAACTAGCCGGACTACCTTCATCAACACCAAAACGAGGCTGGAACTCTGCTCACAGGACGCAGCAGGGGGTAAGAAGATGTTCAGAAATGATGTTGATGTCATACAGCTTCATATCAAAAGAGGCGAACTATCCCTTTAAATAAACTGCCTATACAAGTAGTTGCGTCTCGTTGTTTTTGTTTGTCTTCTTATTGACGTAATTGCTCTCATCGCCTGGCAGTCTGGCTGATTGAAAGCCCCCAAATGCAGCATAATGCACAAATAAAGATTTTTTTAGAGGGAATATTCGAACGTCATTTTTGAGCAATTTTGACGGCCCTACTGGGCGACAAGTTTCATATATTTAAGTAGAAAAAGGTATGTACTCACCTCATGAGGCGCCTGTTAAGTGTCACCTGTTGTCCCCTCGGCTCCCTGGAGGTGCTTTGAATGTTTTGTTCTGAGAAAACACAAGAAATCAACATATTTACGCCAAACTTTATCAGCTTCAACACTTTCCCAAATAGTCTCCAACAGCAGGAACACATCCTCGCCATTTTATAAGAAGGTTTTCCCGGGTGGCTGCGTACCTTGTGCTTCTTACACTTCATGGAGAAATTGTCTTCAATGAGTACACAATCTGCCAGAACGAGAACAGAGCGGTTAAAGATGCCACGCTGATTCATGCCATGGGTTCAACCACCCACACATGCAAGTTCAGGCCTGGCGGAAGTGATGACAGCCTCACGGACGGGTTGTTTCCAGATGCACACACACTCGCACACAATAACTTCAGTCGGTGGTTTCTATATTCTGCTTCATACTTCATAAGGTATAAAGTTCACTTGGGATATAAGACATACCGAGTGTTAAATATCAGGTGAGAGGAGCAGATAGGACAAACAAATCAGCGCCATCTCCATAGATCCCTCATTATACCAGGGTGGAGACTAAAGACTCAGACAACATAAGCTAAATATACATGGCTGCTTACAAAGGACAAATTTGGTTTAAAAACAAGGAGATCATGCGCATTTTCAGCAAAACGGTAGAGGAAAGGACCGGAGTAATTGTGCCATGTTCCTTGGACCAGTACTCACCCGACTCCAGAGCACACCTGTAGTGGTACTTGTTAGGGCAGGCTTTAAAGAAGCAGCCCAGTGTAGCACCTTGATGATGGCACGCTGAACACACCTGAAAACAGGTCAAAAGACCACATTTAGATTTTCTAAAAAAAATCCGTTTCTAAATGTGACAAAACATTTCAAATGAATTGCTATCACTGCATTCTGTACATTTACAGGAGTGGAGGTTAAACACTGCCTTTGATACTTTTAAATTCTGAGATTTACAAACAACCATCAACTCTTGACCAGGGAAGCCTCTAAAGGTACATTTATTTCGGCACTTGTATGGGCTTTTTAAGGTAATCGCTTTCATTACACTAAGAATTTCAACATCTTTATACCGGTACTTGTTCTTGACCATTAAACTTAAAGGACAAGACCGTTTTTTTGACATTGGGCCCTTGATTTCACATTATAACATGATGTTCTACTCACCCCTGCTTGTTGTTGGTCATTTGGAGCTGTTCCGAAGATATTCGAGAGGCGTCTGGCTGCTCTCTTGAGATATTCGGCCATGAAACGGTTTCCTATGTGCAACGTTTTACAGGCACAAACTATACTTTTTATAATTTATTAATTACTGTACACTAGCACTGATAACGTGGAGGTGCGTCGCTTACTTAAAAAAATCCGGGTTGCTGTAATTTTGAATTTTTGTCGTAAAGTGGGTGTTACTGACGTCATCATCGTGCTACTACCACAGACAGCCCACAGACAAACACACACAGACTTTACGACAAAAATTCAAAATTACAGTAACCCGGATTTTTTTAAGTAAGCGACGCACCTCCACGTTATCAGTGCTAGTGTACAGTAATTAATAAATTATAAACAGCATAGTTTGTGCCTGTATAACGTTGCCCATAGGAAACCGTTTCATGGCCGAATATCTCAAGAGAGCAGCCAGACGCCTCGCGAATATCTTCGGAACAGCTCCAAATTGCCAACAACAAGCAGGGGTGAGTAGAACATCCTGTTATAATGTGAAGTCAAGGGCCCAATGTCAAAAAAACGGTCTTATCCTTTAATAGATCCCTCAGCAAAATCTGAGCTTTGGTGGGGGACCTGGCAGCAGAGCAGATTTATACATACTTATAGCATGTTAGTGGTGGCCAAAGTAAGATGGGGGGGATGCAGGGGACTAAATCTACTGCAGCCCAGCGAGCAGGCTCCTGAGGCCGAGCTGTTCACCATCACCAACACCAAACTCTTGAGAACATTTAGCAAAAGAGGCTACACCAAAAGATATTCTGTGAGGAAAGCTGACATGAGTTATTTGACCCTGCATGCACTTGTGCGATAACACACACTAGCCCCTTTCACATTAGCCTTTTCAAGCTGGGACTGATGTGCCTTCATTTCACACAAAGTAAAGTCAATCTGCCTCTGATATGGCAAAGGAGGTCGTACCAGAGGCTAAACAATCCTGCCTCTGTGTGCTTTGGTGCTGCCGTTACTCAGCTGATTCCATGTCAGGCTTTAAATGTGTGTAAGGACACAGCGATGGATGGCTGAGCTCATATGTGTGACTTATGAGAAGGAACAGAGGCAGGTTAACAAGGTTTTTTTTTTTTTCAAAGGCGCAACGGTTATGTGAAAGAGGCTACTATTATCAAACTATTAAGTGATTAATTCAAAGACATTTTGGCCAATGATTGACTACGCGCTAACACTCCTGTTTTTCTGAGTCTTCCGTTTGTACACTTTGTTTCTTTGAGATCAGACCCATGCATTTATAGAACTGTAACCACTGTCCCATTTACAAAATAGACCTACTTTTCCAATTGAATCAAACAAAAAAGTCTTGAGACACTGATCATTTATTTATCTCTTACTTCCAAGCAGCCAAACGTTTTTGTAATCTTTTAAAGAGCAAGCTTTTCTTGCCACAATGGCTGCTTTTCCACTCGTTTCCTGCCCAGTCCTTCTTCTAAGATTCTTTTAAAGCTACTTAACTTTCACCTATGAATCATTCAAGAATCTTAAAAAAAAAATGGCATCTAACTCAAGGGATGAACCAGTGTTGTGTCTACATCAGAGGTCTTCAACAGGGGGTCCGCGGAGGTACTGCAGGGGGGGGGGGGGGTTGCGAAATCTTTGGTTGATTAGACGGTTTTTAACGTTTCCTTTTTTTTTTTTTTCAAACAGTTTTTTCTCACAAATTGTGTGCAAACGTGTGCCATCCACAGATGGTTTGAGGATTCATTGTCCCATCTACATGCATGTTTAAAGTTAAAATCTGTGGATTATTTGAATAGCTCAGTGTTGTATGCAAGATGTTTGTTTATAAATGGCAGTGGCACGGCCACCCTGTACCTTGCACATGTTTAAAATAAAAACATGAATATATTAACCTGTGTATCATTTGAATAGCTTAGTATTGAATGTACAATAACAGAGTAGTTATGTTTATACACGGCACTAGGCCCCCGTTAAATATAAAACACAATTGTATGCCATATAAATAGTAGGGGGGTCCCTGCTCCAACTCTCGATCAGTTTGGGGGTCCCTGGCCTGAAAAACGTTGAAGACCCCTGGTCTACATAACAAACAACTTAGCCAGAACCTATTTTAAATGGCATCTTCAGGCATTTTGCATCAGATTTGTTATTTCTTTAGATATCACAGTGTGACAGACAGAAAATAGTATTTTTCACCCTAATGAGCCATTAGATGAAAACTTTGCATAACTCAGCACGGTGTGCAATGTGTCCTTAAAAAAAAAAAAAAAAACTGAGGAAGTTTTACAAAAAAAAAAAAAACTGTTGCACATTTGCACCGTTTCACTTCTGTATATAAAGAAACAAGGGATGATTCAAGACTTTTGCACAGTGCTTCATCTTTTCTGGATTTCAGAAAATACTTTTGTGTCTATCATTAACTTTTTGTGCCAAAAACATATAATTCATAAAAATGCTCAAAGCCCCCCCCAAACAATTTCTTTTTGTTTCTCATACTGGACAAATCCCAAGGTAAAATACTTTTAAATGTCATTGCATCATTTGCAACTCATTGCTTGAAAGTTTAGAGACTTTACGTTTGCAACATGTTGGCATGTGAATCAGTACAGTGAAAGATCATTTGTGCTAAATTTCCATCTTCAGTTGTTTTTTTTTGTTTTTTTAATGTTGCAAATAAAATGAAAAGCTCAGTGTGTGGGAGCCTCTTGCATTTCGAAACAAATCAGCGTCTCAGAATTTGTCTGCACCAATTATTTCCAGCCTTTTCTAATAAACACAATGCTGCATTATTCCTGCAACCTCATGCTTTGAGTTAAGAGCACATCAAAAACCTTTTAGCATCCAGAGGCAGAGAAAACAACCGACTCCAATCCAACGCCCACGGTATTTGGTCAATTTCCTGCTCCATTATATCAACCACATCATGTGTAATTGCGTTACACCGCATTCATTGAACAAGCTTAAAAGAGCAGCTTTACCGTCTCCTGGGCCACCTTGACGGCCTCCTCGAGTCCGTAGACTTTTCCCTTCACAAGGAAGACGCCTGCAGACCAGATGGCGCAATCTTCATGGAGCCAGAATTCACAGGGTTCCAGAGGCAGAACGGGTGGGGAGTACCAGTCCTCTACATCTTCAGGAGCAGTGTCCGACCGAGCCCGCTTGTTTGCAGGGCTGCCGGCGCCTGCGTCCCACCTGCGGCGTCCCTGGAGGACCTTCTGCTTCAGCTGAGCTCCTTGCTTGACGGCCCACGGTGTGGGTGTGATGGCACACTTCCTCCCGCTGCCCCTCAGGCTACAGGATGAAGAGTCGGAATCGCTGGAATTGTCCCCATCCTCTTTGAGTCCCGATGTGCTGACAGGTGTTTTGGTGCTCAGCTGGTAGCCCTCAGGGTAGTAGGGTCCATGGAGGTCCCCCAAGTCAATGGTGTTGGCCGAGTGGCCACACAGGCAGCAGACTAGAGCGCGCTGGTGCTGGCTGTGCCTGGATGCCCGGCCCAGCTGCAGGCAGGAAGTGCTGGGTATGACCGCAGAAATGAAACCGCTGCTGTGAGCCTGCTGGCGCGTCTTGTGTTGCGTCTTTTCCTCCTCGCGGTAGTTGACGATAGTGCACAATGATGGCGACGCCTGCTGACGCTCCACGCGGATGAACGGAGAGAAACTGTCTCGCTTCACGTCCCTTTTCTCCTCTTTGTAGTTGAGGTACCTAAGCTTGATCTCGGGCTCTTTGGGGGAGAACATGGAGGAAGACTGACTCGGTTTGTGTTTCTTCCGCCTCCGTTTAGGAGCGCGAGTCACCTTGGTCTTGGCAGAGGGAGACGCTTCGCTTCCAGGCGATTTACTTTTGGTTTTGCCTTGACAGTTCTTTGGAGATTTTGCTTGTGGTGGTGGGGGGGGGACTCTGGACACATTATTTTCCACGGAGGGTTCAGGCTGATTGAGTGGCTCTGACTCAGCCTTTGAGTTCTTGAGCACAGCATACTGAGGACTTGCCTGTGATGAAGGCTTCCTCTTAGACTTTAGGATGCTGGCCTGTGGTGGGTGCACAGGTTCTCTCTTTGACCTCGCAGACTGAGGACTTTTTGGAGGTATGCTGCTACGCTGCTTCTTCGTCTTGTTGAAGAGTTCAGAATCAGAGGTAGAGTCTTTACAACTGTCAGTATTAACATTACTAGATTTACTTTTATTCACTTTTACTGCTCTTCTTTTGGCCGTTTTCACTGAGAAAGTAGATTTCACTTTGCATCTCCCTTCGCGCACTGATAGAGTATCATTCCTCTTTGGAGAACCAAAGGTGGAATTGTGTGGTGTTGATTGAGAGGCACTGACTTTCTTATTGGTGAGTATGCATCCTGACACGTTATAACGGCTTGAATTTATGTTCATGACTATGGCCTCCAGCCGCGTCCCTCTACCAGTGCGGACTGGTAGTTTCCTTTCCTTTAGAGTTCTCTCAAGCACCTTTGCATTCCCATTGATGTGAGGAACAATACTACTGGGTTCGTTTTCCAAAACATCCGACACACAAACATCTTCTGTCAAGTCAATCAAAGGCTCCAAGACGGCCTTCCGTCTACGGGCTGGCTGTTTGCTCTCATCACTCGAGTCTAACCTTGTGGTGCCATCACTGACACCAGGGCTTGGCTGAGCTGACTTTTCTGTACTAGA
Organism: Odontesthes bonariensis; assembly: GCF_027942865.1. Classification (NCBI taxonomy): domain Eukaryota; kingdom Metazoa; phylum Chordata; class Actinopteri; order Atheriniformes; family Atherinopsidae; genus Odontesthes; species Odontesthes bonariensis. The sequence goes on along the minus strand of NC_134528.1, from coordinate 28,978,046 downwards.
GGAGTCACATGCCACTTCCTCAGGTGTCTCCAGATGAGAGTTTTCAGCACTGGGCGAGCTGGAGGCCTGAGGGAGGATGAACACATCGTCCACATCTTCCAGTGAGGTAGCGGATGGGGAGACGGGATCCTCAAGAGGACTCCTATAATCCCTGCTCAATGAACGCAGGTCTCCGGCAGCTGTGCTGTGCGAGACCACCGTAGAGTCCTGTTTCTTAGACATAATGATGAGAACCTCAGAGCCCCCACTCTCCTCATCCTCCCCCGTGAAAGGGGGGACAGCTTCAGTTGAGGAATCGGCACATGCTCCGGGATTTGACCGGCTATCAAGCTCACCATTCTCCAAACCCCCGCCATGTTCAAGAGGAACGCTGTGCTCTTCTTCTTCTTCTTGTAGGGGCTTCTCTAGGAAGTCATCACAGGAAAGGACTTCTCCATTAAACCCAAGAGGCTCCTGCGGTAGACATACAGCACCATCATTCTCTGGTTTCACTTGAGCCTGAGAAAATGTCTGAAACAGTTCTGTCTGAGTGGCAAGGTTTATGGGCTCCTCTGTCTGCTCCAAGTAATGCTGGCTCAGTGCATAGCTGGTCTCCCCAAGCCCGTTATCTGCGTCACAGTGCGGGTGGAGGGAGAACTTGCTGATAGGCGGCACGCTGTACAGAGGCGAATGTCGAGATAGGGAGTTGTGAGTGGTGAAAACATGAGACCTGCTCACGTAGGAGAGGGTGACTGTAGTGTGGGAGAAGGCATTGTCTGGCTGAATTTGATCCCCTGATTGAAGTGTGATGTCTGAAGAGCCAGTCTCTGAGAACTGTAATCCGGCGTTGGTGGTCCCGGAGTTTGGGTACCAGCCCGGGCTCTTGCCCATCCGCAGGGCATCGGGAGCAGTGGAGCTAAGGAAGCAATCTTCTCCTTTCCTGGTCGGGTCAATCACAGTAGGGATGTTGGAGGTGGAGTCATCTTGAGGCTGGAAATCATCTAAGCTCCCAGGTGGCTGCTCCATAACAACTAGAAAGGATGGAAAAGTGGAAAAAAAGCATATTAATGTTTAACATGTAATAACACATTAAATATTTCTAAAAATATCATCACTGGTTCACAAGAGTCGGTTTTCTAAACACAGAGGCTCTTTTAAAAAAAAAAAAATAATAAAAAAGGTTAGGATTTTACTTTAACTTAAGTTCGAGCTATCACTTTGTTTAAGCGTTATTCAACACGTTTTTATTTTCATTTTTAGTATGGGACGTCAAGGAGACAGTTAAACCACCATCTAACCGTTGACATTAGCGAGGAAACTTGGGTGTGCTTGAATATCATTTTCACACCAGAACATAGCATGGGTTACCTGACAATTTATCTTTTGGCTTTGTTCCAAATGACCTTACTGTCAACAAATGTCTTCTGTATTAAGTTGTTAGATGAAAGTGACAATGTTTCTCCAGACAACCGGCCTTTTTCTTTTTCTTTCTTTCTTTTTTTTTTTAAACCACCAGCGCTGACAGGTCAGATTTGCTAGTTAGCTTAGCCACAGCTAATGTTAGCATGCTACCTAGGCCCGGCTTAGCTACGGTAGCGTTCCCTTACATCTAACTGCATTATATATTTAATTGCTTAAACGCAGATGTCGCTCAAAACAAGATGCAATAGACCAAAGAACGTGCCCTGATAACTTCCACTAATTGATTACAACCACTTCTCATTTCGGCAATGTCTACTTCCTGCAAAGTGTAATTATTCCGATAAAATGACAACTTGTATAGTTGAGTAATGCACATAACTGGTTACCAGCTACTACGGCCGTTCCTAACTTTGTTGCAGGAACAAGGGCCGACGCAATCTGAAAAATTAACTATTTTGCTTAAAATAGTGTTCTTTGTGGCGTTAAAATGATTACGAATTGGAGAGCAGATGTTGACAAATCAAAGAAAATGAACTTTGACCTCACAAAGTGCCTAAGTTAAACGACAAACCAAACAATATTTAACTGCAAATTACTTTTGATGAAGTTCGGCATCACGTTCTCTCCGCTGAGAACGGAACGCATCGGGGCAAGGCCCGCCTGCATGAGACAAAGACAGTACGGAGGTAGGACTCTGTGCTGTGCTGCTGATCAAAACTTACCCGGACGGGGGGGAAATCTTAGCGTTTTGAAACGTCCAGTTAAGAATCCATCCCACTCTGCATCTCTTTCAACAACACCTCAGTTCTTATAATTCCCAATAAAACTAAAACAGAGAAAGCCCTTAATTAAATAAATATCTACTCACTTTCCAGGAACACACTCCTCTGATAGCAGCACGGTCAAGTTGATTAGAACATAATCTTTGACTTCCGGGAATTCTCTTCACAATAAAACAATAGTCCTTTTTTAGTGCCTTTTTCTTCTTCAAAAATAATATTAGTAATGACAATTTTATCTCGATAAAATACAAACGTAATAGTTTTAATTTGGAAATGACAAACTAATTAGTGCTCGGAACAAGGCCACCAATGGTTTCAGTTCAGACGGACATTGTTTTCATTATCCAACTGTTAAAGTTTCAGAAATCCTTTAGCAAAGCAGCCGACTTGGAAGGCTGAAGGTTCTTTTTCTTTCATTGGAATAGTCATTATTTGGCGGTCACTGTCAGCCGACTCATTCCGGGGCACTTGACAAGAAAACTGAGCAGCAATGAAATAGTTGACACTCAGCTGTGGAACAGACAGGCATTATGGGAGAAAAGCAGTATGATGTCCTCCACCCCAACTCGTGAAAAATCGAAACTTTGGTGATGCACATAACGACGTCAGAGACCCAAGTTTCAGTAATTCCGGGGAGGATTTATGAAAGAGTACAACGGGATCGGTTTCCCCTTAGCACCAGAGTAACTGTCGGTGCTCATCATCAGTTTGCACATCACAGTTTTGAGCATTTTGCATTTATTTCAAGGCAACATTCAGAAGGCAAACCCTCACTTTGCTCCACTGAAAGGAACCAAAAGTGGTTCACTTGATTTTTCAAAGAGCCATGCATGATTATTGAGTACAACAGAACATGTCTCAACACCTTTAGATCCTTCATTTAACATTTCAACACAGTCCATGTTGTTGCAATTTCCATCCTCGAGTCATATGGAGCAAGTTTCTACAGGATGGGCACACATGAATTTGGAGAGTTTACCAACTTTTAACATTAGAAAGAAAAGGCCAGTAAAGGATCTTTAGCTCTATCCTCATATGTCCTGTAGGGTTTAAGGTACAATTCCAGTTACTCACCATGGCCCTACTCTTACTTTTACATCATACAGGAAAGGAATGGCAAGGGTGCCCTTTCCTCTTGGAGATGAAGTCAAAAGATGAAGAGCTCCATAATCTGCACTACAGCTGAACGGGTCACACTTTTCCAGCATATACTGGTTTGCATTTCTTATGTTATCACAGAGCTACATGGTTAGTCATAACCAATCTCCCTGTCTCTTGTAATGATGAGCACTCCCGTAGCATTATACTGCCACCACCGTGCATCACAAAGGTAAAAAGCACAATGCTCCTTGGACATTTGCCCCAGAAGACCAAAAATGAGTCTTTGTTATATTCTCAAGAGTCCTTAAGAGTTCCTAATTTTGACAGAAATTCTTATTTTGTGATAACGCTTTACTGGACATAGAACAACAGGATTGATGCAGATTTTTCCTCATTTAAAATGTAGTTAACAACTATAAAATAGGCATGAATAGGTCCGATTATTTTGAGGCAAAAACCAGATCATTGGTCACCAACACAATGTGATGTCTAACAGCCTCTGAACGCAGACGAACATTACACCTGCTAATGTTGCTCCTCAAGCCATCTGAAGAGTCAAACCAGATTTTGGGTAGAAGTTGGCAACATAAGAGCTGGAAGGTAAGCAAGGTCGTGAGCTGGAGTACGGAAAACAAGAAGAAACCCTTACAGAACATTCAGACGCAGGAAAGGGTGCAAAAATATTTATTGCTAATAAACCTGTCGTCAGTTGGTGTATATTTGCATTATATTTACAATAACAGAGTACAGAGGAATGGGAATGAAAAAGAAAAATCCCAACCATTTAAATAAATACAAAGGGACTGCCACTGAACAAGACTACAAACATAAACCAACCTGAACAACTCCTATACAGCTGGGCCAATGATTGCAGTGAGGAAAAAAAAAAAAAAATACTAAATAGCTTTTCATATATATATTTAAATTATAGTCAGTATGCAGTCAGCTGTCACCTTTCCAGGGGAATCAGATTTTTTTCTGAGGGATTTGCAGAGAGCATAGTTCATTTGGAAAGGTAGTGCTTATTTTCTAATGCGGACGAGCGTTTCTGCTCCAAAGCCTGTTTACCGAGCGCCGCGTCCATCTGCGCCGTGACAACGGAGCTTTAACATGCAGGCCAAATGTTGGACTAGCTCCTATGGTTTTGTTCTTGAAAGTGTCGCTCATCGTTATGCAGTTGTGTTCAGCCATTCGACACCACATTCATGTCTTTGGCTAGCAACAGTCTAGAGAGTTAAAACAGTAGCTTACACAGTCATAGTTTTAGTGTACGCAAGACAGATGCTCATTTTAAAAACAGTATTTACAGTAAGACATGGCAGAGAGGGAAAAAAAACAAAAACAATACAAAAATGTCACAGTTAACTGAAGTGCATGGAATGCAAACTCTAGACATGAAATTCAAACTTCATACCGTGTTTTCTTTAATAATATATGATCTGTGTTGGGTGACCAGTGTGTAGTGTTTCTAAATAAGTCAATACAGAGCTAAAATATAGTGGGCCTCTAAACATGCAGCAAGGTAGGCAGACATGATGCGTCGCTGTCAGAACTCCTTAGCGTCTTTATTCTCGAACAGGTGGAGTCTCTGCTCTGCCGTCAGTCCTTCCTTGAGACTCTGGAGGGATGAAGAGAGGAAACGTGCAGTGTTAGTGACAAATGTGATGGACTCACGTGCGTCCCAGTGATTATTTATCCAATACGAGGATGTCACACATCACACCACGTTTAACAGAAAACCTTCTTAACAGAAAACCTTCTACAAATTAAAAATCTATTCGACTCCTCTACTTTAAGTTACACACAGTCCCGCGCTGTCCACACAGTGTCTGTGGAGTGGGATATTTGTGCAGATTTATGTGCAGAAGTGACGTGGATCTTTGGAGTGGAGAACAGCAGGGTGTGTTAAACCACCCGTGGGTGCGTCTGCTTTCATTTACCTAAAGGAGAAGGGGGAGGAAGCCACAGCTGCTCTAACTGTCCCAGGGCATGTCTCGACTCACAGACTGAGAACAGAAGGGGGAGAACACACCAAGCAAGTGTGTGTTAGAGCACTGCGGCGTTTCAATTGCAACAAAATCCCAAGACCGCACTTCAGAGGGAGTCATAACATGGATTTGAATAAAAGGCAGCCTTGGGCATGCACTGCTGCATGCAACTTTACAGGCGGCCTGTAGGTGGCAGCAAGTGACTGAAGGCACTTCTCAAACTGAGAGGTGAAAACAGGCCTGACAGCTGCTGCGTTGCTGATTCAGCACAATGCGAGCTCCAGTGGGGTGCAGGATTCATGTCACTCTGAACCGGCCTCCTCACCTACCTTTGATCGCATGGTGCGCTCCGAACGTTTGGCTGCTGCGGCCGCCATCTTCAGGATGTCGGGGTTACTTTTGGACTTCATGATATCTGTCAGAGGAAAACGTGTCAGTTGACATTAAGAGAAAAAGCGTGATGGATTCAGCTACCACGTGGCACACGGAGTGTTCCTGGGTGCGTGTTCACACCGTATCCTCCCCGCTCCGCGTCTTCCGGCGACGGCTCGCCGAGCGCCTCGTGAGCCAGCTGCAGCTGCTCCCGGAGCCGGCCCAGATCCCGCTCCGCTTTGGCCTTGACGATGCTCAGCTCCGTGTAGATGTCCTTGTATTTATCTGTTGCATATTTCTTGTCCTGGAAACACATCAGGTGGCTCATTAGACACACGACACATTTTTTTTTATGCCTCATTCAGCTTTTAACTTGTGGATGACACCTGTCGAATCAGAAAAATAAGAAAATAGAAATAACATTTACTCTTTGGGCTGCCTGGAGTTCATCTTTGAGGGAGTTAATTTCCTGCTTCAGGTACTGAACCTCTGACTCTTTCACCCTCAACATCACCTGGAAAAGAAGGAGGAAATGACAAAGATGATGATGCTAAAGTTGCTCTCACAGCTGCTTTCCTGAGGGGAAACAGCTGCTGCTTAAAGCCGCTCCAGTAAAGACTTGTTTTTGTGTCTTTTGCACACGATCTCATGCGCACTTCTGGAAGTGCTTAACTGAACCTTACCTCCAACTCATACAGCTCCTTCCCCTGTATCGTGGTGTTCGTGTCTCCCATTCCGTCTTCAGAGGTCATGGAGCGCATCTTAGTGATTTCTTCTGCCAGACGGTTGTTCAGCTCCTAAACACGTCCCAAAGAAGAAGCTCAGAACTGTTTGGCAGGTGGCTTTTTATGCACCATGTGTGACCCAACAATTTCAACAGTGAGTAAATATATGTTGGTAAATATCTTGAGACTCGGGACCTTATAATCACTGACCAAGTTGGTAACCTCGGAGTGTTGATAGACTCAGATCTGACTTTCAGCAGCCACATCAAAGCTGTCACCAAGGCAGCTTTTTACCATCTCAGAAACATCAACAGAATTAAAGGTTTCCTCTCCCAAAAAGACCAGGAGAAACTCATCCATGCATTCATCTCCAGTAGACTCCATCACTGTAACGCTCTTTTAACTGGACTTCCCAAAAAGAGCATTAAACATCTGCAGCTCATCCAGAACGCTGCTGCTGGAGTTTTAACCCGGACTAAGAGATCTGAACACATCACAGCAGCTTTAAAATCTTTACTCTGGCTTCCAGTCAGTCACAGAATAGATTTTAAAAGCCTGCTGATGGTTTACAAATCCCAGAACGGTTTAGACCCAAAATACATCTGTGATCTGTTCAGAGAATATAAAGCCAGCAGAGCTCTTAGATCCAAGGACTCAGGTCAGCTGGTCCAGTCCAGAGTCCAGACTAAACATGGAGAAGCAGCATTTAGCTGTTATGCTGCAAACAAGTGGAACAAACTGCCAGTGGAGATTAAACTTTCACCAAATGGAGACATTTTTAAATCCAGGTTAAAGACATTTCTGTTCTCATGTGTCTATGCATGAAATCTGCACGCTATCTTTGAACTTATCTAGACTGTTATTCATTTAAATGATTTTATTTGTTTCTCTTTATATTCTTTTATCTATTTGTAATGCTTCTTCCACTCCCTGCTGCAATGCTTTTATTTTATGTAAAGCACTTTGAATTGTTTGTACATGAAATATGCTATACAAATAAATTTGATTTGATATGTGCACGAGCGTGTTTGCACCTGGTTGTGTGCATTGAGCTCCTGGTTCTCCCTCTGACACTGCCTGAGGGCCTGCCTCTCAGCCTCCAGCGCCTGGGCCAGGTGGGCGTTTTCCAGGCACTTCTGGGAATACTGCTCCGACAGCACCTCAATCTCCCGCTGGAAGGAACACAGCTCCTCCCTGAAACACAACGCAGCGGCATGCTGAGAAAGAAAAAACACCAGCGGCGTGGCTTCAGGAGGAAGCCAGTCTTTGCCGTCCTGACACGTCTGTGCCGAACGTGTCGCAGCTGCTTCAGCCTCCCATCCATCACTCTTGTTGAAGTGAATAAGGGGCTGTCCCCTCATTGATCTGGTGGCATGACTCTGATAAAAACCTGCACTTACACACGTCACCGCGTGAAGCTTCAGTTTTAAAGACGAGCAGCAGAAATAAAACGGCAGTGATTCCCCGCATGTCCCAGCAAGTCGTGAGTGAGAAGTGCACAGTTTGATCTTTAAATCCGCAGTGAGAGGACAGCGTGTTGGCAGCAGAGCCTGACAGTTGCGGGGTTTTAAGACCAAAGCCAAAACTTTTTCATACACACAGAACCAACAAGGATGTCTCAATGATAGCCATGTTTCTGGTGAATTCTTTTAGGAACTTAAGTGATGGTTAAAAGATTAATGTAATGCTCTTTTAACTGGACTTCCCACAAAGAGCATTAAACATCTGCAGCTCATCCAGAACGCTGCTGCTGGAGTTTTAACCCGGACTGAGAGATCTGAACACATCACAGCAGCTTTAAAATCTTTACTCTGGCTTCCAGTCAGTCACAGAATAGATTTTAAAAGTCTGCTGATGGTTTACAAATCCCAGAACGGTTTAGTGCCAAAATACATCTGTGATCTGTTCAGAGAATATAAAGCCAGCAGAGCTCTTAGATCCAAGGACTCAGGTCAGCTGGTCCAGTCCAGAGTCCAGACTAAACATGGAGAAGCAGCATTTAGCTGTTATGCTGCAAACAAGTGGAACAAACTGCCAGTGGAGATTAAACTTTCACCAAATGGAGACATTTTTAAATCCAGGTTAAAAACATTTCTGTTCTCATGTGTCTATGCATGAAATCTGTACGACATCTTTGAACTTATCTGGACTGTTGCTTGTTTTTAAATTCATTTAAATTGTTTTATTTGTTTCTCTTTATATTCTTTTATGTATCTTAATGCTTCTTGCACTCCCTGCTGCAATGCTTTTATTTTATGTGAAGCACTTTGAATTGTTTGTACATGAAATGTGCTATATAAATAAATTTGATTTGATAAAAGCTCGTATTGGGAGAAAATTGGTACTTTTTGTGCAGTTCGTTCATTTCAAATTGCACAAAACAATCCAACTTACCACAGAGATTTTAAACTCAAAACGTAAGTTGCTACTTCATCATTTTCTGTGCTTTAAAATTGGATCTCTCCCCAGACAGCAGCCTGTCTTTAACCAGGACCCCATGCTGACTGTGCATTACTATTTTTATCATTTTCATTTACCTGGTAGTTTTCACCCTGATGACTAACAGAGGCATCACAAATAAGACTACATATAACAAGACTTCGTCCAACATATGAGTGAGCCTGTGCCCACGACTGCAGCTGGAGAAGTCTGTCCTGAGCCTGAGTTTCTGGAGCAGGGGACAGGACTCACTCGTGCTGTCTGCGGATCTCCTCCACATCTGCATTCTCTGCATTGCTGCTGGCCTTGCGAGCCTTATCCAGCTCCTTCTCCAGCTCTGTCCGGTGAGCGTTGTTCATTGCTTCAATAGCTGAGGTAGCAGAAAACAAAAATCTTCACCAACAGCTTTGGGACCAGTATGACAGGTAGATTTGTTTTGAAAAGGACATATTCTGTCTGTGAAGTGTTTACCAGCGATGGTGGCTGCCGTCTCCTCTGCCAGCAGCCTCTCTTTCTCCTCCTGCAGGTTCTCCAGCTCTCTCTGGTGTTTCCTCTGCAGCTCATCAATCACCTTCTGGTGGGACTCCTCCATGGCGGTGAAGCCCCGCTCACAGGTGGCCTGTAACAAAGAGCGAGTGGGGTGCAGCTGTGAGTTTACAGGTCATCTGGACATGGACCAGCAGCTTCTGCTGCTCATATAAGCTGAACAGGAAAAAAAAAAAAAAACATTCTAGCCATGTATTCGCTAGTTAAGATCAATCTATTTCTATCAAATAAAGTTAGCGCCTGTCAGCCACCAGGAAGTGGAGCCTGTTTGCGGACAAGAAGGGTTAGGATGAAAGGATACAAACTCTAATGAAAAGACAAGACAATTGGAGAGGAGTGTATTTGAAAGAACAGTTGCCATTTCCTGTTTACATCCAGACTCTTGTTGGCACTTAGAAAAAAAAAAATCCTGTTTCTAAACAGCACCTGGACTCCACAACTGGTGTACAAATCCTAATCTGCCTACCGGCTAAATCTCTGATGGAATGTCTGCTTACAGCGATGGACGGACACAAGGATAACTGGGCGCCTGAAATACTGCGGGTGCAGATACCCTCGGTATATCAGTTTTGTCAGTGTGAACAAACAGAGAGGACAATAATCCCCATTGCTGAAATTTTGCTGCTTTGAAGAGGAAGGCATTCCAATGGCCTCTCCAGTAGCCTGACGTCAAGCCCAGCTTCCGTTCTCTGTTCACTACAGCCAATTCAAGTGCTCATTCAACGGCTGGGTCCAGGCCTATTTCCCCATCTCTCTGCCACACATGGGAAATGGAGGTCCGGTGTGTTTTCACAGGGATAAACCCCTCCCTCCGAGTACAGACCCAGGAACTAAGAGAGGCTGAAAGGTGCCCCTCCCCCACCACCCTGAAACAAGTAGAAACTTCCTGCTCTGAGATTACGTATCTGGTGGATAAATATGGAGGGGGGGGGGGGCGCATAAATCCGAGTATCCAACATGTGTAAAACTAACTATCATTGTGATTATTCACAAGATGCATTTGTTTTTTTAGACTAAATGACTCCTTCTGACCTCAAATTAAGTCAACGCCAACACCCGCAGCATTTCCACCTGTCTGAGAAATGTTTCTGACCTTTAGGAATTACTTCAATTACATTCGTTTGTTCCCAATAAAGATGAAGAAATAGATTTAGGACTCAGTGCAGAACAAAAAGAAATCAAACAGTATGGCATGACAGGAAAATGAATGGGGATCATTTCATTCGATTTGATACTAAGGAAAGAAAAGAAGAACTCCAACTTGGTCTTTTAGGAAAACCTTTGAGCTGCGTTCGATCTCACCACGGCTTACAGGGTCAGCTATGTCAAAGCAACCTTTCTCACGTACCTCTGGTCATGTCCGGCCACGCAAACACCTTCAAGTTTGATTTGTAGAGGTTTTTTATTCACGGATAAAACGCAGGTCGCTGGAAGCTCATTGGTGGTGTGTAAAGTGTTTAAACATTTCAGCTGAAACCTTTAACAGCAGCATTATGACCTGGATTACGGAAAGTAAACTTTCATGAAGCAGATGCAGCCATTGGCGCTAATCACAGAGTTACCCTGTAAGTGAGGTGTGAGCGGAGCACTGCCTGCAAACAGCTCTGAAACGCAGTGGAAAGGAAAGAGCTGCTGAGTGGACCAGCATTTAAGAGGACTACCTTTAACTGTCACTGAGTGAAAGCAGGGCGTTAAGTTAAACTGTTAGTAGGGAAAGTTCATCAAACATGTCCAAATTGGAGTCATCGGCAGTATTTGCTTCTTCAACACTGATAAACTTTCAACGCGTTGCAAAGGGTCAGTTCTTTGCTCAACGCTGTAAAATGCAATGCAAGGCAAGTTCAGACTGTAAGTACGTGGAACTATCAACAGAGGAACTCATTCAATATGGGAAATATGGGCTCATATGTTATAGCCAAACAGAAGCTGACGGTTTCTCTAAATCATTTTCTTGGCCAATGGGTTTTCTTAATCATTCAAAGTTCTTCGAGGGATGGAGATGAAGCAACAAAATGAGTTCCTCAGTGCATGGCTAAAGCTGCGTCAGTGGCTATGTAAACCCTAAAGAAGGTTAGTTTCCATGCAACACAGACGAAAAGGGGTTTATGGAACGAAGAGCAAGAGGAGGGTGAGCAGTGTTAGGAAGGGGAGTAAAGGCAGGGGGAGGAAGGGGGATCTGGGAATGCCACAAAGGAAAACAAGGCATCACAGATGGGACGACGACAAGGACAAGAAGCGCTTCCACCTTTAGGTTTTCCAGGTCTCTCTCGTATTTCAGCCGCAGTGTGGTTATGTCACCCTGCTCTTCACGCCGTCTCATCTCTTCGGTCATGACTGAGACCTGGGTCACCAGCTCCTGAATGCGCTCCCTCAGAGTCGACGTCTGGGCTGGGGCGTGATGCGACGGTGCGTGCTCATCTGCTCTACTCCTGCCTGGGGAAGCAGGACTCATCATGCTCCTCAACTCCTCCATTTCCCAATCGAACCTCTGCAGGAGGTCCCTCCTTTCCATCTCGTGCTGCTTCGTCAGGCTCTCCATGCAGCTCGTCAGCGAGCTGATCTCTTTGACGTTCTCCTCCGAACGGAGGCGAAGTGTCTCATTGGCTTTTGCAATTTCCTGCCTCAACTTTTCTGCTTCCTGCTCAAAGCCGTCTTTGATGTCTTGTAGCTCCTTCCTGTGATTGGCTACCATGTCACGAATCTCTATGGTTTTATCCACTGAGTCCATAGTCTCTCCTTCCATCTGCATCAACGTTTGTGGGCCTTTAGTTTTCAAAGAGGCCCTGGACAGTTGACCCTGAAGATCTTCCACTTTCGACTGCAGACTGCTGGCAACTTCTCGTAATTTAGGGCAGTTTGGACAATCAAAGCTAGGAGTTGTTATTTCCGTTTGATTTTGCATGAGCTCTTTTTCATGCTGGACTTTCAGCCTAATGATCCCATACATCATGTGCGCTTCTCTCAGGCATTCAAGCAGATATTCTGAAGACCGCTTCTGTCGCCCCCAAATTTCAAACGTTGCCAGAGCGGAAGACAGGAGTTCGTCATCTTTGTCGAGCTTCAGACCGGAGGCAATTTGCTTCAGATCACGAGACTTCGCCTCCAAAGTTTCTCTCAACTGTTTAAGAATCCGAGCATTCGTTTCATCGTCGAGCCAGCTGTACATCGATGCAAAATCCGTCACTATGTCACTCTCAGTATCTGCCTGTGAACAAACCTTCCTTTTCAAGAGTAGCAGGTTCTTCTGGGCCATCATTTGCTCTACCAAGCCCGGTTCACACATCTGTCTGCTTTTGTCACATTTTGATTCAGTGACGCTCCACAGCTGGCTCCAGAACTCCCACTCTGACACTGACCTCATGTCTTTTCTACTCATGTGAAGTGGCTCTTCTTTTGAAGAACCAAATAAAGTGCTTTTTAAACTATCAAGCATTCCCTCTACCTTTACATCTACCTTTGCCAAAGTCTCTACGACCTTATCTATTGCCTCAGACCTCATCTCAATCTCATTTACTACTTGCTGGAAACGTCCTTTATTAACCTGCTTCTCTTCGACCTCCAGACTCTCAACTAAATTCTGTTCGTCTCGATCCATCTTCATTTCTAACCTCTCTCGTAACATCCTCACTTCTTTTTCTGCTTCTTCTACCTTCTCCCTGCCGACTTTCTCAATCTCCTGATTCAGTGCGACCAACTCATTGTTCCTTGCTTCTAGCTCCAGACAGCGCTGCTCTGCAGACTGAAGGCTTGCCTCGGTCTCAAAAAACTTTGATTGTGAAGCTTCAAGCAGCTCTCGGAGTTGCTCTTTCTCTGGGTGCAGTTCCTCGTCCTCATAGTCTGCCTGAAAACCGAGTCCTATCAGTGTGGCTTCCTTTAACTGCAGCTTCTTCTCAGTGTCTTTAAGGGTGTTGCCAAGTTCCTCCAAGGTAACCAACGCTTCATGGAGCCTCAGAGACCTCTCATTCAGCTCTCTCTCGTAATACTCCCGGTCGATGGCGTTAGCTTGATTTTCAGCCAGTTCTGCCTTCAGCCGTTTCAGCTCCTCCACCACCAGATGATGCTGTTTGCCGCCCTGCTGGCTAATGAGTTCGGCTTTCAGTCTGTCTATTTCTCTGTCAGCCTCTGTCAGCTGATTCACTATCTCCTGGCATCGTTGTTTCAGAGCGCTGTTTTCGCCTGTTAAAAGCTCCACCCTCTGAGAGAACACTCCAATGGTCGCATCGTTCATCTCTGAATGGTTTTCAATTTTGGACAAGGGACCGTAGGGGCTGTCAAAACTTTGTTTCTGAACTCTCCCCATGATGTCCTCCATGGTCAGAAGACGGGCTTCGTATCGTTGTATGCTCTCTCCTGCTCTGGCTAAACTCTTCTTAATCATTTCATTCTCTACCTCCTGTTGGCACCTCCAGCTTTCTAAGAGCTTCTGCAGCTCGTGTTTTCCAGTGGTCTCTTGATTTAAGCTACGGAACTTCAAAACTTTTCCCAACTCCTTCAGAGTCAGAGGTTGACCATTTATAAGGTCTTCCAGTTCTTGGATGGCCTCTGTGCTGTCCTGGAGCAAGAAGCTAACGGCTTTTTGGACGGGTTCGGGGGGAGGGCCTTCCGGCAGGGGTGTGTTTTGGGGGTCAGAAAAGTTAGGCTCCGTGATGGGGAGGTGAGAAAGCGTGAGGCCAAGCTGTGCCTGCATACTGCGCTTTTTCAGCTCTTGCAGCTTCAGGAGCTCTTTGGTCTCCTGGTACTTCTTTGTTAAACTCTGTGCTTGAGAACTAACCAGTTCGGGCCTCTTCATCTGGGGCGTCACATCAGCCTCCAGACCCAAAGGGTGCTCCAGCTTGGAAAAGGGGACCAGACAGTTGGTTAACACACAGCAGGGGAGACACAAAGCTTGCTAATAATTCTCAGTGTTAACTACAAATCACTTCCCACTATTTTACATAAAGAAAGTGTCATTACAATTAGCAATTCCCCATAATCCCAAATAAAACAAACAAAGATTTCAAACTAATTCAAATTCCTTTTAGTTTAATTGTGTAAATGAAAAGCAAAGAAAAGAGATTAAATGTCCAGGGTTAGTCAATCACAACAAAGCATGCACATTAAACGGTTAAATGTTACTTCATGGGGTAAGTAATGCAATATTAGTTTCAGCTGGAAGGTTTACTCAAGAATGGAAGGCATACCAGGTCTTATAAGATATTTCTGAAGGTTCTGGTCCAAACTCATGTCTACACCGATGCAATTCTTCTCCGAGAGGAGAGGAAATTTTATTATCCAACTTAAGTCGGATTCTTCAAACATACGATCCCAACTTTCTCCAAAATTAATGTACGGTCAGTGAAATGATTGATTTCCAAGACAAAACCTAACACAGAAATGTCACAAAGCATACTCTGCGGTATACTGCAACAATTGCAGCGGAGCTTCGACCTAAAGATCCAGCTTCACGCTGGCAAATCGATCCGTACATCGACACACGGGCACTGAAATGCATTCAACATGGTATATTTAGGTCAATGCTTAGTTGTAGAAAAAGCAATTGCAAACAGAATAACAAATGGATGGTCTACACAGAAATGAACAGAAGATAAGAATCCGACGTGCATGCAAATAATTAGAATACATGACAAGAGGTTATAATTATCTGGTCAAACATGGAAAGAAATGCAGCTATTTTGCCAGTGACTACAAAGGATAATATCACTCCAACGTGACCTCAACGCTGTACTCTTTTAAGAGCTCAGCCTGTCATTGGATGTGGGTAATGAAATGGGAACTGAAAATGGACATAAAGATGAGAGGAAAACTGAAATGTTGAAATGTTTTTTCATCCGTTTTTTGAATGACATGTGACAGTAAATGTGTGGTCATCGCACGATCAGGAGAATGGGTGAAACTGAAAAGGAAGGGAGGAAAAGTGAAGGGGGCGAGACATGTGAAGAGTCTCCTTTTCCTGTTTTATTCAGATGTGGTGAAAGGCGAAAAAACTGGAAAGTGCAAAAGGAGAAATATCTTCAGAGAGTGTCTGTGCTTAACTTTCAACACTGAAGTCCTTTTTACAAGATAAATGCTGAATTTTTGGAAATGTGTGGGTTTTTTTTAAAGCATAAACAGAATTATAGAGAAAAGTTCTTAGCAGAACTCCTCAGAAGACTTTTTTTGACAGAGGCAGGAACTGTGGACGTTTCTTTTCTTATTTTATTTTCTTATTCTTATTTTTCATTAGGGTCTGTTTTGTGTCCTGCCGTACTAAACACCCGCCTTTATTTTTCTTATAGTCTGTTACGTGGTGGCAAACCGCAACAGTCCCGTGAAAGCACTTGTTAGCTAATGTCGCCGAGTTGTCGACTGGTTCTCCTCAAACCACAAACTGATTTCTCCCCTGATCCTCGTCTCATAATTCCAGGGCTGTGGTCTGTCAGATGCATTTACGTTTCAGATCTCACCACTGTTGTTGTTAAACTCATCCTGGCTCTAAATCTTACTGTAGTGCTTTTTTCCAAACACCTCGCTCTTGTGAAGTGAAGTGAAATTTATTTATATAGCACTTTTCAGCAACAAGGCGATCCAAAGTGCGCTTTAATGTGCACCAGCAGCACGATTATTCCTATTTATCTGTTTGCAGTTTGGGCCCTTCACAGTCATATGGTGTGGCCCGGCTTGACTTCACTGATTTGCTTTTTTCAGTTTCATTTTCAAAAGGAACTGAGCGGCTCCACAAAAAAAATCTGAATATCCGCACACTTCCTTGATCTCCGAGGAGAGAAACCGATCAAATCTAGGAGCACAGATTGCAAATCATAAGACGTGGATATGTCATCTGTCTGCAGGAATCCTCTCGGTGCTCCGCAGCTGACTCCACCCACATTGAAATCAAAGAGAGGAGAGCGGAGCCGTCCCATCAGAAAAACGCATTAGAGTGAAATAATCCTCTGCAAGTCACATTAGCAACTACAGAAGTACATTTCTTTGGTCCCTACTCAATGTACTACTGAAAAAACCACGAGCATGAGTTCAGATTCAGTACAGACGTCCGACGCACAGAGAGAAAATCAACTAGTAGAAGCTGATGTAGAAACAGGATTTCACTGTTTATCACATGCAATGAACTCATGCAAAAGGCACATGACCGGAGACTTTCTGTTGCTTCCATGTCAGTTTGTTTCATGTTTTATTACAATAACATAACATGCAAAGAGTGTTACAACATGAGATGGAAATGACTGCCCAGCTGAGAATGTATCCCTGAAAGTCACAGCAGAACTTCCCACTACAGCAGAATAAACTACAGTGTGATGCAGCTGCAAGCCGAGTGCAAACTCACAGGAGAGATGTACCCAGAGGGGATGTCCTGCTCCCGCTGCACAGCCATCCTCAGCTGGAGCTCCAGCTCCTGCTTGTGCTTGTTCGAGTCCAGCAGCTGCTGGTGACAGCTCTCTAACTGAGCCTTCAGGTCCTCGATCTGGAAGAGTCAGAATGTTGCGAGCGTAAACATCAGCAGCCATGTCAGACAGTTGAAGTGCTGCAGCTGTAACAACAACGCGTGCGAGGCAAACTGACCCCCTGCTTGTAACTCTCCAGCAGCTGCTCCAGCTCCGCAGTCTCTCTGGGCTGCACGGTGGTGGGCAGAGGCACCCTCCTCTCCTCTCGGACGGGCGTCTTCTCCACCTGTCGCCAGTGTTCTTCGATCACCTCCTCCACCCTCTGCTGCCTCTCCAACGATGTGGGGCTTAATGAGTCTGTGTGTGAGACTCCCTCTGCACTCTCAAAGTCTGTCCTTCCTCCATCCGGAACGGTGGCGTGCTCCGAACTCATACCAGTCTCATACCTCTTCCGCCTCTCCTCTCTTCTCCGGCTGCGCTCCAGCTCGCCCATGTCAGCATGGAGGCCCTCGGCCTCCTGCGCCCGCTGCTGGGCCAGAGCCTGGGCTATGGGCCTGAACTCTGCCCAGTCAAAGGTCTTTGAGCGGCCTTCTCGTCTGCGTTCACGGGCTCTGCTCTTTATTACACCAGGAGCAGATTCTCTTTCTACAGATGAGGCCTCGGAGGACAGAGAGTCCTGAGTGACATCTGGTCTGACCAGACCTTCCAAAGAAGAGAAGGAGCCGTGATCTTCAGTCGAGCTGAAAGGCAGCGCACCAAAGTAAATGAAGTCACCCAAAAACCCACCAACATCTTTTTGCATTTTTTTTTTTATATCCCTTCTCTGGTCAATGCTACTAAAAAACATCAAGTAGGCAACTGAAGGCTTGGTCTTCTTTGGCATCTCAGCCACGCATTTCATCTCTGTTCAGATTGCGTTAACACAAAGAATTGAAGATGGAACCACAGCAGCACTGTAACCCTGAGCTGCTGTCCACCGTTCGCTAACCTTGTTTTCCAGAACACCTGCGACATACACCCATATAGCTCTGTGCAGTAGTCTTGAGCAAGCTTTAGTTTTTTAACATTTTGCTTCCAAGAAAACAGAGGAAGCAACAATTCTCCAGGGTTTCTGAAGGTCTTCAAGGTTTTTCTTTGAACATTGGCTGCTTTTTTAATCAGATTTTTCATATCTGGCCTTTTTCAGAGGAATGTGGGATGTATCAATAATTCAAGCTTAAAAAGGCCCCTAACTCAAGGGATGAACCAGTGTTGTGTCTACACATTACAGACAACTCAGCAAGGAACCAATTTTAAATATCTACAGGCACTTCAAATTTCTAAATCAATCTATGAAAAAGCTAACAGTTTGACAGACATATTTTGAACCATCAAGGTGATTTCCGGTTGAAAACTATATAACATATCTCAAAGCCTCATCAGAAATGGGCTCCATGGAAGGGTGGCTGTCAGGAAGCCGTTCTTAAGGAAGGGAAACAGGGAGAAAAGGCTGAGCTGTGCCAAATGACACAAGAAGTGGGCTGAAAATCAGTGGCAGCAGGTCTGATGGAGGGATGAATCCTCCCCAGAGCCCGGAGCTCAACATTACTGAAGCAGTGTGGGATCATGTTGGCAGAGAACGGAACAAAAGGCAGCCCACATCCAAAGAAGAGCTTTGGGATGTCCTTCAAGAAGCCTGGAGAACTATTCCTGAAGACTCCTTAAAGAAAGGACAGAAAGCTCGTCTGAGAGGGTTCAGGCTGTGTTGGAGGAGAAAGGAGCTCAGAGCAGATATTCCCTTTCAAACTGGTTATCTGTTCACATATTTAAACATAAACGGCTGCACCTCTTTCCTGTTTTCCTGGAACACGCAAAGGGATGACGGGTGGCTCAAGACTTCTGCACAGTCTCTAATTCTGGGAATAAAAAGGGTCGCGTCCACCTCTAAAACATGGCTGTCAATACCAATTGATGTAAAGCCAACACAGGGCATGACGGACTCAGTCAGGAGTAAATGTGTTTGCAAAGCTGCAGCTCAGAACACCTGAACAGAGAAATATCACTTCTACTGACCTGGCCACATCGGGGGCAGTGGAGGGTCTGACGTTCTTCATGACCGCCTGGATCCAGTTCCTGCGTATGCCTGCTGTCATGGCCGACAGAGTGTGAACTCCTTCCTGGGTCTAAACATGAACAACGAGCAGAAAAACAATGCGTTAAAGGAAATGTTTTTCCTTTAACTTACGAGTTAACATGTAAAACTTAACCGTGAGAGGATGGAAGACCGTCATCACGGGTTTGTTTCAGGAGGTTTCAGAGAAGAAGTATTTATTACACGACTGTTGGGTACAATGTATAAAGGCTTTCACTTCAGCGGAAGGTTCAAGGAAACGTGGGAGCATTAAAGCCTCTTACATGAATCTGAAAGCCGTAGTTGCGTTGAGCCTGGTATTCAGTTACACTGTAGCAGGTGGACAGGTCCATCTCACCATCCAAGTCCGAGGCCTGAGGGAGAAAACAACAATATGTAGCACGGCGTTTCAAAGAGAACCGGGAAAAAGGCGCCTGCATGAGACGAATGAGCTCACCTCCTCCGCAATGGAATCCTTGTAGTATCTCAGGCTGTGATCTGTCAACACGAACCAGTACTTCTTCCACTACAAAAAGGACAGGGAGAAGTTTGGCCACATGAAGTCAAAACACGGAGCTGTGCAAAGCAGCGTGTTGGAGAAATGAAGCAGCGGTCACCTCCTGAACACCCGAACAGCCAATAAAACCTGGAGCTTCCCTCTGTGCACATCGTATAAAGATGCGTTTGAAAGCTTTCCGGCTCCACCCTCGTCTTTTAAGTCCACTGAGGATGGAACATCAAAGTGTGACCACAGCCTTGTAAAGGCCATTCACTGCCACAGACACCCCAGCGCTTTGGGTTCACAAGCAGTTTGAACTTGTTTGGCTCCATATATTTTATTTTAAAGAAACCTTCAAATCTTTTTAAAACATTCTTCTTTTCTCACAATTTGGCTGGTGAGACTGACTTTAAGTACCTGGCCTTGCTCGTCCAGCTTCACCATCCATCCTTTCTTGAAGTTAAGCAAATCCGGCTAAAAAGAAAAACAAAGGATAAAGAGACACCAGTGAGCAAAAAAACAAGGGAAACGTTCCAGATGACTGCAGATGCCAATCCAAGAGTTTTTTTTAGCAGCACATTGTGACAACTTACCTTCTGCTGAAGGGAAAACAAACACAACACAATATTTTCCCAGGAACAGCTGCTAAATGGCACAAAACATTAAAGAGCAGCAACACCCCATGCTCACTCAGTCAGCTGGTGGTAGATGTTGACCCGACCAGTGGGATGGACTGGCCCACTGAGCAGGGACAACTTCTGCCAGACGTGCTGCTGGGCTGAGAAACCCAAGTGCTCAATGCTGCCGTGGGAACAACACACACATCCACGTGAATGGTGACCACAGGAAGCGGTGCTAAGTTGTGAGAGTCTCTTACACACACACACACACACACACACACACACACACACACACACACACACACACACACACACACACACTACTTTTTCCAAGACATACAGTAACAGGCACACAGAGCACAGAACGGGAGCAAAGACCACACGCAATGAATGAGGAGTATAACCTGGAGAGGAGAGCGGCTGCACTGCCCCCTGCAGCATGGAGGTTTGGCCAACAAAAACAACACCGCCAAAAAGACCAAGGAAACATCAGAAATAACAGAATTACGTCATTCACTCACATCAACGCTTCTCAAAGATCTGAGCTGGTTTTCATCACTGACATTCTGATATGAGACTCAAGCTCACACTGCTGCAATATGTGCAGCACAGTCGCTGTGTGTATGATGTCGCGCCGAGACATTTCTCAATGTTTAATTCTGCCGTTACCTAAGCAGATCTAGCCTCTCAGCCCCAACAATAACCCACTCCGCCGAGGCCCTGGAACTGCTGCTGACCCTGAATCCTGCAGCTTAGCAGAACAGGAGAGGCTTTGTCTGCGACACCACAGACGCACGCCAACCTCTCAATATTCTAGCATCGAGTTTTAAATAATAATCAGAACAGATCTCAGCTTGTTCATTTATCAGCCACTTAATCAAACAGTGTTCATTCTCATCTCCGCGTCTTGTGAAGGCTGTCTGGGAGCAGCACGGCTCAGCTTTGGGATGTTTGACAAGTTGTGGTTACTGTTGTCAAAAATAAACTTTGGCAAAATAAAGCATTACATAACTACGAACAACGTGAAATGATCCGAAAGCACATTAAAGCCCTTCTCCAGCAGGGAGCCTCCTGCTGTGACGTGCTCTCGTGAACAGCATCGGCAGAAAAGGACCGGATCGAATTGTCTGCATTTTCTCCTGAACATCTCCTGTGTTCGGAAGTGACAACAGCTTGAAACCAAACATCTTAATACGGCAGCAGACGGCTGCTTCTCAGCCAAACGGTCCTGATAAGGTCGTGTCAAACACAAAACAGACGAGTGACGCGCTTCAAACCTCACTCTGAATGACTCGTTCTACGTCTCCTGTTGTGGAAATTGAGAATTATTTGTATACATCATCCTGAATAGCAGTATATGGCATGTAAATTCTACTGGCAGTATATTCAGTAACGTATATGAATGATTCTCTTCTCCCTTTGCTAAAAAAAAAAAAAAAATCATTAGTGATGAAGTGTAAATTCACATGCCAGACCCTTTTACCAAATCCAGAGCTTAGCAGAGCACTCACCGTCATGACCGACTCAGTAGTCCTGCGGTCCAAAGACTTGGCTCTCCTCAGAGGTGGCAGAGTGGAGGGAAAGTCTAGACCCCGATCCATGCCATGCCTCTGCTCCTGCAACACACACAAACATGCTTGGTTTTCTCCATCGCTTTCACACTGCGTCTTCATAACACACGGAATGTTTTAGCAGCTCAGGACTTCTTCCTTAATTCTTCTTCGTCCAGACTAAACATGGAGAAGCAGCATTTAGCTGTTCTGCTGCAAACAAGTGGAACAAACTGCCAGTGGAGATTAAACTTTCACCAAATTCACATTTTTAAATCCAGGTTAAAGACATTTCTTTTCTCATGTGTCTATGCATGAAATCTGCACGATATCTTTTAATTTATCTGGACTGTTGCTTGTTTTTAAATTCATTTAAATTATTTTATTTGTTTCTCTTTATGTTCGTTTATGTATTTTTAATGCTTCTTACATTCCCCGCTGCAATGCTTTTATATTATGTGAAGCACTTTGAATTGTTTTGTACATGAAATGTGCTATACAAATAAATTTGATTTGAATGAAGACGGGGAAAAAGATTTTTCCCTGCTGGTTAATTACCAGGATACTCACCTTCCACACCTGAAACTTCAACAACTGAAGCACCCAGGAAATTAAATTTGATGTGTGATCTTGCACTGGATATCTAGCCAAACAATAATAGAAAGTCATTTTGATATATATATTTTTTTAAAATCTGCTAGCGGTTTCAGAAGGGACAAGACACCTGAAATACATTTATGTTTTCCAGCTTCTCGTCCAAGGTGAACCCCCCCCACGATTTGCTTCTGGCTCAATGCCGAAGGGTTAGTCCTACATCAAGTCAAAGCCAATTCTGTGACTTTTTTTCCACTTGTCTGTCAACAACATTAAACAAAAATCACTGACTGTGAAGTATTGGCAAAGAAAAAAGCCTTTCATTCAGTGTGCTTTTTGTTCAACCTACTAAATAGAGCACTGGTAGTGGGAGAGAATGCGATGACTTAGCACTTGTGTTTATCTTGTAATGTCATATTTGATTGGGAAACGACACGAAGACTTTGGTCTTATTTTGGTTCCTGTGTCTTGGCTTCCCGCCCTGGGTCATCTGCTCTATCCACCTTGATCCGCTTTCTGTTAAAAATATGCTTTTGCCTCGGCCTTGTCCTTTATTTTTGACTGATACAGTAAAGAAGTGACGGGAAGGTGGGAGACAAAGAGGACGTGACATGCAGTAAGCACACATAATTCTGTGTGTAACGGTCTTAAAACAACAGTAAGAAGAACAGATCTCAGATATTTGCGTGCAATACGAAGCACACAAGCAGCCCTGACAAAAGATCTCCAAACTGGACAATCGTGTCGGATTGTGCCCGCGTTACTGGGCCGGGTCTCTGTGTTGCTAAAAACAAGTCGGGTTTGAGCCTTTCTAACTAAGGGCAGGGGGCCGGGGTGGGAAAGGGAAGTGTAATCACCAGGGGAATCCCACCAAAGAATGGAAACTGGAAATGAATACAGCACACTCTGCTGACCTCTGACCCAAAATCAAAACAAAGACAGGACAGAGAGAGAGGATGGAGGGAAGAGGGTGAAGGGAGAAGAAGGAGGAGGAGGAATGGGGAGATGGGGTGGGGGTGTTAAAAACCAGAAGAAGAAAAAAAAAAAAGAGAGACAAAACCGGTGCTTTCCTGAGCCTGCTTCGGTTCTGCCATGTGATAATGTTTAAGATCAGAATTTACAACTGTCACAGTATCTATTGTAAACTGCTGCACAATGCTGCCACTGTTTGATCTGATGCGAGCACACAAACACAGCCACGTTACCTCTCTGTGGAAGCGTCTGTGCTCACTGCGGCCCTGTCTGGCTCCGCTCCGCCCCGACTCCTCCACCTCCATTTTCTCCGGATTCTCCAGCTCCAAGGCCTCCAACTTCTCGATAACACCAGAGCGACTGCAAGCACAAACATATGCGCACGTTCTTAAGTGAAACGTCATACATTTGTACACCAACAATTGTCTGTGAAGAACACGGCGAGAGGGACAAAAAACAATTCGACAGCAGTCCGACAAACATCTGCCTCCGTTTAGAGCAGCTAATCAGCTCCGGGATCAGCTGGTTGTTACAGAGAAGTGAGAAAGCATTTTTCATCTTTTTGCCAAAAGAGTCGGCATTATTTGTAATGACTTTCTAAAGTAATTCATTAATATCATAAGCAGTAGTGTACTGATAAGTTTAGTGTCAATGCTCTTAAAATCTTCTCCACAGAAGCAACAAGCTAACACAAAGCTACAGCAAACAGCAAGCTGAGTTAACCAAACGCACTTCATTGTTAGATCACTGTTATGTAGAGGCTGTGCAGCATTGTCCATTACGTTGAGCAGCTTTTAAACATTCTTATCAGCTCCAGAGCAGTCCCGTGGAACAGAGACAGTTTTCTTCATCAGTTTGTTTAGCTTCTCTGAGTCATATCATGCTACAAAGTGGCCGACCAGTTCCCGGAACTGATCACCCCATACCTGCAGAGTAATGCGAGTATTTCTGGAGAAGACAGGGCTGAGTTGCACTGGGAGTCAAGAGATGTACAGGGTGAAGAAAAGAAAAAAAGAGGAGTGAATACAGTCCCCTGTACCACAAGGTAGTCGATAATCAAGGCGGCATCGATCTCCTATTTCTGTGCAGGCTGAAATCAAAGAAAATGACCTCACAATGTTTCATGCTTTGTCCAGATGAGTCGGCTCGGTGAAGCATCTTCAACCCCGACCCCAGAACAATCAGCAGACGCTAGTGGGTCTTGAGAGGTGTTCACTTGCTTACTTAAGATGTTTTAACACACGAACACCTGAGATTTTCAAAAGAAAGCGCAGTCCAAAGTTTTTCAGCAGTTGCTGTTCAGACATGGGCTTCACAGCAGGAGACTTCCTGCTGGAGATGCGCTCTCATGGTTGGAAACGCGAGGGAGGGGCTGCAGGCCAGGGTCTGCCTGGGGTGCAGAGGAGGCAAACTGTGATGCATGAAAATATTCACTGCTTCGTTCACGTGCCGTCTAACCTAACCTATTTCACTAGGGTGGAAAATCTGGAGCACAGACATTTGCATTTGCACATGCTACTGCTCCTGAACATCTTTAGAACATGTGAGGACTCCAGTGCATGTGTGGGCTTTAGGTGAGCCAATAACAGTCGCTCCAGCACTTTCATAACATGGGATGTTAGGGCAACTGGTCTGGGGTCCAACAAGCAGATAGTTAAGATAATTTAGGAACCACAATAAGGAAGGCAGGATATCTTCTGAAGCACTGGAATGTTCATTTCCACAAAAGCCGCTTTCAGACTGCAGGAATTATCTTGCTGCTCTCGGTGACTCGTGATAATCAGTTTACAGTGATTGCTTGAATACATGAAAGCAGCTGGGGAGCCCGCCGATACAAGAAACATGCAAACATCAGTGAATGTTGCCCATAAAAACACTCACTAAGCTTATATAGCGCCAAAGCACAAATAATTCAAAGATAGACTGATTCAAGCCAATTATAGTCCAATAACATCAAATAAATTATAATGCAAATTACCAGTCCAGTTCATACATTAACCTTAAAAAAAAGAAAAGTCCCTTTAGCTAAGGAAACCAATGAATCCCAATGACTGTAGTTGAATATTTGAATAGGTTGTTGAGAATTTTTTAAACACTCTCTCTCTATATGAAAAGCATATTCAAAATACCCATGAAGGTGTCTTGTCCCTCGGGCCCGTAGAACTGTTCTGTCCTAAAGTGCCCAAAAAGAACGAGGGGATACTTACACCAAAAGCTATAATAACTATGAGGTTGTTCTGCAGTCTGAAAGCACCCATTATGTTGCTATTTGTATTTACTGTAACTACTTTTTTGCGTATTTTATGAATGAACAAAATGAGATAAATAATGACAAATAAAGACAACGCTAAATTGAACACAATACAAACTGCTGTTGGTGACCAAGGACTTATTAAGGCGCATTCCCACTGTAGGAACCTTTGGCAGTTCCTATAACCTTTTCAAGAACGGGGCCGTTTTTTCCCACATTCGGACATACAGGAACTAGGGACCATCTCCCTCAGTTCCTGGAACCATTTTAGCTCCTTCTCCTCAGCTGGGTCTGTTCTGGGTTCTATAGAACACATCTGACGGAGGTGTTTGGTGGTTGGTAGCTCCGCCCCTTGTCATGTTGTCAAAGCTGAAATGTTTCCTCATACGACACGGACACAACCACATGTTTAATAAGTGAAACTGTCTCCTTCCTTCATGAAACCAAGAAGTATGGCCTGCGCTCCATCCTTCGTCTCCTGACTCTCTCTGTGAGCTCCATGTTAGACGCCCCATGTGATCGTCCATGATTAATATCACCATCATGCAGACCATGAACACGGTGGCCTCCCCGCTCTCCATGTTAGCTTCTTGGTGGTGTTTTTTTCTTCTCTCCTTACTTTTACCGGGTTTTGTTTTGTTTTGTTGTTGAATGTGGCGCTAAAGTAACACGTCGCTGTCGCAGACGGCTGTGCCGTATCAGTTTTATGACACCTGGACCAATCACTGCACAGTTTTGTTGCTTCAACCAACTACAACACAGCTGTATCACAGATTATTTCTCTCAGATCTCATGATAAAGAAAAATCTATTCTAAAGTAGGAGCTACAAATAACCCTATAAAAACACTTATGAAGTACAATCAGCTATAGTTAATGATGTGCGGACAAAAAGGCAGAGGAACAGGCTCCGATGAACAGTTTCCCGCCGTCTGCCACTTGGAAATCCAAAGGCATTTTTACCTTGGAGGCTATGAGAAATGCACTTGATGGGACATTAGGAACTTTTGCTCAGCCTGATGCTGCATACCACATCAATGACAAGGACTTCTTAAAATATGTACAGATAAGATACAGCTAAGCAAATACTTTGGAGAAGCTGCAGTCGTACCCACACCAACACATATAGAACCAAGTTAAAAACAATTGCCAGACAAAAAGCCAAAATTGCTCCAAAAGTATATAAATTATCCAACAACATATCAGAAAATAATTGGAATGCAGTTCAAAGGAACCTGGAAGCTGATTTAGGCAGACTCTGATAAACTGAAGAATGGGATTATGTCTAAGAAAAATATCCAAATCAGTCAAGAACAGAATGATAAACGATCATTGTATTCACAGAACATACCCATGTTCGACGACACGATACGAGTCAGTGTTTCCCGCAGGAAATTGCTTAGTCAATGTGGTGAGTCGTCGGCCGGGACCAGGGGTTTTGCGCGGATAGCGTTCCGTCGGGTGGGGTGGGGGGGGTAGTTGGACGGGGCTGTTAGAGCAATAACGAAGCTGTTTAAGAGCTGTAACACTTTTTTATTTACATTATTAACTATTTACATTAACAACCAGTAGATGTCGCAATTCAATGTTATCAATGCTGTCTTTTAATGTCTGAGCCTGGCAAAGCATTATTGTTTCGGTTTAAAAAAAAACGTTGGCAAGGCGGCAGTGCGAGTTTGCTAAGGCGGCCGCCTTAACTATAATACGCTGCGGGATACACTGCGAGTACAACTGATTCAGAGATTTGTTGGCGCTGCAAGCATGATGAGGGCACCTTTTATCGTATGGTTTGGTCATGCAGTAAAATAAAAACTTAAATCGTTGGTTGTACTTTTTCTTGCGTTACGGCCTTCTGAACCGTAATGTTGAAGAAGTCCTGTCCAGAGTTTACAAACTAATTCTAACAACTGGACATATGACGGATAAAAGACTGATGGTGATACACTGGAAGGATGTAGATCCACTGCAGGATGGACTGTGGCTGCAGACAACATTTCCACAATCTTGAGACAGAACCCTGGCAGTGTAAATTGGGCCGTGTCTCTATACTTTTGGGTCTAGATATGCATATTTTTTAGCTACACGTGCATATTTTTTTATTCAAATATCAGTTGAACTCTCACTCTCTGAACCATCATCTCACTCAATGACACATCCTGTACATCCCTTTTCTTCTTTACCATTTAATTTAATCAATTCACCATGTTGTATTCATACCATTTCTTTCTCTTCGCTGCTGGTATATAGTATATAACTGTCTTTGTCAGTTTGTTGAAAATCAAAAAAGATTTAAAACACAAAAAAGAAACATTTCCCACCGACCGAAAGCACCTAGTAAGTACTACGTCCAAGCTTTGGCTGTGTTTGGGAAGTGGACTGAGGACAGAGGGAGTACATTTAGTTCCCAGGTACTAATATGGTTCATAAAATTGGCCGTTATTTGTGATTGGACAGGTTTTAAATATGAAGTTAGCTTGCTGTGTAGATTCAAGCACAGAAATTCTGGGCTAAATTTAAATGGATCACATTTGGTTGGAATCAAAACAACTTCTGCTTTCACGGTTATTTTTAGCAGACAACCAATTCTGCTGCTGCTATCAGATCCTTTTGGTTCAAGCTCACAGTTTGTTTCCCTTTTACTCCCCTTTAAGGCTTTAAGGCCTTGTGTAAATACTGTTAAATCATAACATCATCTGCACAAACGGCATACATTTCAAGAAGGACATCATTGGGTTATCAAAGCTTGTTCTTTAAAATAAAGTCAGTATATATGATGATGGCTTCATGGCTTCATGGAAATGCTTGAATGCAATAGTCCTAGAGGCCAAGATAAGAGTTGCCATTGGCCATCAGTCCATTGATGGATGGACAATATCTGCATCAGATTAGGTTGAAATGGGCCTTTGATGAAGAACTGCCTCATCTCCGGGGAACAACGAGTGCTCAACCACAGATCCAAGAACAGCCCACACTCAGCAGTGTCCATCTGCAACCATCTTAAGTGTGTGACAGTGCACCACCTGCTCGGACACGCTCCCACACAGGCCTTTTGTTCAGTGACAGAGAAATCTGCATTACAGAGAGGAAGAGGGTGAGAGGCAGTGGGAAATATTGTATTACTCTCTTGCTCAAATGTTGCCCATATTTGGGGACTCTTCTGCTAACGCTGCTCTCCTTACAAGGGTATGAATGAGAGTGGAGCAGTGTAGGGGCCAAACACCCACTGTATGATCTAAAAGCCATTTCTCAGATAGACTGACAAGAACCTGTCAGAATATACATTTCAGAAGGGCCACCATGACAAATGTACGAGTCTAATGTTTCCTCTTTCACTGAAACCAGAGAGAGAAATCCAACTGGATCAAATTTTAACACAGAGCAACTAAGGCTGGAAGTTATGGACCACATTTAGACTGAATAACAAACCCAGTTCATACAGATGGACTTGATATGAATATTTAACACTTCAGTAACCTATATGATGCTGGCATTTGTTTGCTCGTCTTCCACCCTGTGCGCTCATATTGTACTTTTACACTGAATTTTCATAAAGCCGAAGTCAAAAATCACTCATTTCATTTCAATCAGTTGCTGTAATCATCTTACAATCATTTAGATTTATATCTAAAACTCTAAATGAAATAGTTCAGACTTCAGGTTCCACATCTACCCGCTACAACAGTAACATTATTTACCATAGATTTGTATTACCATCATATTACACTGACTTTTCTAAATTAATAATGTAATGATGTCATACCTATATCGCAACAGATCAGTCAGAAGGCCAAACTTGAACTTTCGTTGCAATACTCTATTTGCCGCTTTTACCGATCACTGACTTCTACCTATGTGTAAAAATGTGAACATTTCGTCCACCACTGCAGAGAACAGAACGTAGACTGACTAAAATGCGGCCCACAAGGACTACATGTTCATCAGCAGTCATGGATTTTACATCTCTGAAGCCTTTATTACAACTAGGGATGTCCCAATCTGATGTCAAGTATCAGGTTAGGGTCCCAATCGTGGTGTTTTTGAGTGATTGGGCTCACGGAGTCGAACTCGGCTCAGTGAGCCTGATGTCTTTTGTACAGCCACCCTGAAGATTTGTGGCAGGAACCCGTGAAATCGGCTGTGCAGAATTAAAGAGGAAAAACCTGAGCAGTCCAACATTCATTGTTCGTATCTTACCTGCAGCAGACAGGGGTCAGAGTGCTCTCAGTTTGGAGATCCCGTGAAGTAGAGATGCTTAACTCGAATCTTTTGGGCAATCCGGGCTGATTGGATCATTTCGAGGAGGGGATTCGAGTTATAGGGATCACTTGAATCACTTGAGTCACTTATTAAAAATAAAAAATAAAAAAAACTTTCTGCTGTTTAGTGGCTATGCGCCTCGCCTTTTTTTTGTCCCATTTATCAATTCATTTTGATAAATCAAAGAGCAGCCTACGGCTACAAGTTCATTAATTTATTTTTGTCAAGTAATAATTCAATGCCATTTTATCTGAAAGCCAGACACAACAGCTAGTGTGTGCATTTACACAGCGACAAATGTGGTAGCATTAGGCGAGGCAATGCTGAGTTTAGACCTACAAGTAAACAACATGGAATGATCTTGCCCTCCCCTACATCACTAAATGATTATTTTTCAACGACTGTACAAGATGCATGAAGCCACGCTAACCGAGCCTGTAGCGAGGTACAGAGGCTTCAGCAGTCAGATGGGTTGACGACAATCCTTGCTGCCGACTGGGCGCTCGAGACAGAATCGAAACTTAAAAAGCTCCGAGTTGGCAGGGATTCGCTACTTGCCCGTCTGACCGCTGAATCGCTGGCTCTGGGTGACTCAGCGGTCAGACGGGCAAGTAGCGAATCCATGCCAACTCAGAGCTTTTTAAGTTTTGATTCCGTCGCGTGACTTGAAGAGCGAGCGGCCAGTCGCGGCAGCAAGGATTTTCGCTGTCGGGCCGTGAGTCACCCAGGTGGTACGAGTCAGCGGGGATTCGTCCCTCACTGTAAGTAACGGACGGATCGCAAGTCAGGACGGATCAGTAGGGGGCATGGCTCACTTAACCGACAAACGGGCTTGTGACAAACGGGCCGGGGGTTAGGTTTCGTTTCACTCAGTATGTGACTGTGTGTTCGTGACTGATCACCATGCTAGAGAATGACTGTAGCCTAGTAGGCAACTAAAGAGGGATATATATTCCGGTTTCATCATTTCTCTCACGACTAAGGTGCAAGAGCGCTGTAACTGCCATTTGTTGACATAATGAAATGCCGTCTGGCTCGACTTATTTAATTTCCCTCTGGGATAAATAAAGTATTTTTTAATTGAATTTGAATTGACTTGGGCAGATCATTTATTTATTTATTTTTTTTAAATATTTTTTTCTTTTTAAGGCGGATCAAATGCATGCCACCATCCGGTCTGCCCGGGTGACGTATTTATCCGGGTTGAAAACCGGATAACCCGGATTTTGTTACAGCTCTACCGTGAAGGTGAATGAAGGTGTCAAATGTGTCCATCTAAAACAATTCAAACCTCATCAACAGTGGTAAGAGCAAATGTTATGCTGTGGATTTTTAAATTAGTTCATTTTGGACTCCATTGGCACGATATTTTGGGCCAGATCATTCGATCACATGGCTTCTCATACCAATGTTATGCTGATGATACCCAGCTCCATCTGTCATTCCCACCTGACGACCACACGATCTCAGCACGAATCTCAGACTGTCTCTCTGACATATCGACATGGATGAAAGCCCATCACCTCCAACTAAACCTCTCTAAAAGTGAACTGCTTGTCTTCCCAGCCAAACCAACCATACACCACAGCATCTGCATCCAAACTCAATCCCTATCTCTTGCTCCATCAAAGGTAGCTACAATATTGGGTGTCATGATTGATCAACTAACCTTTAAAGATCATGTTACCTCGTTGCTCGATCGTGCTGCATCGCATTGTTAAACATAAGAAAGATCAGACTGCACCACAACACGCCACCCAGCTTCTGGTGTGGGCTATGGTCATAACTGGTCTCCCAGCCTGTGCAGTGAAACCTTCAGATGGTCCAGAACGCGGCAGCGCGTCTGGTCTTCAATCAGTCTAAAAGAGCACGTCACCCCTCTGTTCATTCAGCTCCACTGTCTACCCTTAGCCGCCCGCATTAAATTCAAGTCACAGATGTTAGCCTACAAAGTGCTTTACGGAACCGCTCCCATCTACTTGAATGCTCTTGCAAAGGCTTGGTGTCGCCGCCGTCGGACAGAAACAAACAACGTGATGGAGAATGTACCGTTGTGCATTGCGTTTGTGCAATAACCAGCTCAACACAAACGAAATGTAGAGGGTGTAGCAAGCTCCAGTGTGGAATTAATATACCTTAAACCTTTGGAAGATACAATACTGACACTTGGACGATTTTGTCATTCTGTACGGTGAAGTCCTTAATACCAGCCAGTTGCCGTTTCCCGGTGAAAAAGAAGCGACCGTCTGGGCAACTGCAAAGTCCACGAAAGTCATCCACAACCAAGGAAGGCCCTGAGAGGGGAACCGAGAGAAATCCCCTCGGACCCCGCGTGGCTACCACCTGCTGTGTTCCGAGCTGACTAAACAGGACTTCAGTCAAGTAAGGTCGAACCGTTTTTCATCTTACAGATGGGTGTCTCGAGACTTTCACTATTAGAATGATAAATGAATCCAAGATGTCAGTCTTTAGCTTCAAATAGTAAGGAAACCTAAACTATTTGAGTAAATCCGGTACCTCTCCATTTCCCCTATTTTATTTTCAATTCACTAAGGGTTTAATACAATCACCCATATGTAACGCATCTCCTGTTTGTTTTAAGGTTTTATGGTTCATGTCTTTGGTCATATCGTTTCAATAAATAAATCATATAACTAACTATCTATCTATCTATCTATCTATCTATCTATATATATATATATACATACATACATACATACATACATACATGTATGGTTGTGTTGTATGCTTTCTTTACATGTCTGTCAAACCAAACGAGAATTCACGAAAGTAGCGAGATATGACACTGATTATTAATTGAAATATTAACTTAACATACCAGAATCGTAATCAATGCCAAAGAATTTGAATGGATTTATTTCATTTGTTCAAGATTACAAAGTTGCTCTGGGATAAAAATCAGCTGCGACAGCCATGGACGCTCACAGTAAACATCAAGAAAAATGGCATTCTTGACATTTAACACTGTAAATTGCTTTTTTAATAACTTTTACCTGCACACAAAAACTGAATGGTAATTTTCCAAAGAAAGTGGGTATGACTGAAATGTCAAAGGGACTTCTTTTCAAACAAGTGTTTTTGGAGTATCTTAATGTATTTGATGACAGTAAACGTGGAAAACAAAATCTGGTAAATCAAATCAAGGCCCCCACTCAGTTGCAGCCTGTTCAGAGACCAAGGTGCTCTGGGTTGTGATGTTCTCACCTCGTTAGCTCCACACTGCAAAGAATCTGATGATTGTTGCAGTGCATATTAACTCAACTTTGTATTTACACAATAAGCTAAATATAAGAAAGGGGCTCAAGTTCCAGAAAACGAGGCTGCCTTCCTGTTTACTGAAAGAGCGCATTTGTACAGAAGGAGATGTTTGCTCACTTAAACCCTAACTGGCCCAAACGGACCACTGAGGCTACGTATTTATGGGGAAATACGTGCACACTCCACCTACTTTCCTCTCTTCCTTTTCCTCTCAGGCCTGATAGAGATGGAGGGATCTAAATGGTACCGGAAACTGGATCAGAAGGGAAAAAAAGATGACCCCCCCTTCACCATCACCACTCCACCCGCACATCCCATACTGGAATTGTTTGAAATGTTGCCATCTCTGCCGGGAGGCAGATTACAGAATGGAAAGTAAAGAACCTCTGCATTTATGCAATCTTCCAAAACAAGAAAGGATGGGGAGGGGTGATTGTTAAGTAACCAATTTTCCCACAAACACACATATAAGACATGCTCAAAGTGCAGCAAATCCCACTTTATCTTCAGTTCATCAAATCCAGCCTTTTCCCCTCCCTCACATTATAATCACACCAGTTGTGAGCCCATCAAAAGCTTAGTGTGTCACTGCGTGTTCGTGTGCGTGTTCGTGCGTGTGTGTGTGTATGCATGTCTTTAAAAGGATAAACCAGCAGCTCAAGTATTTTCAGACCAGAGTCTGTAACACAGATCTGAGATTCCAAGAAAGATGTCCAGTAACCTGGTTCTTTGGGTTAGATCAGGGGTTTATCTCGTGCTTCGCCCGTCTGCGAGGACAGAGAGGTTTTATCACACTCACCTGCACGCTCATGTAGTTCCCTCATTCGCTCTATGCCCCGCGTGACTTCGAGTCACCTTCTCATTTTCAAGCTTGTCTAAAGTTCATGTTAAACTCAGTATGCCACCCACTGAAATACTAGGGGTGGGCGAAAAAAATCGATTCATGTACATATCGCGATTTTTAATGGGATGATTTTAAAAATCGATTTTTCTCCCCAGAATCGATTATATTACGTCATATCCGTGTCCAGAAAAACTTTATCAATTCATTACATTAAGTTATGTTAAAACTAGCACCCATTTGTGTTGTGTGGACATCTGAATTAATTTTGTAACTGTAAACTTTAAAAAATGCTGTACATGTTAAGTACCTCTTTTTGTCGGAGTTGAAATAAATGTCAGCTGCTGGACTGACTGACACATACTGATGTGCATCATTTATGGGAACGACATTCATTCTAGAAGTGTATGATTCAACTTGTTTGTTTGTTTTTTAAAGGAGGAAGAAAATTGCAATTACTGATTATATCGAATCGCAATACTTGTAGAATCGCAATTATCAAGAATTGTGATTATAATTAATTAATTGAATTCCAATTGGCTTGAATTGGTCCTTTATTTATTTATTTTTTCATTAGCACAAGTTTCTTGTGTTTACCTTGAATAGGGATGGCTCAGGTGATCCTGAAACATCCCATAGTTAAGCTGCTATAGGCCTAGACTGCTGGGGGGCCTCATCTGTCACACCTTTCCTCACTTTACTCTCTTTATGTATATGTGATATTATTGTGGTCATTAACTCGTGTTTCCCTGTTCCAACAGATATCCTTTGAATGGTGTTACAGTGCCGCCGCGGCCCCCTTCCGCGGCCCCCTCCCCCCCTTTCTGTCTTCTCAAACCCCAGCTGGTCGAGGCGGATGGCCACCCTTCCTGAGTCTGGTTCTGCCAGAGGTTTCTTCCTGTTAAAAGGGAGTCGTTTCTCTCCACAGTCGCCTCAGGCACGCTCAGGCCGGGAGATTGGACCGAAAAACAAAAAGTTTTCAGTGCAATCTGTTGGTTTTCTTAGCTAGGAAATTGTTTTTGAATTGGCTCTATATGAACGAATTGGATTATTTTATGAATTATGATTATTATTGAATTAATTGAATTCCAACTGGCTTGAATTGGACTTACTATCTAAGTGCCTTGAGATTTGTTGTATTTGGCGCTATATAAATAAAAATGAATTGAATTGAATTGATACAAATCGAATCGGCACCTTAGAATCGTGATACAATTCGAATCGTGACCAAAGCATATCGTCCCACTCCTATGAAATACAGCAACAGGCAACCATCATTGCTCCCTGACTGGTAAGGTATAAAATGTAAGAACATTACAGGAAGAGAATTTCACCCCAGCTCACGATCTGACGAGCCGCCCTGACTCACCCACCAGGATATGGCTGCCATACAAACAAGTATAGTGTGTACTGTCAAAAGACCAAGAGGATGGTGACGGTAAAAACGCTGAAGAACGCTGAAAACACGAGCCCAAAGGGACCACATTACTCCTCATTCTCATCTCTCTATAATGCCTCCCGGTGAACCAAGGAACTGAATTTAAAACGCTGCCATATGCTGAATGATTTAAGTGCTCGATGGTCCTTCCACTTATTACATTACAGAAACCTGGAAGCCTCTGTCTGTAGATCCAGGACTAAGTACAATGGGGTGAACACATTTTCTGTCTCTGGCCTTACAACTCTGGATTATTATTCTTTTTTATGAGCTATACAAAGCTTCAGTTAAAAGTACTGCTTTCTGCAATTAAAGAATAAGAGTAGACAGATTCAGCACATCTGTCTCTTTAAAGGGATATGCCACCCCCAGGCCAAATTAAGTGTATCCCCGCATTCCCGAGACATAAATAAGTGTGTGGGAGCGTTTTCCTGGCGACCCAGGCATTGTCCGAATCTCACAGCACTGACCACTGCTTGGTTGCGCGTAATACATACATGCTAGCGTCGCCAGCATCGCCACTCGAAATATTTCGCCCAACGTGAATTAATTTACTTGATTTACCTTCTAATTACTGTGTGAGTGGTGTACTTTCACATCGAGTGCAAATGACTGTGTAAATCTACACAGAAGGTTTGGTTTGCTCATGTCGGTTTGGGAACTAGTTTCCAGTGCGGAAAACACAGCCGAAGCCCACTCCCCGCTACGTCATTGGGAATACCCCCCTTCACGCTGGTTTGTTTGAAGAAGTCGGGGGTGGGGATTCCCAAAGACATAGCGGGGAGTGTGCTTTGGCTGTATTTTCCACACCTGAAACTAGTTCCCAAACCGACATGAGCAAACCAAACCTTCTGTGTAGATTTACACAGTCATTTGCACTCGATGTGAAAGTACACCACTCACACAGTAATTAGAAGGTAAATCAAGTAAATTAATTCACGTTGGGCGAAATATTTCGAGTGGCGATACTAGCGACGCTAGCATGTATGTATTACGCGCAACCAAGCAGTGGTCAGTGCTGTGAGATTCGGACAATGCCTGGGTCGCCAGGAAAACGCTCCCATAAACTTATTTATGTCTCTGGAATGCGGGGATACACTTAATTTGGCCTGGGGGTGGCATATCCCTTTAAGTGTCTTCTAAAAAGCCATCAGGGAACTCATTGAAGTAAAGAAAGATGAGCTACGACAGGAAGTGGGAACAGTTATAGATAGACACATAAGGAAGAGTCGCTGACCTCCTCTCGGGGCTGAGGACGGCCTCCCTCTCCTGCCTGTCAGGGCTCCTGAACCGGCTCCTCCTCTCAGCCTTTCTGGCCTCGGCCTCCAGCCGCCGGGATCGTGGTGTATCATGATGGCCGCCCCTGTGGCCGGCTGGGTGGCTGTCAGTGCTGGTGACCGTGCTGCCACTGGCGTCTGAGTCCAGAGAGCTGACTGAGCCGCTGATGTGAGAGCCGTTGGAGAGCAGAGAGCTGCCAGAGGGAAAGGGGTCGCTGGGTGCTGGAGAGTGGCAGCGTGGGACCCCTCCCAAGCTGGAGCAGGAGCCTGTCGGGGAGAGCAGGTCACTGGGGGGCTGAGGCACGGAGCCGTGCAATGGCAGGCTGCCGCGGTCCACGTCGTCGCCGTTGACTGACCCCGCATCAGAGGCCTGGCCTACAGACGCACTTTCACCTAGAATGGGGATACCTGGAAGGCACAGGGGAACAATATTTTGTTGGATTATAATGTTTTGGTCCGATGTGTCTGATTACTACTTCTCCCTTCTGTTGCCAATTAGCTCACTACCTCCTTCCTGCTCCAGTAAAACAGTCATCAAACACCTATTCAAGGACACACACTTATAGAGCTGTAGAACCATACGAGTCAGTGCCTTATTTTGTTTTTTTAAAAAGCTTAACAGTCAGAATCACTTAGTGTTACTAGGACTGAGTAACAAATGTTTAAATGCACAACAAAAAATATTTTCTATGTCAGTCTGACCAAAGAACGATTTCCTTAAGCTCTGGGAATCTGATTGTTTCTCTGTAGTATGTTCCGGTATTTTCACATCAAATGAAGAATCCATTATCAAAGAGGACAACTTGCTAATGACTGAATATTGAAAATAACAAACAGATGCAACTGTAAGATGAATGAATGAATGAATGAATGAATGAATGAATGAGTTTATTTAAAGGACAGCATGCAGTACCATAAATCATTGCCATTTCATAAACAACAACAAGATGGTTACATCGGATTTAGCAGGAGTGCTATTTTCCATCCGTAGTCCTTAAAGGGGGATGGGGTAAGGAGTACAATTATTATCTTTTTTTTTTCCTTTCTTTATTTAAAAAAAATACAAAAGCAATTACCAGTGGGTCTATTTTAATCATTTTAATTTGTTCATTTCCGAATTATACATTTTGATTCATATTTTATTTATTATTTTCTTTAAAAAAGTCTTTAAGAAGCCCGATT
The DNA here is from genome assembly GCF_027942865.1 of Odontesthes bonariensis. Classification (NCBI taxonomy): domain Eukaryota; kingdom Metazoa; phylum Chordata; class Actinopteri; order Atheriniformes; family Atherinopsidae; genus Odontesthes; species Odontesthes bonariensis. The sequence continues at coordinate 28,940,445 of NC_134528.1, read as the reverse complement.
AAAAAAAAAAAAAAAAAACAAATTATCAGTGGGAGCACGTCTGTTTTAATAGTAGGTGCATTTGAATTTGTTTGGTGAAATCTTTTATGTTTATGCAGGACTTTATGTGTTGGGGGAGTTCATTCCATTCTTTTATAGCTATATATGAGAAGCAGTTTTGTGCAAAAGCGCTTTTTCTTTTTGGGATGGTGCAATTTCCCCGAAGAGCATTTCTGGTTGCTCTTACTGTACGTTCTGAGGCAGGCTGGATGAACTGCTTGAGTGGGGGTGGTGCAGCTCCGTGTAGTATTTTGAATACGAGGGTCAGGTTTGATAGCTTTAGCCGCTTTCGGACTGTAGGAACCTTTGGCAGTTCTAATAACCTTTTAATCCGCGGGGCCGTTTTCTCCCGTGTTCGGACATACAGGAACTCGGGGCTTTCTCCCTTAGTTCCTATAACTATTTAGCTCCTTCTCCGAGGTCGGGTCTTTTCATGGTTCTATAGAACTAATCTAACGGAGGTGTGTGGTGGTTGGTAGCTACGCCCCATGTCATGCTATCACGGCTGAAATGTTTACTCATACAACACAGACAGAACCGGCGCCTGTTTAATAAGTTAAACTTACACTGGTCTCATTTGTCTGCAGCGCTCTGCTCTCCTTTCTTCCTTCATGAAATGAAAAAGTATCGTCTCCTGACTCTCTCTGTGAGCTCTTCCAGCCTCGATTTTAGACGCCTGATGTGATTGTCCATGATTAATATCACCATCATGCAGACCATAAACACAGTGGCCTCCCCGCTCTCCATATTAGCTTCTTGGTGGTGTTTTTTCTACTCTCCTTACTTTTACCGTTTTGTTTTGTGTTTGAATGTAGCGCTAAACGGCTAACGGCTAACACGTCACTGAAGCAGACGGCTGCGCGCGCCGCATCAGTCCCTATCAGGTCCCGACTCATGTGCGAATGCAGACTGAAACAGTTCCGCTGGGGAAGGATAGTTATCAGAACGAAATTCGAGGAGGGTAGTTCTGATAACTGCTTTCTTAGAACGGTCTGTCCGAAAGCGGCTTTTGATATATGTCTAATGTATATTAGCTCGTACTGTTTTAGGAGGGGACAGATGTGATATGATTTGGGCTTCTTTGCCAGTATTTTTATTGCTTGCTTGTATGCATTGCAACATGTGAATCCTTTTGGGAATTCTGGCTAATTTCCCTAATAAAGTGGTTATTCCTCCCTACCTGCAGGGGACAGTGGGGATCCTGATGGCTGGTCAGCAGCAGCCCACACTGCCGTCCCCTCAGCTTCCCTCTGGTTCAGCTCCTCCTGCCAGATGATGGAGCTGGAGTCTGGAACCTTCTCCGCGTCAGGGATTCCGGAGCCAGTCACTGCAACCTTGGCTGGACCCGGCTCCTGGATGTGAACACACGGGCAATTAAAAACCAGAGAAATTCGGAAGGTGGAGTGAGATACTGAACTCTGACCATTTCTGTTCAGCGCCAACTACCTGAGAGGTCGCGGGCTCCACTTTACGTTTCTTCTTCTGGTTCTGCTTGTTGGTTCGAGGGTATACAATCAACTGTTCGCTCCACCTACAAATAAAAAGACTTTCTGATACTTCTGAATCCACATTCTGCCTTTTGCCAATCTGTCCCCTGACGAACAAAGACGCGTTACCCGTTGATGATCTCTTTACTCTCTCCTCTGATGAAATACTCCTGGTCGGGGGTGATGATGCACAGCGAGTTCTTCTGACCTGTTTTGGGCTCGGCATCGATGACGTCAGTACAGAGGTTCATGTTCACCGTGCCCTGAGGGAGCGTGCTTGGCTGGAGGACACAAACACGACAAATTAGCCTTTATCACAGTATGTAAAAAGTCTACATGATGAGAAGGGAAAAAAAATGAAAAGGGATGTTATTGGTCTTCATCCATGTCCACCCACAGGTTTGTTTGTGTGTCTTGATGGGTGCGTGCTCGACTAAACACTGATATCACATTCCAAACAGTTTGAAACTCAAACAGAGCTGAGGGGAAAACATGCCTCAGTGCCGCTGAGAGCTTTCACAGGCTCGTACTGTACAGACACCGTGGAAATCCTTTCAGTTGGAGCGGACACAAAAGGGGAGATGACAGCAACAGGATGTCAGACTAAAGCTGCTTTGTGTGTGAGATCAGTGAAGAACACAGGGCTGGGTGTGTTATTGTGAAGTAGCTGCAGCACTGGGGGGGGGGTCTCTTTGTAGTAGAAACGACACACAGCAGCCAAACTTCTCGGTGTTTTCGGTGCCTGTATTGTCTTGTTAACATCGGGCCGAAGAAGTCGGCCTAAAGTTCCTCTCCGACCTTCTCCTCGTCTGCTCGGAATCCTGCTGCTCTCTTATCAGGCTATGGCTGCAACAGATGTTAAACAGGTGCTGGGGCTCCTTCAAGCTCCTTTTATGGCCACTGAACACGGATCCAGTTTTATAAAGATTTGCCTGCAAACCCCCAGGAGCTGCCAAATATGGCAATTACACGGCGTCGTCCTGAGGAACTCAGACGCTGTGGAAGAATTTCCTCCATTAGAACGTTAACGATGAAGTGTGAGCGAGTTGGCTACATTTATCCAGGTCTTACAGAAGTGCTGAGAAAACAGTCAAGACTGTCAACAATTGTAATGTGTAACGCAAGGACAACCACGCTCGGAAAATTAAGTCCGTTTGTGAATCCCTCTTCAACCATCATCTATTCCCCACCATCTGTAACCAACAGCTGTTTGCTGATCAATAACCTACAGAATGACTGTGACATCAGTCGTTTTAGATACAAACCACACTAATCGTCGACACAGCTCAGACCAAATGTATTTAATGACGGGACTACGGTGTACAAGTTCAATATGCATCTTGTTTTGAGTTCATGGCTCCACACAGCAGAGAAAACAACAGACGAGCAGAAACAAAGAGGAAGCACTAAAGTATGTAAAACACATGAATTCAGCTTGTTCATATATACACACACCTCAAACTTGTCTAGATTTGAGGAGTATCGACTGATGTTGTGATAAACATGAATTTAATCTAATAGTACAGGCCAGCAAGAGTCCCTTCAAAGTCCCTGCTGTGAGAATGGTCCGTATCACCGAAGCACATGCATCCTGCCGTCCCATTTATCTGTGTAAATAACACCCCGTCTGTAAAAAAATCTTTCAGTAATCAAGGACCTAAAAAGCCTTTGAAAACTAAAACATATTAGAACTGGGTTTGCTCTATCAAATTGTGTCATGTTGGATCCAACAGCTGTTGAGCACCACAAACGTCAAACACGAAGCGCGTGAGATGGAGCAGATGTGTATCTGAAGCTGGCTTTTCTGTTAGTTGTTGCTGCTAGGTGGAGCCCGAATGACCGGTCCATCTGATCCCGGTCGGTGCTTTCAGTGTAAAAGCCAGTTGCTTAGAAACTGGTCTCTGTAACGGGCACCAAAACAAAGGAGACGTCTGTGCCAACACCACTATTCAAACTCAAGCCTATTGTCCTGGAGTTCACTTCTACACAACTGGGCCAATTCTGTATCCTCCAATTGTGTCTCAGATCCACAGGGCTGAGTAATTTTAGCTTTGCAATGAGATATTATTAAAAGCAACGACTTTCTCACAGAGACTTCAGGCTGACATGACATGAGAGGCTACAATAAGATAAAACTATACTAAAACAATACAGCCTAAAGGAAATGGACAGCTAAAGTGGTATATGCTAACAAAAAGGGTGTAGAGAAGGTAACAGGCCATGTTGAAATCTTTGTTTTTATTGGAGCCAGAGTCAAATTGTAAACGCACCATAAAAGTGTAAAAACTATATAACAAAAAGAAATGGGCCAGTTTCGGACCTAAGTGGAGTGCACCCACTCCATAAACGATATAAATCCTCCAGGAGGCTTTTACAGGCCGAGCCAAAGGCAAGTCTGCCGCAGCAGGCGCTGGAGAGGAGACTGCTGTTTTATATGCTACGTGTTCCGCCGCGCTGCGTCCTCCATCAAAACTTAACAGACAGAGCCCAGTTCTGGGGATGCTAGGCCGGTCATTAAGGAAAACCAACAACAGAGATGTGCTACACAGCTATTTTCAGTAAATGGTGGAAAACAGAGCCGTCTTTTATTTCCTAAAACGTGATGTGGAGCAGCCGGAGTCTCCTCCCGAGCCCTCCTTCAGACTCCTCTCATGGTCATCGACCTTTCTCTCAGGGTGGTCTCGCTCAGTTTCCATTCTGCTGGAAAAATCCGGTTGTCTCACTTTCCTCTCTTCATCTCATATGAGAGTGATCTACTTACTAAACTATTAGTGTTCTGCGATCAGAGGCATTATGACTGCCATCATCAGCAGAGCCTGGTGCTGTGTGTAAGGAATGTCTGTGTCTGGGGCACATCTGACGTTTCCTCTGTGGGTTTTGGGGGCTAGCGCTCCCTTTCTCTTGCGCTCTGTGATCCTAGCGCTGCAAGTACACTGCAGTTCACCAAATAAGGGCATTGAAGGAGGAATGCTGCTTTAAATAGGAGAGCATCTTTCCCTTTTTGTGGTGCGAATAATTCAGCTTTGAGGGGCTACCGTTTCAAACAGACTGCTGGCCACATGGCAAAAAATAGAAAATGATGTCATCGCTGCCTGGACCTTGTTCAACAAGTGGATCCAAATGTTTAGAGCATCAATATGGGACCAAATGTCCATTCAAGTCTCTGATGTTATAATATTCAGTGAAATAAGAAGGTTTCTAAAGGTTGATGCAGCCAAAAAAGCTACTGAATTTCTCAGTTTGGATCCATCTTGGATATTTCCTAGTGGAATAAAGTGCAAACAACTGGTAAACACGAACATCTTCACAATTACAACTGAAGGATTAGCAGCAAAAAAAACGGAGCTGTCATCTGCTGTTAATTGTGGATTCTTATGTTAATGTTTCAAGCCGTTAAAGGGAAACTTTCCTGATTTTACATATAGGGTCTGTCCACCAGTCATGGAGCATATGGTCATGTGTGGATATGGCCATAAACTTTGGAGTTTTTGACGTAAAAACAATAGAGCTGAGTGTCTTGAAACACTTTAAAAGACGTGATATGTAGTCTTAATCGGCTGGTTCTTAGCCACAATTTCTCATGTGTTCAGTTGTCTGACAAAAGTATATTAATATACACTTACCCTTTACTGTTTTTAACCAAAAAAAGATGAAACAGATGGAATTCTGGGGCACATATAAAGCACCTCGGATCATTCGAGTCAGTTTAGTGTATCCACGCAGGAATGATTCAAACCCAACAGCATCATCTGGGTGTGTTAGTCCAGGTTTGAGAAGCATGATTTCGGTCAGACTAAAAGGCTGATTTATGGTCGCCTACGGAGAGCTCTCCATCGCTTGCGTGCGTCGGCCAAAATTCCTATCTATCTATCCGTCGAAGAGACGGAGACTCGCGGAGACCGCAAGGGTTGTGATTGGGCGGCTAACAATATCATTTCCGGAATCACTTTTCCGGTTTAGCGCCTTCCTCTCAGAACAACAACACCGCCATTTTTGAAAGAGTTTACTGTGATATATATATAATTTGGTCAAAATTATTTGCATTTCAAAATCAATAAGCTCCAACTCCAACAACAGTCTTTCTCTCTCGGTCGCCATCGTTCACTGTGAGGAGTGGAACGGAGCCGGAAGGTGAACAATCAATCAACCACTTTCACGATAGACGTCGCGAGATTGGGTCGTTTAACGTAGCGACGCCTACTGATCGAGAGGTGAACTGCCTTGCGTATCCCGACGGAGAACTTCGAAAGGACGGACTACGGAGACGGATTGATGGAGAAGCATACTGAGGCCTTAACACAGGTTATTTTCACATGTAAACATGCTTACTGATTCAGTGACATTGGTGAGTTGTAGTTGTTCATTTAGGGTAACTCACATCTGTATCAATAACCTAATTTGTCATATAGTAATGACTTTATATTTGACAATCACTGTGATAACCCTGCTGGAATATCATATGACCACTACCAAACACAGAACTGAAAATGGCTGTTTACATACAGGCAAAACCCTTCATGTTGGAAGAATCTCTGCAGAGCTGGTTTGTTGATGAGCAGCAATAAAAGCGGAGATAACGTGTGCAAAAGAAGACAAAGAGAGTGTGGATGCAGCTTGTGTAAAGCTTGGGAGGAGCGGAATATGTGAATGTAAAGCTAAACCCTGACCTCAAACACATCTTATCTGCCCTCCACTGGTGGTTCGAGCCACTGAGTAAACAACGACAAGCTTGATGAGATCAAGAGCGTTAACAAGTTGTTATCAGTGCGGAGGTTTTTGGAGAGATCCTATCCTCAGGGTCTGAAGCACAAAGCGGCAATTTCCCTGACCCACTTTTCCTGCCTTGTGGAGCAGATGAAAAGAGCACAGGACAATGAGGCAGACAGTTTTGGAATCACTGTTACAATAAGAGGAAAACACAAGTGCACACCAGCCTGGGTGTCACTGGAAACACATTTCACAGTGGAAACACGCACTCGCTTTCTCGCGAGTTTCCTCTGATTGTCATCACGAGCAGCAGAGAAAGATTCTCCAAGTGTGACTTCAAACGTTTGGCCTCCACAACAGAGACGCAGTGGAGTTATTGTTAAATCAGCTCATCTCTTTTTCCATCACGGTCCTGCTCACTCACAGGGATACACCTGCTGAAAGTCTGTCTCCTTCATACACAAAAACAGAAAGACTTTAAGGTCAAGCTGAACTACATGCTGAAAACTATCCTGAACTGGGCCCTATGTTTCCTTCACAACACATGTCAGAGTGTGTGTTTCTGACAGGCGAGCAGGCAGTGTGTGGCCCTTAGTGTTTGCACACAAGCAGCCTAATCTCCAGCCTGATCGGCCGGCATGGGTTTGGTCACCCGTGTCACATTCCCCTGGCGACACACTACCACCACAAACAAGAGGCTTGCAGTGGGCAGAGCCAACTTCCCAGGCTTTTCCTCTGGAGTTCTCAGAGCCTTTTACTGCATGCACCAACGCTTAGCTGCTCTTTTCTACACATCATCTGGCTCTGATGCTGCTATCTGTATCCCAAATATGTTTTATGGGCTTTAAAAGAAATGATTATAATCCTGGAGCGCCGCTGTGTTCCATTTACCCCTTAAGGAACGAGCGTGGGAAGTTTCCGGTGAGGTAGCACAGTTTCAGCTCAGCTGACGTTGCGGCCTTGTGTTTTTGTTCGCTGTCTAACAGAGAGACGTGCAGTATCGTCATCGCATTCCCAGGCAGATCTGCATAGTGCTTATCATCGTATTCACCATAAACAGTGAACATAAATGGATGTCTGCTGAGTGTTGTATCCACACAACACACAGAGAAGCTGTTCCACCACATGAAGAATCTGGGGCTGTAAAATGCTGAGAAACACGGTTTATCAGGACCTGATATATATGTGACCTTGTGTCAGAAAACTGGAGGATGAAATAACCAAAGGAAAATCTATTTAACTTTAGGCTTTGACTTAAAGTCAAATCTGTTTCTTGCTCAAACAGCTTCTTAGCCAGTGTAGCAAGCAAAAGTGACAGGAACTGTGTTTTCATCCTATTGCCACAGAAATTTTAAAGAGACATTAGAAATGTCCCTGAACAAATTAGACTGCACAGTGTTATCAGAGGGAGGAAGCATATGCTCTGCTCAGCATTGCTGCTATAAGCAACGTAGTCCTCCCTAGCTACTTAAAAATAAGCATTTTTAAAAAATGAATGGGAAACAAGACTAGTGTTTTCTGACTGATGCTTTGGGCATTCTTCTGAAACCTCTTTTGCAAAGACATGCCTACATGTAACAGCATTTTGCTGCCATTCTGGGGCAGTCTATGAAACATGAGTTGGTAGGTGTAGGGTACTCTTGGTTGTGTTGGTGCTGTTGTTGGTCCTTTATCTTTGCCCCATTTAAGAAAATACACAAGTCAAAGAGGACAAAAACCTCAAAGATGTGGAAGCGTATTTAGCGCTTTCTCCTCTTTTTGACCACATCTGTTGTTGTCTCTGATCAAACTAACTTTCAACCAATCAGAAATTGACCTACACATAGCATCACCTCAGAGGGTTAACACGCTGTTAACTTTCTGGAGGACTGCGAGCAAGTTTGTCTGCGTTGACTAAACACCACAGATCCTTCACTTTGCATGGGGCTGGGACCAAAGCAGACTGATACGTTCGTACAAGCAGAAACGGGTCCTTAGACTCTCGAAAACTACCCCTACTATCCTACCCAGAACTCGTGCTAACTTGATGCAAGTTAGCAAGGAAAAGAACAGTCTTCAGGTTCAGCTTAACAAAAAGAGCAAACAGTGCGCCAGCCGTGGACAGCATGCACTCACCGACTCATCCAGGGCAAAGCGCAGACAGCCATGTTCGTACAGCACAAAGAACCTCCGCTGCCATTTCTGTAAGCAGAAACACATGGGCATATAAATGGTATTAGAGTAGCCTCATTTCAAAGTAAGTAGTTTAAACAAAGCACAAATGCACCGTTTTTCCTCAATGGAGCAAAAATAATTAGGCATTAGTGTTTAACCTAATTTTTCATGACCTGTCCAGTGTTTTTGCTAACTGGGGGAGGCTTCGGAGTAGAAATATGCTCACAATGCGTTTCTAAAACCATTTTGCTGAACAAAATCACAGCATATAATATGCATCCTTACCCGGGATCTCTGCATTGGATTGTCAAAGTCAGTTCCCTCAGGGGCCAAGCACAGCCACCCACCATAAATAGGTTTAGCCTGTAAAGGAAAAGAGGGGGAGAGGAGCAAAAAACACCAATTTAGGTAATCATTAAAACTGGAAGAGAGTGTGAGCTGAGGGGGAGGGAAACGAGAGCTCGAGACAGTGAGAGAACCTGGTTGAATTTAATTGAAAGAGGCCTTTAGGGATCCAGATGTTCCTCTGTTCTTGCAGTACATTTCGCAGTCACACACAACCAGTTTGTGAGCCTCATGGTGTAATCAAGTCTATGCGAGGACACGCTACAGAAAAGACGAGACCAGTGTCACATACCGACTGTCTGGCATTATACTCAAAAAGCACATAAGATATCCACACACACAAACAAAAGATTTAACTCTTTGACTTGTGCGAATACCTCAGTGCAAAATTACAAAAGATATGGAAACACTAAACACAGATCCTGTTCTCACAGGGCAACGGAAAGGCTCTTTAAAACAACTGCTCTCTTATACTCTCTTTCTGCCTCAACTGTAAATAATTAGCAGGCAGCTCTCATATCAACACTCAATCGCTCCACCACTTCCACAAACCCAACCCAAGACTCTGCTGGAAGGTAAAAGCAGTCAATTATTACTCAGCTATTCTAATGCTGGCCCTGTTATTGCTCCGTGTCACTGCATGCCTGCAATAAATCTATACATGCCTGGTTGAACGTGTATGGACGCGCCTCTAAAGGTGGTTCTGGTGAGCTGAACACATTAAAAAGGTTACTTTGCCAGGGAGGCAAGTCGTGAGGCTCATAAATCAAATCGGAGTCAGAATGCGACAGAGGATGTTAAACGATGGGACTCGTGTCCAGATGTTCTGCAGCTGGAGGACGCAACAGAGCGGGAGAGACGAGCATTCAACCGACACCTCAGGGAAACCCTTCCAGCCGGGGGGTGTGCCTCCTTCTCCTAAAAGAGCCTGTCAGCTCAGGTCACATGATCAACACCAATGTGGACAAGCTAAAAATGGGTCTACTTTAAATCAATGAAGAGAGTAGCACCATTTCTGGAATCCAAACCATCACCTGACTTTTTGTTTACAGTAGCGCTGACCCCTAATAACCGACTAAGCTTTCGCCAACAAAAGTCTTTCCTGGCCAAACTTTCAGGTGTCTATACTTTGCCATGAACTTACTGCATCTTCCAACATTTGCAGTATTCGGAGGCAACAGGATACCTTCATTTTCTTCCTTCTTCCTCACATTCACGTCCTGGTCAGCTGTAATCTGCCTGCCTGCTGGTTGGATTAGCCCTCCCTGTTTGATCATTAGATAATGCACCGATACACAGTCTCCCTCTCTGTGCTTGGAGCAGTGAGGGGCAGACAGGGACCGCCATACATAGAAAGCAATTAACGTTGGTTCAAAGTTTTTATCCATTTTTGTGTGGGTGCCTTTTTAAGAAAAAGGGATGTTAAAAGATACAGAAAGAAGTCTCAAAGTCAGTTAATCTAGTTGGTGACGGTGTGAATTTAGGTGTACTCATCCGTACATGATAATGGACTGATTAGATGTGAAAGAAGAGAGGGGCTGATGTAGCATGTCTGAGGGAAAGGGAAAGCGGTGGTGGGCTAAATCAAAGTCCTGCATGCAGCCAACATTTGTGCAGAGTACCTTCAATATATATATATACATATACATAGATACACACACACAGACTTTTAATGAAAGAGCAACAAATAGTCAACAACTTAATTTCAATTACAAATGCTTCTGGACCAAGAAAAGTGTTAGCCAGAGGGAGCGAGTGTGTACAGTGAGCATACACCATTTTCTGGTGTAAACAGGAAGTGGAGGCTGAGATAGAGATGTGAAGGCTTGAATGATAAAAGCTCAAACAGTGGGTGAAGATGTGTGTGTGCGTGTGTATGTGTGTGTGAGAGAGACATAGTTTCCAAAGTCTCCATCTTAGGGGTCTTTAAACAGTAAAATGGTGTGAACACACTAGGTACAAATACAGCAGAGAGTGAGCTTTTCAGAAAGAAAATGCAGCGGTGTGGATTACAGCTGACCAGAATGTCTCCAAGCTTCAACTGTTGCCGTGACACCTCACAGCAAACAAAAACACTCCTGGCACATCCACTAAAGCACCCCTGGAAACCTCAGCCATACATCGCTGCGTATGGTACAGAGAGCACTCAACACCGGGAGAGTAGGAGCAGCCTTTAGCTGTCTCTGTAAGGATAAGTGTGTGACCAGGGATCAGATCACATCATCTCATGATTAAGTTAAACATGGAACTCACTGAGCTACACACACATATAGACATAGCTACACTGAGACCAACCAAACAACAATTTCAAACAGATGTCAATAAAGACCCGGTTAACAGCCTGCTATGAATGGTTGTAAAAACAAAGCCAAATATTGTTATTGAGTAAAACCGGAGTTTCTAAATCATGTAAACGTGTTAGTCCAAACAAAATAGTATGAAATCGAGGTTCTAAAACCAAACTAACCCACCCAAACACTCAGAGGGGTTACATGGCACTGAAAGGATCAGATAATTGGCTAAATCACAATAAGAATGAGTTGAGCAAGGGTAATTTTCAATTCAATTCAATTCATTTTTATTTATATAGCGCCAAATACAACAAATGTCATCTCAAGGCTTCTCCTTGGATATATGGCAGTGAATGAATAGGATCAGAGACACAAAGCATGTCAAACCCCGGTGTGATAGGTGGCGCTGTACCCATTCCAACTGTTGCTAATAGAGCCACTTCCTGTTGACCTCTTCACCACCAACAACAACAACACCAAACTCAGGCATTGGAGAAAGATGGTGAATGAAGAGCAAGATGAAGCAACATCCCTCTACATTTGGTCTGTGATGAGCTGCTTGTTGCACAAACGCGACGCACAACGGAGCATTCTCCATCGCGTTGTTTGTTTCTTTCTGACGGCAACTACAACAGTAATACCGTCTCTTCCGACTTCCGGTTCCCGACCCCGGGAAAAAATCTTGAGCATGCACAGAACGCAAAGTCTAATTCACCACGTGCTTCAGCGTCTACAAGCAGGTTTATTTTGACTATCAACCGAGTTATCTTGCGGTCTTAATCCGATCGCGAGTAACTCGATTCGACCCAATTTCTTGTCAGATTAAGGTGTCTACATGCACTTAATAACTCAGTCTTATAATTTAGCCAATTATCTGATCCTTTCAGTGCCATGTAACCCCACTGAATGTGGATCGGGATCCAATCACTCCTGCATGTTTACACATAACTAGACACATCATTCATCGAGTTCAATTATCTTTTTTTAACTACAGTAACGTGTAAGTACATTTTAATACAGCTGAACTCCCAACAAAGCTGCTCTCGTCCACTTTTTCTCTCTTTCTTTTGTCCAATAGCTAAACGAGTCAGAAACTTTCATTGAAAATCAGCCAATCAAGACTAAGTTTCAATGTAGCTTAAAGCATTTAGAGCAGACTGTCGCTCTGCTCTAACAAAATCCTGATTTTATAACAGCAGCATCAACGGACAAATCACCAGTCAAGTAACTTAAAGACAACATCTGTGCGCGATTCTGTTCACATACATGTATGCTGAAACAAGGACGATGGTTGAATTGAAGTGGTGCGTACACATGTGTTTCAGAGTTTGGTTTCATAATATTTCAGGCGGACTAACGTGTTTACGTTCATTTCAAAAGTCCTGTTTTGGTTAGACCAACACAATAACACAAGTTTTTCTTATGTCATGCAAACAGGCACTTAAAGAAAGCAGGATTTTTAGAAGAGTAAACTAGTGGTGTTTCAAACAGAAAGGAAGAGGAGTGGGTTCAATCTAGCCTGGGTTCTGTTTTCACTGTCCAACCTTGGGTTTGACAGAAACAAATCGAGCTGGATGTGACAACATAAGACCATTATGGAAGTCAGCACATTATCACAAATAAGATCCTCCAAACTAAAGGCCCTGACCAGAAAAAAATGCATGTGTTAACTCCAGCCTATCAGGCTGAGGCACAGCCTGCAGTCAGAAGCTCCAGCTGTGGGATGTTGAGCAGCAGCCTCTGGGAAACTATACTGATTCCCCGACCCCGCACTTCCTGTTTCTCCCTGAGACTCCTGCCCCCACTCCTTAGATTTCGTCATATCCCTGTCTCTCACACGTTCGTGTAAACCTTAGCCTTCCTGCGTCCTCCATCACTGTCCTGCCTCCGCCACCTCTCCTGGACGGGGTGATCACTGCTCTCAGACGAAGAGTCCGTCAGGCCTGACCGACACATCCACACAGTGGGGACAAACTAACTGTGTGATTGAGGGAAAACTGTGACAATGGGAAAGGATCTGGTGAGAGGAATGAAAACTCCTTTTGGAGCACACTGTCTGTAATAAAAGAATTCACTCAGTCTCTAGCAGCAGCCCCTCCCCCAGCCCACCTTTTATTCCAGCAGCATTCAACAGAAAGACTGTTTATTTTGGATGCAGCGCTTCAGACATTAAGTGCTCGAACATTTGCATTTGCTTGTCAATGTCGACTATCTGTTTCAAAGCTCCCTTTGGGCTCTGATAATCCGGCATTTAATTTACGACTCAAACTCACTTAGAGTTAAAGACAGCTTTACTGGAGTTTCTTTTCCCTGGGTTATTGAGTTTATCTCCTCAGCCAGCATGTATCAGTTTCAGAACACTGGGAACATTTAGCAAATCCTTCCCTTCACCTTAGACCTGTTGAACAAGGCTCAGAAGTTTAATACTGTTTATGTGCGGTTACATAATAGTGGTCAGTAACGGCCTGGCAGCACAAACTGGTTTGAAGACAGAACTCTCACAAAACCTTTTTTGTGCAACTGGGCTCCCTGCAGACTGTTTGGATAGTGGACAAACTGGGGCCGTTTTCAAAAGCCAGCGGGTGACTGGGACAACAGAGACGAGCAAGGACAGGACATGCCGAGGCAGTAAGCCTCTCTGGTTCCAAGTGCCGCCATGCGGCTGTGGGAGAGTGTGGGCCGGGTCAATAGGGGGATAAGAGGAAGTGATGTAACCATAAGACTCAGGCATCTGAGGGGTTAAACTGCACTGAACTGGGTGCTGAAAGTGATACACACTTTTGAAACAGAGAGTGAGTATGCACACACACACACACACACACACACACACACACACACACACAGGGGGGAGAGGAGGATGCTGACGTTGCTGTTTGGTTCTTGTGCTGCATTCAAGGGCCTCATCTGGGATCAATTACAGGATACAACACAGACTAAACTAATAATCTGAGAGAAAGAAATCCAAAAAAAAAAAAACATGTTCGCTATGGGATCACAGCTTGAATGGAGCTTCAGTTTATCTTTGCTCAACTTATCTTCGCTGTTCTTCATTCAAGTCCCTTTTAACCTCCACATAGTGGTCACTAACCCTTTAATGTGGGAGGAAACGCAGCCAACTGACGGACACAAAACAGCTTTAGTTTAAATCAATCAGGCAGCGAAGGCAGCCTCATCCATCAACGATCAGATTCCGGTAGAAGCTAAGAGACACAAGGCTCAGATATCTTACGATTTAGACCCCAAAAGATTCCAACTTAAACCCAATGTTCAACGGACCAGCACTCTGAAAGCTGATTGCATCACACCCAAAGTGGATTGCCTCTAATGACATCCCGCTGATCACTCCAGCTCAACCTTGATGTCTCACCGATCAGAGCGGCTTGTCCACCCTCCTCATTTACAACATGGCAAAGTGTTAAAGCTCTCAAGCTAGGAGGGTGAAGCTGTCAGCCTGCGCTCTCTTTGCCTAATCAGCTGGTGCTATTCACTGGTAACAATTCTCCAAACTCTGGCAGCAGTTCTTGATGAGTATCCCCTCCGCTGCTACGAAACCGAAGACATCTGAACAGCTACACGAAGTTGTTAATCTTCCATCTTTATTTGCGCAGCACACTGCTTACCTGGGTCAAGTCCTGGTCGGTCAGTAGATGCAGCTCCCGTGGTTTGAAGCAGTTCTGACATTTGCTTTTGTTGAAGAAGTTCGCCTGGAATTTCCTGCAGGGGTTTTCTTTCGCGGTAGACATGGTATCTCGGCACTTTCCTAAAACTCAATGGAGCAATATCTCTGGAGGGCCTTTATCAGCAGCGGAGTTTGTAATCCCACTGTTTTTCTTGTGCGTTTCTACTATCCCAACTCGGAAAAGGCTCCAGCACTCCGATGCATTTTCAAGTTAAAAAAAAAAGAAAGAAAGAAAAAAGATCACAAACAAGAATTCTAATGTTAAAGCACAACGTTAAAAGCTTCTTTTGTCAGCTAAGCCGTGTCCAACTGCTGCCTCCCAATAAATAATTAGCTGCCACCAAGCCAGCCTTCCCATCACTCAGTCAGTGATGAATGCTTTTTAGTCCATGGCCTGCAACCACAAAGCGAAGTGGAGAGAAGGTGGCTAATATCCTGTTAGCTTGCCAGTGGATTTCAAGATCAATAACGTGATGGCGTAAGCCACAGAAAACATATGCATGCAGTTGCTGCCTTCAAACTGTGGGCGGAAAGCTTCCATGAAGTAAAACAGACTCCCGTGACAAAGACCCAACCCAAAGGAAAGACTGTAGGCAAGCAGCAGGCTACTATCCCATTCGCAGCAGTCGGTCCATGCGAAGTTCATCCAGTGCTTCTTTGCTATGCTACGGTTAGCGCACTTGGCTAGCGGGTAGATACACCAGCTAATGAAAGCCTCTCCTGGCTGGCGTCTTCAACTTGACTTAAAAAATAAAATAAAATAAAAAAGTCGGTCAGAAAATTCAACCGTTTCAAATGCTTTTCTCCCGGTTGGAAACAGTGCATGCAGGGTAACCGCCACTTGGCCAGTCACAAAGAGAGAAATTAGTCTTTCAGGTTTGGTTCCATAACTAGCCCGGTTAGCAGCAGTGGGTTTATTTTCTTCTTTCCCAACGGAGTGAGGGGGAGTGGTGAGGGAGAACACACAAGCGCCTGGAATTCTACAGGATCTCGCGATAACTGCGCACTGTCGCCTCCCATAGTTCGGACGAGGTTACAGCTTTTGTTTATACTGAGAAACTAAGGAAATGTAGATGAACTTTTTATTTTTAACAAATAATATTTATATGTAAGTGACATGTATGTAGAAAAAAGGTCAAATAAAATGTTTTCCTTTATCTGAGATAAAATAAGCTAAATAATCTGGTGTTAAGAAAAATTTAAAAAGCCGATAAGTAGGGCTGCATTCAAATGATTATCAACAAGAAGTTCGGAGTTCTAAGTAATTAATTGAAATAAGGAATAGTTATTACTAAGTACTAAGTACATTACTGTATGATAACTTAAGTGTATAATAACTAAAAGTACAAGCCGTCATATATATGCAAAATGTCGTTTTATATCTGATGCAATTAATGCTGAACCATTTTATACTGTGGCTGGTTGATGAGGACCTCATTAAAACTATTTAAAATACCGCAGGTCATGTTGTTTGTTGTATTCAGTAAACTAAGTCCGAGTACCTCAAATTAACCTACAGCACATGAGTAATCACTCGCAGTATTGCCAACAAAATATATTAGATTAACAAAAGCACTAGTAATTATAAGGTAAAAAAAAATGTGTAAACTGCAACAATGCATCACATTTTCTTATGTAAAGCATATACAATACCATTCCACACAATTTGAAATGTACAGAAAAATTGGGAAATTTCTCATTTGCAATTAAAACTCAATTAGGCAGTTTTAAAAATTTGTTTGAACATTTAACCGATAACAAATAAATAATTTTCAGTGTCTTCATTTACCAACTTGATCATGTCATTAGGTTTAGAAAAATGAAATATACACATTTAAAATTTGATGCCAGAAACACACTCAAAAGGTTGACAAATTGGAAAAGAAAGACTGAAGAGTTTAAAGAATATACAATAAAAGCATTCTAAAGCACTCTACAAAAAAACTGAATAATTGGCAACAGGTAAGGGTGTCAGTATTGGGTATAAAAGGAGCATCCACCAAAGTTTTAGTCCTTCCAAGCAATGATGATTCACCACTTTGTGCCAAACTGTCAGAGATTTATCAGTAAATAAAAAAATAAAAAATAAAAATTTAGAAATTGCTTGACCTGCCTGCCTGCAGTGCACATTAGTCTCAATTTGAAAATGAATGGAACATTACAAAGAGGAAAATCTGGCAACAACAACAACCATGAAACATTGACTAGCTGAAATCTTGTATTCATCAAGAATCGGAACAGATTTGTTTGAATAACTCCAGTAATTACTCTTTTTAGTTTCCAAACCACAAAAAAGGTTTGATCAAATTCAAGGCTGATGTAATACAATGTTTTTTTTTTACTGTTGCTTGCATACATTTTTTTATTTGTCTATGGTCAGTGATGGTCACTGGTCAGTGAACGTTATGGAGGTAAGTTTTTGCACTTGTGTTTGTTGAATACAGGCAAGGCAAGTTTTTTTGTACTGCACAATTCAACTACAAGGTGATTCAAAGTGCTTTACAGATACATTGAAACAGTAGAAATAAAAAGCATGATTTTAATTTTAAACAAAAAAAGAAAGAAATAAGAACAATAGATAGAATCAGATAAAATCAGTAGTTAAAATGTGATTAAGTTTTGAAACTCAAGCTTCAGATTTGGAGCTTTATTCAAATGCAGCTGAAAATAGGTGTGTCTTCAGCCTGGACTTAAATACACTGAGTGTTTCAGCTGATCTGAAGCTTTTCTGGGAGTTTGTTCCAGACATGTGGAGCATAGAAGCTGAATGCAGCTTCTCCATGTCTGGTTCTGACTCTGGGAACTGATAAAAGACCGGATCCAGATGACCTGAGGGGTCTGGAAGGTTCCATCTGGGTCAGGAGGTCACTGATGTATTTTGGTCCAAGACCATTCAGAGCTTTATAGACCAGCATCAGAACTTTAAAGTCTATCCTCTGATGGACAGGCAGCCAGACCCAAACTAATAAGCAAATGACAAGTTTTAAAGCCATTCTATAATATTTCCCTACTTTTCTGGATATTAGGTTTGTGGTTTGGCGTATGTATAAAGAGCCACTAAATTAAAGTTCTCAAGAGTAATACAAATTCCTAAAAACAGTCATTTTGTTCTGCATTTTATAATTTTGACTTTCATAATCTTAATAACTTGTTTCATAAGAAAAAAACAACAACAATAGTGTTTTAGCCAGAGGAAAGCTATTTCCTCATGTAGCTAACTGTAATGATTTCTTGGTCTCTTTTAATAAATATTTTTCGGTATACTTTTTTTTTTTATTAATAGCAGGCTAATTCATCAGTTCGAAAACACAGCTATACACGTATCTTTAAGACAACAGCACAATGCTTATCCTTGCCCCTTAACGCAGAGTGGAACTGACACTCCATCCCTTCATGCTGGCACCAAAAGAACATGCTTCAGATACTGCGCACTGCATATGTGTGTATTAATGGCTGACTCAAGCGGAGGCTATTCTAAGCAGGGTGGTCCAGTGGACAGCAGTGGGACAGACACAGAGGGGCAGACTGTGTGAATGGATGAGAGACACAGGGGGAAAAGAAGGCCCTCCATTATCTAACTAAATCCAGGGGAAAAAAACAACAGCCAGTCCCGCTGAAGGATTAGCTCCTTGTCCATGCCGTAAGTGAACCAATAATAACACAGATTACAGGTGAATGTGTTTGTGTGTATGTCTGCTGGGTGGTTGCTATAAATGTGCACGCACAAGCTGACTAACCTTAATCATGTGTTAGTCCAAACATGGAGCTGAGCTGGGAACTAGTGTTATCATTAGTTTTTAATATGGATAAGGGGTTCTCTTAATGTGTTTTCCCATCTGAAGCAGGAGAAGTAGGGTCATTCATTGCTTAAAACTGTGAGGCTCCTTGGTTGTCCCCTTTGGAGTATCTTATGACAGCATCCCATTGGTGACATAGTGCAAGACATTCTGTGGTGGCACCATAGCCAGAATATATTTAGCTGTTCTCTGTTCTCCTCAAACTCACTTTACATGGTAAGTGTGTTAATAAGGCATCCAAATACAGACCATTACCTCAGTAGGTTTAACACACATGAAGCAGAAAATCATAATTTGTCACAGTGTAGGCAAGCAGAGACCTGTCTATCTGGCATTTTAAGACAATACTGACATTATAAAAACAGACCTTTCAACTGTTAGATGTAGAACAACGGTCTCATTCCTATGCAGAAAACATGAAGCGGGGTAAGGAACTGATTAGCTTAGTTTAGGACTGAAGGTGGCTTAATAAGCTAACTGTTCCCAATAATCCAAGCTAAGTGGAAACAGCTAGCTTGGCTCTGTTTCTGAGGCAACAAAACCACCCTTTAAGCTTTTGATTTTATCTGTTGGGAGATTTTGAAGACTGTGTGTTCCACACTCCATTACTACTACAGTAGCATTTCAATTGAGTTATCTTTCATTTCATTTATAATTGTACAATACAACATAACCTGAGTATCTAAGTAAAATATTATCAAATTGGTATCATAGAAAGAAATAAGAAAACTGCTAGCAAAGTTATGAGAGTGCCATCAGTCTAGTAAGGCTTTTTCCAAAATTTCCAACAACTACTTTGAAATGGAAATGTGATGGTTATGATTTTGGAGCTGGCCCTTGTTTGTATGCACAAAGTAGAGTGTAATGTGTTGTTATTAACTCGTTTTGGTAATAATAGCAAGCCTGGTCAGCGAGCTAATCTGGCTAGTTTTCCGACTTACAACTGGAACGTGGTTAACTTAAATGGGACATCATTCCACGTTTTGACTTACAAGACAAATAAAATGCAACAGTAGCTTGAGGTTTAAATGTTGCTGTTGTTGAGTTACACATAGGAAGGTTGGTGGCTCAAACCGTTTGTTGCTTCTGAGAGACAGCTGTACTAGATGTGCTATATTTAGACAATATGGGGACTATTTTCTTAAAATGCACTGATCATATGAATCTGGATATACAATCATGTCTGATCGGTCTCCACGTTTAGATCAATGACAAACACAAAAGCTCTTTTAACACTACCTGTTCAAGGTTAGGTTGTTGCATCTTGCCGCTGTATTTATGAGGGACAGAGTGTCCAGGTTGATGCACCTCTGACACAGTAGTTGACATATCATCATATGTGGGAAATGATCGGCCAGCATGGCTTAACATGTCATCCAGACGCTGTTGATGCTGCAATGCAGGCATACTCCTTGAAAGCAGACAATATTATGGTGCAAATTAGAGCTCCCTTTGGTCAGGATGCAAAGGCAAGTTACAGCAGCAAAACCACGGTGCTCTCTGAGCTGCATTATAATGTGATCTTTTTCTAAAAAGGACTAACGCAGCTACGGATAAGGAACAACTTTTAAAGAGAGGCTGTTCAGCTTTGAGCTTTTCTGCATGTACTTTCAATCAGATTGGCTTTCTGTGACAGTAACTGACACTGTGCTTGTGTCCATGGGAATCCTACAAGCAGATCATGTGTCCTGTCAGAGAGACTGCTGGCTTTTTCAATGCATGCAAGTCTAATTTCCCATACTGACCATTCTACTTTCTCCATTGCAGAACATGGACCTGCCCTCGGTGATAGTGTTGCCCCTGCTGATAGTCTTTGCAGCGGGGGTGTACTACATCTACAATGAGGTCATGCAGCTCATGTCCAAGTCCTTAGTGAGAAACAAAGTAGTGGTGATCACTGATGCTGCTTCTGGGGTGGGGACTGGTAAATGATCCTACTTTTGCTTTGAATGTTTAACCTTACTTAGATTTACACTGAATTCCAGGACAATGTCACATAAAAGCACAATCCATGAATTTTCATTAAAGTTAAGGGACAACTGACTTAGGTGTAATTTTTATGCCATTTTACACTAGTAATAGGTATAGCATAAAGAGAGAAAACAGTAAGAAAATGCTGTGCTGACTTTGTTGAAGAATGAATTACATACAGGACAAGGGGAGACTATGAAAAGTGGCAGAACCAAGCTAAATGTTTCCTATGTCTTATCTGGTTCTAGCATCATATTTACGCAACAGAGAGTTCTAGTAGTGAGTACATTTATAATGTACTTAAGAAAAACAAATCATCCCAGACTCTTAAAGCATATGTAAACATGTTAGTTCAACCAAAGTTGTATGAAATGGAAGTCCTCAAAGCCGGAGTAACACACCCAGATAATGCAGTTAGGGGTCGAAAGAGTGTTGCATGCACCCAACTTGCATCAAACTGGCCTCCAGCCCGTCCCGGACTTTGACCCAGAAATAACACAAGACGCAGGTATACAAAAAAAAAAAGAAGTAGCTGGTAAAAACAGAGTAATAACTCTAATTTACAAAATTTAAAGACCAGCTCCAATTCACACACTAAAATGGTACTGATTTGGGCAAAGAGATCAGCACAAAGAAGTTATATTAGCAAGCTGAAAGCGGGCATATTGCCAGCTATTATCACAGCATCAGACAGATTTCAGTCAGTTCGATACCCTCCAGTGCATGTATACTGGAACAAGGACCCGTAGTACAATTCAATGGCCAGGCAACTCTAAACATAGCTTAACTCCGCTAGGCATGTAAATGTATTGAGTCTTCTCACCAAACTACATTTTTCTTAAATACCAACACAAGATAAAAAAAAAAGTGTTATCGTCTTAAAAGGAACTTGTGACATGGGAAGCTTTTAGGACATTTCCATCCCTTAAGTTGGGTGTTGGATGAACTGTTCATATGGGCCTTCTTCATATGAGATCATAAATCAATCTTTTAATTCTGTACAGGGCCTCTGTTTAGAGCTATGACCAGTTACCTTCTGGATTTTATGTTTGGCTAACTACAAGACTAACTGTTTACCCTGTTCTTTGTCTTAATGTTAAACTAAGCTAGCAGCTTCATATTTAAAGGAATATCTAATCTCGTTGAATAATTTTTTATCAATATATCTTGTCAAAATTTCTATTAGATATTAAGCTACAGCCAGCAACCAGTTTGTTTAGCTTGAAAAGGCTGAATTGGATGGCTCCAAATGTAAAAGTTATACCCTTTTGCATCACTACAGGTACACTGATTCTTGCCCTAAAAAACGTCCTTTTATTTGACCCTTTATCATATTTGATAAGGAAACTGTATGCCTTTTCTTGTCTTGGACAGAACCAGCCCAATTGCATTTAATCTAAGCTAAGCTAATAAGCAGTTGCAGCCTCACTTCAAGCACACAGAAATAAGAATGGTATCGATCTTCTCAGAAAACTCAACATGTTTTTTATTTGCACATAATGTTAAACATGTCTTTTTTATGAAGGTAATCAGCATGTTTTTGTTTTTCTTTCTGTTCAGAGAGTGCCCATATCTTCCATAAAAGTGGTGCCAGACTGATCCTATGTGGAACTAGCTGGGATAAACTGGAGTCTCTGTATGACTCTCTGACTAACGATGCTGACCCCAAAGAGGTGAGGAATTCGAATAAAAAATAATGGTGCATGTCAGTATTTGCTTCTGTTTGAAACAAACACACCAAACTCCTCCAAGCTCTTCGAACTCACAGAGCCTACTTTTTTTTTTTGTGCCAATTACTTTCCTGGGCAACCCAAACAGTCCTGTAACAAATCTTTCACTCCGGCTGCACCAGTATAATTTCTAATAATTGGCTAAAAACTTTGATAGTAAAGTGACATTTCTAAACAGAGAGCAAAGCCCCTCCTGTCACAAAAAAATCCCTCGAAGCCAGCCACTGTCATGGCTGGTTTGAGAACATCAGGATCTGTCCTTGTTTTTTTTTATCACAATACTGCTTTGATGCCACCTCCCAGATCACCATTTCCTCTGATCAACACAATAGCAGGATGTCCTGTCTGACAGCACACTGTCCTCAAGTGTCTTCAATACACTGGCCAGAGCACATGTGCATGTTTCTGAAGCAGCTTGAGGTAGCTGTAGATGACATAAAGCAAATCAAAATCTGTTTACCAGTTGGGATATTTTTATTTCTGATTGCTAAGTTATCCTATCTAGGAATTTGAGTGGTACTACGCCATGCCCACTAATAAAAATAAAGAATTTTCTTTTTTTTCAATGTACACTGAACATTGAAAAAAAAGAAAATTCTTTATTTTTTATTTTCGTCTATCTAGTTTTTTTCTCCTCATCTGGTGTATAATCCTGTTCTCTTGCCTGTGACCCGGAAAGTGTTCGCAAATATTTTGATGGATGTCTCAATTCCCAAAATTGACCATGAGGAGAGGGGAGTGACGGAGGGGGGGAGTTTGCCGGAAGAGCTTAAAATTAAATTTAGACTGTAAAATACCAGAAACACCTTAAACACTTCATTGGACAGAAATAATCAAATACAGCAGTTAATAAATAATGAAACAATTTTAGGTGGTTTAAAATGATGCCTCCAAAGCCAGGATGTTACATTAGGTAAATACCTTGTGTCTGTCCAACGGTTGGGAATTATTTAAATATTATCATTTTCAATTCCGAGTCTTCTTATTGATTAGATCTTATTTGATTCTTGTCTCTGAAAGTTCAAATAAAAAATTTTGTATTAAAAGGAAACTTCCTCACACAAATAATTTGCTATCTACATAGCTATGTACTTTGAGACACAACAGAATGGTGTGGGCAGGTCCGAAGTAATCATGCACACAAGACCGGCCTGAAAGTGATCTTTTTGTTACGATGTTGGTGGAGAAAAGGTTATCCAGGACTCAAATGCAGGACACAGCAATTTGGAAGTGACTGAAGTCTTTATTTAAAACAACAAAAACGTGGCTTAGCCAGGAAACCATGAACATAAACTTGTAAAACAAAAGACTATATAAAACAGCCAGACAGGGAGATTACCAGACAAGAAAGGAACAGAGCTGCAAAGATGAACAATGATGAAAGTAACGGCAAGGATCTGACATAGCCCGAGCAAAACCATGGAGCTTAAATACAGAAGGGACTGATGAGACAGGTGACTGCAGATGTGATCGACTGACAACAAGTGCATGTGGAGCTGAGGACCAAACAGGGAACTGAGGACAACTGCTGGTGAGGATGTGAAACAGAATAAACTAAGAATAGACCAAATACCGAATTGAGGCAAGACAAAACTGCACAGACAAATATAAAACAAAAGCAAGAATAACAACTAAGGCAAATCAAAAACTAGACTCATAAAAACAGAGAATAAATCCTAATTCAAACCAGTAACTCAAAAATACTGAGAACACAAAGAAAACAGATTCAAATAAAACACAGAAAAACCAAGACAAAGAAATCCAAAGTCACAAAGTTGAATAGAAAAACCTCAAACCCTGATGCCGTTATCTGCAAAATGGCAGTTTTGGTTGGACGATTCGAGATCTCTTTTTGGGGGCATCCAGGACTTGAGAAGAACCAAAACTCTTGTTTTTTTTCTAAGTGTACCCATACAGTTGAATAGTCATAAAAATGATCTCCTATTGTCTTTTCCTAAGCTGTTTTCCTTGACCTAGATGGAAAACATTGCAGGGTTAAGGAAAGATGGTAGGATAAGTTCATAAGGACTACAGTGAGAATTCGACCACCCCCAGCTGTGATGTCGGTCTCCACTGCAGCGCTAAAACCACAGCTGTTCAATAAATATCCCACACAAAGTGCTTTAGATACTTGTCTATTGCAATCTTATCACATTTTTGCATAGATCTCATATGTATCCTATTAGATATATTATAGAATATTACTTAATTGAGATGGTCGAAAGAAAAAATCCCGAAAAAAGCGGAAAACTCACTCTCTTGTCCTCATATTTATCCACAAAAAAGTACAAGCTCGTACGACTGGATTAAAATTAGCGAGCATCGCCATGACAGTTGTGGCTGCAAGGAATTGTGGGATATATAATTTCTTTCATAAAGAACCATGCATCTCATGCTAATGGAGATGTTCAAGGAAGCATTGGAGCTCCTTAGCAGTTGGAACAGCACTTTGAACAGCTCTTACCATGGCTACCACGCAGATACTTCCAGTTCATTTCACTTAGTTTGGAAGGTTCCTAAGCAAAATACACTATTCGATCAAACCCCACACCCCCTGTGTTTGCATTTCTGGTGGGAGCAACTTAGACAGATGACAGAAAGAGGAGTAAAGGGGAGGCATTGAACAGAAACTGGTTTGCAAACAGGAAAATGGTGTGAGAGACTTTTATTTCCTGAGGGTAGAATCAGTCTCCTCATATCTTCTCTGAAGACCTTCCAATAGTGGAAAACATCTCTCAGGCAGTTCTTTCATATTTTGTATGTTATCATCTTGAATTGAATGCACTTAAATGTATTGTCCTCACACAGTTAAGCAACACTTGTCTTTCCCTAGACATATGCCCCCAAACTGGTGATTCTGGATTTCAGTGATATAGACAGCATGGATGACGTGGTGGCTGAGATGATGGAGTGTTACGGCTATGTGGATGTGCTGATCTGCAACAGTAGCATGAAACTGAAAGCTCCTGTTCAAAGTGTTTCTCTGGAACTGGATAGAAACATCATGGACATCAACTACTTTGGCCCAAACACTCTTGCCAAAGGTGGGCAGGACTTTATATGTTTTTTTAAAATCACCTTTAAGTAGGATATTAATAGTATTAGCTTGAGTTTGAGGTTTTGTCATTGATCTTATGCCAATGATAATCTAAAAAAATCTAAATTAATGACAGGTGTTCTTCCAACAATGATCTCAAGAAGATCGGGACACCTTGTACTGGTCAACAGCATCCAGGGCAGACTGGCTGTCCCGTTCAGAAGCTCATGTAAGTTGCCAACTGAAGCTGTCTAAAATCATTTGGAATAGGACTATCCCCTTTTTTGTCAGTAAATCGAGAACTTTAAATTTGCTATTCCATTCCGACCCTATATCTCCACCCATCAGCAGAGGGCACTGTTTTCACCTGACAGGAAAACTGTATGCAAATAGAGAAATCAGAATAGTAAGGTGATCAATTTCTATCCCTTTCAATAATATTAGAAATGCACTGCTGACTGGCCTGCAAGGACTGCGGCTAGCGGCTAGTCAAGGACCTAGCAACAGCAGCTGGGTTACATGCTGCCATTCCGACATGGCCCTCCAGTTGTCGGAATGGCGACACTTAATTTTCTATCAAACATACCGCCATTCCGACACTTTTTTCCTCCAATTGTCGGAATGGCGGTATGTTTTATTTTTTTATGAACACCCCGCCATTTCGACAATTCCTTTAATAGTTTTTAGAGGAACTCCACAACCTTGCAAACCAACTATAAAAATCCCCTGAAATTTCAAATATCAAAATACAAGTATTAATGTAAATCAGGCGAGTCTGAAACATGTTATGAAAAGATATGGGTTCATGTTTGTAGCTTGGGCTTTAAACACAGAAAAGTACTTGTTCATCATCTGAAATTCTCATGTTAAGCTGGTAATTAGTTATACTTCAGCTACATTTAAGAATGTTGGTAAGAACATCAGCTTCAGTATAACTACAGTTTATCACAGTTTGACCTTCTTGTTTTTCAGTGATATGACTACACATTTAAGGCCTGAAAAGAGCTTCTCCTATTAGATAGCTTGAAGTAGCTTTCAGAGAATATTTAGGGAAAAACACTCGTGCGTTCACACCAAACGCAATGCGAATATTCGCACCGCCTTCATCGCGCGATCGTTGCCGCAGGTGTAAATTCCATCGCCTCAAACGCCTCTTTCGCGCGAGTAAAAAACGAGTAAATAGCTCAAGGGGCTATCCATGGCTGATCGCGTCCTTGTACCTGCTGTGGCAGTCCGAGATTCGTCTGAAACGCACACGCCGTCGTGTCTGAATCAGTGACATCATCCGGTGGTGCATTCAGCTCGGATAATTTCATCGCCTTCTCCAGGAGTTGCGTCTGGATGACGGTCGCCTCCAGCGGCACCCCAGGCCCACCAGGACCCAGCCCGACGACCCGCTCGGGAGGACCGGCGCCTGCAGCCGGCGTCCCGCCGAGAGATCACGGCACCGATCCTCCCGAGCAGGCCACCAAACTGGGTCCCGGCGAGCCCGAAACACCGCTGGAAGCGGCCGCCACGGGAGGATCGGTGCCGTGATCTCTCGGCGGGACGCCGGCTGCAGGCGCTCCGCAGCTGGGCCGCGGCTCCGTTTCAGCTGCGGGGCGCCTGTGGTTGGTGTCCTGCCGAGAGATCGCGGCGCCGGTCATACTATATACCCGAGCGGGTCGTCGGGCTGGGTCCTGGTGGGCCTGGGGTGCCGCTGGAGGCGGCCGTCATCCAGACGGAACTCCTGGAGAAGGCGGTGATTTAATTTTTTTATTTTATTTTGTCAGGGACCATGTGCAAAGTACATTAATTACAAAGTAAAGAGATGACCTGCACCAGATTGTAGCTTAGAAGCTAATTTCCATCTGCAGTCCAATCTGCATGTCACAGACACGACTCCATTTCAGCTGCGGAGCGCCTGTCCATCTGTCTCCACGTCACTGTCATCCAGAATCTCAACGCTGATAGGCTGTCTGGCGTGAATATTTCGCCAAAGTTGGATTTTTTTAACTCGCGCGAATCGCATATTTTCACTCGCGCGGCGGCCACCGCATCACCGCACCGCCTCACCGCTCCTCACCGCGCCGCCCCACCGCGCCTCATCGCGCCGCCGGCTCGAATCCGCGTCTAATCGCGTCTTTGCATTGACTTTGTATGTAATCGCGTCGCCCGACCGCGTCTGGTGTGAACGCACCGTTAACTCTCCTGAGTCAGTTGTATCAAATTCAAGTCTACGGGCTGGTTACACAACTAAAGTTAGCAGAAAGCTAGTTTAGCAGAAAGACAGCAGATTAACCAGCTCGCCTGGATCTGTTGAGCATGAAAAAACAAGCGAACCAACCACTCTGGGGGGCATTAGTTCGGTCACATGCCGCCATTCCGACATCCCACCATTCCGACATGGGCCTCCAATTGTCGGAATGGCGACACTTAATTTTCTATCAAACGTCCCGCCATTCCAACACTTTTTTCCTCCAATTGTCGGAATGGCGGGACATTTTATTTTTTATAAACATCCCGCCATTCCGACAATTCCTTTAATAGCCTTTTAAATTAATTCAAATATCTACTTAATGTAAATCGGGCGAGTCTGAAACATGTTCGATTAAGTAGAAATACAGTGTCAGTGACCTGTCACAGCAGCCAGCTGGAGCAGAGCTCTCCACAGAGCGTCTTTTGCACGCTGGCATCATAAGCAACATTAATAATTGCATTTACAGACATCGATGACTGCTCACCTGTGTCGGACGTCCCGGCGCTGCAAATAAAACCAATTTCATATATTAGGCTACCCAAATCTTATTATTATTATTATTATTATTATTATTATTTTTAATATTTTTAAATCAATAAGTGAACAGTGTTTGTCGCTCCTTTTTGTGTAATAAACTATTTGAATATCATTAATTTGCTTTTGAAGTGCATTTTGAAAGTTACCACAGACTCATGACATTGTCAGGACCTGATGGTATCCGACACACCTACATGACAGCTGTTACACGCACACACAGGATTTATAGTGAAATAGTAACAACACAGCCCTTATGGATGGATCCTGAGTGCCATCATCTTTTATTTCTATTTTAAAATCTGAAATAAGCCCACATCCACCTGATCCTCCCCTCTGACTGTCGATTTGACCCTTAAATCATCATTCAGTATCAGTTTAATATCATTCAAACATCACAAGCTTTGAGAAAGAACAGGCAGAGAGAGAGGGGGAGAGGCTTTAATTACGCTTTTATAGATGTATCACATCTGTACACATGTCTTAAAACATGTAAAGAAGGGACTCACCTGTTGAGTAAGGCACGTTTCCTTATATGGAAAGCCTTGTTGAATGGCGGGATGTCGGAATGGCGGGATGGGTGGTGCAATCCCAGCAGCTGCTAGCGGCCGCTCGTGGCCTCTGTGTCAAGGCTTGCAATTAGTATCTGCCAAGCAGCTCATTGCAGACTCAGCCCGCCAGCCATAGCTGCTAGCAACCACAGTAGCTTGTCAGGCAAGTAGGCCTGAAGCCAGTGCCACGGATGCTAATGGTCACTGGATTCCTTGACACTTCCAGGAGCAGTGCTTTTTTCATAATGTTGAAGTGATAGAATCTTCAATGTTCTGATACTTCTTCTTGTATGTGACTTCTGTTGTTTAGAATGTAGTTCCAGATGCTAGCAGCTGCTCAGAGAACCACTTCATCTCATAGCTTGTCCTAACTTCACAAAGAATTGGTTCCTCACACCACATGCACATGCACACATGCAAGTTGTCAGGATTGGTTCCTACTATCTTCAACATTGAACATGTGGACTGAGTGACCTTGTCTTTCTGAGACTGTAGGTGCTGCTTTGCTGATTCAAAGCAGAAATTCTCAGCAGCAATCCATTGATGGCTTATGTTTCTCATTATTTAGCGTAAGAAACAACACATAAGATAAATCTTTCAGAAAAATAAACAAGAATTAAAACTTGATGCTTAGTGAAGGGGGACAAAATGGCCTACCAACTTCCACAGAAATGACCACCTTGCATGTAGGTTGCTAACTGACAGCTGATAAAGTAACAACTGAGTGGATGTTAGCTATAATCAAGGATTTTCAAGATGCTCATAAAGATGTAAAAAGAGAGTTTAGATAGAATGATTTATAATTAACTGACTGAGTGAAATCAATAAGCCTGAAATTAAACCTATATATGTAATAAATATGATGAACTAAAATCTTTTTATCAAACCCTGAAAAAATTCAAATGTTGCAGTTCTTATTTTTCACCTTTTTGACGCTGTTTGTATATTTTTGTTATCAACACTAATACAACTCTGGAACTGCTTTCTTCCAAAGAAACTGTCCCCATGAAAATTGTTGGCAGCGCATTTTATAGATGATACAGAGCCACATAGAAAGCCTACTGAGGTGTCAGGTGTGTTCTAACAGTACAACGTGACACTGGAAGGCTTCTGTTGACGAGGCAGAAAACAATTAGACAGAGTAGCTCTGTGCAATGAATGGAATGAGATTTCTTTCCAGACCAGCTCCACCTCTTTTTGCCTTTCTATGAATATGTGCGCTGTGTTTGCTGTTAGACTCGGCCTCTAAACATGCAGCGCAGGCCTTCTTCGACTGCCTGAGGGCTGAGGTGGAGGAGTATGGGATCGCTGTCAGCGTTATTAGTCACACCTTCATAAACGTGTCTGACCTGCCAGCAGTTGGGGAGCCTGCACCTAAACAAAACACCCTGGTTGCATGTGAGTAAAACAACGGACTAAATGATGCAAGACAAAACTTTACACTGGTACCAATGGTTTCAATTTCCTTTTTATTTGTGTGCTTAGTCAAATATAGATCTGTGTGTTCTCTTTGTTCTCCCACAGATATTACCAACCAGCTGACCCACGGTGTGCGCCCCTCAGTCCTGGCCAATGAGATTATGCAAACGGTGAACAGGAAGAGGAAGGAGGTCGTGCTGGCCCACCCCATCCCCAGGGTGGCCCTCTACCTCCGCTCCCTCTGTCCACCCTTCCTCTTCGCTGTGCTGGCAGCGGGAGTGAAGGACTCAGTGTTGGCTGAGGAGATGCAGTAGGAGAACAAGAGGGCACTAGAGATGTTAGATGAAGCGCGGCTTGTTTGGAAATATCAAATATAAAAAAAACATGTCCTGAAAGCTTGAGGCTGATTTGTAATATTAGTTGATGTCTGTCTATAAGCTGGTTTATGATAACTGCTGAACACGTAGGCTGATGTGAGGGAGGTCAAATTGACCATACATAAGGCCCGTTAGGGGTACACTGGAAAAAATCTAAGTCTTACCAAGTATATTTGTCTCATTTCTAGTCAAAATATCTCATTACACTTAATATCAGACAGAACTGCTTAACAAGTACCATTTCATCCAGATATAGGGACTTGTTTGAAGACAATACGTCTTGACAATCTAAATGAAAAAGTCTTGAAAACAAATTGTTTTGAGTCACATATCATATGAAACAAGCTTTTTTTGACATTTGAAGAGGTTTTTTTTAGCTAATTTCAAGATCACTTTTATCTCAAAAGTCCTAAATATCACATCTTATTTCAAGAAATCTTGACAAGCCGATTTTCACGAGTTCCATTGGCAGATATTTTTTGCTTATTTCAAGTAAAAACGTCTTGTATTTGTTGTTTTTTTAACTTATTTTTGGAGGGGCATTTTTTCCAGTGTAGAGGAAACAAACGGTGAATACAAAATCAACTTACAAATTTGATTTAGCTTACACAGTAGCAATCAGTTATCTGTTGACACACCCAGTGCTTAGAGAGCTAAATTTGCATATTACTTAGAATGTTTTAGATCCCTTAATTCATGTAAGTTAATTTTTGTCCTTTTTGCCACTTCAGTTTTGGACTCCACCAACTTCTGAGAACTATGTTTGATTCTTTAGCCAATGCACTTACTGGCTCCTGTCCCAGTGCGTCTGATTTTTTATTGATGGGCAAAAAGCATACAGTGGGTCCATACTAAGGAGAAAAGAAAATATTATTCATATCTTCTGACTTCAGTATTGTTAATACAATTTTGAACGTTGCATTTGAACATGTCAGATCAAAGGAACCCAACAGGACAAGCACTTATTGTAGTTATTGGTCTTACAGTTTCAATCTTTGATATAAAAAAAGAGAGAAAAAAAAGAGAAAACATATATTTCATCGTTTGCCTCTTTTTAAAGGCTAAGTTTTGTAATTGATCAAATCCAGTCTAAAAATCCTACGAGCAAAAGGATGTGCTGCAGCAGCAGATAACAGGATCAGCTTTACTGTGGGCTCAGGAGGTTCTGGAGATGATTACAAAACAAATACCAACTCAGATAGTTGTAATAATATTCACCTTGGTCATATTTGTACTGCACTATTTTAGAGAGGTAACTTGTTCTTTTTACTCTTCCAAATTCACAATTGAGTTTTTTGTGTTTTTTAATAGCATTCCTGTCTGATGAATCTTCACAGATACGTGTTCAGTTATTGGTTGACAACATTTTCCCACTCCAAACCATTTTTTTCCCAACAACTGTCTCTGTCATTTGAAAAACTTGGGTTTGAAATTTCACGGAAATCCATGGAAATAGATCTCCATCCATCCATTATCTATACCGCTGAATCCGTCGATCGGGTCGCGGGCGGGCTGGAGCCTATCCCAGCAGTCAATGGGCGAGAGGCAGGGTACACCCTGGACAGGCCGCCAGTCCATCGCAGGGCCACATAGAGACAAACGAGACAAACAACCATACACGCTCACACTCACTCCTAAGGACAATTTAGAGATGCCAATCAACCTAACATGCATGATTTTTTGGACAGTGGGAGGAAGCCGGAGTACCCGGAGAGAACCCACGCATACACGGGGAGAACATGCAAACTCCACACAGAAAGGCCCCAGCTGGGTGTTGAACCTGGAACCTTCTTGCTGTGAGGCGACGGTGCTAACCACCACACCACCGTGCAGCCCTAGATAGAAATAGATCTGAATCTGAAATATTCACTTTGTTCACTAATCAACGATTTCAGGCTCTCTGTAATTCCTTTCTCATGTTTTTTGCATAAATGATGCTTAAGGTATTGTCTGGAGGACAAATGTTCCTCTAAAATGGTGTTTCTACTGTATAGCCTAAATTCTAACTTGACATATGTGTGACTTTGGAACTCTATCTGCCCTGAAGCCCCCAAGACCATCACAGATGCTAGCTTTTTGAATGTGTGCTGATAACAAGATGGAACCTTCTCTTCTCTTTAACCTTGAGAATGCTTTGGTCAAGAAATCAATTTAAAAACTTGATTCAGATGTTGTGTATTTATACTTAATGTATGTGAAAAATTCATCCAGGAGCCACCTCTAATGACAAACAAAACCTTCTCATTAGAAGACATTCTTTCCTACTATATAAAAGACAAAAAAAAACCATATTCATATTTTCACAAGAACTCTAAGTCTTAACAAGTAGCTTATTAGAAACTGGCTCCAGCACCCTCCCCCCCCCCCCCCCCAAACAATGAGTTGGCTTGAGGGGGTATAGAAAATGGATGGATGGAATATTTTGGCCTTTGGCCCCATTTTGAAAGGTCTCCTGTACAGTTCACACACCAGCAGATGTCACTGCTGTGTTGAAATCCCTAGAACAGCACAGAGAGCCCTGAAGCTTTGTGAAGCATCATCATTCTTGTTTAACATCACAAAATTGATGCTAGGAGTGGCTGTATACAAATGTACTATTTAAATTTGAAATGCCTGGAGTTTATACTTATCAAACTGAGGCAACTGAACCTCTACGAGGTCTTCAACTGGAGGGTTGCCGGTATCTGCAGTTTACTTGTGTCCTTGGGCAAGGTACTAATCCCCACTTTGGCCCTCAGTGACCTGACTTCCAAGTTGCGTTGAATGTATTTGAAGCAGCATTCATGAGAATTGAAACTTCCTAAGGGAAACATAATGGTAGATATTGTAAAATGTTTAGTTATTCAATATGCAGTAAAATGCTCTGCCTTGCCAATAAATCACCACCTGGAAGTAAATGAACAATAGCCTCCCATTGGGAAAGGTATTGCTGTAATGTTTTAGTTGGCAAGATTATAAAGAACCCTTATTTATGCACAGTAGCTTCTCATCCTTCTCACACAAAGAAGATGTCAGAAGATGCATTGCATGGGAAAGATGTTACCGCTTTTCAGAACAGTCTATTGGTCCACATTAAGGAAAATTTAAAAAATATAAAATTCAAAGTAAAGAATAAAGAATTGTCAAAACTCTGGATTATGATTGTATTACAATGAATTGGATTAGAATTGTCTTGAATTGAGCTCTTTGAAGTGCCTTGAGATGACATTTGTTGTTATTTTGCACTATATAAATAAATAAATAAAAACTGAACTGAAACATGGAAACTTTGAAGGAGAGTGGTGAGCCATCCCCTTCTGAGGACCCACACGTGTGGAACATGCAAAGAGATTTGAAATGGGAACCTTCTTGCTGAGATAACCACCACGCTCCCCTCTCCTCTTTCAGTAATGAATAATAAGCAGTTCTAACTCTGCAAAGGGATTTTTAAAATGTTTATTTCTTAATGAATTATCTTTCAACAATAAGTGAAATTCTTCTAAATGAGTGTAATGCCATCATCTTTCCAGCTGTCTTGGAGTGTGCTTCATAGCTGAGAATTTAACCATGGAGCCAGCCTCCTCTGACTGATTACCTTCTTTTTCAGTGGAGCAACATCATCCAATGTTGTACGCACTGAAGCAGTATCTCTGTCAGCGAGATAATCAACTTGTGTAGTCAGGAGGAAGATAGCCTCTGTTGTGTAAGCACATGGAAATGATTCTTTAAATTTGGTTACAGCATTCTCTGTATAGTCAAGTAATATAAACTTAAAGATGACAAGCTAAGGTTATGAGAAAATAGTGCTAATTACTCATTTTCAGTGCCATATGTTAGAACAAGATAAAGGGTATGATGAAAGGTGTGTTCAGAATATAGGTATGTGTGTTTTGAGAAAAAGTCAGTTGAGTTTAATATAGAATTAATGGTGATATTCTAATCTTAAACATCTAAAGTATTGTTTTTTGGGGCTTTTTTATGCCTTTAATAGACAGGATAGTTGAAGGGAGAGACAGGAAGCAGGGGGCAGAGAGAGGGGGAAAAACATGCAGTAAAGGGCCGTCCGATGCGGGACTGACCACCCCATCTAAAGTAATGTTAAAGTCACCCACTGCAATAACTTAATCTGTATTAATCTGTATTAATCTGTATTCATCACTCTGAGAAATTTTAAAAAAGACACTAAGGGGGCAGTCGGTGGCGTAGCGGGTTAAGCAGCCGCCCCATGTACAGAGGCTACAGTCCTCGCTGCAGCTGGCCCCAATTCAAGTCCCACACCAGACAGCCCTTTGCTGCATGTCTTCCCCATCTCTCTGCCCCCTGCTTCCTCTCTCTCTCCAACTGTCTATCAATTAAAGGCATAAAAAGCCCCAAAAAATATTTAAGAAAAAAAAAGACACTAAGAATCACAGCCAGGTGGGCGACAACAAACAGGAGTGTTTTCTTCTTAATTCCCTCTCGTGGTGAGAGTTAGGCATGCAAAAGAGCTCTAGTTAATCTTGGGTCTATGATTGATTTGAAGATTATAAAGCTAATAAATTAGTCAGAATAAACTTTGTTTTGGCAAAAGTTACTTTTTTCTCTATCGCACGCATTCACAGACTGATGGACGGCATCGTAGGTTAGCTCTCTCATAGGACACGCTGCATTCGATTCAGACAAAAAGTGAAACATGTTTTACTGAAATGTGTACTCAATTACCACATTCTTCAAAGTACTCGATTTGAATTTACGTGAGAGCAAATTTTATTTGAAGGGTATGTCACACACGTCCAAACGCTAAGTAGCACACAGGGGGAAAGCAGTGACATAGGAAAGTTTGAGGTAAGATTTAACATCATTCATGTCCAGACAGATGTAGAAGCAGGGGCTTTGTCATTCATCAAGGTTTAGTGGGGCACAGCCCTCCAATTAGTCAAATCACAACTTTTTTATGCAATACAATATGTTCCATAAACTTCTTTTGCTAAGCCTGTTATTACTGGCTCTGCCTAAAAACGATCCCTCAAACTGACTTGTCAAAGTAAAAATGTATATTTCATTCTTTAAGATAAAATGTATTTCCATACACATTGTCTACACTGATAAACACAACCGAACAACCAGTATCCCCAAAGTGTAAGCAACTGAGAAGAAACTCATACTCGTTTCATGTACATATTCATTCACATATTCTGAAGACCTGCAAAAGAGAAGGAGAGCACTGTTTGACTTTTATTCTTCACTTTGGCAGGAAACTGTTTGATAACAATGATATAAGCATCTATCAAAGCTATTTGGACGAAATAACTGATGTCACAAAGAAGAGGGTGCAAAAAGCACAGCAAGGATTAGCATAAATAAGCATAAAAATGACAGAAATGCTGAAGTTTATATGTCTATTTATATATCTTTGTGCATTTGTGCCTCTCACGCAGATAAAAATGGCTGTATTTTCTGTGTGTGTCCTCTAGGTGGCAGCAACTCATCTGTGTTGATGACAGTTTAAGCTTATGAAGAGCCTTTGCAGAGACTCTGCTTTTATACCTAAGTCTCCTTGTATTTACTAGAAAAATCTTTAACAACATAAAAGCAACTATCTGATTAGTCAGTTGTGAATTCTCAGCTGAATCGCCATACACTTGAAAACCTTTTTTGCAGGTTTTTGTTTTTTTTTCTTCTGCAAAATGACTACCTTTTGCTCCCAATGCTTGACCGTTGCAGTGAAATACAAAATAACAATGAATAAAGAATCTTAAACGTGTTCATAAAAAAACTCATTCCTCTAAAACAAAGGAATATATGCCATAGACCCAGGCAGTCATGATGTTTGCACAGATGGAAAACATGCAGCCGCGTGTCACTCGTAGATTTATAGCACTCATCACCTCGGGGCTGCAGGAGAGGAACTTTTACCTCACTGCTGAGATCAATGTTCATCCATGTGCCCTGAATGCGATGTATAATCTGTTCTTTATCACATTCGGCACATTATATCCGAAACGACATATTCGCAAAGGACACATAAATACAGGGTAAATTCTGCAGATCTGGTCCAAGCACTGATTGTGCATTTGTGTGGGTGGGTGGGGGAGACACTATTTGTGTCAAGTCCAGCTGGTATGCGCGGGTCTGTCCTCCAGGTCACTCTCCTCCAGGGAGTTCTACATCTTTTGTCTCTGGAGCCTCGGGACAGGAATGCGCCTCTAATGTTCACATGAATAAATGCAGCTCTGTGACATTTCCACATGTCAAACACGAAAGATTTCCTCAAAGAACTCAGCCGGACTCTCCAAATTGGCATTTTGATATTTACATATGTCATGTAGTTCTGCCAGACCATGTCTGTTTCCCTGTGTGTGTGACAGGGGCTCTGCCCCACATATGAATAATTATTTAACATGACTTTCCAGAGAGATCATGAGCCTGTTGTATAATATCAGCCATGAATCTGTCAGATTTATTTCTGCGTATAGGTAAATCAAACTGAAAAGCGTTGGGGTGTGCAGCAGTATCTGTGAATGATGTAAGCCTAATAGCTTCTCTCAGTTATCTGTCTGGACTCTCTTGTGAGCAATATGTTGATAAGGCCCAAACGTTGTAAAGATGATTGTCCTGAAGCAACATTCACGGTGATGCATCCTGAAAGCGAGGCATGACTTATATATGAGAATAACCTCATACGGATGTCTGCTGCTCAAAAATGGTCTTTCTATGAGCGAGGTGATCACCCTTATCAATTTTTAAAGGCTAGGTTATTGACACTAACCAGACTTATAGAGGTTATGCAGAGGCCATGGTAATGATTTCCCAAGCTTTCACATAAAGCACCAGAGGGGCCAGCTCTAACTTTAAAATATTGGATGAAAGAGGACAATTGAGCTTCACTGTAATGTCTTCTTTGTCCATCTGTTGTTGCTCTTGATATTAGAATTATATCCTGCAACATATAAAATGAAACTATTCTGGGAACCGATAAACATCAAAATTGTTAAATATAGTCATTCCCCTTTTATTGTTCGGTCCTTTGAATCTTTCACTAACTGTGCAAATTATTTCTTTTTTTAAAATTATTTCTAATTAGTCTACTGAGGTTCAAATCTCTGCTAGAGCCTTTCTGTGAGGAGTTTGCATGTCCTCCCCATGCATGTGTGGGTTCTCTCCGGGTACTCCGGCTTCCTTCCACTGTCCAAATACATGAGGTTAACTAGTTCTTCTAAATTGACCTGAGGAGTGATTCTGGCTGTGCTTTGCTGTTCGTCTTGTAGTCTCTGTGTGGCCCTGTGACAGACTGGCGACCTGTCCAGGGTGTACCCTGCCTGTTGCCTAAAAGCACCTGGGATAGGCTCCAGCCCCCCTGCAACCCCGAATAGGATTAAGCAGGTAAGGAAAATAAATAAATGAATGAATAAATGAATGCACAATTTCAGTTTGCCTGGCTAAACTCAGCTTTCTGTTATACCGGGCATATTTTGTTCTGCTCAATCACGGATTTTTTAAAGTTGGGTTGAGTGTAGTACTTATGAGTAATTCATATGTTAATATATTTACACTGCAGGCAAAAGTGGCCCAAATCTGACTTTTTTTGCTCATTTGGGACCATCCATCCATCTTCTATACCCGCTTAATCCGCCGGTCAGGTCGCTGGGGGGCTGGACCCTATCCCAGGTGTTTTTAGGAAAGAGGCAGGGTACACCCTGGACAGGTCGCCAGTCCGTCACAGGGCCACACAGAGACAAACAACCACACACACTCCTGGGGACAATTTCTTTTTTAGAGACACCAATTAACTCATGCATGTTTTTGGACAGAGTACCCAGAGAGAAGCCACGCATACACAGGGAGAACAAAGAAACTCCACACAGAAAGGCCCCAGCTGGGAGTTGAACCTGGAACCCTCTCGCTGTGAGGTGATGGTGCCACCCAACCACACCACCGTGCAGCCCCCATATCTGACCCATATCTGATTTTTTTTTAAATTTATATTTGTGCTGTTCAGACAAATCCGATTTTCTCAAATCAGACCCAGGTCACTTTCATATGTAGTCCTAAATCAGGTACATATCTAATGTTTTTCAAAGCGACCCCATTCTGAACGGTCATGACGCATTTCATCTGACTTTTACGTCATTGAAGTGAGACAGAAGTCACAATTCTGCGCCGGAGGAGCCGGGACGAGATCAAATATAAACAATGAAAGAAACAAGCATGGCAAATACCATCACACATAATTAAAATGTGCCTTCTTCTTCTTCCCTTTATTGCTTGGTCATAATTTTGTGGGCTCCAATTGCACAACAACTTCAGAATTAATACACATCCTGACATTTGTAGCATCCATATTTACTTCCGTTAACACAGCATGCTACAGGTAACATCACATCTTCTTCTGTGCATGCCGGTCACTTTAGGGC
This sequence comes from Odontesthes bonariensis, assembly GCF_027942865.1. Classification (NCBI taxonomy): domain Eukaryota; kingdom Metazoa; phylum Chordata; class Actinopteri; order Atheriniformes; family Atherinopsidae; genus Odontesthes; species Odontesthes bonariensis. The sequence continues at coordinate 28,901,716 of NC_134528.1, read as the reverse complement.
CGTAGACCGCTCACACTGGAGCCTGATGGCGGTCACATTTAAATTATAATGTCAACAACCACACAAAAAAAATTCGGATCTCAGCAAAAAAAAAAAATCACAATCGAGCATTAAGACCTGCAGTGTGAACGTAGCCTTATTTGCAGTAAACAGGAGCCAGAGCGCTCTCAGTTTGGAGTAGCAAGGTGGAAATCTGACGGTGGAGCCAAGCTAACAACTGCTCCATACAGGAGAAGGGCTAGTTTTATCTAAAATAACTCAAAACTCCTACACTTATAACAGCCAGAGTGAACACTTAATTGTAAAAATTTACATTGGGTCAGTTTAGTCTAAGAGGATATTTTTTGGGGCAATACTTTCTCAGCAGTAGAATATGTGTTGCGTCGGTAATGTGCAGCTAAGAGTCAAATACTTGTGTGGTGGCTCTGCACTACCAGCACAACATGGGTGTTCTTTGGTTGAAAAAATGATGGTGCCAATATAAATACCTGTAAGCCAAAATTAATCGATGTAAAAATCTGAAACATACATTATCGTTTGCTTGGACTGTTGTCTGTCCATTTTGAGCAGCTCTTAGATAAGTGTTAGAGTTCCTCCCTACTTTTTCAAGCTAAGAGTGTTACTGGGTACCAATTACTCATGAGTACTTTGAACAATCCCACTTAAAAAAGCCAAACATCCCTCTGAGATCATCTTTTATTTTCTCTTTTTATCATATGATATCATTGCATTTAATCTAATAGTTAAGTTCAGTGGAGCAAACAAAATAAAAACGGATGAGGCTTTGGCTCGACTGCAGGGCAAGAACAATTGGCAGAAGTTCAGGGAACAAAGTGAGGTGAGTCTGATGGGCACAGCTGTGGTATATTTTATTATCAATCCCCCAGTCTTTATTTACAGTAGTGCGCTGAGTTCCTCAATTGCCAGATACCACAAATCAGCAGTGTGCCTACCAGCATGATCCCATGGAATGTACTATTGATTTTAGGTTTTTAGCATGTTTGACCCATTAGCCGAGCATCATGAGATCACGTGGACTGTTTATAGTGAAAGATGCACTCTTCTGGTGGCACAATACTGAGTAGCTATTTGCTCCTGTCACAATCCTTGTGATAGTCTAAACTGAGAGCGCTCTGACTGCTCTTTTCTCTAAGCAATACACTGACTTCTCAGAAGTCTTTGACTCAATCCCATATAAAAGAATGGAAGAAGATTGCTTAAATGTCCTTTGTTGCTGCTGCCCCCTTTGTTTTCAGGGTAAAAAATTCAGATCAAATCACTATTCACAGCAAATAACCTACATTCAAAGATTAGCTGATAAACATAGTGGTGCATTAAAGTACTGTGCCAAATATTTGTCAAGCTGGTAAAGGCAGAATCAAACCTAAAACTTTGAATGAATATTAAAAAATAAAAGTTGGACTAGCACTTTAAAAGAACCGTAAAGAAAATATTTCAAACCAACAGTAGAATGACCAGCTGACCAAAACATTTTCCACTTGAGAGTTTACTGTTTAGTTCCTTTCATTAAGATTTTATGGAATCATTTCAGATAATTCAAATGTAGAATTAACAGCAAAACACATATTCAATAAAAGCCATATTATGTGCACACTAAGTCATTCTCAAAAATGATATCCATTAGGTCCATTGCATACATTTGTTTTGACACAGTGTGCAATGTACTGCAAACTTAAATAGAACAGTTTGAACAAACCAAACCTGTCAGCCTGAATTCACTATACAGGATTAAACTATTCTGTCAAGGAATAATAATCATGGCATCACATGTCATCTTGAAAGGGGATTTCTTTTTTAGTCTCAGAAGTCTTCGTAATCCTTCAGTCTTTTTTTGGGTTAAAGATTACACATTTTGAATCTTAAAGGGAAAGTTTGCCTTAATCTCTCATAAATCCCAGCATGCACTGCATTTTATCTCTGGACTTCAGAGCTCTTTCATGCACTGACACAACAGCATCTACAAGAATAAACCATGCTGCCAGTTACAGATTAGAGACCTTTAATGTTTAATCCTTTATCTTCTTCCCCTTCTTTTTTTTTTGATGCTTTGGTAGGAAAGCATTCTTATGTTCCTCATGACCCTCAAATCAAGAGAGACCACACATGCTCGTATTGCCAGAAATATTTATATCAGCTTTGTGTTAGATAACTGAAAGCCTTCATGTGGAAATGCAACAAAAAACAAATTAAATTACCCTTCCTGAGTATTTGTTAAAAAAAAATAGAATAGGATTAGTTTAATAGCTGAGCTTATGGCTCCTTTTGGACATAGGATATCATCATATCAGAGCCCTTAATGATCTGACTCAGTCCTGTAGGAGATGTTGATAAAGTTTAATGATCTCAATTGATTGTCTGCACATCAGTCAATGTACTAGATGGTAACTCAATGTTCAGTGTCAGGGAATAGGCTGATGTGTTGCCTTGATTGCTCTCCTTGTAAATAACCAAGTCTTATTTTCAACAATAGACACAAAGAACTTGTGACATTTTATTACCCACTAAGAAAAAAATCTTGTCATCCAAGTCTGTTAGTATTCATTTAATTTTTTGTACATATATGAAAAATTGTGGAAAAACATTGGAGGAGATTGTGGGCTAAACTTCCTTAGAGAGAGAATATCAAAGATTGACACAGGAATGGTTGAATTAAATCAGTTTTTATCAAAGACAGTTTCACCATCTGTCAAAGTAAATTAGATTTTTTTTTCTGACATTATTAATAGTTTTAGAGAATTATTTATATTTAGAGAAATTTCAAGACACGAGAAGTTCTGACGTGTAAAATGAAGAACATGTTATGGAAAACTCTGCATTTCTCTGAGCTGAAGCAGATTAGTGGCATTGCCCATGTTAACTCATGCTAAAGACTTCAATCAGCATTAGTCAAGTCAATATAAGGCTAAGTAGTAGTGGTATTAGAGGACGAGTACCCTCTCACGAGGGGAAGCAAGGCCAAATGCTTGGGATAACCTAAGACTAAACAGCATTTTACATTGGCAGAATGGAGATAAACCTTCACTGAAAACATTTACTAATAACATATTCAACTTGTTTTCCAACCATAACTATCATTTTCTTTGTGTAAGTTTTTGTGTAGGGGTTAACACCTCTTGGTTCAGACTAAGGAAAATACTCATTTCTAAGTTGGGCTTATTCTACTGTAAATTTGTAGCTCACTTCAGGCTAAAGAAAGACATTAGGGTAAATAATGATATAACAAATATTGCACCTCAATGCTGGTTTGTACCTACACAGAATATTAAAAAGAGCGATAACAAAATGTGGTAAAGTAGTCAAGTAGCTCAAAATATTTACAATGATTGTATATTTTAAATAACACTACCACAATAACACATGTTCATTACTCACCAATCACCATCAAGAAAAAAAAAAGAACTAGTCAGAGTCACCAGCTTGGGTCAATGTAGTCCAGATGTTTGGGTGGGTGACTGGTACCTATAAAATATATATACTGGGGTTGGTCCTTGTTGAAGCCAGGCTGAATTCAGTTACTTACATCTGGCCCTTTGCTGCAAGTCATCCTAATTTTCTCTCTCACCACTGGAACCTAGAAATTCTATAAGAAAATATATTTTTTCACTTGTGAGGGGTAAAATGAGGAGTGAAAGAGTTGAAATAAATTGAAGAAGAAAGGCACTCCATCTCCTTTTGGATATTTATGTACGTTCTCTTCGATGTAGTGCACTGTATGCAGTACATACTCACTTCAATAGTCTCAAAATGAAAATGGCAGATTGTGCACTAAGCTGTCATAGAGTGTGATCCCAATTGTTTTGCTGGCTAGTGAAGTTTGTGAATATGACCACACATCTACTAGGGGGGAAATAACCATGTCGTTTGTAGAAACAAAAATGGGTTACTCTTAGCTATCAAACAACAATTGAGTTCAGCACTGAAAGCATTCTGACTGAATATGAATCTTCCCATTGAAGCCATGAGAGTGACAAGTGAAGGTGCGTGAAGTGTATGAGTTCCTAATAAAGGTTTTGGCTGTTATAAATACATTGTCCAAGTTACACATGTGTAACCATGATTGTTAGTTTTAATGCACTCATGTTCCCCAAATACCAAGTTTAAGTACAAGATTTCATACACAGTGAAAGATAAATCACGGTTCCTTTGACTGATTGAGAAAGTTGTATTTAACCAGCTCAACAACTTTCTAAATGAAAGTGGAAGTTGATAACTTCCAATCAGGCTTCAGACATCATCACAGCACTGAAACAGCTCTGGTCAAAGTATTGAACGACATCAGGTTGAATACTGATTCAGGTTGTGTTTCAGTCCCGGTTCTGTTGGACCTCAGCGCTGCGTTTGATACTGTAGATCACAGAATCCTGTTGCACAGGCTGGAAAACTGGGTTGGACTCTGGAGCGGTCCTTAACTGGTTCAGGTCCTACTCAGAAGGCCGGAGTTATTTTGTTACAATTGGCTCTTTTAACTGGACTTCCCAAAAAGAGCATTAAACATCTGCAGCTCATCCAGAACGCTGCTGCTGGAGTTTTAACCCGGACTTCTACCCTTTCTGTCCAAAACCCTTGAACGTGCTGTCTTCAAACAACTGTCCTCTTACCTCCACCAGAACAACCTCTTGGATCCCTACCAGTCCGGGTTCAAGGTGGGCCACTCAACTGAGACGGCCCTCCTAGCAGTAACTGAGTCACTCCAAACTGCTCGAGCTAACTCTCTCTCCTCTGTCCTGATTCTCCTGGACCTGTCTGCAGCATTTGACACAGTGAACCACCACATCCTTCTCTCTACCCTGGAGGGAATGGGGGTTTCTGGCTCTGCACTCTCCATGTTCTCATCCTACCTGACAGATCGCTTCTACCAGGTCACACTGAGAGGGTCTGTGTCGAAGCCACGTAGGCTCACCACCGGGGTTCCCCAAGGTTCGGTCCTGGGTCCTCTTCTTTTCTCCCTCTACACATCATCTCTTGGTTCTGTCATCCACTCCCATAACTTTTCCTACCACTGCTATGCAGACGACACCCAGCTGATTCTGTCTTTTCCCCCTTCTGACACCCAAGTGGAAGCACGCATTGCTGCGTGCCTGGCAGACATCTCGGGGTGGATGTCGATGCACCACCTTAAGCTCAACCTGGACAAGACTGAGCTGGTGTTTCTCCCGGGGAAGGCCTGCCCATTCAGAGACCTGGCCATCACCATGGATGACTCTGTGGTGACATCAACCCGGACCGCGAGGAATCTGGGTGTGACCCTGGACGACGAACTGTCGTTCTCGCCAAACATCGCATCAGTGACCCGTTCCTGCCGATTCCTCCTCTACAACATCCGGAGGATTCGCCCCTTCCTCACCGACAAGGCAACACAGGTGCTCATCCAGGCTCTTGTCATCTCCCGCCTGCGCCGTCCTAGTTCCTTACGCACTTATTGTTTCCTCCACCACTGGCACCCTCTATATTTTCATTACCCCCTACCCGAACCAGGGTTTGCAACCCATTCCTGCTTTTCTTACCTCTTTTATGTCTTCCCCTACCCGAACCAGGGTTTGCATCCCCACCCCGCTGTGACTGGTGTGCAGTTGGTGAGAGGCTGGTTGGTTATCGCACTTACTCTAGCACTAGTTTTGCTCTTAGCTGTTTGGTATTAGAAGGAAATGCACTTATGATTTCTTGTGACCTGAAGTTCTTTTGCCTACCGATGTTGAACGCACTTATTGTAAGTCGCTTTGGTTAAAAGCGTCTGCAAAATGACCGTAATGTAAATGTAATGTAATGTAATGACTAAGAGATCTGAACACATCACACCAGCTTTAAAATCTTTACTCTGGCTTCCAGTCAGTCACAGAATAGATTTTAAAAGACTGCTGATGGTTTACAAATCCCAGAACGGTTTAGGCCCAAAATCCATCTGTGATATGTTCAGAGAATATAAAGCCAGCAGAGCTCTTAGATCCAAGGACTCAGGTCAGCTGGTCCAGTCCAGAGTCCAGACTAAACATGGAGAAGCAGCATTTAGCTGTTATGCTGCAAACAAGTGGAACAAACTGCCAGTGGAGATTAAACTTTCACCAAATGTAGACATTTTTGAATCCAGGTTAAAAACATTTCTTTTCTCATGTGTCTATGCATGAAATCTGCACGATATCTTTTAACTTATCTAGACTGTTGCTTGTTTTTAATCATTTGAATTATTTTATTTGTTTCTCTTTATATTCTTTTACACATTATTAATGCTTCTTCCACTCCCTGCTGCAATGCTTTTATTTTATGTAAACACTTTTAATTGTTTTGTACATGAAATATGCTATACAAATAAATTTGACTTGACTTAATGATTCAATTTGATGAACCTTAAGTGATTCACTTATGTGGACAACTGTTTACTGGCATGTCAGAAAAATAATCCTACTTTTTTTTTGTTTGTGACCATATTTAATATGAACTATGATCATTTTTACCGTATAACTATTAAAAAAACATTTGTAAGCTATTTCCTATTTTAAATTCTCAGATGCTTATTTCAGGGTAAAGGAAGAACACACATATTAAACTATATATAGTATATATACTATATATACCCAGTTGCCAACCTGGATGGGTTAAAAGTGGAGGACAAATTTCGTGTGTATGCATGTATGCATGACAAAGAAATCGGCTCTTAATCTTAATCTTGTATTAAAACTGACCCTGTAATTACATATAGCATCAAAATATCCTTTCCTGGATATCTGGCTGCCAAGTCTCATCTCTTCAGCTAAACAAAAAAACGTACTGAACTCACGAACCAAATGTCCCAGTACAATATATCACTTTGAAAGTCATGCAGGAGGGCATGAAAAAAATATATATATATTTAGTCTTAATCAGTTCAAATACAAAGTTTTCTATTATGTGACTGTTTCATGTTTTTCCCATGAGGCTGGGCTGGCTGCTCACATTACTAAATTTTGAGCAAACTGCATCAGTTGCTGCCACATACATCACACCAACACGGAGGTTTCAACGGAGATCCGCCAGGATGGAAAGCACAAAGATTGCAGCAAAGCTGTACAATAGAAAGACACTAACAAAGAAAAAAAGATGTTGACACCCTGAAACATGATATTGGTAGGGATGTGCCACAGTCACCTTGCTGAGCTTCTGGGTATTGAGTTCTGATGAGCCATCCCTGTTAGTGCATATTATATGAGAGCTATGGGAATTTAAATGCAACAATATTGACACTGTGCTATTAGAGTGGGGTCGTTAGGTCTGCTGCTTTTTCACTGGAAGAAAAGCAGGAGTTGCCTCACCGGAATCCTGCCTGGCTGGGAGATGGCGAACACATACACACAAACACACACAAGCTGGTAAACAAATCTGAACACACCCAAACCACCCCCACCATCACACACAGGCTCACACCCTCTCGCACTCCTCGTCTAAATTAGAGTTGGGTGATAATAGGCAGATGGGGTGGCTAATGAAACAGAAGGGGCACTGGGCAAGAATGAATTTCTAAAGCCTGCCGTCGCTGGATGCCTTGACCCCGGCTCAGGTCCTCACCCTCTTGGCCTCTTCGGGCCACAACAATCTGACCCAGCAAGACTTGAAGAGTGGCAGACGCTTTTTAAAAGACTTGATTGGATTTCTCTTCTCAAAGAACTGTGACTCTTCATGCACCACTTCACAATGCAGAATTAGCCTGCGTGTGTGCTGCTGCATACCTATCATCGTCCAAAGGATCATATCTGTGTGACTCTTTAACTGCCTACAATAACCTCTCGTAGGCTAGGTTAGAAGAGAAAACACACTGATGCAGTCTTATGCTCATTGAATTTAAGCATGGTGTTCACATCTTAGATCTGGTTTCCTCCATATGGTTTGTATGAATATTTCTCAATGTAGACTGACATATTAGATGTTTACATTGTTTACAATAATTACACCATGTCATTATGTCACACAAAAACTAAGCAAAATTCAGAAATTCAGTGTCAGAAGCTCCAAATCCAAGTGTGAGCACCTCTATAAAATCAGAATTTGTGTCAGTTTGCTGATCTGGAGAATTCAAGTGTGTGTTAATACAAGGCTAAGAAGGAAAGACAGCAGCAATGATCTTAAAGACAAATTGTTGCTGCCCATCAACCTGGAAGGGTTATAAGGTTATTTCCAAACTATTTAGAGTCCATCATTCTACAGAGAGAAAGATTATTCACAAGTAAAAGATATTAATGACAGTTGCTAATCTTCCTAGGAGTGAACATCATGGGATGGAGCCTATCCCAGCTGCCATTGGGCGAGAGGCAGGGTACATCATGGATAGGTTACCCTAATGCCAGATGGTGTAATTCTCAGAGAAATTGCACAACAAACAAACAAAAAACAACAACTAAGAGCTGCATCTCAGACTCTACAGGCCTCAGTTAGCATGTTAAATGTTAAAGTTCATGACAGTAAAGTTAGAAAAAGACAGAGACCAATAATGGCTTATTTGGAAGGGTTGCAGGAGAAAGCCTCTTCTCCTTAAAAAAAAAAGAAGACAAGACCATAGTGGAGATGTTTGCTCATAATGCACAGCAAAACGTTTGGAGGAAACCAAACACAGCATATCAGCACAAACCCCTCATACCAACCATCAAGCACGGTGGTGGAGGGCTGATGATCTGGGCTTGTTCTGCAGCCACAGGACCTGGGCACCTTGCAGTCATTGAGTCCACCATCAACTCCTCTGGATACCAAAGTGTTCTAGAGTCAGATGTGAAACCATCTTTGCAACATCTAAAGGTTAACCAAAATTAGGACACAAATGAGGACAACGATCTCAGCAGCACAGCAGCAAATCTACAACAGAATGTCTGGAAAAGAAAAAAGAATCAAAGGTGTTGCAATAGTCCAGTCAAAGTCCAGACCTCAACCTGATTGAAATGCTGTGGTGGGACCTTAAGAGAGCTGTGCATAAACATATACCAACTGAAGTGGCGGCTAAGCAAACCAATGCCTTAGTCGCCGAGCAGCTGAACTGGGGAAGTTGTGCCCGACGCGCTGGTTGTGCAAATAAGCTTCCAAAGATCCACATTTCCGTTTACTTGTTTATTCATCACTTGTCTTGCTTCAAAGGTTAAAACGTACAGTAATCCATCAATGCAAATCGTTAAAATCCATAGCGATTGAAGCCAGGTGTGCAAAACGTGCATAAAGTGCAAAAGTGCTGTGCAAACTATAGCCTAAGATTTAGCGTAGCCCAAGCAAGCGGTCAGCAAAAGGTAGGCCTCCCCAGTCACCCACTCTCATATTGATTGAACCTTCCATCTCCCCAGCGCCCAGGTGAAATACAAAATTAATCACCACGTGACCCAATGTACCCACGTCACCACCCAAGCATGTCAATCAGTCCCAAAACTCAAATCTGTCCGTAACACCAAAAAAATTCAATGAACTGAAGTAACATTGTAAAGAAGAGTGAACCAAAATTCTTCCACAATGGTGTGAAAGACTGATATCATGAAAATGATTACTTAAATTTTTTACTGATAAAGGTTGTTCTACAATCTACAAAATCATGGGGTGCACTTAGTTTTCCACACACTGCTTCTGTATTTTGAAAAACAAAGGTTGTATTTTTTCACTTTTAAGACCTGTAAGGACCAGAGGCCTTGTGTACAAAGGGTGTGTACGCACAAAAAAAGTGGCGTACGTACTTTTCACGTCAAAGATCAGATGTATCAAGAGCTAAATGACCGTGGAAATGTGCGGAACCTCACACCAACTTCAGGGCTGGCGTACGCACTTTTCTACAGCTGTTGATTCTTTGCCGACACTTGGAGGTGATGTTGGGAAACTGTCATAATAAATAAATGTGAACACAATTAGTCCTCAGACAGTGATGTGCACATTTGAGACACATGAACAATTAATACTGATAAACAATTAACACACCCATGTGTCTGCAATTACACGAGTGGATATAAAAGCATGCGCAATGGTGCCATTAAAAACAATGGCTGTATAAGAAGACTTTGCAAATGGTGCAATTCGAAGAGAGCGTGTGTTCAGAGAAAGAGAGAATTTGCTGGAACATGTTGGAATTGCTGGAATTAGGAATTGCTGGAATTTGTTGACACAGTGAACCACGACATCCTTCTCTCTACCCTGGAGGGAATGGGGGTTTCTGGCTCTGCACTCTCCATGTTCTCATCCTACCTGACAGATCGCTTCTACCACGCCACACTGAGAGGGTCTGTGTCGAAGCCACGTAGGCTCACCACTGGGGTTCCCCAAGGTTCGGTCCTGGGTCCTCTTCTTTTCTCCCTCTACACATCATCTCTTGGTTCTGTCATCCACTCCCATAACTTTTCCTACCACTGCTATGCAGACGACACCCAGCTGATTCTGTTTTTTCCCCCTTCTGACACCCAAGTGGAAGCGCGCATTGCTGCGTGCCTGGCAGACATCTCGGGGTGGATGTCGATGCACCACCTTAAGCTCAACCTGGACAAGACTGAGCTGGTGTTTCTCCCGGAGAAGGGCTGCCCGTTCCGAGATCTGGCCATCACCATGGATGACTCTGTGGTGACATCAACCCGGACCGCGAGGAATCTGGGTGTGACCCTGGACGACGAACTGTCGTTCTCGCCAAACATCGCATCAGTGACCCGTTCCTGCCGATTCCTCCTCTACAACATCTGGAGGATTCGCCCCTTCCTCACCGATAAGGCAGCACAGGTGCTCATCCAGGCTCTTGTCATCTCCCGCCTGGACTACTGCAACTCCCTCCTTGCTGGCGCCCCGGCTTCTGCCATCAGACCTCTGGAGCTGGTTCAGAAAGCTGCTGCTCGTCTGGTGTTCAACCTCCCCAAGTTCTCCCACACCACTCCCCTTCTCCGCTCTCTACACTGGCTCCCTGTAGCTGCTCGCATCCAGTTTAAGACTCTGGTGCTGGTCTACAGGGCAGTGGAAGGAACAGCTCCTTCATACCTCCAGGCTATGGTCAAGCCCTACACCCCGCCCGACCACTTCGCTCTGCGGCCACCAGGCACCTGGCTGCCCCGTCACTCAGGGGTCCCTGCGCACGATCGACACGGTCACGTCTTTTCTCTGTTCTGGCACCCCGATGGTGGAACGATCTCCCGACTGATATCAGGACAGCTGAGTCGCTGCCCATCTTTCACCGCAGGCTGAAAACCCACCTCTTCAGGAAACACTACCCTGCTCCGTCCTAGTTCCTTACGCACTTATTGTTTCCTCCACCACTTGCACCCTCTATATTTTCATTACCCCCTACCCGAACCAGGGTTTGAATCCCATTCCTGCTTTTCTTACCTCTTTTATTTCTTCCCCTACCCGAACCAGGGTTTGCATCCCCACCCCGCTGTGACTGGTGTGCAGTTGGTGAGAGGCTGAGGTACCTGACTTATCGCACTTACTCTAGCACTAGTTTTGCTCTTAGCTGTTTGGTTTTGGAAGGAAATGCACTTATGATTTCTTGTGACCTGAAGTTCTTTTGCCTACCGATGTTGAACGCACTTATTGTAAGTCGCTTTGGTTAAAAGCGTCTGCAAAATGGCCGTAATGTAATGTAATGTAATGTAACATGATGGCGTTATAGGTTCTCGAGGGCAATCCTCCTAGAACTGTGCGCAGAGCTGCGGCCGGCGTTGGAGCGCAACACAGAGGCCAACCAATTGGACTGTGCCAGTTGACCCTGAGCCGAACCATGCCAGCCGAGTGGGGCGGAATTATCCGCATATCAAATTCCCATACAATGCAGTTGAACAGGCCAACATTAAAGCGCTATTTGCAGCGAGAGACGGTTTTACTAATGTAATCGGACCAATCGACTGCACACACATTGCTATAAAAGCGCAATCACATGATGAATTTGTATATGTCAACAGGAAACATTTTCATTCGATCAATGTATCAATGTAATATGTGATGCGCAAATGCAATTAACCAACATTGTGGCGAGGTGACCTGGTTCAATGCACGATTCATACATTCTGAGTAACAGCATTCCAACCCACAGCATGGGTGGCTTCTTGGTGATTAACTTTATTCGTGTAATTGTCCTTATATTATTCCCCGTGACGTGCATTGAGCATGTGCGCCCCCAATTCTATCCCGTCTTCACAGAATCATTACTAGTCAGTGGTTAAAGTTAGTTTCTTGCTGATTTTTTTCTGGTTAAACTTCAGCTTAAGATTTTTCTAACAAGCCCCTTATCGTCTCTGTGGGCAAATGTTAATAACCCTGTGCGTAAAGTGTGAAATGTCTTAATCAGCCTTACCTTTTCCCCGGCACACTTCTGCACGTTACTGTATGAACACGTTTTTTGTGAGTTACACAAAAACATCGGTATTTACCTTGGAGGTAATCAGAGTCACACACATGTGCTCCCACCACCCCTGAGAGAGCAGTGCCACCCATTGACTCTCTGTTCAAACAGGGTGCATAGGATGGCATTTGGGTTTGAGCCATGTTGCAGTAGGAAATCCACGCAAGTCTTTGTACATGAGGCCCCAGATCATTTCCTGAAATTTACGAACCTCACAACTGAAAGAAGTCTTTTATTTTTTTACCATCCCTGTATGTCTTAACACTTATACATTTATACAAAATTAAATACTTTTTCCACAAACACTAAGAAGATTTTAGTCATTTTTCAAATGCATAAAAAATCATGTTATTTACCCAAGCGACAGAAGCCCAAAATGCACATAACTGGAAGAGCCTGTCAATAACAAGAGGCCTCCCTCCACTCTGTGGAGTGAAATAAAACAGTTTATTGTTACTGAGGGAAACATCAAGGCAAAATTGCATCTGTAAAACAAGTCTTCACCAGTGAAACTCATCAGAACAGAAGGTGAAATTGCTTTTATGGCAACCAGATTATCTGTCACACAGAATTTACACACTGTAGGCTTCTTAACTCCAGCAGATTTATTTTGCATGATCAAATCCTCAAGCTGTGACTCTCTGTCGCATCACTTCACACCTCCCACTAGGCCCTTTTTAAACTTTTTTGGTGTCCTGTCTCTTTTCCTTTTGCTTTGGTTCTAGCTGGAACCTAAACAGGCTTGATTGAGGCCTCAAGGGGGTGCAGAGGGGGTTGTGCATGGAAGAGGGGGATCAGAGTAGGAAAAGGGAAAATACGGGAAAGAGGGAGAAGCAGGCACGGATGTAGACAAGAGCAGAGGCAGGATTCTTAATTGTCTGCTAAGAATACTTTTGTTCTGCTGCACAGGGCTGACAGCATTTTCTTTATGTACCCACTCAAAGGTCCAGTGGATTTGTGTGTGTGTGTGTGTTTGTGTGTGTGTCTTCCACATGGACTCTAACAGGTCTCGGATCACTGGTTATGAAAAGAGCGGCTGGTAACCGTTGTGCTTCTCCCGGTGGAACTCTGCCTTTTGATTGGCTGACTGGAGTTGTGCTGCTGCTGCAGGCAGGAAGGGTTATTTTGAATTTGTGAATGGAGGCCATGTGGGCCGTTGGGTAATCTTCGTGATTGTTACTGGGTACTGATGTATAATGAAGCAAAGGACGTGACTTCTGTGGTGTTTATGTGCTCTTAGTCACCAAACTGTTCTCAGCAAGTATCTTGGTGATGTGAGAAGATGTTTAAAAAAAGTGTAAAGGGTACGGTCTTCAAACTGTATAAAATAGGTGTGGTAAATCGAGATTATAAAATTGAGATTAAGATTTCATAAATCATGTAATTTTGCACATTTGAGTTACATCCAGTGTTACATCCAGTGACAACGCTTTCTATGTTTTTTTTTTTTTTTTACATTTGAACCTCTCTGATAGGCTTGCTTGTTATCAAATAAGGCCAATACCTACTCCCGTCAAAACCCGAACCCTGGCTCAAAATCCACTCCTAAATGGTTGATAACACCGTTTATGGGATAATGCCAGCTATCACAAGCTTATATTGCAGATTGGGAATAACCTTCCAGAGTGTCCTGAAATGATCTACCCGTTTACCAAGAGCAGGGATTGGTGTTACTCTCCTTGAGCACCCAGTCTGGTTTTTGTTGTCATACCATTCTGTATGTGGTATCAACACACATTTTCCCCATAAATATGGGCCAAAAATAGGCCCATAATCATCGTCTTTTCTATCCTATAATGAGTAACACATAACACCAGTTGACACCAGTACACACAAAACTTTTAACCATGTGACTCCAGTTCAAGACAACAACATACACAGATACAACAACAAATTCTTCTTCTACTCTTTTGTGGTGATTTGCAAACGTGTCCTCCCTGTAAAGCGAGCACCCAATGTCACTCTCATAATACCTCCGGGCTGGACTATAGAGAAAGTGAGCAATCAACTGGGCTACCACTGGGGTCCTCTGGGCCTGTGAAGCGATACAAGCAAACATCTGAGTTGAATTTTGAGGCTGATTCTTAAAATAGAACCAGCACAGAAAGCGTGTGTCCCCCCTGCTCTGTGAGAAACTCCAGCCACAGAAAATTCAAATTCAAAATTCAATTCAAATTCAAAAATACTTCATTTATCCCAGAGGGAAATTAAATGTTGATGTAGCTCAATTAAATCAAGGAGTTATTATAGATGCTGATGGCTGTGGGCAGGAAAGATTTCCTGTAGTGGTCCGTTTTGCATCCAAACTGAAGAAGCCTTTGACTGAAGAGACTCTGTTTTCCGATAACAGTCTCATGGAGAGGATGTTCAGGGTTGTCCATAATTCTCTTGATTTTATGCAAAAACCTTCTTTGCATTATTGTCTCCAGAGGTTCCACAGTCGTCCCCAGAACAGAACCAGCCTTCCTTATCAGGTTGTTGAGTCTTTTTAGGTCCCTGGTCCTGATGCTGCTGCCCCAACAGATGACGCCAGAGGAAATGACGCTCTCAACAACAGACTTGTAGAAGATCTGCAACATCTTGCTGCAAACCTTGAAGGATCTTAGCTTCCTCAAGAAGTACGAAGTACAGTCTGCTCTGTCCTTTCTTGTAGATGGCTTCACTGTTGTGTCTCCAGTCCAGTCTGTTGTCCAGATGAACACCAAGGTATTTATATTCCTCAACCACCTCCACTTCTTCTCCCATGATGGAAACAGGGTTTGATCTGACCCTGTTTCTCCTGAAATCTACAATCATCTCCTTTGTTTTGTTAACATTCAAGATGAGATGATTGTTCCCACACCATGCCACAAAGCGGTCCACCAGCTCTCTGTACTCAGCTTCTTGTCCATCTCTGATACACCTGACAACTGCAGAGTCATCTGAATATTTCTGTAGATGACAGGAGTCTGACTTGTACTGGAAGTCTGAAGTGTACAGAGTGAAAAGGAATGGTGAGAGTACAGTACCCTGTGGTGCTCCTGTGCTGCTGATCACCTGGTTAGACACACAATTCTTCAGTCTGACAAACTGTGGTCTGTTTGTCAGGTAGTCATTAATCCAGGTGATTGTTGAGGCCTCCACCTGAGTCTTCTGGAGTTTCAGATGAAGCAGATCAGGCTGAATTGTGTTAAATGCACTGGAGAAATCAAAGAACATGATCCTCACAGTGCTGCCTGCTTTGTCCAGATGACAGTGGGTTTGTTGAAGCAGGTGTATGATAGCGTCTTCAACTCCAACTCCATGACTATAAGCAAACTGCAGGGGGTCCTGATATGTGCTGGTTTGCTTACACAGGTGGGTCAACAGGAGTCTCTCCAGGACCTTCATGATGTGGGATGTCAGGGCAACAGGTCTGTAGTCATTGATGACTGAAGGGTGAGTTTTCTTTGGTACCGGAACCAGACAGGATGTCCACAACAGTGGTACCTTCTCTTGGGTCAAGCTAAGGTTGAAAAGGTGTTGCAGAATCCCACAGAGCTGCTCTGCACAGGCCTTCAGGACTAGGGGGCTGACACCATCTGGACCTGCAGCCTTGTTCCGGTTCAGTCTCTCCAACTGCCTCTTCACCTGACTTCTAGAAACAGAAAAGTGGGAGGGGGAAGCAAAGGGGACAGCAGCATCTCCTGATTTGGTTGAAGACAAACTAGTGGAAGCAGAAGAATCCATGACTGAGGTGGAGGTGGAGATGTTACAGGAAAGCTGTGGGTCAGAGGAGGGTGGGGTGTCTCTTTGGCTGAGAACAGGAGGGGAGGATGGTGAGCTTGTTCCTGAACTGAACCTGTTGAAGAATGTGTTCAGCTCATTTGCTCTGTCCAGACTTCCATCCATCTGATCCTCCCTCTGCTTGAAGCCTGTGATCTTCTTCATTCCTGACCACACATCACTGATATTGTTCCTCTGCAGTTTACTCTCAAGCTTCTTTCTATACACCTCCTTGCTCTCTCTGATCTTGACTTTGAGCTGCTTCTGTATACTCCTCAGTAACTCCCTGTCTCGCTCCCTAAAGGCTCTTTTTTTCTTGTTCAATTGTTCCTTTAGCTCACTGGTGATCCAGGGTTTGTTATTAGGGAAGCATCTCACTTTTCTGGTGGGGATGGTGTTGTCCACACAGAAGTTTATATAGTCAGTCACACACTCAGTCATGGCATTAATGTCCTCTCCATGTGGCTTACAAAGAGAAATCCAATCGGTTGCATCAAAACAACCCTGTAAGGCTTCTTCAGCTTCCTGTGACCACTTTCTAACAGTCCTTTTTGTGACAGGTAGTCTCTGGACAAGGGGTTTATATGCTGAACAGAGAAAAACAAGGTTGTGATTTGATTTACCCAGGGGAGGTCTTGATTTGGAAATGTATGAATCCTTGACATTTGTGTAAAACAAATCCAATGTCTTGTTTTCTCTGGTAGAGCAGCTGACAAACTGTTGAAAAGTTGGCAGTGTAGCAGAGAGTGAGGCATGATTAAAATCACCAGATATTGCCACAAAAGAATTGGGGTGCTGTGTCTGTATCTTAGCAACAACGGAACTGATGACATCACATGCAGTGTCGGCAACAGCTGAGGGTGGAATGTAAACAGCCACCAAAACAACACTGGTGAACTCTCTTGGCAAATAATATGGACGAAAACTTACTGCCAATAGTTCAATGTCAGGACTGCAGATACGACTCTTCACAGTAACATGTCCTGGGTGACACCATCTGTTGTTGACAAGCACTGCCAATCCACCCCCTTTCCTTTTCCTGCTACTCTTTAAATCTCGATCTGCGCGTACAGTCAGGAAGCCCGGCAGAGAGACGCTGGAGTCGGGGATATGATCCTGCAGCCATGTCTCAGTAAAACACATAATGCTACATTCCCGATATTCTTGCTGAGTCCTTGTCAAGGCTAGAAGTTCATCCAACTTGTTAGCTGACGATCTTACATTGCCCATGATGATGGATGGCAGAGATGGTTTGAACTTCTTCTTTCTCTCTCTCCTCTTTGCTCCTGCTCTGCATCCACGACGCCTCCTTTTCAATTCCAGTGGGATTTCTGGCTTCAGTTGTCGAATTATTTCTGCTTTTCCAATGTTAATCAGCTGCTCCCTGTTGTAAACCACCCTGTTGCTATGGTTATACATCATAACAAAAGAGCAAAATATACAAAAGTATTGGGAAAAATCAATCCAGCTGCACAGCATCCAAGGCAGGAAGGAACAGTTGTCCAAAAAATGCAATTTCTTCCAAGAAAAAACAGGAATGAAATTTAGAAAAAAGAAAAAATCTCAATGTGAGGTACAGAGCTACTCCAACGTGCTGCCACCCTCAGCGGCGCATTCTAGAACATACATATATATATATATATATATATATATATATATATATATAGAAAGGGACAATATGAAAAATATATGTGATTCCTAAACATTATTTGCAATCTATGATGTAAAATTAAAGCTGAATGTCTTTCCTTTAAACTTCATTGTTGCATGTTTAATCTAAAATCATTGTGTGAGAAGGCAAACAATAAAAATCACGTCTTTGTTCAAATACTTTTGGAAACTGTAGCAAGTATTACTATAATCATTAAATCATGTGGAATAACAAGGTAATTTATCCAGATTTAAGTTGAACAAAAATGGTTTGAACATTCAGAGTAAAAAATAAGTTATGTTATGTACCACCTGTAGGCTTCACTTCAGCTGTAGCAAATGCTCTTAGCGGCTATCTAACTAACGAGCATGTTTGGTTTAGATGTTTTAGGTGTGATGCTTCTGCATACATGAACAGATTTTCAATCTAGGTTGACTTTAATGGTCAGTTGCAGCCTTTTATACAAGAATAGCTAAGAAAAAAACCCAAAGACATATAATCTTGGTTTTGACTTTTCAATAAAGTAGAGGTGTGTTTTGGCTGCGTAGGAAAGCACACAGGGTGCTACTTGATCAGCACATTACCATTTGATGAATTTAAGTTTGTGATCAGACCTGATGGAGGCCCCACAAGTAACCACAACAGGGACAATGGTAGAGGCTGTGTTGGACTCTGGGGGATTCGAGGATCAATGGAGAGACGGCTGGCTGTGATCGCCTCTGTTCAGCTGAAATAATGGCAAACAGCTCAGGTCTCTCTGGGAGTATTAGAGTATGTAGATAATGACAAGGCTGCTTCAAGTCTCTAGAAAGGCCTTTAATAGATAGATAGCATGGGACCTCTGTTCAATAAAATACATTTTCCTGCATATAAAGCTTGAAACACTTTTTGAAGCGTTTTCATGAGAGATAATGTTTTGATAAGAACCTCATGAGGATGTTTACTTTCTTTAAGGATGAAAGCAAATATTGGCAGATTGGGATTTTAGCTCTACAAACATTTTCAGGAACAAGGCTGCTTTGGAGACAAATAATATTGGTTGATTTGAATGACATGCTTCCTTTTGAAGTTTGTTTTCGCAATTTTACACAAAATCCGAAAGAACTGCAAGCTGCTCGAGTTCCTGCAGTAATGCCATCTCTAAGGCAAGGCAAGGCAAGGCAATTTTATTTGTAGAGCACAATTCGTACACAAGGCAATTCAAAGTGCTTTACAGCTACATAAAATCACAAGAAGGCAATAAAATCATTAAAAAAAACAAAAAAAAAACATAAAAAAGAATCATTAAGTAATTAATTTAAAAGTGAAGAGTGCAGATAAAATACTTTCAGGTGTCATATGCACAGCTAAACAGAACTGTCTTCAGCCTGGATTTAAACATTGTCAGAGTTGAAGCCTGCCTCACATCTTCTGGAAGGCTGTTCCAGATTTTAGGAGCATCAAACTGAAACGCAGCCTCACCTTGTTTAGTCCTGAGTCTGACTCTAAGAGAGGCAGAGGAGGAGGGATATGAGCTCATCTTCGAAGACTGCATCAAAGCTAAACTGTTAGTGTCAAATAAGAATTTTCCAGAGAGAAGATGTTTGAGTTCAACTCGCTTGGGTTCTTCCACACAAAAAAACATGAAATACTCCTTTTTATCCATGTTAATATCTGGGTGTTGTTGTTGTTTGTGCCAGCCGTACTAGCATTCAAAACATCTAGGTGTCACTCAGGCATCATCATTATTATCACTTGATTCAATCTTTGTCTTTTTTTTCCAGTATTGAGTGATGACAAACAGAGGTCGGCAGGCCTGTCAACACAGAGCGGTGTTCTCAATTACCTGCTGTCTCTGACTGTAAATGGCTCTTGATCAAGACAATTGAACATTCAAATCACTCCCTGAGCGATCAGGCTGTGTGTTTAGTTTGTTTATTGTGTACATACAAGTGTCCGTATGTCTGGGTCTATTAGATGACGGCAGCATATGCTACAGCTTAGTCAGATGGGCTTCTGTCTCCATGGGGATACAAACAATATGCAGGGGGCATTCACAAGGGACACACAGACAAGCAAACTATTCAGGAAAAGATGTGTAAAATGGTCCGTCATGCTTAAACTGGTTACAAGACGGGATTAATTTCACAGTATAATTCACTGACGTTGAGGTGTCAGGTGGAATTGGGGTCGCGAGGGCGTAATGATCAGGACTCCTAAAAATGTCGGTTTTTGATTCAGATTTCTTTATTTATGAGTGAAGATTGCCCAGTGTCTCGCCCATTGACCGCTGGGATAGGCTCCAGCCCGCCTGCGACCCGATCGACGGATTCAGCGGTATAGATAATGGATGGATGGATGGATGGATTGCCCAGTGTCAGGAAAAAATATTCTAAAAAATTTAGAAAAAAAAAACATATGATAGGTACATATGTTCATACAAATCCAAAATGTAGTAGAGTCACAATAAAGCTGGCCATACACTGCACAAAGTTTGATGCAAATTGTGTCATCCAGTGGCACATTCTGAGTTTTTAACCAATACGTGCACTGATGTGTCGCATCCATAGTGGAAGCAGAGGGAGCTGTGGCCTTGAGTGACCATGGCAATGAGGCAAAAAGTGACATTTGGACTGAACTAAAGGAGAAGCAACTAATCGCATTACGGCAACAGCACAAATGTCTCGACATGACTAAAAGCTGCTTATTGGTCGACTTAACTGTTGTTAAGAATTTTCACCAGGTGCAAGATGAGAAATTATCTAAAAAATGTCCAGTTGTGCTCTTTCAAATAGTGACTCCGCAAGATCTTGAGTCTTTGCTCAATCTTTAGCCTGTGACTTAAAAGGTGACGTTGTCATTGGATGTGAGAGGGTGTCACACGTTAGACTTTAGAAAAAACTTTTTCAAAACTTTTTAAAGTTGTCTAGTGAATGGGAGGCTTGAAGATGCAAAAAATGTGAGTCAGCATGTTTTGTGTTGGGAAGCGTTTACTCGATGTGATTCCAACCTGTAACAATTCATATTTAAGCCTAACCATCTGCTTTTTATGCCTAACTCAAACCAACAACGACTGACAACAAAGTTGAAAATTCCTTGGAAATGACTGGGTCACCACTTCCACAACTTTCTACTTCCTTCTAAGCATTTTTGTACATGGTTTAACTGTGCAATGTCACGTTTGGGACAGCTTCAGAGTTGCTAATCCCGTGAAAGTTCAAATTTTAAAAGGCATGGGTTGGTATGTAGTGATCTAGTATCCTATAAAGTGAAGTTATTTTACAAATGTGCTTTTTTGGTGAGCTGCTACATTTTACACTGTGGAGTTAGTTGGCTATTACACATTTTGGTTTAGAGTTCTTAGTTAAATCAAAATAAGATTACGTGTTTTTTTGCAAACTCAAAAAACAATTCTAAATGTAAAACTTTCTCAACTTGACTATTCAAGACAGCTAGATTTCAGGGGGAAAATCTCTTAATTCCAAAAGGTTTGCCAATACGACTTTTATTACTTTTTAGTACTGTGGTTGAATTACGTCTTTTAGATAAACTGTGTAAAGTGTTCCATCGTCACAAAAGATAAGGAGCTGTAAATTGATAGTTACCATTGTGTGTAAAAGTTAAGGCATCACTCATCAAATCACAGTTAAGTGAGTAGAAGATGAACTGATGTCCAAAGGGAATGATGTTCAATATTTTAAGCAAGATTAGTGTTTTCTTGTGTTTTGTAATTGTCATAGCAAAAAAGGATATGTGCAGCATGCAAAAGTTGGGGCACCCTGCAAAACTCAGACCTTTATCAGCTTAATAAAGCTTAGACTTCTTCAAAAGCATAAAGGAAAAGTGTGGGTGATGCAAAAGACCTTTAGAAAGATTTAGCAGACTCTAAAGTGGCGGTGTCCTGCTTTATTAAGGAGCATGCACAAATACAACTGTAAAGGAATATTTCCAGAAGAGATCCATGAGCCAAAAATAACCACAAATCAGGCATGGGTGTCAATAATTCTGTTCTCCACTCTGTGTCAGTGTGTAATTGTTCTTAACATCATTAGATGCATTCCCACTGTAGGAACCTTTGGCAGTTCCTGTAACCTTTTCAGGAACGGGGCCGTTTTCTCCCGCATTCGCACATACAGGAACTCGGGACCAACGCCCTGAGTTCCTGGAACCATTTTAGATCCTTCTCCTCAGCTGGGTCTGTTCTGGGTTCTATAGGAACACATCTGACGGAGGTGTTTGGTGGTTGGTAGCTCCGCCCCTTGTCATGTTGTCAGGCTGAAATGTTTCCTCATACGACACGGACACTACCGCGTGTTTAATAAGTTAAACCTCCACGTGGTCTCCTTTGTCTGCGGCGCTCTGCTCTCCTTCCTTTTTTTTTTTTAAATCTCTTTTTATTAAACACAAAACAGAGTTACATTCTTGGCTTAAGATACAGATTTTTGTTCTTTTATACATTTCGAATTACCCCACCCACCCCTTAGAACCTCTTTGCGTCTTCCCACATGGTCAATCAGCAATAAAACGTTACTGAGTCATTAATATACACATATGCATCTTGCACCAGAAAAGTGGAAACAAAAAAATAATAATTATCATGACAAATAAAAATACAACCATCAGAGAGTAACAAAACAACAATAACAACAATATATGCACATATGTACACACATTCTTACCATACAAAAAAAAAAAAAAAAAAGGCTTACGCGATTTATATGTTTGATATCTGTAGGTCTTGGCCATCAAATCTCAATGCTTTACTCTTAATTCAATTCAATTCAATTCAAATTCAATTCAAAAATACTTTATTTATCCCAGAGGGAAATTAAATGTTGATATAACTCAATTAAATCAAGGAGTTATTATAGATGCTGATGGCTGTGGGCAGGAAAGATTTCCTGTAGCGGTCCGTTTTGCATCCAAACTGAAGAAGCCTTTGACTGAAGAGACTCTGTTTTCTGATAACAGTCTCATGGAGAGGATGTTCAGGGTTGTCCATAAGGGCTCTCAGGAAGTGTCTTGAGCTTTTCAAAATATTTCATTAATGGGTTCCAAATACCATAAAAACGGTCATTGGACCCTCTTAATGTGTATTTTATCTTTTCTAATTTTAGATACAACATTAAATCAGACATCCATACAGATAATTTTGGTGGGCAGGAAGATTTCCAGTGTAAAAGAATTTATCTCCTAGCTATCAACGTTGAAAATGCTATTATATCTTTGAACCTAGAGATACTTATACTATCAAGTGGCATGGTTCCGAAAATTGAGGTATACATATTAGGCTGACATTCTATTCCTATTACTTCAGATATTGTTTTACTGCTCTCCTTCCTTCATGAAACCAAGAAGTATGGCCTGCACTCCATCCTACGTGTCCTGACTCTCTCTGTGAGCTCTTCCAGCCTCCATGTTAGACGCCCCATGTGATCGTCCATGATTAATATCACCATCATGCAGACCATGAACACAGTGGCCTCCCCGCTCTCCATATTAGCCTCTTGGTGGTGTTTTTTTTCTTCTCTCCTTACTTTTACCGGGTTTTGTTTTGTTTTGTTGTTGAATGTGGCGCTAAAGTAACACGTCGCTGTCGCAGACGGCTGCGGCGCATCAGTCCCGACCTGGTCCTGACTCATGTGTGAATGCAGACTGAAACAGTTCCGCTGCGGAAGGACAGTTATTAGAACGAAATTCGAGGACGACCGTTCTTAGAACGGCGTTCGTTCTTAGAACTGCTCTGTCCGAATGCAGCTATTATGGCGACCAGGAGGTGACAGAACATCATCTGCTAGGGACCTCCTGGCAACATGGTGACCAAAGTGCGGTTTTATCGGTTCAAAGTGAGTTTCGAGGGTGAATTTTCCAATTGATTATTTCTAAGTGGTGTTGTTTTTAGTACTTATGAGCAGTCAGTGACAACAGTAAGAGCGCTCTTAGTTCCCAGAATCAAATGGTTACCTGATGGGCGAGCTGAAGCCAAACATCAGAACTTTCATCGCAGTTTGAGTGAGAGCTATATTGTGGATTTTTACACTGAATCACATGGTGTGGGTCCATGTGGCATATTGCACATGTTGCCATGATGGTGTTGCTTCACCAACGTTTTGCAGCTGATGAAATGTGGTGACAAAGTGCACAACTTTCCGATGCAAGAGTGCTGCTGGTAAAAATCCACATTATACCTTTCACCCAAACTGCATTGTTTTTGACGGTTACAAATATGCTCATCTTGTGGGACCCTTTTGAGCAGCTTTTAACTCAGGATTTGTTTATTGATTCTCTTACTACAAAGAAATACACTGCTTACTTGTACTACACACAACTCCACTTAAAAAAACAAAAATAAAACAGAAATATCTCTTTAAGTTCTGGTTTTAGAATCAGCATTAGGTAATGGGTTGGTTTAGAATAAGGCTGTAGGAAATGCATTGTGTCAATATGCCCCCTTGGGGATATAGAAACAAACATGTTTGTGTCTGTGTGTGTGTGTGTGTGTATACATGCCCTTATGATCAGTCATGTGTACATTTGTGTTTCCATATGTGTCCTATTGAAGCCAATGAGATGAAGCCCCGCAGGGGCAGCTAAATGAGTGGGGTGATCAGTCTCTGACTACTTGCTGCTGTCAGGGTGTGTGTGTGTGTGTGTGTGTGTGTGTGTGTGACATGGGTGAGAACAGCAGTTCTGGGGATGTGGACAGTATATTGGCTGAAATGTAGGCATGGCATTGATACTATTGAGCTTGATTGGGTACTGAAGGATGCCTGAAGCTGTAATAAAATAAGAAAGTCAGAACAATAAGCTCCGGAAGGTGATGAAAGTATTGAGAGGTAGTCGGAAAAAACAACAGCAAAAAACAACCCAGGTTTAAGCCAAGTTTTGAGAACAGCTTCTGACCCGAAAATAAATGATTTGTTCATTATATCCTGGCATGAGAGGGTTGGTGGGAGCACCCCCCCGTCATCAACACTTGTAGGCAAAAAAATTCTGATGAAAGGTGGGCAAATGCATTAAGGATGTAATCCTGTTGGATATCAAAGGCACTACTAGTCAAACGGTATGAGGTGCAAGAGGAAATTCTTAATCCCGAGCTCCGCAGTGCATGATTAACGTTGACTTAACATAGCCCACTTTTGTAATGTGACACATAAATATGGCCTAATATGTAGTATGTTTGCTAGATTGATAGGAAATGGGTCAAATATATGACTCATGACAGATAAGAATAAAAGTCTGAAGTTTGAATTTGTCAACCATTTCAACAAAACCACGCGAATGGTGGTTCGGATTCATTTTTCTGCATGTTGAGAGAACTAAAGTGCTGTTGCAAAATGGGATCCATTAACTGTGAGCCACAAAAGGAGCCTGTGAAATGTATGAAAACACACTTGTGGACACATTTTTTATTTGAAAGGAGAAGTGCTTCTTTCCATGACAGCAGGCTTTATACAAGGTGAAACAGGAAACTAGATGGGATTACTCCCATATTCCTATACTCTCTCTCTGTCTTTAATCCCCTTGCAGAGAATATCCCTGTAGAAACCCTGGATAACAGATTTATCTGGGATAACGTCCATGTTGTTACATAGTCTCCCCACCTCTCAGAGACCAAGGGGAGCGTTAATCTATCTCTCTTTACAACGGGGATGTTAAACAATGTTAGCAGATGTGCTTAGAAGCCTGTGGAAATGAGGACATGCTTTCCAGCAGGTAGTCTTAATCTTTTTTTTCCTCCGTTGATCTGCCTCTCTCCCACTCCTAAGCACTCATCCACTTTATTTCTGCACTCCCTCCCTGTGAGTGCTGGGATATTAACCTGTTGTCTCTGGCGATTAGAGTCCGGTGGTTAGTCTTGCTGCCAGATGTGTGTGTTTGTGTTCAGTCATGCATGTGCGTACATTTGCTGTGGTCTGTGTGATAACACGTTTTAATGGCAGAAAACTGCAAGGGTAAAATACATCACGCCACTGTTCTCCTTGTAAAAGCTGAATCAATATGGAACGCGAGGTGTTCATGCTTCAGCTGACTGCAGACGGGTCAATATCAAAAATGCATCGAGACCCAAAGAAAGGCTTTTTGCAATTACGATTCATTATTATTCCATTAGTATCCAAAGAGAAAAACTAGTGTCGATAAAGGGAGAGTTGTACAGCACCTGCGGGCTTGTTCTAGCTTCTGAACTGAAGTGAACCGTAAACATCCATCATTCTATGTCGGAAAAAATCCCCTCAGCTGTGTTAATCTTGCAATTCTAAGGGGTTAAAAGGGTTTGGTTTGGCGTTGCGCAAACCCAACTCTCCTGCACTTTGTGGAAGGGCAACCTTGCTGATAGTGGCGTTAGCACCTGCAGCAGGGCATTAGGGCAGATTAGGGTCGCCTAACCAAGCCCGTTAAACCCTCCATACTGTTCTTGAGTTCTGAAGATAGCACGACACACACGTCCTGCCACTTAGCAAAACATTAAACAGTCCAGGACAGCAACACGTAAACAGGTCAGGCAGACACCCTACTTACACCTGAAAAGACTGAACAAGTGCGGTTTACGCTTTGTCCTCTTCATGGTCATGGGAAGGGTGCAACCTGGACAGGTCGCCAGTCCATTACAGGGCCAACACAGAGACAAACATTACATTAGATTACATTACATTACATTATATTACGGTCATTCTGCAGACGCTTTTATCCAAAGCGACTTACACTAAGTGTGTTCAACATCGGTAGGCAAAAGAACTTCAGGTCATGAGAAAGCATAAGTTCATTTCCTTCCAAAACCAAACAGCTAAGAGCATAACTAGTGCTAGAGTAAGTGTGATAAGTTAGGGTCCTAGACAAATGGGGAAAAAAAGACAATTTAGAAAACAAATAAGTGCGTAGGAAGCTGGGACGAAACAGGTGATGTCCTAAGAGGGCGGATCTGGGTAGTGTTTCCTGAAGAGATGGGTTTTCAAATGATCATACACACTCCTCTGGGAGCCATTCCTCCGGGAGTGTGCGTATGATCTAGGGTAAATTTAGAATCACCAGTAACTTTAAAGTGCCTGCTTTTTGACTGGTGGAAGCGGGAGTACCCCACACAGGAAGGCCCTGGGTGAGATTTCAACTAGAAACCTTCTTCATGTGAGGCAATAGTGCCAACCACCACACTAACATGCAAGCCCATTTGTTTGATTTCCATAAAGAAAAGTTGTCTGTTTTTTTTAAATAACACTTCTATAGCCAAACCATTTACTAGACTTTTTTACGTAGCTTTTTGTACTGACCATTAAACCAGACATTTGCTAATGTAAACCTGTTCTTAGGGCCCTTTTATTCAGCCTTTTAACTGCCAACGAGCTTGTCTGATATTCAAGAGAAGCCTGAAATCATAATTAAGTTCTTTCCCTGCTGACTTTACACTCTGAAATTGAAGTAGTAATTCACTGTATGTTTGAAAAGCTCACAAATAAAACCTGGTCACAACCTACAGGCTCACTTAATTGGGAGTGGCTCAGCAGAGCATGACCTGTATTTTATAACTACACAATAACATCATTGCAACTACAACACAGAGGAGTCAAACAAGCACCTAGCTCGTTAAAACCAAAACCATATACACATGAAAGGCCTGAGGGCTCACACAAAGGAAATGAACACATATGCACAATAGAAGAGCCCCCACCGGCCCACCCCCCTGCCCCAAAAGCAGCATAAGTACAGCTTATCCTTTCTTGGAGAGCTCTGATCTGATCTGGCACCTTCCTCTGATCCCCGTTCACCCTGTGGGTCAAGCGCACTGTCGTGCACACACTCACTCGCTCACTCTTCACCAGGCCACTGTGCAGCTTCTCGGCCAGCATGTGGGTCACTGACAGGTGCGGAAGGTGCTGGGTGAGCAGGAGGTGCAGGAGGTGCAGCCCTCTGGTAAGGGTGTGGTTCTGGCAGCACTCTGTGACCCAGCAGGTCTACAACTCAGGAAAAAGAAGCAGGACATCAAGGCACAACAAAAGACATCACCTGTTTTTTTACAGATCAAGCTCAAAAGAAGCATGTGAAGCCACTTATCAGTTTAACTCAGTAAAAAAATGAATATTTCTCAGGCATTTGCCTTGTCCAGTTACATATAAACAAGACTGTGTGAGCAGCTAGTGTGGGTTGTCATGCTGGCCTGGACAATTTTTTCATTTCGAGAGAAAGGAAATATATGGTACGTTAATGCTCACTAAAACACATCGTGATAGTCCTTTGATTTACTAAAACGATTTGTGTATTCCTCATATGCTTCCATTTTCCTCACACACAGTCACTAAAAAAAGTCCAATTCAGCTGGGACCCAGCGTCTATGTGCTGCAGCAGTCAGCAGCAGATTCAGTAGGCTGCCGGGTTAGAAGCCGCCCCCTCGTTTCCCGCTTGTTATTGGCCACATCAGAAGCTGTTTTCAGTAAGGGGAGCAGCTAACTTTTACTCCATATGTTATAGTCAGTAAGCAGGTAAAAAGTAGTCAACAGCTGGCTGTTAGGTTTAATCATCATCCAAAGACCACAGTGAACAGTCAAGGTTTCTGCCAACAAATATCAATATTGCATTGTGTTATCAGGGTACCGTCCTCTGCTATATAGACCAGGAGGAACATCTTCCTTCATTTGGGTTTGCATGATGACTAGGGATGGGAATTGATAAGATTTTTACGATTCCAATTCCATTTTCGATTCTGCTTAACAATTCGGTTCTTTATCGGTTCCCTTATCGATTCTCATTTGGGGGGAAAACGGTCGATTAGCATCAACTTTGTTTAGTTTAGAAGTAACACGAGTCATGACCTTACAAACCCAACAACGGTGAGGTCCACATTGGTCTATCATGGCCTGGGTAATTTAACTCTTCCCTGCTCTAGTGAAAGGAGAAGCTGGAGGTAGAGGTGAACTGGGGGTAGTACCACCAGCCTCTGGCTCTGAGCCAGTCAGGCTCTGTCTCTCATGGTTTCATCTAAATGTAATGCATGAGAAGGCATTCATTTAACCTTAACCGTTACTAACAGCAGCTTTTACAATGAGGCAAATGGCGCTAACATGATAGGCAGTGTTTGTTAGTTAGTTAGTTAGTTACCTGCAGTGTTAGCCGAGGACATGCTAACGTTGCTACTGCTGGGTTCAGATTCACCAACATTAGTCCGGAGCAGATCGAAAACGCGACATTCATTCATAGTTATTGCATGTTGGTAGTATTTCCTCCCTTTGGTGAAATATTCACTGTGCAAGTTGCCCTGTTGTCGTCTTTTATAGGGAAGCGTAACCAAACTTTCGAGCGTTTGTACCGCGCCAGGTTTACTGTTGGCTGCTTTCTGCACTGGACGCCATTCGCGCCCACTGGAATCGATAAGGGAATCGTTTGCAAAATTGCAAAACGATTCCAAGGAATTGAAACACTGGAAACCGGTTCTCAACAAGAACCGGTTTTCGATTCCCATCCCTAATGATGACACAAACAGTGCTTTCAACTGTGAGGTTCTACTTCAACACCATGATACAACCACACTTTCTTCCCTATTCTGTTTTTACTCCTTCACCGCTTTTCTTTCAGTTTTATTCATTCTTTATGCTTCACAACTACTTGCTTAGTCAACACAGAGTCCTTGATTTAAATCTAAATCTACTTTTTTCAGAGTTGGAAATCAGACCTACCTAGGTTAACGTTTGGAAAAGATCATAGTTTGGTCTTGGATATGTTCTTTCAAAACATTATAGTTGGACACCAGTACCATACCATTTTGTTGATTGCCAAAAGTGATGCTTCAACACCACCATCCAAGGTATGAACCTGTAGGCATGTCAGCAAGTCCATCAGTATGCATCAAAATCCAGCTTTTTACCATCAAATCATATTAAAACACATTACATAAATGCAGAATAATTATAGTGTTTAAAGCCTTAAATTGTATCAAACAATGTTCTACAGGATTTCATTTACATCTTTTTCTGTATTAATCGAAATGCCGTTAATGCTCAATAACTGTGTCTTAAGAGTAATTTTTCTTGTGGAAATCTATCCAACGCCTTATTAAAATCGAGAGCTCTGACCAGATAACTGTAACTAATGGCAGAGTGTGAACTGTTGGCACACAGGCCGGTTTCCTTCTTGTGAAAAGAAATAATTCTCCTCCCATTATTTTTTTTTTACTCTTTTCTCTTTCACAAAAACAACTCTGAGTGTTCATCTCCTCATTAGCACTTAACCTTCCTGTTTTTCCCCCCATTGTACCTCAGTGATATCGTCGCCTGGAAACCTAATACTGTAATACATCCACATGACCTCGTTGTAGTTTTCGTTGTGTCCATTTTTGCTTATTTACACATTTAGTTTGACAAAATGAAAAATAGCTTATATAGGAAAAAGATACAGATATATCATACTGCATGGGCCAGTAGAAAATAAGCCAGTCATGCTTTTTTTTTTGTAAATCGCTCAGTGCTGCTGAGTAGGAGGAATATGTTTGGTTTTTTTGGTCATATAAATGGACTGACTTTGTAAAAACCTTTACACAAACCGACTTGAGCTTGGTATGTGGCACTAGGAGATTTGAATTCTCTGTCCTAATGCTTGAAATGGATGATGAGGTCAGTGGTCAGGGAGTGCATTTCATTATTTTTGCGACTGTGATTGGCTTGCAGGTATAAGGCTCGCCACCGAGTGACTTATGGCTGTAATTTAGCCTTGATTACATATACCATTACTTTAACTCTAATTAGACTGTCACTCAGGGCAAGGATGAAGGATTCAGTCAAACCTGCTGGAGGGGAATCACTAAATGTGGGATAGATGACAAATATGTTGATTTGAGAGCAGCTCACTGATACAGACCGAAAATGTGAAGATACGGAAATCAAAAACCTCATTGTTGCTACACCGGTTCAAAAAAAGGCCACGATACATACTGATGTCTTGATTTCCACTTTTATTCTCCTTCTCCTCCGACGTTGACAAAATCATAGAACAACGTGAAAACTACAAATAGAAGCAGAGAGTCCATTTGGGTCCCTTTAACAACATGAAATACATATAAAACAAACCCACAGTTACCGTTTGCGCCTCTTGAATGCAGTGTATTTACTCTGTCCAGTGTCATGACTTCATGCCTCCAATGTCCCGCTTTTTTACTTCTGACCCACAATCCCACAGTTCACCCTCACGACAAACCAGGGGTCATGTATGTTCATGAACTCGCATCTATTTTGTGTTTTTTTTTTTTATAACATATGAAATATAAATCTAAACAATGAAATCTGTCTCACAGACAGTTGCACTCATCATCATCAGCATTATCGGGTGACTCATCCTCGTGTTTGTAAAAAAAGAAAGTAAATACTTTTAAAATATCTTAATCTTATACATTGTGATGCAGGAGTGTATTAATCATCTTGCGCCATCCTGGTGTTGGATAATGAATCACTCGTCTGGGCTCTGGCCCTGACCCCAGGGTCACACTGTTATAGACGACTACTTCATCACGGAACAATCTGCTGAGCGACCGCAGACAAAGGACACACAACCTCACCTGATGACCTCGCCTCGTGATGCATGGATAGTAGAATAAACAGGAAATAATTGGATATGCAATATGTCGGTGTTCATTGCAAATGAAAGTGAGAAAGCCATAAATGTTTGTTATGTTGAGGTAGAAGATAGACTGAACCTGGCAGTACTATTAAATAAGTGGAACTCATGAAGATTTTTCTTCAATGCCTCTGGGGTTTTTGCATCACAGGTTTCACCCCCTTCTTATTTGTTGCACTTTCTGTCACCAACATAAGATGCATCGCTACATGTGCACCAGCGTGGAAGTGTTTCCAATGACACCATATTTAAACCCTCTGTTTACAGCTAAATGCAGAGAGATTTGTACGGCACCGAAAGGCTTGATTGGAATTTTGTGTGAACTCACTCGGTATGGAGTTAGATGTAATGGATGGTCATTTACATGTAAAAGTGACACTCCAATTTTAAGAGATAAAATGCTTGTAAACAGTGCAGGGATATGTTTGATGATCTTAGCCAGAAAAAAAGAAAGCTCCCCTCGGCCCTCCGATAGAATAATTGCAACAATTAAAACAACTGTAAAATAATTGGTAAGATGTCTAAAATGTCAAAACAGAACATTTCACATAATTGTGACACGTTTTTGAGAAGAGTCCAAGCCTGATTGCATTTCTTTGTGCATACACATGCTTTTTTTTGTGTTTTTTTTCCCAATCATTTATGACGTACTGAATGTCAAGAAGAATGTCTAGCAACAAGACGTTTTAGGACCTGAATAGGAATGACTGATTCCCCGGCATAAGATCCATCACTGGACAGAGTTTACATTTATGCTCTGCACCGAAGTGAACCTATGCTTTACTCCTATATTACACTTTTATATACAGTAAATGTGCACCAAATCCTGTAGAGTTTTGCTTTATAATACTTCATCTAATTAAACATAATAGATTAAACATAATAGATATCATGTTAAATCATTTTTCTGTTGCTACAGGAAATTATTGACAAACAATCTCATTTCTATTTATAATGTATGGTTGCTTTGAAAACTTCATCAGACTTTTGAGTCTATGTGCTATGACATGTAGGAATGCGTTTCGAGGCCCAAACAGGGAGCATATAGAGATCTCCTGTATGTTCAGCCTCTGGATAAAAATCCATTCTCACTGTGAGAGACTGTGAAAGGAAAGAAACTCCTCACAGAAAGGGCCAGCTGATGTGAAAGCAGAGGTCATCCACTCCTGGATCATGCCCAGTTCTGAT
Source organism: Odontesthes bonariensis (assembly GCF_027942865.1). Lineage (NCBI taxonomy): Eukaryota > Metazoa > Chordata > Actinopteri > Atheriniformes > Atherinopsidae > Odontesthes > Odontesthes bonariensis. The sequence goes on along the minus strand of NC_134528.1, from coordinate 28,869,233 downwards.
CTTGGTTTGTTTTACTTTCAAAATATCTGATTTCCCTGTGAGGCCCAATGAGCCTGAACATATTATGTATCTTCCTTCATTTCAAACTGTTACTCTCAAACATTTTCACATTTTGGTACTTCAAAGTATGAACAGGAGTATTAATGATGGCTCCATTCCGCTTTGGGGAAGGTCCTACTCGACCAAAGTGAGGACCGTACAAAGGATTTTATTTTTTTTTTTTTTACATATTTGAGCATCCTCAGCTTTACTTGTGTTTCTTGGTATTCATAGGAGTGGAACTCTGTAGTTTCAGTAAGGAATGAACTTGCCCCCCGTGATGGCAACGGGTCAATAAAGTGTTAATGAGACAGAAGACAGCATAACAATAGAAGGACAAATAGTGCTCTGTTTTATCAGACTAGATCGAATCATTTCTCTCGTCACTTATCTCATCTTGCTGGGACAAGAACAACCATAACATGCAAATTAATTTTCATTGTCAGGCTATAGATTGTATTATCATGTACCTGCTTTATTAAGAATAAATCTCATTACATGTGATGGCTTGTTGTCTTTGTCCCAGCAACATAAAAAATAGTTTCATCTTGTTGAAAATAGGTGGCGGATCTGTTTATTCATCGCTGGACAATGCAGAGGTTTTATGCCATGGGTCACATCTGCTATGGGATAATGACAGGGGTAAGCCAAATGGAACATGAAGTATGTGCGTTTGTGTCTGTGAGTTTATGTGTGTGTGCGTATGCGTGCACTTGTTCTTGCTGGTGTCGTTTGGAGGGGGGACTAATGAGTCTCCTATGAGCTATTACCCGTACCTTAGCTCCACACTCTGCAATAATAAAAGCCAACATTGCAGAGCTCCCTAGCAGGAGATTGCAATGCAATACACACACCCCTGCTGATGCAAGTGGGAAAGAGAATGCTTATGATATGCAAACCTTTTTCTTAGATCAGAATCATAAAGCAGTAACCAGTGTCATTTACTCTGATATTTTAACTAAAGGTTTTTCTGTACAGTTGTTTTTTTGGAACTTTTGTGAATGATTACTTAATGTGGGAGCCTGTAGAGGGTAGTTTGAGGTCAAGATAAGCAGGCTATTGGCAGGTGCTTTCCAGAATCTAATGCTGTCTGATTACTAAGCCAATTATGCCAAAGGTCTTAAAGTGGAGAGTGTCAGCTGAATCTGAAAAACCCAAATGCAACTGGCACCAGTACTTGTCTACCTATGTATAAGTCCCTGGATGTGAAAATGTATATTGTTGTTCATTTGGTCATTAATCATAGAAACAGGGTTAATAGTTGGGCTGTTAAAGGGAACAAAGTTGCAGATAATCCAACCCAACAGATCAGTCACAAGAGGTGAGTGGTAATGGTACAATTGAGGTGGTCTTTGCACTCCATTCATTGATCCCCAGACAGAAAAAAAAAAAATAGTGGAATTAAACGCACCTGAGGACATGAGCGCCAAATCAAAGGTTTTTGAGGGTGAGAGAGGGAGAGAATGAACACCAGGAGGATAGAGAGAGATCCCTGAAGAGGAATCCTCGTGAGATGAGCCGTTGTGGAGAGAGGCAGATTATTCCCGCAAAGTAGGAACACGGACAGAGACAGATCTCCCTTCGCAGCGCGGCTCGGATATCACAGCTTTATTCTTCTCCCCACCTTTGGCAAGTAAGTGAGCGCAAGTACTGAGGGTCCCGCCAAAGCTAGTTTGGCTGATTTACTACCGGGCCAACTGGTGAGCTGGTTTGGGGCCGGCGGGTGATGCGCAGTGCGCTCCAGAGGCGCACTATGAGTGAGGAGAAGAGCTGCGGAGCGCACTGACAGAGACTCTCCGGGAGTTAGAAGTATGTTGACGGCGTTGGGATGTGAGCTGAACTTGTTGTAGAATGGCCCCTCATCTGGCACTGACGACTGAGGGATGGCAGCTTTTCACCACCGCCAGCACCACCTTACCCAGCACCACCACCATCCGAACTACGACCTGCGGCGGCTCTTCCACCGGCTCACCATCGCCTCCTCTCTGAGCATCCTCTGCTTTTCCATGGTCTACCTTCTCACTGGATGCCGGGAGTCGGAACTGACAGAAAACTTTGAAATCAGGCCAGCCACGCGCGATTTCCTTGCGTCGGGCTCAGGATGGCGATACGAGAGAAACGGAACCAGTGTCGCCGGGGAGGGTGCCAACGCGCTCGGCAGCGGTCGTCCCGGGCTGGAGACGAACAGCTCGGGGAAAGAGTGGACGGCCACGCGGAGACTACCCCAGGCTCTAATCATAGGTGTTAAAAAGGGGGGAACCAGGGCTCTGTTGGAGTTCTTGCGGCTCCATCCGGACATCCGCGCTCTAGGGTCCGAGCCACACTTCTTCGACCGTCATTATGCGCGAGGACTGGACTGGTACAGGTACGCACACTTTACGCAACATAGAATAAGAATGACATTTTCTGAAATGATAACGGTTTGTCTTTTCTTTCTTTTTACAAAGTACGAATATGTGTTATTACGGTAGAAATATAAAGTTTTCAGCACACGAAGAGACAATTTCTCAGTATTTATGAAGTGTTTTCCACTTAAAAAAATAATCTCTTCAGAGCTGGACTAAAACCATAAGAAACGTACTGTATCTCATTTTGTTGTGTGCAAGCACTAGTTTTATTGTATTTACAATTAATATGATAAAACTATTTTGACACCCCAGCTTTTGGGAGACATGCATACCCTAACATATCCACAGTTATTCTGTGAGGGTTTAGGTGACAAAGAGACTTCGCCATCTGGCTTTGTCAATCTGTGCATCAGTACATGTGTGTGCCTGCATTGCTCACTGTGTGTGTGTGTAAGTGTGCGTGTAAGTGTGTGTGTGTTTGAACAGAAGAGATAGAGCTTGGGCTGTAGGATGAGTTCTCAGAGTGCAGCAGAGTAATCAGCTCTGGAGCCGGAGCCAGATGTTTCTGTTGTCATGTGGCTCTCTTCTCGCCTGTTCCAAGAAAACTTGGGAAATGTTCAACACACACACATGTAGGACGCTCAGTGAACCCGTCCTGATTGATGCCACTCAGAACTAGTTGAGGGTCATTTGGGATGATATAGCTTCTAACACATTCATGTTCTCAGATATCTGAGCTTTCTTTAGCTTGTTCAACCTGTGCCCTCTGTATGTAACTACAGACCTACGGATGACTGCACGTATGACAGATTATGGCTGATTCTTATGTTCTTCCCTTATTGGCCCTACAGTATCTCTCTGTTTTGCAATGGTAATGTGGCTCTTTTCTTGTGGGAACCAACCAATCGTGGTCATCTAGCCATTCAAATGGCACCCAATGCAGGATTGGGCTTGTATGACCGCTACTTCTTGAATCTCAAAAGGAATTGGGCACCTCATCTCAGTAACACAGAGGGGTAGGTTCAGGTGATAGGACCCAGGGGGGTAATTGCAGTTGGGCCTGAATGGATCCAAATCTGTGACTATGTTGCACGTTGTTAACCAGCTTATAGTATATCACTGGGGATCATTGACTGAGCTCTGGAAGCCTGTTTTACTTGTAGTAACAATTTAATCTATGAGGGTGATAGAGCAACCGTATGAATATCTTCTTTCTCTGTGGTTATTCGACGTTGATTTGACTAGATGCACAGACAGAAAAAAACACCATACACCAAAGCTGTGGGATCAAGACTGAGCCTGAAAATCCCTACCTGGAAGTCTTGGAAAGCCACTGTAGACCCTCCGTCTGTTTTGTGTGTGTGTGTGTGTGTGTGTCACCCCAGGTGATGTGTATGTGACAGCAGATTGTCACGTCTTTCCCTGGAGCCAGATGGGCCTTGTTGTGTGTTGAACCACTTGACATCACTGTCAGCTCTGTCAATTGACCTCTGACTCCAGGTCACTTTACACTGGGAGTTAATGATGTGTTCACACCACTTCATAACAAAGCACACACCCCATAAACACAGACTGACAAAGGACTTCTTTTTCTTTTTTTATTGATGTTTGGGGGAAAAAAGATACTAATTTTTTTCTGTGAAAACAAAAAGAAAATAAAAATAGAGGCAACACAGCTAAAAAACCTGAACAGTTAGACAATTGCTCACTAAGAAATCTGGTTGTGTCTGACTAATACGAGAGTGTGTTTCTAACAAAACATTTCCGGAAACAGCGGTTGTCATGTTGTCGAGGGAGGACGCTGCAGCTTGCAAATAATATTTATTTATCCTCAACTTAACATGTTTAACATCTCATGAATACTAAATATGGATAAAACAGCAGCTTTTTAAAAGTGTTTTTGCAGCTCAAACAGACAAGCTAGCCACCAAGCTAGCAAAAAAAGAGCTGCCTAACACAAGTGTTTTATGATTCACGTTGAGAATAAGAAAAAGTGAATGAAAACAGGAAATATGTGAAAAGCTAATATGCAAAAAGTTGTGTACAGTTTATTGAGGTGTTTTGTTGTCTGTTTAGAAGAAGACTTGATGTGCACAAGGGGAATGGAAACAACCCCTTAGATTAAAGTGAAATGACCCACTCGCTTCAGGTTTCAGGTCTGAGACAGCAAACATTAAACTCACTGGACTGACTGACTTCCCACGTATGATGTAATTTCCTGGATATTCCGTGAGCTGTAAGTAATTCCTGAAGTAGAGCTCGCTCCATTACCTCTTGTGAATGTCCATCACATTTGTTGTTGTCTTTTCCTCCTCAAGGTGTGTTTCTGGTTGGGAAAACTACTTCTTCTATATAATTACAAACACTAACAGTGTAGCGTATACTGCCACCTAAAACCAGTCAATGGAAACATGTCTGATTAACATTTAGTTTTTTTTTTTTTTTTAAACATATGTTTATTGCACATTTTGTTAATTTACAAACGGTGAACAACATAGAAGAAGAAGGTACATACAAGAAAAAAAGCATAGCAATAAAAATGATTAAAATGACATTAATAAATAAATAACTGGAAGGAGAAAAATAAATAAATAATAATATAAATGTGTATGCTAATTCACACATTTAGTTTTTTGCTGTTTTTCAAAAGGTAATTTCAGGTTTACTTCAGTAGTGATTGAAAATCATTTACACTTCATCTTCATTTTAAAGCTAATATGTAGTTTTCTCTGATTGCTTGTTTCATGCCATGCTCATGGACTTCAGAAATAAACTTCTCGATTACTTCTTGTTACTCATGAATTAAGGCAAGAGTATGAACATGAAGATCCAGGTTGTAATTTGCACAAATAGCCCCTGAAGGCATAAGTGCACTTTTCATACCAAACAGCAAATGGAGGGTCAGCTATTGTGCGTTTTTGTGTAAGAATTTTTCCTTTAAACTACATTGCTTTAAATTAAAGTGGGCCAGCTATCGAGTATCTTCCTCGGAATCCCTCCTCTTTTCTTTGAGAGTAAAATTACATTTAGCTTCACCAGGGCAATTGATATCAGAGCTCCTGACAAAGATCCCCTAATGGTGTTTGGAGCGCAGATTGAATCTGAAAGACTGCTGCGATGAGCCCTGAGATGGACTGGAACTTTCCTCCTTACTGCTCCGTCTGGGATCGATAGCGCTATCTCCTCACCCTGACCTTGGGTTGACTTCAGCATTAGAGTGGTTAGCTTTGGTCAGCTCGGCTTCTGTTACAATTAGCAGGAAGCTTTATCCTACATTGGCATAACCACCCCAGCTCCCTTGCATAGGCACACAGGGGTCATATTACACGGAGCTTTTTCTTCTTCATTTTTTGGGGGGGCAGCTGCAAAGGAATCCATTAAAATTGCTCAGCTGGAAATTCACATCTTACTTATGAGTGTTTCCTGCTGAAAGATGACACGACAGGTGATGGGTGACAAAAGGGTGATAAAATGGAGGAAGTAGAGATAAAACTCAGAGTAGTTGGGGGTTAAGGGGTGAAGTCAGTGTTACCACAATCTCACACATCTCTGCTGACCTTTGCTTCAACCCAGGGGACTGTCATCAGAGCTGGTCATGTGTGTGTGTGTTTGTGTGTGTGTAAGCCTTACCTCTTCTTCAGGTTCCGTCACAGTCTGGAAACCGTTTTGTCCTCTAGACAGCCAGGCTGGTATTTTGCTCTTGAGATTCAGCAAAATTTGTCAATATATTATTGACACTGAGTTACTGGCACGGCTTTAACTTGTTATTTCCAAGAAGTCACAGTGAAAAATAAATCTGAACAACCCCTTTAAGAATAAGAGGGCTGACATGTCGCGAGCAAGGCTTAAGCTTAGTTATTGACTGGCTTGCATATAATTTCTTATCCTGTACGATGACCTCAACTACACCATGACATGGATGGCCATGAACAGTATACAATATTTTGCTAACAGAGAGTAAAAGCTTCTAGAGAAATGGAGATGAGGATGAAGAATGACAAATGAGTTCCTTGGCAAAAATAGAAATGTTTACACCAAGTTCAGCTGGAGATGATGGCATGTAAAATCATTCATTTAATTTCACCATCCTCTAAAGCAGTTTTCCTAGCACAGAATGAGCCTTTAAGGAGTAATTACATTCTGCATAAAGTATACGAATATTAGTAAAACATTAGTTTGAAAGAGGGGGGTGGAAGCCAAAGGCAAAGAGGCAAATTAAATAAAAAAGACAGGCACGATCACCCAATCACAATAGGCACATAAAAGATCGAAAAACACCTATCTATCACATCTTAGTTGCTGTTCACACTAACACAAAATATGCCTTTCAACAGCTTCACACAAAAACTCGGCTAACATACCACACTCTGCAGTTTTCCTCATTTTTTGACTTTGAATGATTAAAACTGTGATTCCATTAGCGTTTGCTTTACAGCAGAATATTTGGTTGTGTCAAACAAGGCAACTTAGTTGGGTTACCAAACAGCCTTGTGTAAAATATAGGCCTGGTTGCTATAGATAAGACTGACAAGTCGACAAGTGCAAGCCAAAGAATTCATATGTAAGACTACATCATTTTTCTTGTTCAACAGTTGTATGAATAATTATTTGAAACATAGAATCATAGAAGATTTCAAATTTTTCTCAGTATGAATCACTTCGATGTCGGAGACTGTCCTTTGGGGGTGGTTAAAAGCTGTTTTAGGGGCACAAAAACTATATGTCATCAATGTGGGAAAAACTGCTCCTTGTTGCAAAGGTTAGCATAAAACAAATGTTGGTCATTAGCTAAGGTGTTGTCGTGGTAAATTTTTAATGGCTACAGATTTTGTAGGATAGCTAAAGAGTTTTGTTGGTTTTGTATATTTATATTTGTATTCTCTGGTGGCCCCAGTCTTATTGTTCTTGTTAGAACCACTTTCTAAAGAGTTTTATAAAATGCTTTGGATTTCCCACAACATAATCTCATGGCAAATCCTTACTGCACCATTTCAGGTGCTTTTTGCTTGTCATTTATTCATATTTTAAGCCTTTGGCATGTTATTTTACGCTAGAATGGTTATGGTTAGGAAACAGCATAGGGCAGGGTATCATCTTATCACTATACATAGTGAAAAATGACACACAAAACTAATCATACGCAACATGCCACACAAAAACTATGCCTTTTCATTAGAGCAGGCTTTTTCCCAAGCTTCAGACTCAGAAAAAAATGACCCTTAATTGGTTAGAATTAAAGTTGTGACACCATTCCTGTCACCATATACAATAACATAAATGGAGGACTAAAATGACTAAAATGTCTTTTCAGAGTCAGCTGCTCCAATGGAACTGATTCATTTGCAATTCAAATTGAACTCATTATGGGAAGCTTTTAAATTCATACCCATACATTGATGGCTTTGTCCTGCAATGACACAGCACATGATGTCACTTGGGTTTTTGTGTTTGTACACTTTCCCATGCAAATCACAGAAGATTAGCCACCAAAGCATTTATTGCTCAGCAGGATTTGGCAGACTGGAATTAGCAGCCAATAAAAAAAATGTGGATATTTTGACAAATAAGGTTTATTTATCTTTTTTTTTCTATATTTTGTATAGCTGACTTTGAGATAGCATTTCAGTGGGTATAGCTTTAGTCATCTCGACTAAAGCTATAGGGTCAGATCTCATTTTGGCTCCTGGTTCGGGTATTATTCGTTGTGTGTGTTACTGGGGTTCAGGTGTGTTCCGCCCTGTTCTTGTACTGTACCGAAGGTGATCACCATAAGGCCCAGACGGGTGGGGCGATTTGGCCGTCATTAAGGCCCTCCCCTGGGACTTGGAAACCAAAAGCACAGGCAGGGGGGTCCAGGGCCCCTCTATGATGGATGTCTCCTGGAAGTGGACAGGGCACAGCCACAATGGACTGATCCCTTAATGGTCCCTCATACAGAGAAAATGGATGAGTGGTCCCCTAGTAACACGCTCACACAAACACACAAATACACACTGAAATTTGACACGTAAATAAGCAGTCAGGTGTGTATAACGATTGCAGTCAATATGGTGCTACTCTCTGATTGGCTATTGTTTCATCTTTGGATCAAACATTGAAGATGAACAGGACAGATTTTACATTTTTGATCCAGCACACCCTTAACCACCCTCCCCCTCCAATTCTTTGCTGCCTATGTCCTGCTGTACTTGTGATGATCATTGTAATTGCTTCACATTTTTTAACATACACACACGCACACACATCACATGACACAGCATGCCACTGATGGGGCTCCAGAGGGTTCTGGCTCCCTCAGTCTCCACCTGCCACTCTCAGTCCCAGCTGAGCCCCACCGCTACATTACCATTGTCAATAGCACCTCCACTCTTCATACACCCCATCATACTACTCTCAGTCCAATACATATAATCTTCACTGTTCCTAGCTGTGCACCCTTCACACCCACATATATGAAGTTACCCTAAGCCCCCATAGGATCAATAGCCAGTGGCCTTGGCTGGCCCAAAGTAATTCACTGGGGAAGTGTGCTGAAATATTGGAAAATGGACGACAAAAAAGAGGATCCTCAAAGGCAAGGGGAGGCTTCATATAAGCTACCGGATAATCCCTGTGTTCATCATACTGGATGTTTGATCTCACACTGAGTAGTAAATGAGCAGTATAAGGACAAAGCCAGTGCAGGAGTTTTAAACTGACAATTAATTCTGTTGTCTTATTTGGGGGGATTTTTCTGTAACACATGGTGTCTCCAGACGGTCCTATTCACCTGCTAATGTTTGGCTCTAATGAAGGGGAGGTTATTACTTCCCCCTTACTCCTATTCCACTCCTTCACTGTGCATGCACCGATCTATCCAGCAGAAGTTACTGCTGCAGCAAAAGTAGAATATCTGACTTCTGACTTAATTTTCTAAATAACAAAGGCAGAATCAATGAGACATTTATTACACTGTTCAAAACCATTGATTTGGAAGACTTCTGGGTCATGCTTTGCTTCTGCTAACCATGACTATTCTGTGTTATTCCACTTTTCAGCTCACTTTAGTTCTGTTCGAAAATCTGCATTCAAATGGAAGCATGCATTGTACATAAAGACCAGACATCATTTTGCACAGGTGACATTATTTATGACTGTTGTGTCTGTGTTGTAGAGACTGGGGAGAAGACCTCTTGCCTGGACCAACTGCAAGCAGATATCACTTTAACCTCAAGTAGCTCCGTTGCTCAGCCTTTGTTAGCTAGCTAGCTTCCTCGCACTGTTTCATCTTTATTTTTCATTAGTAGGTTGTGCTTACTGCTTATACTTGCTAACTTGCTATTTGCTAACTACAATGTGAACTCAACATTAAAATTAGGGCTGGGCAACGATTAAGATTTTTAATCTAATTAATCACATGATTTCCCTGATTAATCACGATTAATCGCATTTGTACACAAAATCCAAAAATTTATTCAAAAGTAGTGTATAGCTTTTAGCATTTAGTTTTATTTTAAATGTACTACTATATGAATGAAAGTGCCAACATTTGTTGTGCAAACACACTTTTAACATCAGCATCTTTCTGTAGTTTTTATGTAGAAGCCTCGCTCCACTGTCTGTTTCCTTGAATGACTTGCTGCTATCAGTTGTGTGTTTTGCCTTTAAGTGATATTTTAGACTGGAACTACTACGCTGAGAAGACAATTCAACTTGGCAGTGTTTACAGATGACTTTGGTTCTGTCGACTCCGCCGTCTGGAAGAACTTTAAAATGAAAATGGCCGAGTAAAAGTTCCGTACCCTTCTCCATGTTTGGTGGATCCGCCGATTACTTTCTTTTCCGGTTCCGCAGCAGACAGCAGCAGACTTTTACAAAATAAAAGCTTGTGAGCAACAGACTTGTACAATAATAAAATAAATAATAAAACAGGGGTGGTCCGTGGCGTAGTGGGTTGAGCAGGCGCCCCATGTACAAGAGGCTATAGTCCTCGCTGCAGCTGGCCCCGGTTCAAGTTAAAAAATTTTAAAAGTTTTTTAAAAATTAAAAAAAAAAAAAAAAACAAACCTGCGTTAATGTGCAATAAAATATTTATCGGCGTTAAATAATTAAGACGTTAACGCGATAATAATGAGTTAACTTGCCCAGCCCTAATTAAAATGAACAACCCCCCCCCCCCCCAAAAAAAAATGACCTTGACAACAAACATCTGTATGTGTCTGTATCACACAACCATCTAATACCAAACTAAAAACAAAATTATCCAAAAAATGTTGCATGTGAGGTATAGTTAGAGTATTCAATTTGGGTTCTTTCTGCATTCAATTTGAATTGTTAAGTTGGAATTTGTGCATTTCTGGGATGCCCCCCAAAGTTGGATTTCCGACTTGGAAAGTGAAAGGAACCTCACTTAGCCTGATCTCAAACACCATCATGCTGTCATTTTCATGGCAAAATACAAAGTAATGCTTTGCCATCAATTGGTGGTGTCTAACTTGGTCAGTGAGCAAACCTTTCTTCTTTTCCGGTTACTTGAGTCGGACACTATCAGTTCTGGTGTGACGTCCTTCTATGTACAGGCTGTCAGTTTAACAGACATTAATAATGAGGGGGTGGCGTTTATGGGACATATAGCAAGCAGCATACAGGGTTGAATGTGGGGTGGCCAATCTTGGATTGAGTCAGCTGGAGGAATGAAGTGGAAAGCACACCCAACTGTCATTGGTGCTTAGACTGTGGGTAGGTTTGGTAATTGGCTTTAGGGTAGGGACCCTTTGAAAGGAAACATGTTTAAAGCAATACATAGGCCGATTTGAAAACAGCTGCGAAGATGTGAAGAAATTAAAGCTCTCAGGAGCGCACCACCCCATGAGCTCATTTAATAGACTTGGGACAATTAAAAGTGGCTGAATTTAAGTCACTAAATTAAGGAATAACCTCACTGCATAAAGTGCCAAAAAGTGGGCAAGCAGTGATGTGGAAAGAGGATGGGGGAGGGCATGTGAGGCAGGAAAAGAATGAAATTGGAGCTCTCTGAACCTTTCTGAGATACTGTTATGGTGTACAGTCACGTGGCCGTTCTTTCAGTGAACACCAAAGTATTACACAATTCGGGAGTAATTATGCATCAACACACAAGTGGCCGCCGAAATGAAAAAATAATTAAAAGTATCATGGTCGACTGAAAGTATTCACTAATGCACTATACTTAGACCAGTGACATTTAACACAACCAATGGCACTGTGATTCTGAGAAAATGTTCCTCATTCATCCAGGCATAAAATGGAATTCAAGTCACAGACATATCCTCAAGATTACAAAGTTTTCAATGCCAGAAGTATGATATGGGCATATTTAGTTATTAGAAAAGCTAACAGCTATTTTGTCTGTCAATTAGTGCGTCTGTGCTAACCTCAAAGAAGAAGCATATTTATAATAGATCTTTTCTTTTGATGGTGCTCTTAGGGGCAGTAATTAGCTCTTTGTGCTTAGGTAATGGTATGGGGCTCTTGGCTCCGAGGCTATTCACAGACAGATTGCTAATGGAGGCGCGTTTGTATCCACTCCCATCATTCCTTCATCAGTCACCCACCCCTTTCATTTGAAACACTCTAAGCAAATGCTCTGAGATGTGCGCATCCAGACACACACTCACACGCATATGCGCACACGCACACAAAGTCCTTAAAGGGTCTGGTAAAAATCCGCCACACCCACCCTTCATGTCTGCAAATTGTTTGTGTGCCATGTGCGTGTGTGATTTTTAAAAATGTTCCTTTGGGGGGGGGGTGTGTTAGAATTTGAGAGATGGGTCTGTGGGGAAAGCAGAAGCATGATAGCGAGGGCTTTACTAATGAGTGAATAATGAGTGTATGTTTGTGTTTTGCAGTGTGTGCACATGTAGTCGTGTGTGTGTGTGTGTGTGTGTGTGTGTGTGTGTGTGTGTGTGTGTGTGTAACAGACTACATGGCTCCTCCTGCTCAGGGTATTGGAGTTAAAAGGGAAGTCTTCAGGCTAAGTGGTGGTGAGCACTGCCTCACACCAATCAGATCAAATGAAATCGCAGCGTGAGTGCATTTGTGTTTGTCAGATTTAGGGGGAGAGCATATATTGATATGAGGTTGTGTTTCAGTTGCATCTGAAACCTGAGGACAGTCAGAGCATCCTGTCCTTATCATCTGTGTGTGTGTCTCCTCTGGTCGCTCTCTCTCCATCCTTCTTTTATTAATGTCTCATTTAGAACACATTAGACCAATTTTCATGGACTCAGTTTTGTGATATACCCCTAAAATAGGAGACAAGGGCAAAAAGGAAAAACAAAACAAAAAATAACAAAAGACAGGGGCACCTCTGTGTTCACAGCCAACCAAAAAATGCAATGTTGTCACAAAGCCGACACTGTAACCTGTGATGATGAGCGTGGACTCTGTATATTTTTCATGACCACTCAGTTAAACTTTTGAAAGTAATAGAGTAACTTTAAATCGAGTATTCAACGTAGTGTTTCACAGCAACAATGGAACTTTTTCAGTTCAGTCTCACTGTTTATATGGGCATCGTTTTCAGAGGAAATCAAGAGAATGACAAATACTACTGACAAGCTGGTGAAAATACTGAAACATTTTCCTCAAAGGTTGGTTGATGAGCCAAAGCACAGCTAAAAGGAAAGTGAGAGACACAAACTGTGTTTGTGTATGTTAAGTCACTTTTTTGTTTGCTTTCTGCTTTTACAAAGTCAAATGTATTTTGTCAGCCATTTCTATCGGCATTCTTCACCATTCATACATAAATTAAACCATGCCACAGGAGTAATTTGTTTTTATTGGCAAACTTCTGCTTTGCATTTATTCACTTAAAGGGAACCAATGAATTTTTGGAATGTCAGAGTGTCGGTAGGTAGGTAAATTACATCTAAAATTCTAAGAATTGACCAGCAGTTAAAGCGAGGCTGATCTATAATTTAAATGAGCTGAGATGCTGATTCAGAGCTATGTGTGATCGAGGCGGTGTGTGTTTGTTCAGTTGGTCAGGTGTGTGTGGCAGGTGTGCTGGCAGATGCCCCCGAGGCCCCAGCCAGTCCCGTGGGGCCTCTGGAATCATTTACCTCTAAATGAGTCCCATCTGCTGGCCTTGGCGTGTAGGTAGACGGGAACAGAGTGAGACACATCAGCGGAGGACTCCTGTTTATGTTGCGCCGCTGTTTGCCTGGAGGACTGGAAACTACTGCCTGTACACTCTGCCACTCCCCATGCTGTCATGAGTGTTTGTATGATGTATGTCACAGTGAGTAATGGAGTGTGGGCTTGTATGGGGCCGTGTGTGCTGTGATCAGTGTATGTTCTGAGATCAGGGGAACCTCACCATTTACTCAACTTTACAGGATAATATCTGTGAATCCTGAACTCATGGAAGAAATTTAACCCTGCATCCACAAATAGAAGATTAAAAAACTACAATTACTCCTTTGTCTGTTTGTTATAGATGAAAACACCTCTGTAAAATTGGTAAGGTATTTTAACTAGGGCTTAATCTAATTAATCACATGATTTCCCTGATTCATCACGATTAATCGCATTTGTACGCAAAATCCAAAAATGAATCCAAAAGTAGTGTATAGCTTTTAGCATTTAGTTTTATTTTAAATGTGCTGCCATATGAATGAAAGTGCCATAACATTTGTTGTGCAAACACACTTTTAACATCAGCATCTTTCTGTAGTTTTTATGTAGAAGCCTCGCTCCACTGTCTGTTTCCTTGAATGACTTGCTGCTATCAGTTGTGTGTTTTGCCTTTAAGTGATATTTTAGACTGGAACTACTACGCTGAGAAGACAATTCAACTTGGCAGTGTTTACAGATGACTTTGGTTCTGTCTGGAAGAACTTTAAAATGAAAACGGCAGAGTAAAAGTTCCGTACCCTTCTCCATGTTTGGTGGATCCGCCAATTACTTTCTTTTCCTGTTCCGCAGCAGACAGCAGCAGACTTTTACAAAATAAAAGCCTGTGAGCAACAGACTTTTACAATAATAAAATAAATAATAAAACAAGGGTGGTCTGTGGCGTAGTGGGTTGAGCAGGCGCCCCATGTACAAGAGGCTATAGTCCTCGCTGCAGCTGGCCCCGGTTCAAGTCCCATATTGGGAATAAATAAAACCTGCGTTAATGTGCGATAAAATATTTATCGGCGTTAAGTAATTAACAAATTAACGCGATAATAACGAATTAACTCGCCCAGCCCTAATTTTAACACTATACAAATTTCCTTATGCTCCTATTCGTTACATTGATTTAAGCAATTCCTCCAAATTTGAAGATATTTGATCAGAAAGTGTGCACACTAGAAAATATTTAATACATATTGTAGTAGTGTCACAATCAATCATTCTAAACTGTGAGGCAGCATATCCCTCATGCCCATATAAATTTGGGCTCAGGTTGTTGTTTTTTGGAGCACAGTGTTCACATGACGTATAGAACTACTACACATGAATAGTAAAATGTGTGACTCCAGATCACGTATATTATCCTCTGACTGTAATATGATCTGAACCTTACTTTGTACCTTCATTCTCTCTCTAACCATGTAACAGCAAACTCTAACCATTTGCGAGTGAAACTGAAGAAAAAAGAGAAAGACTAGAAAATTTGTAGAATGGGTGTCGAACTCTTGGTCTTGGTTAATCTGTGGATTAATAGCTCCCATGATCCCATGAAGCAATCCCATGAGATGAAGAGTGTCAAACGTGTACATTGTTCAGCATTTGGTGAATAATTTGGGTCAATATCACATATTAATACACAGAAAGACATGGAGCACAGAGGCCTTAAATGTTGTTGTCATCGCATAGAGACCTTTGCTGCTTCTGTGTAGGTAACTGAGAAGGGAAATAAAAGTATATTTGTGCTGGATTTCCATTTAGAACTCATGTCATTACCCTACATGCTCTGTTGGACTATGGAGAATGTTATAAAATTAAACAAAATCTTAGTGCTTAGAGTACTTTCTGAGTTGTGCATCCACAAAACTCAAAGGTAATTGAGTATTTCAGGATTTCACTTCATACTGTTGAAGTTCTTACTTGATTCTAAATAAAGTTCCAAAGCCTAAATTAAGAAGGGGTTGAAATCTTAATGATTCCAAACTGGCTTCAGATATCTGAGAATGAGTAATGTATTCAACTAATTGAATCTATCTTCAATTTGATCTTTATGTAATACAGTTTACAACAGTTTACCAAAAGTCATCTCAAGGCACTTTAGAAAAAAAGGAAAAAGTCCAATGAAATAGCTAAATGAACATGTTCTTTTTACTGTACTTTCAGAAGTATGATGCCTAAAGCCCTCGATGGCCAGATTGTCATGGAGAAGACGCCACGTTACTTTGTTACCGTGGACGCGCCGGCGAGAGTTCACGCCATGTCACAGGATGTGAAGCTGATTGTGGTCGTGCGGGACCCCGTCACTCGAGCCATATCTGATTACACACAGATCATCTCCAAGACCCCAGACATCCCTCCCTTTGAGACCCTGGCCTTCAAAAACCGCACCAAAGGTACACTGATTCCGGTGCTTCTTGTCAAGTTTGGTTAAGGTTTTATTTTTTCACATGCTCTCTCTTAGAAAAAGTAGCACATTTTAGTGCAGAGAAACCAGAGGGTTTCAAAATGTATTTGTCTATTTTCTTAATGTCAAACTGTTCAGAAGTATTCATTCAAATCCATGTAAAATGTACTATTGTTGGTACTTTATGTGCTGCCATAATAGCCTCCAAAAACAAAAGCTATTTTCACACATGCTCTGTAGCTCGGAAATATTTTGGAAATGTTCTGAAATGGTGCCATGTGAGAACGTAAATGTCCCCAGCATTTGCTCTACGCTTCTAGCAGAGGTTTTGTATTAAGCCCCAAAGTAAAAAAGAGCGTTTACTGCTGTGTGAGCGAGTGTACTTGCTGGTAACAGTGACGAGTATACTGCTTTCCAGTCTGTACTTTTTGAATAATATCCTGCCTCCTTATGTGCTCTATACAGATACTTCCCCTCACCCAATAGCACACATATCATGCAGAAATACATATATGAACTGCAAGTGAAAAAAAGTCTGGACTAAATTGTCCACACATTGTCCTTAATCTCTGGTGATCATTTGTGAAAAAAAGGTGTCTTGCATTATTTTGGATTAAACTTTAAAAAAAAATTAAAAATCCCCCAACCTTGTTTGTCCCTCCGTGGACAGCTGTTGGTTCTACTTACCATTGCTTACTGGAAACACCTTTACAAGGGTTCCCAGTTCAGAGCCGTTCCAACCTAATGGTTTGAAAAATAAGTATTGATCTTTGACTGATGATAATGTTTGTTTGCCAGTTCATTATGTAAATTAATACTCAAGAGAAAAATAAAACAGACTTTTCTCGTGTTCTCCACCTTTGTCTCTAGGTCAGATTGACTCTCTGTGGAGCCCGCTGTGGATCGGGCTGTATGCTCAGCACATGGAGCGTTGGCTGGCTTGGTTCCCCAGGACTCAGATCCATCTGGTCAGTGGCGAGAGGCTCATCTCAGACCCGGCTGGAGAACTGGGCAAAGTCCAGGACTTTCTGGGCCTTCAGAGGATAGTTACAGACAAGCACTTCTACTTTAACAAAACGAAGGGCTTTCCCTGCCTGAAGAAGCCGGAGGGCAGCAGTAAACCTCACTGCCTAGGGAAGACAAAAGGGAGGACACACGTCTCTATAGACCCAGGGGTCATTCAGTTATTGAGGGATTTCTACAAGCCCCATAACCAGCGCTTCTATCAGATAGCAGGACAAGACTTTGGATGGCAGTGACCTTTTGACTGTGTAGAACTAGAAGCTTCTGTTGACACTGCCTTGGGTAGAAGCCTGTGCAAACCTGCCATTTGATTGTGACAGATGAGACTAAAAAGAGTGCACAAAAGAGGGCCAATTATATTCCTCTGACCAGCGAAGCAGCATCTCAGAGACTTGATAATAAAATGCTTTTGTCAATATATTCAAGTCCATCAATCAGTCATCCTGTTCAAGTATATGAAAGACAAGCACGCCATTTTATATATCATAGATGTTCAGTCGAGGTGGTTTAATAAAGCATTTCAGCGCAGAGGTTGTAATGAAACTGTGGTTGTTATAGATTGTGGCTTTATAAATGTTGAACAGTGACAACAAGTATAGCTTTTAGTGTCTTTGGTCTCCAGTTAAATTCTGACCCGCTCTCAGCTGTAGTTGTACAAGCAACTCAAGAACTGGAGCATTTTCTACAAGCTCAAATTTCCACAAGTTTGTTTTTCAACTAATTTGCTTTCAACCCGCAGAGTTTTAAGAATTCAAGGGGCAATCAATGCATACATGTTGAGTACTGTCCTGCAAGCACTGTTTCCAAAAGAAGGGGGATGAATCTTTTATGTGGCAAACAACAGAAGAGTGAGCGAGAGAGTCTTTGTATGAGCTCAGATGTAACTGAGTGGTTTTGTATTCTTGAATAATGAATTAGGATAAGTGGAAGCGGTGAGGATCGCTTGGCATATTTGCATGCCGTGCTTGGGTTAGCATCCCACTGCAAGACAAGTCTACCGCGCCGAACCTTTAGACAAGTGAAGGGACCACTGGAGGACAACCGAAACAGGATCAAAAGCAAAAATCAACGTTGGGATGTTCGTCACTTGCCATTTTTGTGGATATGATGTTTGAAGCTTTCCAGCTTCTGCTTACAGGGTTGTCTGATTTCAGTTTGCATGTATTTGCACTAGTTTGAAAGCATAAGAATAAAACTATTTTTAAGCAAAGACATTTCCTTCTCACTGTTCTTTTTGCTCATTATTTAATATTTTTATAAGCTTTTGTTGAATGCTGAGTCTGGCGGTCTCTGTAAACAATGTGAATAATAACTTTAATATCATAAAATCCTTGAGCTATTTTTTGGTGACTGTATTATAACTTTTTAAAAGATGGATAAATCCTGTATGAATGAGCTAAAAATATGGTCAAATTGTGCAGATGCTGAGAAAAAGTAACATGCCAGACACTTAACGCTATGCTGCCATCTTGTGGTCATCAAAGAAAACCATCCATCCATTTTCTATAGCCGCTTAATCCGTCGGTTGGTTCACGGGAGGGGGGGAGGGGGGGGGGGGGGGGGGGGGGCTGGAACCTATCTCAGCAGTCATCGGGCAAGATGACTGGACAGGTTGCCTGTCCATCACAGGGACACACAGAGACAAATGAGACACCAATGAACCTAACATGCATGTTTTTGGATGGTGAGAGGAACCCACATATACACTGGGAGAACATGCAAACTCCACACAGAAAGGCCCCAGCTGGGAGTTGAACCTGGAACCCTCTTGCTGTGAGGCGATGGTGCTAACCAACACACCACCGTGCAGCCCTCAAAGAATATATAAATATAATGATAAAAATCAATATGGCAAACATGATAAAAACAAGTTCTTTATTATGATATATGCTTCTTATTTATCTTTAAATAAAATCTTCACAAATATTTTCTATTCATATTAATATACTGGACTGCACATAATAGTCCATAAAACATTAAGTAACTAAGGAACACTACACAGAATGAGCCACTGTAAATACTACAAGTTAAGATGTACATACGAAGACAAAAAGATCCATGCTTCAGCATCAATGGTTTCACAGCCCAGGGTGGTGAAACATAATCTAAATTCTTGCAGAGAAAATTGGAAAAATATTGACGTCACAAGTGAAGAAATACACTTAAAAATGCACTTAAAATGACCCATAGATTAAGATTCAGATTTGGTACTGTCAATACAACTAAATTACCACGTTATCAAGTAAATATTAAAATACATTAAGCTACAGACAGCTTCAAAAGAGATGCGCTCCTCCTGCTGATGCATTTTGGCAGTTTGCACAGACAGCTACACATTTCTTCTGATGCAGTTGGTTGGAGAAACAGTAGCTCATTAAGCATGCTGTGTGATCAGAGGCATGCTGCATGGATGTAAAGGCACTCAGCGATTCCTACAGGTATCCTCCACCCATGGAACCGACATCCTTTTCACTCTGGCAAGCATTGGTGTTAATAAAATAAAATGTTCTTTAAATGTTATTTTAAAGATAGTTTTTGCAACAAAAACCTAGCTAGCAAACAACACATTTACTAGTTTTGCTGTAACCTAGCTTGTAGACATGTTTGTTAGCTAGCTAGGTTTTTTGTAACCTAGCAAGCTAGCATGAATGTCAGTCAAAACTGGCATATAAACTGGCAAGGACCTGGAAAAACTCCTCGGACAAGGTATTAAGTATGTTATAAAAGCCAGAGCTTTAACTTATAGCCTAACCTTAGTATTATTTGTGATATAATTAATCAAATACTCCATTTTACACAGCCTAATCCTTGAAACAGAGCATTCTTTTTTCAAAAATGAAATGTGAAAAATGCCA
The DNA here is from genome assembly GCF_027942865.1 of Odontesthes bonariensis. Lineage (NCBI taxonomy): Eukaryota > Metazoa > Chordata > Actinopteri > Atheriniformes > Atherinopsidae > Odontesthes > Odontesthes bonariensis. The sequence continues at coordinate 28,849,425 of NC_134528.1, read as the reverse complement.
TTTTACTAACTGAACAGATGTGATCAAATGTATGAACCTGCTGTTGAGGGACAAGGGCTCAACTGACTGAGCTAAAGCTGACACAACCATGTCTAAGTCTAGGTACTCATCATCTGTTTCTGAAGGAGCCAAAATGGTATCAGATGGTGCAAAAACTTTTACATGTGAAATGCCTTACATCCTGAGTTCTATGATTGTGTTTCTTGTTGGTTAATGGTAAAGAAACAGGAACTCTGACTAATCCAGAAATATAAATGATCTGATCTCTTCCTATAAAGACAGTGGTGAAAAATGAGTGAGATGAGATGATGAGTAAGTAATGAGCAAGTAAGAATTTAGTTTTAATACTTTGAATTTAATCTTTAAATTGGAAAAACAAGCAGGCAGACTTTAAAATTTGAATATCTTCACTGACTTTGTTTGCCTGCTTTATTTTACCTGAACTCAAAGAGTTGAAGGAATGATTCAGATGTTGAATCAGTGAATCACAATAAAGAATGTGGGACCAGGGCCTTGTGACCTCTCTACATTCAGCACACTTGGCTCTCAGTCTTCATAATGGTTGCTACTGCCCTGATTTTTGGCGAAGAATAAAGAGCCTTTTCAGGACATTTAAGAAAGCCAAAATATGAAATGCAATGGTTTAACGTAACAAGAGGTCCTTGCTAAGCTGCCTCTGTTCCCTTCTGGTAAATCATACAGGCCAAATAGAGGGAGTATGGGTTCTCTGCAGTATGTAAGTGGACATTTGTACTATCATGTTTTTGGCTGGAATCACTCGATAACTTCATTGTGCAGGAACTGGTTCTTACATGAAAAATAGATGTTTGTAGGTGTGAAGAAGGAGAAGTTATAAACTAGGCTATATAGATAATGAAATTATATATATATATATATATGTTGCATCTTAATAGAACCAAATTCCCCAAAAAAGCTGCTCTCATTCACATATTTTTCTATTTCTGTTGTCAGGCAGCAAAATGACTCTAAAAGTGAAGATGAATGGTGGGCCATTAAGACTACATGTTCACACGCTCATTGTTGAAGTTCACTTTGAATACACCATGTGGCTTTTGCTCTGTATTAATGAAAGCGCAGCACAGCATCATCTGTCAAAACCACCACTCACTTAAGTTAAAGAAAACTGATTGAAAAAGTCCCATTTTAATTGACAAAAGCCGACATCTGTTCTGCAGAGACCTCTGCTTGGATAGAGAGGTTCAGCGCCGCGTCAGTGTGTGCTTACACACAGCAAGCTGGCATTATGGGTGACCACAGGGTTGATGGTTAGAGCGGCATGTTCCTCGATGGTGGCTCTCTCTTACACACATCCTGTGTTGGCCATGTCATTATACCTCCCTTGTTCAGAGTTGTATTGCTTACTTACGCATCAGTCTTGCCCTAAAACTGACTGTGTGCCAAGAGCATTAGGCCCAAGTTCACTCCAATGCAAAACAGACTTTATCTTCTGCATTTATACCTATCATCCATTTGCAAATGGAGTTTTCAATAATAATCCCAAACTAATTTCAAAGTGAGTATTTTTAGAAAGGCTTAAAAACCTCTAGAGTATCTGTGTGTACTTAGCAAACTGAGGAAACAATGACATCTCTACGTACTTTGCCTATACGTACATTCCCACTATTGCTTTGTATTATATGCATGTGTTGGAAACCTCAAAAATAATGGCGCCTCTATATCAGATTCTCTACGTCTGACTTGCTTTGATTGGACTAAATGTAGGCTTACAACTACATTTGGCAGTGCTGCACCACCTTACTGCTACCCACAGACGTGGGCCTTTGCCAATATTAGAATACTGCCACAGTATCCAACATTCAAAGTCTGCCATTAACAACAATTTTTGGATCAGACTCAGTTAGAAAAGGTCAATGATGCTCTGATGATATAGAGTTTTCTTAAGAAATGGAGGGAAAAACATCAGCTTAAAGGAACATTGAGGTTTTAGTTTCAGCTTTAAAGCTGGCTAGGTCTCTCTTCTGCTCAGTATGCATGATGAATCCAGAGAGGATCATTAGAAGCTCTTCAGGTTTTAGTGTCTTTAAGCTCATTGTTGAAGTTTCATAGATTTTATAGCTTTCATCAACAACTAGCTGGTGGACCTGAAACATCTAGTAAGCTAAAGACCCTATTACATCTACTTGGAGCTAGTAAAGACAAATAGACATAAATGTTTGACTTGCATTTATCAGGTGGCCAAAAACATGACTTCAACTAAATGGTAACTTTGTTCTTTGTCTGTTTAATGATTAAACTTTTAGCAAATATGTTAGCCACGTTGTGTTTTTAGGTGCATCATGTGATGTTCGGGTTGTGGTGGAAAAACAAATCATCAGAGGTCTCAACCATGATCTCATGACCAATGTCTATAGTATTTACACTGTGTCGAACATGAACATGTCAATGACATAATGACGTTTGAAAATGCTACACTCCACTCGTCTAACAATACTCCTCTCCCTGTGGATCGGGCAGGTCGTTGAGGTCCAGGAAAATGGAGGTGTTGGACAGCTTGCGGCCGTTTGATGACAGGTCCAGCAGCTCCTCAGCAGTGCTCGGCACTGAGCTGATGTACATGTCCCACACCTGCTCTGGAGAGTCCAGCTCCAGCAGCTTTTGCTTGATTTTCATGTTCTTCTCAATGTTCCTTCTCTTGTGCTTGAACTCCAGGATGGTTTTGGTGTAGCGGTTGATTGTGGTGACCGAGGATGCCATGCAGGCCGTGAAGGAGCTCCACGCCAAACTAAGAAAGAGACAAAAAAATTCATGTAAGCCACTTTATTTAGTAGGAGATTATTGTTTTGAATCTAAGAGGTTGAATTATGGAAATCTTAGAACTTGGATCAAAAGATATGAAATTGTACTGCTAATTTTACTACTTTCTATGACTAAATGATATCAACAACAACTTGTAACCTGGAGGCCAAAGAGGAAGATAAGCAAGTACCAGGGTGATCTTTTAAAACTTTTTTGTGTCAGGAAAGTTTTTCCTCAACGATCCTGGCACAACAACCATGGTTTTGCCCGAAAAAACAACTTCAGAAAAAAGGATCTCTCATTATTTTAGCATGCTGACATAACAATTACTGCACAAAAACATAATCGGTTGTCAAGACTGTTTTGTCACTTAATAATTACTGCATGACAAGAAAAACAAGTCTGTTTTGACAAGTGCTCAGCAGACAAACAATAACCAAAGGAAAAAAATGCCTCTTTGGACAGCTTTTCATATTAACATTATTCAGCTGCTGCATGGTTATCTTCCACGCCGTCCACGTCCTCACACGGCTGCTCTGGAAGTGTTTCATGGTGTCTTTGTGCTGAATTTAGATTGTGATGTCAGGCGACATCACTCAGTTTCAACGCTGTGTGCCGATGTGCTGATGGGGTGCTGAGGTGTACCTCTAAAAATTCCTTGTTTCATCTTTCATGGAACACGTTTTGTGACATTTTTTCCGTCACTTTGAAGACTCCTTTGTTGTCTTGTATGCATCCTGTTTTATCAATCATTGTCCGCATTGTTATGAAACCGACTCAGGCTCAAAGTTGTTAATGCTTGTCTTTGGAAAGCTATTGAAGACTTAAGTCAGAGAGACATGAAACAGGGCAATGCAGAACTGAAGAAAATCTCACTCACATATATGACCAACTGTAGTCCCACGTTTGAGGTTTCCAGTCCTCTGGGCCCATACTAACAGTCAGTTGGAAGGCTGTGGTAAACATCATGTGGGCCACCATGCCCAGCAGACCTGCAACATGTTGGGGGAGGTAATGAGCTAAACAAATTCTGAGCAACCAGTTTACTTCTCAAATGTCACCACGTGGTGGCAGTGTAGCACAGCTGAGTGAACAGCAGATGGAGTATATTATTGTACACATGGAAAACCAAATGAACTGAATGAAACATGTTATCTTCATGCAGCTTTGCACATCCACTAAATCACTATACAGCTTCAGAAAGGGATTTCCCTTGTAAAAACTTATCAGATATTTCAATTTTAAATATGAAATCTATTCTTTTTGATCATTTCCACCCTATGATCGTGCAAATTTTACTCATGACACTTTGCAGTGGGTCAGGTTAAGAATTACTAGATAGTGTGTAGAAGTTGCAGAATTAGGCATCAGTTTCAACAATCCCTAAAAAAACTCATCAGAATGACACATGGAAGGGATGCTTATTCAGAAATGTGCCGATAGTACATTTCACTAAAAAAAACAACACTTAGAATACAGGACTTTCGCTTATAAAATATTTCCAGATTTGTTTTATTTGTAAGATCTGCTTGTACCTTTTCTGGCAGGTATAGTGAAATAGCCAAAGTATTTATCACTATATCAGCAGCAGATTCTGAGGTTTCTAAGTGAGTCAAACCTGGTAATGCTGTTTTTAAAATGGTGTATCATCTGACCATGATCACATATACATTTATGGTGTCAAAAAATACAATACTGGTCAACTATGTGTGCCACAGCCAGTGTTTCTTTGTCAGCTTCAACAGGTTCCTTATTGGGATGAGTGAATCTTGCAGTACTTTTTAGTTGCACAGCACAGTGTAGAGGAGCTACTTGCTCATGCATGATTCATAAGCATCTTCTTAGGACTTGCAAATAGGACCAAGTGGTGCAATCACAGATATGCAGGTGGAAATATAGTAAATACAGGCAAAATGAAATTTTTTTTGTCGATGAGATAAAAACAAAATGAGACGCAGAAATCAGGAGAGTAACTTTACTGTTTGCGAGGCCCTCATGGTTTTAGTTGCTGTTGCTATGCAAGCTAAACTTTTCATCCTTGCATGACACAAATGCATTTCACAATGACATACTGAATATACGGTATATATAAAAAGCAGCTTGTCATACTGTACTAGCTGGTGAACTGCTGCTAGCAGTAGCAGAGATGTACTTAGCATCAAATACTTTACTGTATGAGTTGGCTAAAAACTGTGAGCACCCTTTTCTAGTTAAATGAATGTAAAAGCAAAAGCTGGAAATGGTTAGCACTTCGTTATGTACATAATAATGGTGTTTAGAGAGTGTGGAAGCTGTGGCAAATTATACAGTATCTTTAGTTGATTTTTGTAGTTATAAGTCTAAAAACCTAGATGAATTGAAGGAAGATTTCTCCTGTGAGTTACCATCAGTGGAACGGGTTAATATTTCAATTTAATATTACAGCAGATTAACACAAAGTTTCCTCAATTCCATCTCATTTTTAATTAAGGCAACACTAACTCCAAGCACAACAAAGGATTCAGGAGCTGTGGCCAATCCAAACGTGTCTATAATAAAACCAGGACAGCTAAAAAGCTATTTAAAAATAAGCAGTGGTAAATTCTATGGGTGTGGATGAAACCCAACTAGAATTGTTTTCAGTGTTCACAATGACAGGATGCTGATTTGTCTGAGAGTAAATAGGTGAGTGTAAAACTGTGTGTAAAACCTAGTTGAGGTTACAAGCTATAGTTGGCCAATAATATTACTAAAGTAAAGGATTATTTAGTAATAGAGGAGGAATAAAAAGCAGCAAGTGGAGCCTTCCAATCCGATTACCACATAAGCCGCCCAAATCCCTGGACTGAACAAGGGTGCACCAGATTCCGCAGCAAACACCTCAATTTTCATTTCATCCCTATCAATGGTTATGTTTATTCTCAAAGCAATCCCAGTGCTACATTATCATAATTATATGCAGATCAGGGACAGCTTTGTGTCAGGATGAATGAAACATTTCTGGGTCTCAGCACATTCTTACAATGGGAAATTATGCATGTTTGGTACACATAAGGTGAAGTCGAAAATGTCAATCCGAGTAATCTTTTTTTAGGAACAAAGCACTTAACAGGGACATGCTACACTGGGGATGTAATACCCTTCAGGTGTACCACAGTTGAGCCTTATTCTACGCTAGGGGGCAGCAAAATCAACCAAAATGAAGAAAAGAGGTATAACAGTATAAGATGCTGAAGAACTTTCAATAGAAATATGATCTTGTTTCTCATTTATCTGTTCTTTTCTTGTACACAAACCTGAGTTAAACTTTTACAAAAAAAATATGATCCAATTAATTCTGAAGGTATTGGAAAATCAATATTCAGACATTTTTTTCTCCTACCAACAGCTGATGAACTCCTGACATACTTCATCAATCCCCAATGCTCTCATGCCAAACAGAAGCAATATGTTTTATTCAAAGTTCCAGGCTCGTTAACAGGGATTTGTTAACAGATAATGTTAGCAAGTGTAGGCTACATCCTTTCATAGAACATACTAAGCATTAGAAAATACTACATGGGCCATCCCATAACGACAGCTGGAGTAATGTCTGTGCTGAAGCCAGCTGCTGATGTAGCTTCTTATTAATTGGTGGTGAAAACTCCTGACTCTTTGATTTGAGTCAGTTACTTTTGAATAGCTATTCTTTTGATTTAACAGGTAATTTTGACATCTGTCTCAGCATATTGTCACTAATATCCTCATGTTAGCAAGTAAAATCCAAGATAGTCCCAAGTGTCTGCAAGCTAGTTTATTGGTATGCCGAGGCTATCTGAGCTCTACGAGTAAGTGACTCATCAAATGGAGTGATAAGGAATAACTCCTTCTGTTCCCTACATTTCTACAGCTAATACAATGTTGTTCTAGACATAGCAAGTTGAGATCCATAAATAATATTTCAAACTGAATATTAGGTAATACAGTAATACATGTCTACCAATACACAGAAAGGTCAAATGTGTAGCATCGATGTTCTTGTTACAATACAGTGCACTGCTGGGAATCTTGGCTCGTGGCACTCGTGTAACAAGGGTTAATTTGGCTTGTGTAAAATGATTGTTTTTAGCCTGACAAGAATAGTCAGGTGGAACTTTTGTCTTCTTTTTCTGTTTCTGTACATTCGTTTATGGGGGAGCAACATTCGCGACAAAAGACACGGTCCCGCCTAAACTCTTCCTCTTTTTTCTGATGTTCGGTGACGAAAGGTGGAAGAAAATAAAGACCTTCCAAAAGAGCAGCGGCGTGGTCTCCATTCGTTCTAACCTTAACACAACGCAGAGGTTTCATACCGGTTACACTCGTGATGTTTTTTTTGACACTTACGATCCACAAAAATATGCAGACCAATGCATGTTTTTACAGCAACACTCCATGACAATAGCAATAGCTCCCCCAGCAAGAAAAAAACAACCCCACCATACCACAACAACTGCTCAGGAACAGCTTGAGAAACAGGGCAAAGAGCCAAAAGCAAAGACCTGGCCTTCAAACTCCCAGATCCCAATTTGATGAAGATGCACTGGAAGACGATCAATCCACTGAGACCCAACGCTGTCCTGGGAAACAAAGGAGGAGTTGCCAGAATTCTTGTGCCAGATACCAAAGGACAACCCCATAGATCAGTGATACTCACTATTTTTTTTCTCAAGAGCCACATTGGCAGAGCAAAATCAAGGGAAGAACCACTTTTACGACAACATACCAAAGTCTCCTTTTGCAAATATGCATTTCTACATATAAAACATCCCACAAAAAAAGAAACAACACAGCCAATACATTTTAAATAAGACCACATTTACCTTAATACTGGGATGAGCGGAAGCTGGCGTACATGTCCTTGACTTTCTTCATGTTGTATTTGTAGTTTGTTATTGTAATCATAGTGAGACATTCAGGATGAGCATGGTTTTTGTGCTGCTTTTTGCCCTTTTTTAAATAAAAACTGATTCATTGTGCTGCATCTCGCGCTGGCTAAAGGAGCTAGCGTGCACTGCGGTCAGGTGTGATGGTGGTTTAAGCGGGCCGCGTTGCCAGGTTTAACAGAGCCCCCTTTAGGAAACACCATTAAGCCTTAATTAATACTTAATAAGAATACTTCATACTACAAAAACGCAAACTTAATAAAAATACTTAATACTGTGCAGTATTCGCTGTGTGTTATTTGAAAAAATGTATTGTTATTGTTACCATATTGTTATAAGCTACTATGCGAGTGCGAGCCGCCAATTAAAGCTTGAGGAGCCGCATAATGAGTATCTCTGCCATAGATCAAGTGTTCATTCTCTGAAGAGTTTCAGCAGGAAGACTATTTCACTTTACCATTCAGCCCCTCTACTTACACATAGAAAAGTATATATATGTATATATGGACACCTATTACGCCATACACTTGTATAATAGGGTAATTGTACATTATAATAGGCATCCATGTCAACTGCCTTATTTGCTTATTTTTCAAATATAAATATGCGTACATGCCACTGACTAAATTTGGGATATTCTTTTAATCTAATGTATTATGTGCATGGACCTAAACCAAGATGAACCACTAACAAGCTGTGCTCCCTGTCATTTTCATTTGTAAATATTTAACTGTATAGTGCAAAGCATGCCAATGCAGCTCAAGCTACTTCCTCACATCATAAAGTGTTTTTTTCGTCCCTCTGCCACACACTTATTGTTCCCATTGTCACCTCAGTCGCAAGCTCCTTATACATTTTCATTATATGCCGCTTAATTGACAAGTGTAATAAACTCTAATCTAGCCCTTGAATTCTTCCTCTAGACCTCATTACCATAGTCTCTCTCATGCTTCTCATCCCATTAAAAGGAGCAACAACTTTTAAATGCCTTTCCAAATTCAAACATTTTAGTACAGCAAGCCCCACGCAATCTTGTATGCTTTGGAGGCTGTTTACGAGCCTACACACCGTGACAGATGATGCAATATGAAATGTCAAAAATCTTTTTTTTCCCTTTGTTTTGCAGCGAGATAAAACCCTTTAAAGAGTTCATCTTCCTTGTTTACGCAGCTCGCTTCTCCAGACGGTGAGCTTTGTTTAAATAAAACATAACACATGCAGACAAGGTTGAGAGAATCAGTTACAATTCAAAAGAAAGTCAGAATGGGGAAAAAAAACCTCAGTAAGGGTATGAAAACAAAACTTTAAGGGTGTTCCAGCCACAAAGGAGCATTCTGAGTGCAACTCCTGTCAACTGAAAATGCAAAAATGAGGACACCATAATAGGATGACTGATGGATTGTCAACAGCTGTTTTGTGACATGCTGAGACTCTGTGAATTTCACGTGTGCAGGCAGGTGAGTGTTTGTGCTTTCCCCTGACCTGATCTGTTCAGCAGAAAAGTCTGGACCACATTGTCTGTTTCTTTTCCTGAAAATCTCTGGTGTTTGTATGTGAACACAGCTTTAGTGGCATCTGTGTAAGTTAGCTGTAAGGTAGCTAACTATTTCTTGCATAAGACCGGGAAAACCGGGAAAAAAACAAAGACTTAGCAGGATGGTGGATGTTTTTTAGTCTACATGGACAACAATCCCTACCCCGTGATCCCTGCTAAGGAAATTTCAGCTCAGGAAACTTCCCTTTACAAAAGTCCTCCACTCAGACAACCATGCAACATCACTAACATCACCTGCACTTTTTCCATGCACTAGACGGCATGATCGTCCACCTGAGATATCTTTTACTGCCGCTATAGTAATTTAAGCACTAACAGCTAACATTTACAGCTAAACTAACCAAACAATGTTAGCTTAGCTTGTTAATAAGCTAGTTTTAACCCCTTAATGCCTGAATTTATATAGCTGTATATAAAAAAATGTTTTGTGTGTGTTTTACCCCTTAAGTAGATGGTAAATAATGCTGAGATTATTAATTTCACTTTTGCCCAAAAAATAAATAGAAATTTTGGTATGTTGCTTATTTGCAACACCAGGCATCCTGGTCAATAATAAGATAACAACAACACAGTAATATAACAGTGAAAAAAAAAACGTTTTATTATTCACCCTTTTTTTTTTAACATATTTATTTATATAAAGGTTCCTAGGTCCGTAGTGAATATGGAGTCGGACTAACCGGCATTGGGGGAATAAAGATGCTATCTCAGCTGGTTGATTGAGTCAAACGGTTTGTAGCATATATGCGACAATAGGCGTTACTTTTACTGCAGTGTGATACGTTTGCATGTGTATTAAGTATTAATATACTAAGTTTTCAAACTAACTAATTCAAGCAAGCCACTGTGATTGATGGGCAATTCTGCAATTCAGCTTAATATGAAATGAAGGGATTGTTCAGTTCCTCCATACAGTTCCCATTGGCCTTTATACTGAGCATTTCTTGGCTTGTAACAGGTGAGAAGTGTAACACTTATAACGAAAGGATTCATTTCAGATAAGTTAGAGGTTTTGTATTCAGGTTTACTGTCATGGCCAATCAGCAGACTTAATGCAACAGAGCCATAATGAACTAAATTTACTTCACCTGTGCTTTCCTTGCTATAACCGCACAAAAATGTCGCTGTGGAACCGTTTGTCAGGTGAGCAAAAACGCAGCAAAAAAAAAAAGAGAAGAGTTTTCTGTTTCTGCTAGATATATGAATAGCCAAATATTTGCTTACAGATCAGCCATATAGACTTCATGAAATCACACATTTCATAGTTAGATCTTATGTCTATGTAGGTTAAAAAAAACAACTTCATCAATAAATAAAGAAACCAATGAAAAGAAAACACCAAAATAAGAATAAAAATGAATTATTTGATCAATAAATGTTGAAATAAATCAGAATACAACCTGAATAAATGCATAGAAAATCAAGTAATGACAAGTCAAACAAGCAAACTAGTTTATGTAATATCTTCAGCTTTTTTTAAAGCTCACTTGGCCCCTGTAACCGCCCTAATATTTAATACTTTGTGATATCTCCAGGGTGTTTTTCATGAAACTGTTGTTCATGTGTTTATGTATTTGCTCCTGTATTTCTGGTCTCGTTGTGTGTTCTTTGTTTTACGCTGCTGTCTTGGCCAGGTCACTCTTGGAAAAGAGGTTTTAATCTCAGTGTGTTTTTTCCTGGATAAATAAAATGATACATTACTATAACTGTAATATCACTGGATATTATCATTAATTCCTGGGTTTGAATCTCATTTAATTGTATAGTCTCAGCTATACAGTTTATTGTATAGCTGAGACAGATTTATGTCAAATGGCACGAATGAAGTTTCCAGCAAGTGAGAGGTTTGAGTGTTATTTAACTAGCTCATTTCTGTTCATTACTTCACATTCTGGCAGGAATTCATTATTTATTTATTTTCACCGTGTTGTGAGTCAAAAATCAAAGCAGCCTCGGAGAATCCAGTTCTTACACCAAATCGATCGATATGAAGCTTTAAGTGTAATAACTTTTAAATATCCATGTGTTTCTTTAAGGAATTCCCAAAAGGGACCAACTTTTAAATCACAATAGATATAAAGGAAAAATCGTGTTGTTTTCCAACTGTCGACGATGACTTTTTGCCAAAATACTGTATATTAGTCTCACCACCGCTTTAGCAAGAATTGCACTAGCAGGTAAAAAACCGATTGGAATATCTTTTCAACAGATGGATTTTTTTTTTTGAGTTAGTACAAGGAGGAAGGTTGTACACGGGACACAACTCTTCAGAAAATGTCTGTTTTAGAGACTTCTCGAATTTGACCGGATGAAGTAAAATGCTGCGAGATGCTGCTTTTGAGCCAAGTATCTTTCACTGCTGAATCACTGCTCAGAGAGTGGTGGTCGGCATCATTTCCACAGATGGATTAGTGAGAAGGTCATTGTTAGAATTCCTGCACTCAGAGTTGGAGGCAGACTGCAAACTAGCTGAAAATCTCCTCAGGGGCTTTGGGGCAGCAACTGGCCTGAATGTGGGATTGGACAGATGCCAACATGCAAGCAGGGTAAAACACTGAATTGTTTTGAACTAAAATGTTGAACTAAAAATAAATGGGAAACTAGCTTGTGCTTCCTTTGTGTCTGAATTGCATATTTAAAGATAATCCAAATTGGTTATTACCAAAAAGTACAAATTTTATCAGGACACAGTGGATCAGTGGATCTTCTAGTTAATGTGCCTCCTTGTTACTCAGCTTTGTTTTAATGTTAACTATACATTACTTTACTCTATAAAGTATAATAATGTTTCGTTCGAGTGGCAGGATGGCATCTCCTCCTCCTTGATAGACACACAGCTGTTGTAGCTCTGTTTGCAGGGTGTGGCCCTGCACATCCATGAGCAGGTGTTGGCCTTTGTCCCTGGCTGGATACTGATCTCCTGGTGCCGGTGTGGTGGGCTGCAGCAGTGAGAATTCTGAGAATTTGTGTTGCATGTGTTTGATGTTTTAGTTCTTTAACCCAATTCAGAACTCATGTGCTGTTTTAATTGTCTGCTGTGCTCATAAATTCTGGCCATATGTTTCTTGAGCTGGGGCTGGTGGAGGGGTAGCGACCTGCTCTTTGGATGATGGTCCTGCCTCAAGTTTTGCAACTACTTTTACATTTTATTACAGAAAACTGCCGTTTCTTTTAAAGAAGAGTTCAAATAAAAGATTTTATGTAAATAAAGACTTTGCACTCTGTTGGTGGTCTTTCCAACCTGTGTGCTTTACTCTCATCTTTAATAATCTTGGGGGTGGAAATGTAGCCTCCATGTGGCGTTGTCAGATAACCTTCACTTTTAAACGGTACCATTTGTAGCTGAAAGAAAACCTAAATTCCCTTTATAAGCCCCTCTCCTGCAACTTTACTATAGGCTTCTACACTTTACTCAGTAAAGTTTTATGAAAAAATGTTCAACTGGTATGACTTGGCTGGAGGTAATGGCTGTGTTCGAAACCGCCTACTTCTCCTACTACTCCCACTACTCCCACTACTACTAACTTTAACTTTTTTAAGTTCCCGGATGCATACTAGATTCTCCGAAATGTTGGGTATGCATCATGAGGTTACTACTCATACTCAAACTACCCAGGATGCAACGTAACGTGACGTCGCCGATCGTCATTTCCTGTCAAAACGGCAGTTTCAAGCTATCTACAACGAGGGTAGGTTCACTTCCTGTTTTCAAAACAAAAGCACCAATTGTACCATCATGGCTTTCCCTATGATAAAAGGCAACGGGTATTTTATTTTGTGAAAATAACCAGAAGTGCGTTGCTCACTGCGGCTAGCTTTAGTAGAGCCGAATTCATGGGAACAAAGTTGTAAATAGTTGGTATTTTGTCAGGTTTTCAACACCTTTGGGGTCTAAACGACTACTTTCTCGCCTGAAAATGTTTCAAATGTTGCTAAAGTTATATATTTACAGAATTTAGAGCTTAAGCGAAATCAGCTTCAGGCCGGCTGATGTCGGCTCGGGCAGGAGCGAAATGCACTGTGTGTGAACGCTCTGCATACTGTCTGATTGAATGAGTATGCCGTTTGCAAGTAGCCCATGACTCCTCCTTCTCGCCTCCAGTGGCGGCTCCTGACATTTTTTTAGGTAGTGCAATTTCCAGTCTGTGAAAGCTGCATCAGAGTGTGCTGTGCGAAGCTGAACCGATTGCACTGATGCAAACCTGTTATGTTCCCACGCAGGAAATAAAATGTCCAATCATCCAGAAACTCCTTGTCTTCCTTAAATAAACACAACGCAGAGTCGAGGGGTTATTTGGTCTTCCAAATAACCAAAGTGACTGCAATTTCCCCCCGTTATGTCCATAAGTACCATAAAAGTCCATAGGACTGAGGTATATTTGTCTAGGTAGCATAATTTATTGTAATAATTTTAAATAATTTTTTGTTATTTTTTGCATAATTTGCCAATCAGTTAATATTACACCTTAACCATTATTTATTTATTTTCCTCATATTGTTCCAGGATTCTATGAAATAAGTAAACACATAAGCTCTTAATGATAAGATTCATTCAATTTTCATTCTAAAGAATGTAATTAAAATGACAACATATAAATCCAAGTCAAGTGTTTATTGAAGTTTTGGAAAATATGACTTAGAAAAGGATAACCAGTTGTCAAACATGGTTAAGTGCAGCTTACTTATGTGAGATTTCTCTCTTTTTTAAATATAATACTGCACCATTAACAATGAATGTGTCATTATACATTCTGCTATCATTGTCAACATTATATAAAAGATTTAAATCATTACAAGTCAATGACTGAGCACAAAAGGGTAAGTTATTCAGCTACATCAAATACTACCTGGAAAAATAGCAGGGTTGGTGGAGCCCTGGGTTTCATCTTTGCCTCGCAAGGCGAGCCCGAAAATCCTGCAAAATTCTTCCAGACTTCCTTCTCCGCATTAGTACGACGATGACTAAAGGGTACTTCTGTCAGAAACACTACCGTATTGTTGCACTCGACACTCGCCATCTTCTTCATAGAATGTTTTTTTTTTTTTTTCTTTATTGAAAACCACAATGTTACAGCAACAAGTAGAATGTTCATGGTCCCGCGCAACAGACATATGACGAAAGCACGTTGTGCGTCGTTTGTGCGAGCACATAAACCCTCATAGAAAATGCATTGGGAGCAGGATTTTTGAAAAAAACCGAGGTCCCATTCATGTCAATGGGAGCTTCCTGGTGCAAATTCGACCCTGACAGAAATCGCACAAAATGGGCGTAGCAACACCAGGCGCGACCTTAATCTGATTGGACAATGACATATACAACCAGTTTGCCTACAGTAGATCAGTCCCACTTTAGCAACTAGATAAAAAAAAAAAAAAAACTCCGTGTTTGGTAGTGCGTCGCACAAATCGCCCCTATGGAGGAGCCGCCACTGCTCGCCTCCTCTACTCATGTCTGATACAACAGCAACCTTAACACCCCGTCCTGATATACAGCGAGCGAAACAACGACGAAATGTCGCGCAAGGGTGTCCTGATAAGCAGTGACCATTTTGTCGCGAGTGATTCTATTGATTCAGAATCCAAACCAATCCAAATCAAATTCTCCTCGTCCATTCTTCGCTGAGCGCTGCTAACTTGTTGCTAACTAGCTTGTCAACCGGAAACAGCGTGTTCAAGCAGTAAGAAGTGTTAAGGGGCGGGACGCCGCCGCAAAATGTCGTCCAGATAGAGACAGCGCGGGCGTTTTTTTTTTTAGGGGTAGGCGGCATTGCTGGACAGAGTGACTTTGCTTGCGGCATGTCAGGACAGGCTCATTGAAAAGTTCTAATTACTTTTTATCGCTCGCTCGCGTCACTGTTGCGTTGCTGTATGTCAGGACGGGGTGTTACTCTGCTAAAAATAAATTCCAGCAAAGTTACACACCTGTTTCCTAACTGTCCTATGCATGATTACGTGCTGTTGACAGTACATGTACCCAGATATCCATATCTACCCAGTTGGTAGCACAATTTGACCAGTATACTACTGACAAAACTAGCATTTGAAAGTTAGTCAGTACTTGCCAAGATAACCTCAGCCCGTAGGTTTGTAGCTTTGATGCTACCTTAGGGAATATGTTTTAATGTCACAGGACGACTTGTCTGTAGTTAAGTTTTTTTCACATTCAATACATAAAAACAGCAGGATGAAAACAATGTTGATTAGAACAAAGCTAAAGTATTACAACAAAAAAAAGTGTTACGCTTTGGAGAGGTGGAGGACTTGGCATATGAATAAAGGTGAATGACACTGAGTGTAATATAAAAAGGTTTAGCAAAATGATGTTCTAAAGAAATGATCTGACTTAAGTGCACACGGAGCTGTTCTCAAACGTAGCATATCATAGCACCCTCTTTGCCTACAGTTCTGGCCAGAGTTTTTTTCTGATCACCCAGCCCTGAGTAGTCACATATAAGTAGTGGATGATTTCCTATTCAATTTTTCTCATACATTACATTGAAACACAGCTTTTTACCCTCCCTGGACCTATGACAAAGAGACAGCTAATGCTAGCTCTGACTCCAATTTTTCTATGCACAGCCACTGAGAAAGTGAAGTTGACGTCAGGCTGCACTGAAGTTGGTGAAATTATTTTTGTTTGTGCATAATGTTGGAAGGATACCATTAGTACAAAGGCTGTCTTTAACTGCATGCAAACCTTCAGGATAATGATTTTATGCTGTCCATTGTACAGATCTATGTTGTCTCTTATTCCTTGGCAGTGCAATTTTTTTTTTCTTGGTAAGAAGCTTTATCTCTCTCTTTTTCCATTTTCAACAACAAATATGATCATTTTGAACAATTTCATAGCCAAACTAAACCAAAGCCAACCAGACGGCAAAGATGGAAGATGGGGCTCCCTTATCATAATGCAAACCATTGTAACGTGCCCTCACATTCTCTGCTTTCGCATTTTATTCAAAAGCAGAATCCAAACTTAACTGAACAATTGTGTCAGTGTTCATAGGCTCTACTTGCACAAGTTAACCAATCAGCGACATGTTGTAGACAAAGTTTCACCAACAATGTCCAAGAAAGGTTTATACCTGTTTTTTTTTTCAAAATAATGCAATAGTAATTATTTTCTTAAAATGTAAAGATAATTCAAATTATACTTATAATAATAAGAACAATAACAAGATATACATCCAAATCCTAACACTTGACTCAGTTACTCCATTTTATGTGACACATGGTAAATATCACGACACCTCTCACCTGAGAGCACAGTAAATATGGCAGCGAAGGCGTTGAGCTTGAGGCCATCGATGACGTTACCAAAGTGACACACTTCCAGAGACATGAGGATGCCCCCAGTGGCCAGCAGAAGGATGTACAGGCACTCTGCCACGATGCAGAGCCACAGCACTCCTGCAAAGACAGTTTGGTAAAGCAACAGCAAAGAGGAAGAATACAAAGAGGCATCCATGTCGCAACGATGGTTGGGAAAACGATGTGAGTTTGATGAGGTGAAATGCAAGGGTGAGAAGAGAGATAAGCTTTAGCTACGGTGAAGGACGAGGGCAGGGGTGGAAAAGAGGGAGGAGGGGGAGGAATAATGAGTAAAGAAAGGTCTATCAGTTCCCCCATAGCCCATATTATTAACCTTCACAGGGAGATAAAGGCTATACAGTGAGATATATTAAGAGACACAACATCCTGAGAAAGGTCTGTGTGGATGGTAGAAGGAAATATCGGCAGATTTAAATGTAAGCTGCAGTGAAATTGCTCACATCACCCAAGGGCAGGAAGTTATTGTGTGGTTAATTAATAACAGGTTGTGTAATAGATGTAATATGCTTGTCACCGAAAGTATCCCATTGTGATTTCCTGAATAGAGTTACATCCTTCAGCTAAATGGAATGTCACACTTTAATAAAACATCTCTTTACATGAATTTGAAGTGGGCTCGTGGAAAGGCTTAGGAAATGTTCTGAGTGCATATTTAAGGCATTACAATTATATGCAAACAGGAACATATGACAAATGCTTTCCTTTTATAGCTCTTCAATAGTTGTACTACTTTATTATTGATATGATACCAGTACGTTGTAGAGTGAAGAGAGAAATTAAACTAGCAAATCTCTTGCTTGGAGGTCGACCATTTAATACTGTCCACAATACCAAGTCATGTCCCTGGTGGTGTAGTGGTCAGGATTCGGTGCTCTCACTGTTGTGGCCTGAGTTTGATTCCCGGTCAGGGAACTTTTCTTTCGTTAAATAATTTAGTTTCTTTAATTCCCCCCTGTCATGGCTTCTTGACAGCCACCCTTCCATGGAGACTATTTCTGATGAGGCTTGGGTCAACAGTAGATGGATCAGCTGAAGGCCCTGTTGCAGGTCTTTGCTGAATTTTTTGCGATTTTTATAGGGTCTCAAAAGTTCTTACAGAAATCAACTGCCTTTTTCAAACATTATTGTTGGTGCTTTCCCTCTGAATGTGATCTGAAGGATCATCTTCTAGATGGGGAAACATGATTTATGCACATAAACAGCCTGCTTAGTTAAATATGGCTTTGGTTTTCAAAAATAAATCCTTCATTATCATTGTTATGGTAGTTATAAACAGCAGTTTCTGCTTTGTTGGCCCCTCCATCCACCCAAAGCTCCTCCTAATGCAAACTTTATCGTTTTATAACTACTTTACTACTATATTCTTCTTTACCTGTTATAACTATTATGGCCACTAGAGGCTGCTGTCAATATGAAATGTATGTTGAGAAAATAAAGCAAAAAATATTTTCATCTTTGCTGCTTGATTTAGGAATTTGTTCTCTGTAGTTCGGGGCCATGTGTTGTGAATGTGGACTTCCGTTATCTACTGTAATTACCCATTAACTAAGAAGCAACCCATTGTCAATGACACACCAGTTTTTTTCCAGACCATTTTAAACAACAACATCCAAAAAGATTGTGACATTTTGGTCTTCCAGACCTCCGGACTGTTTTCCTCTTTGTACCAGTCCACCTTAAACGAGCTTACGTCCAGAAAATGTTGCTGGATGTTGTTTTTAAATGTTTTTTCTTTGTATGGTTCAGTTTAAACCTTTTTACAGATGTTGAAAAAATAGATTCATCAGGCAAAAAACAGCAGCTTTTCAGACCAAACAAAAGAGCCCGCATGAGAACAATGCTTGGCTGTTTGCACAGGGGATGCAGCAGGAAGCAGGTCTCAGCAAAGCAGAAGAGCCGAGGGAACTGATTTGCTGCCAGATGAAGATATAAAAGTGATCGATTTTAAAGAACACATCTGTACTTATTTCCCAGCGGTGCAAACAATTACTCCCAGAGATTTGTAATATCCCCAAGAGCCAATCATTTGTGTTAGGCTAAAGTATTTTAAACCCATTAGAAAAAGAAACATCGATAAGAGGGGAATTATCATAATCTTGCCAGTGATGCTTGGAATGAATTGCTGGCTTGAATATAAAAAATGAAATATATGCAGCACCCGGCCAAAATATACTTTTTAACAAGAGTCTGAACATGGATAAAAACAACTTCAAAAATCTTTGAAGCTGATTGCCCTAAAACTTTAACCGGATGTTTATCATTACAAGCATAATTTAGATGCATCAACCAACAGATCTAACTGAAAAAATTAGCTTTGTCTGACTGTGCTTGGTGCCTTTTCTCAGCCTCTTATGATTCCTGAATCATTGTTCTGCACTTTTTTCACATGACTGACATTTTTTTTCTTTGTTTATATACAACATCTTATAAAAGAGATTCTTACCTCTTTCATTAGGCGGTGCGACATATATGAAACTTCTGCATTTCTCACCTGAAAAAGAAAGTAAATGAGACATTTAAGTGACACGCAGTGACTGCAGGCACCACTGTAACATTCTGATAAGTTCATCTGTATCCCATCATATTCTCAGACTGATGTTAGGAGCTACAGGCAGACTCTCTGAAACAGGGATAAAGATGCTATGTAGATTTTAAAGGTAAAAAAAAACATAGTCTGATCCAATCTGTGAAGGGATTTCCTTTCTGAGTTTGTGCAGTGCAACAAATTCTATCCTCCCATCAGTGAAAATCTGCTGGGCTATAACCTTACAGTCAACACAACAAATGCCTTATGGCACCCTGAAGACAAAAACTAAACTCTGTAGCCTAATATATTGTTGACATGCAGCGTATGCAGGCAATAGCTGGCTTTTCTGCAGCTGACCTGTAAATCATCTGAGCAGGTTCCACAAGAGTGAAGAAAATGAACTCACACGCAGTGTGCCTGCAACCTTGCTTTTATGGGGGCATTAAAACCAAGGCGCACGGATTTCTCAGATAGTGACTCATACTTTGTCAGCTGGTGTCAGTTTTTCAAATAGTATTAGAATTTATTACTGAAAAAACCCGACGCATTTTTACGGAAGAGTATTAGGGCCAGGCATAAGAAAAAAATATTTATATTTTGCCTGTCGAGATTAAAGTCGAAATGTCGAAAATAAAGTAATTAGATGATGGACCAGAGGAGTTGACTTTTTTTCTCGAAAATTCGACTTTATTCTCCACATTTCGACTTTAATCTCGACAGGCAAAATATTATTATTTTTTCTTATGCCTGGCCCTAATACTCTTCCGTACATTTTGGACATACAAGGACCAAACTAAAGTTCTGTAACCTATATGATTTGGATGACCACAAAACGTCAACACTGAGGAGAAGATTGGAAGTGTTTGGTAATTGAAGAAAAAAAACCTAATTAATTAATACATGAATCTCGGTCCTGAAAAAAGAAGGAAAAAAAGAAAAACGAAGCTGGGATTTTTTTTTTTTCAGTGGTAAATAGACCAACGTTCCTTTCTCCGCGCGCACTGTCCGCGCGCCGCTGTGCGCTCCATCCCTCCAGTCGGTGCCCGCACAAACTTACCGGTCATGTTGACGTTCTGCTCGCAGGAGAACCAGATGCCGGTGTGAAACTTCCTCATCACGTACTTATCCTCCCCGGTCTCCCAGATGTACTGGACCAGCCGCGTGTCGTTGATGTTGGAGCTGTTGAACATGATGCAGAACGCCTGCTTGGTGGTGACCGGGCCGGTGCAGAAGGGTTTCACCACTTTGCGCAGCCCCTCGCACCAGTAGCTGGTGGTGAGCGCCGACACGGCCAGAAACAAGGCGAGGAAGTTCAAGGTGAGAGCCAGAGAGGCTCTCCGCCGCCGGTCTATCCCCATGACAGCAGCCGGAGTGACGACACTTAACTTAACCCCCCCCCCACCTCCACCGTGTATGAAACCGGATTCAGGCGACTTCTCCTCCTCAAATCCTCATAATCCGGTTATCCCGTTAATATTTCCGCAGCTAATTAACGCAGCGTGTCTAGCTTAGATGGTGCGCCTTGCACATCTGCTCCTTCAATGCAGCTCACTCTCATTTTATTTCCCACCCGCCCACTTATGCACTCCACCCTCTCACTCAGCAAACACACACACACACACACACACACACACACACACACACACCACCTCTCAGCATCATGCAAAGAGGTAGATGAGTAGCAGAGTGTGTACCTCCATGGGCCCTTATTAAAAATAACATTTACTATCATTACAGTTTTGTCATTGGCCATTTTTCATAGTCTCTAATCCTGCACTTATTTTTCAGGAATGTTTAGGCCTCAGTAGCTACACGAAAACAATGACCTCCCTGGAAGCCACCAATTACTCTCTTTAGATAAGAAAAACAACAAAAACGCTGGGCTTTCTCCTTTTGTGATGGACCCAACTTCCTGTAAATGGTCAGAAAGTTGAATCCAGACAAAGACTACCTCTGGTCTGGAAGAAGTTCCACACCGGGGTTTTTGGTTCAGATCAAGCTGAAAATTCTGGACCAAGTGAGTGAGACCTGAAAGCAAAGCACTCTTAAAGTAAATGTTATGTCACTGGGAACACTGGGAACCGGTTCTTGTTGAGAACCGGTTCCCAGTGTTTCAATTCCTTGGAATCGTTTGGCGATTTTGCAAACGATTCCCTTATCGATTCCAGTGGGCGCGAATGACGTCACCACACAACGTTGCATGGCGAGTCCAGTGCAGCCAGCAGCCAACAGTAAACATGGCGCCCAAGCGATACAAACGCTCGAAAGTTTGATTACACATCCCTAAAAGAGACGACAACAGGGCAACTTGCAAAGTGAATATTTCACCAAAGGGAGGAAATACTACCAACATGCAATAACTATGAATGAATGATTAACGTCGGTGAATCTGAACCCAGCAACGTTAGCAACGTTAGCATGTCCTCGGCTAACACTGCAGGTAACTAACTAACAAACAAACACTGCCTATCATGTTAGCACCATTTGCCTCATTGTAAAACCTGCTGTTAGTAACGGTTAAGGTTAAATGAATGCCTTCTCAGGGATTCCATTTAGATGAAATCATGAGAGACAGAGCCTGACTGGCTCAGAGCCAGAGGCTGGTGGTACTACCCCCAGTTCACCTCTACCTCCAGCTTCTCCTTTCACCAGAGCAGGGAAGAGTTAAATTACCCAGGCCATGATAGACCAATGTGGACCTCACCGTTGTTGGGTTTGTAAGGTCATGACTCGTGTTACTTCTAAACTAAACAAAGTTGATGCTAATCGACCGGTTTGTTGTCCTTTTTCTCCAAATGAGAATCGATAAGGGAACCGATAAAGAACCGAATCGTTAAACAGAATCAAAAATGGAATAGGAATCGTAAAAATCTTTCCCAATCGAAAAAATTCCCATCCCTACTCTTTGCCTAACATTTAAACCAACAAAATTGGTTGCAGAGCCACTTAGAGGCACATAGGAAAGGTGGCATTTTATTTAAAGGTAAGCATAATGTATTTGTCTGTGTGTTTGATGACCTTTCATGCTCTGACAAAAAAGCTGACACATTTTTTTCCTTTAGACCAGTGCGGTGGTCCGAGCGGTGCATCACTGTGCATCAATTGTGGAGAAAGGTTCTTGTGCAATAAAACACTTACAAAAAATAAAATGAAAAGACATTTGAAAGTTTGTTTTGTGTCTACTGTTTTCTCCTGTAACAGAGGTTATTGGCTATCTGGATCAGGTATAATTCACTTATTACACTTCACAATATTAATAGAATGTTATTAGAATATATAATATAATATTAGACTTGTAAACACACAGATATGCCTATATAAAAGAATTGAGTAAATCACTATGTACCTCCCCATGAGCTGTCACCTTACCGTCGTGGGGGGATTTGCGTGCCCCAATGAGTCTGGGAGCTATGTCTGGGGCTTTAAGCCCCTGGTAGGGTCACCCATGGCAAACAGATCCTAGATGAGGGACCAGACAAAGAACAGCTCATAAAACCCCTATGATGATGGACAATGTTGGACACCGTATTCCCTTGCCCGGACGCGGGTCACTGGGGCCTCCCCCTGGAGCCAGGCCCAGGGGTGGGGCCCGCCGGCAAGCGCCTGGTGGCCGGGTCTGTGCCCGTGGGGCTCGGTCGGGCACAGCCCGAAGAAATTACACGGGTCCCCCTTCTGACGGGCTCACCAACCGTGGGAGGGGCCATGGGGGTCGGGTGCAGTGTGAGCTGGGCGGCAGCCGAAGGCAGAGACCTTGGCGGTCTGATCCTCGGCTACTGAAGCTGGCTCTTGGGACGTGGAACGTCACCTCTCTGCTGGGGAAGGAGCCTGAGCTGGTGCGCGAGGCTGAGCGGTTCCGGCTAGATATAGTTGGACTCACCTCGACATATGGCTTGGGCTCTGGAACCAGCCTCCTCGAGAGGGGTTGGACTCTCTTCCACTCGGGAGTTGCCCACGGTGAGAGGCGTAGAGCAGGTGTGGGCATATTTATTGCCCCCCGGCTGTGCGCCTGTACATTGGGGTTTACCCCGGTAGACGAGAGGGTAGCCTCCCTCCTCCTTAGGGTGGGGGGGCGGGTCCTGACTGTTGTTTGTGCTTATGCACGAACAGCAGTTCAGAGTACCCACCCTTTTTGGAGTCCCTGGAGGAGGCACTGGAGAGTGCTCCTCCGGGAGACTCCCTCGTCCTGCTGGGGGACTTTAATGCTCACGTTGGCAATGACAGTGAGACCTGGAGGTGCGTGATTGGGAGGAACGCCCCCCCCGATCTGAATCAGAGTGGTGTTTTGTTGTTGGACTTCTGTGCTTGTCATGGACTGTCCATAACGAACACCATGTTCAGGCATAAGGGTGTCCATATGTGCACTTGGCACCAGGACACCCTAGGCCGCAGCTCGATGATCGACTTTGTGGTCGTATCGTCGGACTTGCGGCCGTATGTCCTGGACACTCGAGTGAAGAGAGGGGCGGAGCTGTCAACTGATCACCACCTGGTGGTGAGTTGGCTCCGCTGGTGGGGGAGGAAGCCGATCAGACCTGGCAGGCCCAAACGTATTGTGAGGGTCTGTTGGGAACGGCTGGCGGAATCCCCTGTAAGGAGGAGTTTCAACTCCCATCTCCGGCAGAGCTTTAATCATGTCCCGGGGGAGGTGGGGGACATTGAGCCCGAATGGGCCATGTTCCGTGCCTCCATTGTTGACCGGAGCTGTGGCCGTAAGGTGGTCGGTGCCTGTCGTGGCGGCAACCCCCGAACCCGCTGGTGGACACCAGTGGTGAGGGAAGCCGTCAAGCTGAAGAAGGAGTCCTATCGGGCCTTTTTGGCCAGTGGGACTCTGGAAGCAGCTGATGGGTACCGACAGGCCAAGCGGAACGCGGCCTCGGCGGTTGCTGAGGCAAAAACTCGGGCTTGGGAGGAGCTCGGGGAGGCCATGGAGAACGACGGCCCCGAAGAGATTCTGGTCCACCATCCGGCGGCTCAGGGGGGGAAGCGGTGCACCGTCAACACCGTGTATGGTGAGGGCGGGGCTCTGCTGACCTCAACTAGGGACGTCGTGAGTCGGTGGGGGGAATACTTCGAGGGCCTCCTCAATCCTACCGACACGCCTTCCGATGAGGAAGCAGAGTTGGGGAGCTCGGACGTGGGGCCTCCCATTTCTGGGGCTGAGGTTGCCGAGGTGGTTAAAAAACTCCTCGTGGCAAGGCCCCGGGGGTGGATGAGGTACGTCCTGAGTTCCTCAAGGCTCTGGATGTTGTAGGGCTGTCTTGGTTGACACGCCTCTGCAGCATCGCGTGCAGATCGGGGTGGTGGTCCCCCTCTTTAAAAAGAGGGACCGGAGGGTGTGTTCCAACTATAGGGGGATCACACTCCTCAGCCTCCCTGGTAAGGTCTATTCGGGGGTACTGGAGAGGAGGATCCGCCGGATAGTCGAATCTCGGATTCAGGAGGTGCAGTGTGGTTTTCGTCCTGGCCGTGGAACAGTGGACCAGCTCTATACCCTCGGCAGGATCCTGGAGGGTGCATGGGAGTTTGCCCAACCGGTCTACATGTGTTTTGTGGACTTGGAGAAAGCGTTCGACCGTGTCCCTCTGGGACTCTTGTGGGGGGTGCTCCGGGAGTATGGAGACTCCTTGATATGGGCTGTTCGGTCTCTGTATGACCGGTGTCAGAGTTTGGTCCGCATTGCCGGCAGTAAGTCGGACATGTTTCCTGTGAGGGTTGGACTCCGTCAGGGCTGCCCTTTGTCACCGATTTTGTTCATAATTTTTATGGACAGAATTTCTAGGCGCAGCCAGGGCGTTGAGGGGGTCCGTTTTGGCGACCTCAGAATCGGGTCTCTGCTTTTTGCGGACGACGCGGTTCTGTTGGCGTCGTCGGGCCGTGACCTTCAGCTCTCACTGGAGCGGTTCACAGCCGAGTGTGAAGCGGCTGGGATGAGAATCAGCACCTCCAAATCTGAGACCATGGTCCTCAGCCGGAAAAGGGTGGAATGCCCTCTCCGGGTCGGGAATGAGATCCTTCCCCAAGTGGAGGAGTTCAAGTATCTCGGGGTCTTGTTCACGAGTGAGGGACGAATGGAGCAGGAGATTGACAAACGGATCGGTGCGGCGTCTGCAGTGATGCGGGCTCTGCACCGGCCTGTCGTGGTGAAGAAGGAGCTGAGCCAGAAGGTGAAGCTCTCGATTTACCGGTCAATCTATGTTCCTACCCTCACCTATGGTCACGAGCTGTGGGTAGTGACCGAAAGAACGAGATCGCGAATACAAGCGGCCGAAATGAGTTTCCTCCGCAGGGTGTCTGGGCTCTCCCTTAGAGATAGGGTGAGAAGCTCGGTCATCCGGGAGGGGCTCGGAGTAGAACCGCTGCTCCTCCGCATCGAGAGGAGTCAGATGAGGTGGCTCGGGCCTCCCTGGTGAGGTGTTCCGGGCCCGTCCCACTGGGAGGAGGCCCCGGGGAAGACCCAGGACACGTTGGAGAGACTATGTCTCTCGGCTGGCCTGGGAACGCCTCGGGGTCCCCCCAGAAGAGCTGGAGGAAGTGGCCGGGGACAGGGACGTCTGGGTTTCTCTGCTCAAGCTGCTGCCCCCGTGACCCGATCCCCGGACAAGCGGAAGATAATGGATGGATGGATGGATGGATGGATGGATGGAATATGTAAATGCAAAGGGTCCTGACAGACAAATCAAAAAATACAACGGATTGACACTGTCTCGATTATTTTATAAATAATTATGATTACAATGAATTGAATTCCAATTGGCTTGAATTAGACTTTATTATTTAAGTGCCTTGAGAGTGCCTTGAGAGGACCTTTGTTGTATTTGGCGCTATATAAATAAAAATTAATTGAATTGAAAATGAATTTTGTGATTTCACCGTTGTGATTTGCACTTCAGGGCCAACGTACAGACCTCATTCTACATGACTTCCAGCAGCGTGGCTTCAGACACACAGAGGGTGCTTGACTTGCCTGCAGTCCACATCTCTCTCCTATTGAAAATGTATGGAGCATCGTGAGGAGGAGAATCAAACAACAACCTACTGTTGATCAGATGAAATTGTATATTCAGTTAGATTTGACCAAGATTCTTCTGAAAAACTGCAACAGTTAGTACCTTTAGTTCCCAAATAATAGAAATGTCAGTTAAAAGGAATAACCGTACATGCTTGTGTTGCTGAAATCTCTGCTGTTACTTGAATGTTCAGTACGTCAGTTGACACTGCAGCTATGAAACCAGGATTTAGTTTGAGCAGGACAACAGTTTGGAAAGGCTTTAAGTGACCTCAAGTTGACACGTCGGGCTGGTTTTCAGTCACAGTTTCTGACATCCACCAAAAGAAACTGAACGATATGTGAATGAGAGTTTTATTTTTATTCTTTGTTGCTATGGGCTGCTTCTTCTTTGGAGCAGTGCGAGTCTAACTGAACCTGCACATGTTTAAGCATTGCAACTCCTAACCATATTACCTGGGTGGGATTGTGTGGGTTTGAGAGGCTCGGTTTTGGATGATTTCGATTGGCCTAAAATGTTCACATGTAGTGGGTTTTTGGTCGGACTACCACAATAATCATTTATTTTCTAGTGTCAGATAAACATACTCAGTGCAAATAATTTCCTTTGTACTCATGATTATGAATCATTAATAGTGGTGGGCCGTTATCGGCGTTAACGTGCTGCGATAATTTGAGAGTCTTATCGGGCGATATAAAAAATATCGCCGTTAATCTATTCTCGAAGTTGGGTTGGGAACTGGGTCAAAATAGGTAAGCAAACTGTGATGACTTTTACCAAACTTTATATCACTTTATATCAAACACAGTCCGGCCAACGCAGACGAGCTGAAAGTCCAGCAAACCTCCCTTGGGCAAGTTCAGGAGCCGCTCGTGCAAGATGTTCCAACACGGTGGAATTCCACCCTCGAGATGATCAAGCGCGTGTGGCGCAACAGAGACGCACTGCACACAACGCAACAGCAGCACCACCTGGCCCTCCCAACAAGTGCTGAATATGAGAAGTTGGCGAAGCTAGAGAAACTGCTGGAGCCATGCATGTGAATAAGCTGGTCTGCCTGCTGCGTGTACACCAAGAGCGACCTCGCTGGAGAAGCTTCGCTTGAGAATTTGCTTTGGTAGCTTTGGTAGCTCGTGACGTCACATTTAGAATGTTAAATTCTTAAAGGCCCCGCGGCTGTGCAGCACCCCCGCGAGAAAAAAACATGAGGAAAGTGAGGGCAGGGACACGAATAAGCGTGTTGTTATTTACAATTTGTTATTCAAGATATACATCACGTTACAAATGATGTAAAACTACATTAGGTACACCTGAGAAGAGCAGGAATAGCAGAGGCAGCTGTGAAAAAGAAACTAAATTCGAAATAAAATCCGAAATAAATCAGAAATAAAACTTAATTGCAGTGAGAAAGGTATGCGAGGGGTTACTACACTATTGTATTGAAGCACTCGACACGGCAATTGCAACAGTCTCAGGATTAAACGACTATTGTTTGGATAGGAAGCAAAGTTTACACGTCTGTTTCCGCGAACCCCGCGGATTACCGGACCCCTGAATGAGCCATTTTAATCTAGATTAATCTAGATTAATTTCAAGATTTCAGTGAGATTAATCTAGATTAAAAAAATTAATCTATGCCCACCACTAATCATTAATAATAAAAACAATACATTTCTAAGTCGTTTTTGCACTCTCTAACAAGCAAAGCTCAAGATATTTTATTTTAATGATCTGCTTTTTTACTTCTCAGCCTGCACCCTGTGCTGCTGTAACATGCATTACATGTGTCTGCACCTATAAGAGAACATCATCACCAGTTTAGCATTTAGGTAAACTTTAGAGAAGTGAGACAACACAAATTTTAGAATTTTTCTTGCAGAAATTCTTGTTTTCTTGTGGTATAAATCATACAGACAAAACCATTCATATAAATCTGTGTATATAAATCTAATATTATGACATATGTTGGGGAAATGGAGAAGAATTGATCCAATAAACCATCAATAGTATTGAGACAAGGTAGCTAGCTTTGGGGTTGGCCGACCTCTCCTCACAATCTTTAGCTTTTCTGGACTTTTAAGCATTTCCAAAACCAAATCAATTCCGCCCTCTCTGTCAGTCATTGTGGGTGTAAAACATCCTGTCTCAAATGTATTGTGTGCAGATCGCTGTAAACTTGTTGTGCTTTTCGAACTAGGCGGTAATAGTTTTGCTCTGACCTTCCAATCAGGGGAAGGAAAAATGCTGACGTTATTGTGAGGATTAGATTGACCCTGGAACCACATAGAGGCTGAAATCTGATTGGACAAAAAAAACCTAACATACACATACTGGAAGCAGTGCAGCCAGGAGAATATTGGAATTTAGGTTGTAAATAGGTCAGTGATTCTTATAGTGTTTAGGCCAGCAGAGAAGGCCTCACTGGCCATGGCGGCCCACCACTGATTAAAAGATGTTATGTACTGTATATTTGAGTAAACGAAGAATTCCCTTCCTGGTGATCTTTTACACTACAGGTGTGACATAAAATCCAAAAGGCTGAGCGGTTGCAAACACGTACACCTTTCCCTCTTGAACATGTGATTTATTTTTTGGAGCTATCACATTTTTGACCTTCTACAGCTGCAGCTCCCATGAAAGAAGAGGGGAACTAACTGCAGACAGCAAAACTGTATCGCTCCCCCAACAGACGGATAGCACCTTTGTCTGACTGCTCTGCTGCTATCGGCTCATTGTGGGTAGGACAGCTTTCTGTCAGTCAGAGACGCACAGGGAGGCGATGAGGGGAGTTACACTGAGAATATCCAGAGTCCTGAGTCACTGTTCATGATGGCTTTTATATCTGAAATGTTCTTTTTATATGTGCACAGGGTTTGCTCGT
Source organism: Odontesthes bonariensis (assembly GCF_027942865.1). Taxonomy (NCBI): domain Eukaryota; kingdom Metazoa; phylum Chordata; class Actinopteri; order Atheriniformes; family Atherinopsidae; genus Odontesthes; species Odontesthes bonariensis. The sequence goes on along the minus strand of NC_134528.1, from coordinate 28,820,462 downwards.
CTGAAGGTTTTCAGCACTTTGGGATGTTCGTTAGTAATTTTGTCTGCCTGAGCAAAGCAGTGTGCTGAAGAAATGCAAATGTTTGTCCTGTGAGATTAAAATTCATGATCCTCTCCTTCAGCTGTCATTCTTCTGACCTATGCCCCCCCCCCCCCCCCCCACACACACACACACATATACACTGAATCAGTGCAGCAGTTTAATGCTGTTGTATTCCCAGAAGCAATACAATAAGTCCCCTCCATTACGGCCCCTTTTATATTTTCTTCCCAGAGCCGAACTCATAATGAATATGAGTGATGTATGCACCGTTTCTGCTTCCAGTCACATTCAGCATAACCTGACTGCGTGTGTGAGCGTGTCTCCCACGAGATACAAGACACAATCGATATCAGGCTGCTGTTTCCACAGATCATGGATGTGACACACACACACACACACACACACACACACACACACACACACACACACACACACACACACATTTTTATCCTGCATCCCCAGGCCTTCTTATCCTGATTCAAGGCTCTCTCTTTTCTTCCTGTTGATCTATGTTGTTGCTGTGGCACGAGGACTTGCTCTTAGTGGAATATCTAGTTGCAGGGGCCAGTTATGCTGCTTCACTCATTTTCTATCCCAGAGCAAGAAAAAGGAAAAAGTCCAAGGACAAGTGGAGCTACACAGTCTCAACACTTATGATGACCTTGTGGGGGCCCTGATAAATAAAAGAAAAAAATCCCACGCACCTTGTGCTGATGGCATATATAAATATATAAGAGACAAGTAAAAGAGGAAGGGAGATAAATACTGGAGTTGAGTCATACACCTCAGTTTGGCAAAGTCAGCTAAATTAATTTGAGTTCCAATGCAAATAGCTAATATGAAAATCTTATTTTTTTTTTTTTCTAAATACTTTATTTCCTCAAATAAAAAACAGGTTTTAGATAAAAAGCCAAGCTTCGAATAATGGGGAAGGTTGGAGCTGACATGAACAAATAGAGGTCGGCCACTTCTACTGGCCGGTGCAGGGGGAGGGAGAGAGGAAAGAGAAAACTAACCGAAACAAAGCACACCTGTGTTTACAATGTGCACGCCAAAGACGACACATTTCAGTCTATAACACTTTTCTCAAATCATTTCAATGAAATAACCATGCTGTTATAAACATGTTTGTCAACCGTGATCTTAAAAGGACTTTGGATCAGTCCGATAAGCTGTTCCAAACTGATGCAAATGTTCGACTACATAAACCTGGTAAAGAACAGGTTTGTGTCTATCCAGTCGAAGCAGGACTTTTAATTTCAAGCAGGCAGGAAGTGTATTAGCTATTAGCTAAACTATTAGCATGACATAGGGGTAGCTTCTTGGTTGCTTTATTTATTCTCTTCTCTGACACACAGTCTCTAACAACAATTCATCGCCAAAGTTAAACTTTTTCACTTTACTACAAGCAAATCCTGGAAGGGAAAACAAATGGCTTTCCAGTTGACTTGCATATGAACACACTGGTATCTTGAATGAAGGCACAAGTGTTTACATGTAATGTTCCAGGGTTTTATTTTTTTCAATTTTTACTTATTTTTCAAGGCATTGTAGTAACGAGAAGAAATCAGTTTAGCTTAGCTTTAGAGCACTTTATTTGGGACATTATATGGAAAGAACATTTTTTGTAAAAGTCTGTTGCTGTCTGCTGCGGAACCGGAAAAGAAAGTAATCGGCGGATCCACCAAACATGGAGAAGGGTACGGAACTTTTACTCGGCCATTTTCATTTTAAACTTCTTCCAGACGGCGGAGTCGACAGAACCAAAGTCATCTGTAAACTCTGCCAAGTTGAATTGTCTTCTCAGCGTAGTAGTTCCAGTCTAAAATATCACTTAAAGGCAAAACACACAACTGATAGCAGCAAGTCATTCAAGGAAACAGACAGTGGAGCGAGGCTTCTACATAAAAACTACAGAAAGATGCTGATGTTAAAAGTGTGTTTGCACAACAAATGTTATGGCACTTTCATTCATTTGGCAGCACATTTAAAATAAAACTAAATGCTAAAAGCTATACACTACTTTTGGATTCATTTTTGGATTTTGCGTACAAATGCGATTAATCGTGATTAATCAGGGAAATCATGTGATTAATTAGATTAAACATTTTAATTGTTGCCAAGCCCTAATTTAAATTCAAATCTGGGGACTATCTATGTGTCCTGTGTAGCGCTCGTGTGTCATATCATAAATCACTGCTCGCAGGCCACTTTAACACAGCATTCAGGTGACCATGTCTCACTCCAATTCAATGCTTACATCTGCCTGCATAACCTATTCTTGTTTCTCTTATCTCTCTTCATCCTTCATCTCTGCTCCTATTCTCTATTTAACCCTCTCTGACACACCTGCAGGTTCAGCTGACTGTGAACAAATTGACCAAATACTTGAACTACACACAAGACATTTATCGTGAAAGGAATGGAAGCCAATTGCAAACTGACTGCTGCTGCTTATAGAATGCCCATACATGTCCAGGCTCCAGAAGATATTCAGACACTGCATGTTCATACAAAAGTAACATGCATACTGTACCGTATGTGATTTGCTACATACCCAGATGTGTAAATTACACAAAACTTTGCAAATGGTTTCTTTTATTTTAAGTTATGAAAATAAACACTTTTAAAATGTTTTATTTTTGGAAGAAGATTTATAATTATGACCAAGAAAGATTTCACATGGCCAGTCAGAGATATGTTGTCATTTGCCAGGAGTGAGAACTTGCAAACATTTAAATTAAACTGTTTAAAGGAGCCATGGCATGAAATTTTCGCTTTTTAAGGTTGTTTAACATTAATATGAGTTCCTCTAGCCTGCCTGCGGTCCCCCAGTGGCTAAAAATGACGATAGACCTAAACCATGCACTGGAAATTATTCTCCGCCTTTGGTAATGTGACCATGCAGATGGCCTGATCAGGAAAGCTGCCTCTTATGACGTAGCGCCTCATATGACGTTGAGCTTATTTCCCCCCAGAGCCCATATATGGCTATGCCAAAACTGCCTTTCCCTGCCCACAGAAGAAGAAGAACAATGAATCCGCAAATTCAGTGCATTTCATCAGGATAATGATTCATTCATGGTTCCAGTCAAAACGGTCAGTCTGTCTGTGTCGTTAGCTCTGCAGCTAATAGCTCAGTCACTGTCGCTAATGTTACGGTAAATAGCATGAGGTATGCAAGTGGACACCTCATTTACTGTAACGCGAGTGTTGTGTACTTATTTGTTGTTTTGATAGCCGTCCTGCTGTTGGTGTTATGGCGCGCACGATATCTGCCTTTCCCCTGATTGAAATGACTAGCGCTATGTGCATCTTTGCAAACCAGAGCAATCTTTGCCCCGCCTTTCTCCTCCTAAAGGCTCGTGTATACTTCGCAGCAGTGTGTCGCAGTGAGCTTGTCGCAGACACGACGCAGTTATTTTTGATTTATGTCTACTTTTGAAGCGCTGTCTGCGCTATGTTAATCCCACGCCACAACGCAAGAGGGACAATCACGAACAAGCTAGGATTGTGGGTGTTACGGTTACGGAGGTCATTCAACAAAAATGGCGACTGGACGAATGCGCACTTTGATTGAGATGCAGCTGATCGATCTAGAAATAGATGAAATATTGCTACTACTGGAGCTGGCAGAGAGGCGAAAGAATCGTCACGGTTAGCACGGTTAGCGTCACCATTAGCCGGTTAGCAAACTGGAAATACGCATAGTGTAGAACGGATGTAGAGTTGACCAATCAGAGGCCTCCTTTCTCTCCTCCCTGCGGCGATGTCTGCGGCACTGTCTGCGGTGAGATACAATTTTGGGGAGGTGCACCAGAGTGTCTGCGTAAGGGGCGGGGGCATGTCTGCGTTAACTGCGACACACACGCAGACGACCTGGTTTCCGACCATAAATCAGCCTTAATTTGCATTTAAAGCTGCAGACCCTAAACAGCTCATTCTAAGGATCATAAGGAAAGCTAATTTTTGGGACTGGCTGTAATTCTGCACCAAGGCAGAATTTTGGGGAAAAAAACTCAGATACAGTATTAGGGGACCACTAAAGCCTATAAAAATATATAAAAGCCTCCATTTATTTTCATGCCATGGCACCTTTAAACTTTTTTTTTGCTGGAAAACCCTTCTTTTTTGTATATAAAACCTCTAAATTGTCCTTATTCAAATGAACAGTGTGGCTGTGTTTGTACTGGAATAGTTGGAATAGTTAAAAGTCACCACTACCCCAGTGTTGGCAAAACAAGAACAAACCAACCTTTTCTACTCACACTTTTGTAAGTATGGCAAATATCAGGTTGAGACTGGTACTTAAACCTTGGATACGACACCAAATGTGAGTGGTGTGTGACAAAGTTTAGCTTTAAAGGTTAAACAAACAATGTCTTGAGCTTTAATATTGCAGCAAACAATTATTTGTGATGAAAGGAAGGGGTGTCACAAAATCAGATTCTGATAATATTATGGGGGGTTCTTTGATGCTCCTTTGTTCATTAATTACACAGAAAATATGAGTGTGGAGATGTGTGCACAGCTGCTAATAACTCTACAACAGTGTACACAAAAAGAACAAGTTTTACTTTATATATAGTGTAAGGACAAACACGAAGCAACAGAAGCCCCAAAAGGCTCAATAATCATTAGATTGTCGACTGGAACTATATCATTTGCATGGAGAATACTTTGACGCCACTGCTTTCATCAGTTCTTTAAACTCTGGTCCTCCCTACAATTCTAAAGGGCATCATATCTTCAGCTACAAAATAGTTCAAATTTTAGTAATGCTTCATCCACATCCAAGAATGCTTGTTTTTTTTTATTCATTGCTTTAAACAGCGTTGACAAACGTTTGTCTCTGGTTCTCTCTTGCTTCTGTTATGCAGCCTAATGAATAACAAGAGAAGAAAGACTGTTATCAAACCGGTGCCATGATAACTTAGCTTAAACAACACAGGCGAGACTTTAAAGTAATATTCAGCATTAGATGGAAAGCTAACTGAAAAGATTATCTGCAACTTTTGGGAAAGTTAGAGAATTCCCCTGCTTCAGAGTTGACTCTGCGCTGACTCTGCACTCCTTGCATTGTCTCTCTAAGTTAATCAGCACTCCCTGTAGACTACTGACGCTCTGCTTTTTTATGGGATCCATGAAACTGCTCCACTGCGGAGGTAACTCTCAGGTACAGACAGAGCTCCTCCTGTGCTCACACCGGGGGCAAAAGGCAGTGCTCGACCCAGTTTGTTTGGCAGAGTTTGACTCCTAAACACAGTGACAAGGCAGTGAAATGTTTCATTTCCCTAAAAACATAATTGGAAATTTGTGAGATTTCCAAGGGGATCCCAACCCTTTGCCATGAGCAGAAAAAGATTGTGGATCCAAAAGTTTCGAAGGCAGTACAGTCTCTGCACAAGCAAAACTCTGTTGCCACATTGCAAGACTTATCTTTAAACTAAACAGATATATTTCCCTATATATTATATATATATATATATATCTATATGTTGGATTAAATGATATGATTGTGCAGTGTTTTGAAAGTAACTACATTTTGATGGTTAACTGCAGTTTTACACTCCACTTTTAGTGCAGTGGCTAATTCAGACCACGTTGTAAAAGATGCTGATAGAGTTACAAAATGAAGACATTAACAGGGAAAGCAATAATGTTTTGTTGTCAGAGGAATAGCGGTGTTCCGTACAAAGATTTCTTCACTTATATAACAGCCTCATTTGAATAGGTCTGTGGCTGTAAAATACCTTTAGATTTATTAATTTGATTGGATTTTACTCTCAAGACTCACTTATCTGCAAGCTCAGGGTGCAATTTGCAGAACACATTTCCACTATAGTTATAAATAAGCTTCTTGTATAGTTTTATTGTATGATTAAAAAGCCTGACAGGCCTCTGCAGGCAGTGAATATGCCCGAGAGCTTGTATGCAACAGTGGAGGCAGGTGAGTCATTTCCTGTCATGGCTTCCCCCTTCTGCTGTCTCTCACTACCTCTACTGTAATTCTTTGTGAATCAATGTCAGTATCTCACATTCATGTAACATGTTAAGTACACACACACGTACACACACATACAGACAGAATGGAGAATCAGGGAAGAATTGTGATGGGTAGTACATAGAACTCAAACCATATCATTTTCCCAGCTCATCCCGCAAACATGATATGGATAGATTTTTACACTGTGTCACTGTTCAATAGTAAGTTCTGTACTTTTTTCACCATTTTCTCAACCATTCGTGTTGCTCCTCGTCATTAGCATGCACGTTGGCTGCGGAATATATCCTAACACTCATCAGCTGACTCCATCAGGAGTTGTGTCAGACTCGTTGGAAAGCTGACTGTGCATTACTCCTGCAAAGATTTGAGATTTTTCCAGGATCATCGGCAAAATATGTTGGGCAGCAACCGTGCAAGCAGCGAAGCGCAGCAACACTGACAGTCTTAAGTTAACAAAAAAAGTCTGATGCAAAAGGGACATGGAGTAAAATTGACTACATAAGCAATTTCTTCAACTGAAATGACATTTTTAAAGTTTGAGTTGTTTCATATGCTGTAAATCAAATCATACATCATATTAACTGCAATGCTGAGTTATACAAGGTTTTTGTCAGAGTTAATAAAGTAACTTAACCCCTTAACGCCTATTGTCTCATATATGCTACAAACCGTTTGACTCAATCAACCAGCTGAGATAGCATCTTTATTCCCCCAATGCCGGTTAGTCCATATTCACTACGACCGCAAAGTGACGGACTTATTTACTGTTGCAGATTTATATAAATAAATACGTAAAAAAAAAGGGTGAATAAAAACACATTGTTTTTTCACTGTTATATTACTGTGTTGTTGTTATCTAATTTATGACCATTATGCCTGGTGTTGCAAATAAGGAACATACCAAATTACACACCAAACATACCAAATTGGCTCCAAATTGACCAGGATGCCTGTTGTCGCAAATTTGCAACATACCAAAATTTCTATTTATTTTTTGTGCAAAAGTGAAATTAATAATCTCAGCATTATTTACCATCTACTTATAGGCTAAAATACACACAAAACATTTTTTTTATATACAGCTATATAAATTCAGGCGTTAAGGGGTTTTAAAGTAACTTAAAGTAACTTAAAGTAAGATAAATCTGGTATAAAAAAAATGTATCACCAAGGCAGACGTCACCACAGTTCAGGCATATCATTGGCTGAAAGAGTAGTGTAAGCTTAGGTCAAACCCCGGAGCCCGCGAAACCAGACAGACTTGATGGGAGAACGCAGATCAGAGTTGAGAGCAGATTGGATTTGATTTTCAGTTGTTCAGTTTTTCAGATCTGGAGAGATTTGAAGAGAGCGGAAAGATGAGAGGATGAGCCGTGCAGAAGACGACAAAAGGGAGGAAGGAGATGGCAGAAGGACCCAAGGAAAGACGAGGAAGAAAGACCCGAAGAAAGATACAGAATAAAGTCTGAAGATACACATTTTCCGTGTTTTTGTTCGTCCATCGTCATCCATGTCCTTTTTACGTCGCACGTTCTAACCTCCGCTATGGCACGCCATCACAGTTCTTCCTACCAAGAAAGCCAACTCCAAGCAATCTTTTATTAATCTTCTGTGAACTTAAGTTCACTTCATCAGAGAAGCAACGGACCAATTCTGATGCTCGGACGAGTTTAATCATGCACAGTGAAGTCTTTGGCACCAGCGTTCCCGTTTCCTGGTGAAGATAAGCGACCATCCAGGCAGCTGCTGAGAAGTCCGCTAGAGTCAGCCACCACAACCAGGAAGGCCCAGAGAGCGGAAGAGAAATCCCCTCGGACCCCGCGTGGCCGCTGCCGTGTTCCGAGCTGACTAAACAGAACTTCAGCGCAGTAAGACCGACCCGTTTTCACCTTAAAGTGGGTTTGATGGATGTCTCGAGGCTTTCACAGAATGATACATTAATCCGAAATGTCAGTATTTAGCGTCAAATAGTCAGCCAACCCAAACTATTTGAATCCAGTATCCCTCCATTCCCTTATTTTATTTTCCATGCACTAAGTGTTTTATATAATCACCCATATTCAATGCATCTCCTGTTTGTTTAAGGTTCATGTTTTGGTCATATCATTTTAATAAATAGTTCATATATCTATATATATCTTATGATCACAGATTGTGTCGTATGCTTTCTTTACGTAATGTCTGTCCAACCAAACAAGAACTTTCACGAAAGTAGCGAGATATGAGACTGATTATTAATTGATTATTAATTTAACATACCAGGATCGTAAGATTTTAACAGTTGTCCTCCCTGGACTGTAACTTAAAACAAGTTAAAACAACAGGAAGGTGGTGCCCTATATTCGAGGTTTAAGGTTTATTGAGACAGTGAGAGCGTCTTATAAATCCTTATATTTAATACATATATAAATGCCCAATAACGCTACACCAGCATCACAGTTAAAGGAAAAGAACCAGGAAATCGGCCCAACTGACGATTAGCCGATAAGAAAACTCAATATTTTTCTTTGTGTTTCGTCAATGAAGGGAAACAGTGTATCCACCCACAGACTTACAGCCCTCAAAATGTGATGGACAGATACCTGGGCAAGATGTAATCCTTTTGTAATTACTACATCATTACAATTGTTCTAGCTGATGGGTGTTGTGGCTGGTGTGATCTCTTCTGGAGATGATCTTTAGTGCTACTACTGCTTTTGTTAGATAACATTTATTCCTTTAATCTGCATGTTTTTAGTGGAACGCTTTCTGGGCTGTTAAAATTTGCCAATGTTGTTTGTGCAAATGTTGTGTTTAATGACACCTGCTATGCCAATTTTCCACCATAATGACCTTGTTTTCAGACATACCACACACACACACAAACACCCAGTAGCCCTTTGACTGCCCTGTCCAGCTCACTGAGGGGGACGCAGCTCATCACGTCCAGCCCACCTTCATCCCTGGTGTCATCCCTGCCCTCCATGTTTTTCCCTGTTGCTGACTATTTCTGCTCTCTCTGGCTGCTTATGAGCACCTGTAATGACTCACATCCCTGATGTGTCTCATTTGGTGAAATGGACAATCGTTTTCAAGGTTGAGAGGTGCATTTCCACTCAAGGCTTGTTTCTGAGTGTCTGGGGGTGTGAGCGAGTGTGTCTGTCTGCATGTCAGTGTTCCAGAAACGTCAATAGGAGTGTACGAGTTGTACCAGCGTGTGTCCCCGGCTGTGTGTCAGTCTCTCACTGTCATTGCTGAATGTCAGAGCTGTTCTTCCTAATAAACTAACTCAAATGAGGTAGAAGCCCATCTTCCCTTAAATGTGATTTACTGCAGACGATAATATCCAAAGTGCATCACTGACTCGTTATGTCCCCTGCTAATGGAGACGCTTGCTGCCGTCTTCCTCTGAGGCAGCTTGTGGGAGTCATTACTCCTTTTGCCTGCTTGTGGAGCTCCAGCTAAACAAATCATTAATCAATTCTAAACATGCTGTATACACTGGTCCTGCAGGCTGTAAGGGGTAGTGGGGGAATGGGTTTCTGGGCTTACTTATATTGTTGCTTTAGTAGCCACAAGTTACAGCTTCACAAAAAATAATGGGGAGCAAGAACTAGAATTCTTGTTCATATACATATATATGGAATGCTCACACTTTTACAAAACAATACCAATACATACATTTTCTTAAATGTATGTAAAGGTATTGTTTTGTAAAAGTGTGTGAAAGTACAGGCTAAGGGAAGGGCCAGCCTGTTGTTGAACAGGAGAAGTGAAATAGGATTGGAGTTTGTGTTACAGCCTTTTTGAATGTGATGATCTACAAATGGAAATGATTTAGGACTATGCTTACTCTCCCTGGAGGTAAACGCTCAGCTAAGATGACTCCAACAGCACAGAATGCTCAGTGGGGTAATTAATGCTAAAAAGCAGAGTAGAACCACCAAATCTATACACCACAAAGGAAGCTGAAGTTTTCTAAAGCGTGATGGAATGAGGCTATCAAGAAAACATCATCCCAAAGGCAAAGCATGGTAGAGGCGGCATCATGGTTTGGGGCTGCTTTGTTACCGCTGGGTCTGAACCGCTCACATGAGGAGAAGTTTTCAATCGCATGGCACAGCCCTTCCATGCTTTGTTTTCCATTAGAGACAGTATCTCTGACCACGGACAGGATCAGCCACTTATCACTGCAGCGTGTGTGAAGCTGCGGCAACACAGACAACAACACACACATCGATTTAGTAGTCACCTTTAATCAAAGCAACTCGAAAGGATAGAGGAGTATAGAGTACTCATTGAGTGAATGAGTTTGCAACAGGCTTTTATCAGGCCCCACTCTTGTCAAACCAGCTGCCAGTATGCATTTGGGAAGCAGGTACCCTCTCTAACTTTAAGATTAGACTTGAAACTTTCCTTTTTGATTCATCTTATTGTTGAGGATGGCTCAGGTGACCCTGAAACATCCCATAGTTATGCTGCTATAGGCCTATACTGCTGGGTGACCTCTTGTTCTCACCGTGCACATATGACATTATTGTAGACGGTTGTTCATGCCCAGAGGTGATGATTCTCTGACTGATCAGTGGTCCGAATTATTCTCATGGTATCAGTTCAGCTCACTTGGAACCTCGGCTGATGTAGTCTATCAAAGAACCTGACAGGGCACTGTCACAGTAGCTGTTCAGCTGAAGCTGAATAAGAAAAAAGAAATAGCTGTAACACTACATAGCTAAGTAAATGTCCTGTAATTCAGTTTCATATCTGTTATATATCTGTCCTATTGCTAAATCCTGTTGCCAGGATCCAAACACAACACCTCAATGCATTCATGGTGATCTATAAATATTTCAACAACACCTTGAAATATAACGGATTTTTGTACATTTTTCGTTTTATTATTTGTCTTCAATAATTCATACTGCATTGATATAGCTTCCCCTCAAGGATGACTAAAGTATAATTCAATTCAATTCAGTTTGAAGAAAATAATAAGTCAGAATGAATAGTCAGAACTGTGATTCACTTCATACCAGACATCTCTGGAGGCTGGCTGAGCTGAAGAATGATGCTGAATTGCTTTATAACTTCCTTAAATGCTTGGCAAACTTTGTTGCTGCCAGTTGGAAGTTAGATGAGTTATTCAGATAGACGGGTTCATTTTATCTTATTTTTTTCAGCATCACTGGGAATTTATCATTAGATTGTTCAGTGAAGAAGGAAAAAAAAAATCACGATTGTTTTTATATAACACTTTATTTTTTTATTTTTCAAACACAGAACAAACATTACACAGGATTGGTGCGGTTATGTTACAAACTGAAATGTGAAAAAAAACAAAAAAACAAACAAAAACAAAAAAAAGCCCACAAAAAAAAAAGAAAACGGGAATAGTTAAATACATAAAACTGACAGGCACTATTTCCAGTTGAAAGTAAGCTCTCCTTTAAGAAGGTCAGAGCGTAGATCACCGGGCAGGTAGTCCATCAGAGGTCGCCACACAGCTTTAAAGTTTTCAGTGTTACCACTTAATTTTGCACTTAATCTCTCCATTGGAATAACTCCAAATACTTCCCTATACCACTGAGTTACTGTAGGAGGTTTTACCCTGTTATATCCAGGTTCTGGAAATGTGTAACCAAAGAGATAAGTGCGATTCTAAAGATGAGAATTTGTAAAGATCCTGGGCAGTGTCTATTGGGGCTGCCACCCCCAGACAAAAAAATAAAAGGAAAAAAACTCCTGCTCACTATTTCCGACCTAACTAGGTCGGAAATGTATTCTGCGAAACTGGATTTGTGAAAAATCACGATTGTTGCTGTTATACTAAGGGCCTTTTGACTGTCTATTCTTGTGACGTAGATGAAGACAGTGTTCATTTTTATAACCAGTCAATGGTTACAAAGATAACCAAGTAATTCTTCCCTTATGTTATCTATTTTCCATTTAACATTTTGTTATCTACACAGTTTTAGCGTTTATTAAAATCAGAGAGAATCTGTTTTAATGCACTAATATTCAAAGCCAATAGGACATTTGTAATGTTCAACTTAGAGGCAACGCTTTGTGACAGGCCAATCAGAAGGAATCAGGCAGATCTCAACAAATCTATATATTACCATATGTTCTACTGAATAAATAGTTGCCTGAAGTTTTTTGTCATTTTTATTTGTCTTGTTTGTCAAAATGACCCCCAACTCAGCGTGAGGTAGAACAGGAAGGGATCATTGGTCCTGAATGAGCCTAAACTCTGCAAAGACTCCTGTCTTGGCATAAACCCACACCTTCTTAGCTACTGCTTGTCTCTTCCTCATCAGAAAAAGTAATCCCAGGGCTTTCCTCTGACATATCACAGGACAGAGATATGTCCTGTGTCTGAGCGTGTCAGAGCTACTCTTATAGCTGACCTGTTGTTGATTTATTCTGCTTTTTCTACAAATTTGCCAGTCTTTGGTTTTCCACGCCCTAATTTTTTGTAAACAGGATAGACACGATAGATAAAGAAATAAAATGACTAATTTTCAACAGCAGATATGTGGTCTTTGTAATATGTTTGTGTAAATTTAGAAACTTAAAAGGTTGTTGCGTTTGGTTTACATTCCGAGTTTACAGTTTTTATAATACATGTGTTAATTGGAAAAACTACAATAACCTTTCCATGGGATTCTTGTTATCGCAACAGTACCAGCTGGCTCAGTGGCTTACTTTTCAATGAGCTGATTTTGTGGAGAGAGAATCTCATCTTGTTTTTTGGGAGGTGCAAGGGAGTCTCAGGTGGTAGGGCACACACAGCAATTACACAGGAGATAGAAATGTAACAGGAGGACAGTCAGAACTGAGAGGGAAATCCAGCAGGGAGCGAGGCCAAAGTCGAATGGAACAGAAGGGATTACACCCCTGAGATGCTGATTTTTACCATCAATATGTTGCACATTTTAGCAGAGAGTTGAGCTACATGCCGCTGGAAAAAATATTGAACAGTCTTAGGGAGGTGGATCAGAATGCCTTGTTGGCCACTTAATGACAATAACTGTAAAGTACTTGAGAGTCTAATGTAAATGATTATGTCCCATGCTAATAAAGCATAAAACATTTGACTGTTCATCTGGGGCCACATTTTTTTTTTTTTTGTCATTTACTTTTTATTGGTTCATGATTTTGTACAGACATACAGACAAAAAACAAACAACGAACATGAAAAAAAAATAGACACATTTCGGGTGACATTTTTCCATGTAAATTCTCTCCAGAATGGAGAATTTGTTGTTTTTCATTGTTGTCTAAAAATTGCGCTCCAGTTCTCCTGTGTGATTATGATGTTGCTCTCAGTTTCCCATCTTGATTTTGTATTAGTTGTATTTTCTTTATTAAGAGATTGAAGACTTGTGTATAATTCTGAAATGATCTTCTCATAAGGTTCATCTTGGTAAGCTTTTACAAATATCTGTAGAATCGATTTCAGGTTTATAATTCTAAATAATTCTTTTCTCAATATAGTTTCTTATTTGTAGATATCTGAAGTGGTCCTGATTCTGTCGACCACATTTATCCTTGAGATATTGGAAACTCCTAACCGTACCTTTACTTATTAGTGAATAGTATGTTGTAAGCCCTAAGGAGGTCCATTCCTTGAATATGTGGTCGTGTTGACTAGGTATAAATTGTGAGTCGTATGCAAACCATTTTAAGATTTCCAATGTCTTTTTTAAATTGAACTGTTTTAATACATCACTCCAAAGAAGTAATGAATTAGAGATCCATGGATTATCTTGATCTGTAAGGTGTTTGTGTAGTGATGTGGGTCCCCAATCAACGCAGTGATTGGAAATCCGTTTCCCATTGCTTGTTCAATATTTTTCCATCTGGCCTTGTAGCTAGGAGTACACCAGCCTATTAAGCCTAAGTTGAGCTGCCTTGTAATAGTCTTTTAGAATAGGAAGTGCTAGTCCTCCTTTTTCTTTTGACAGCTGGAGCCCATATGTATCTAGAAATTAATCTGTCCCATTCTTGAAATTGTTTTTCTGATGTTTCTAAGGGTAATGACTGAAAAATGTATAAAACCCTTGGCAGGATGTTCATCTTGATGGATTCAATACATGAGCTGAGGCTTAGATATGGTATCAAGCTCCATCTATGGATATCTTCCTTCATTTCCTTATTTAAAGGTTTATAATTGATTTCTGATATTCTTGAAAGATCTTTAGGGAACCGGAGGGTGTGTTCCAACTACAGGGGGATCACACTCCCCAGCCTCCCTGGTAAGGTCTATTCAGGGGTACTGGAGAGGAGGATCCGCCGGATAGTCGAATCTCGGATTCAGGAGGTGCAGTGTGGTTTTCGTCCTGGCCGTGGAACAGTGGACCAGCTCTATACCCTCGGCAGGATCCTGGAGGGTGCATGGGAGTTCGCCGAACCGGTCAACATGTGTTTTGTGGACTTGGAGAAGGCGTTCGACTGTGTCCCTCGGGGACTCTTGTTGGGGGTGCTCCGGGAGTATGGAGTGCCGGACTCCTTGATACAGGCTGTTCGATCTCTGTATGACCGGTGTCAGAGTTTGGTCCGCATTGCCGGCAGTAAGTCGGACATGTTTCCTGTGAGGGTTGGACTCCGTCAGGGCTGCCCTTTGTCCCCGATTCTGTTCATAATTTTTATGGACAGAATTTCTAGGTACAGCCAGGGCGTTGAGGGGGTCCGTTTTGGCGACCTCCGAATCGGGTCTCTGCTCTTTGCGGATGATGCGGTTCTGTTGGCGTCGTCGGGCCGTGACCTTCAGCTCTCACTGGAGCGGTTCGCAGCCGAGTGTGAAGCGGCTGGGATGAGAATCAGCGCCTCCAAATCTGAGACCATGGTCCTCGGCCGGAAAAGGGTGGAATGCCCTCTCCGGGTCGGGAACGAGATCCTTCCCCAAGTGGAGGAGTTCAAGTATCTCGGGGTCTTGTTCACGAGTGAGGGACGAATGGAGCAGGAGATTGACAGACGGATCGGTGCGGCGCCTGCAGTGATGCGGGCTCTGCACCGGCCTGTCGTGGTGAAGAAGGAGCTGAGCCAGAAGGCGAAGCTCTCGATTTACCGGTCAATCTATGTTCCTATCCTCACCTATGGTCACGAGCTGTGGGTAGTGACCGAAAGAACGAGATCACGAATACAAGCGGCCGAAATGAGTTTCCTCCGCAGGGTGTCTGGGCTCTCCCTTAGAGATAGGGTGAGAAGCTCGGTCATCCGGGAGGGGCTCGGAGTAGAACCGCTGCTCCTCCGCATCGAGAGGAGTCAGATGAGGTGGCTCGGGCATCTGGTTAGGATGCCTCCTGGGGCATCCGGTTAGAATGCCTCCTGGACGCCTCCCTGGTGAGGTGTTCCGGGCCCGTCCCACTGGGAGGAGGCCCCGGGGAAGACCCAGGACACGTTGGAGAGACTGTGTTTCTCGGCTGGCCTGGGAACGCCTCGGGGTCCCCCCAGAAGAGCTGGAGGAAGTGGCCGGGGACAGGGACGTCTGGGTTTCTCTGCTCAAGCTGCTGCCCCCGCGACCCGATCCCCGGACCAGCGGAAGATAATGGATGGATGGATGGATCTTTAGGGATATGAATTCCCAGATATTTTATAAATTTTTCATCCCAGTTTAGCTGCTATTTCTGATGGAGATCAGTAGGAGGATTGTAATTAAAACTAAGAATCTGTGTTTTAATTTGTAGCCTGAGAAAGAGCCATATTCATTTAAATGTCATTAGTGTTGGTAAGGATCGTGTTGGATTACTTAGATATATTAATACGTCATCTGCGAATAGCGTCAATTTCTGATTTTCTGCAATTTTTATCTCCTTAAATTGCTTTGTTTTGTCTCATTCCTTGAGCCAGAGGTTCAATAAAAATAGCAAAGAGAAGAGGACTCAGTGGGCATTCTTGTCTCGTTGAGTATAAACGATTCTGTGAGTTCTCCATTAGTCTCCATTAATCTTCAGATGCGCTGATGTCTCATCAAAGCCAAATTTTTCCATTACCTTGAATAGGAAGGTCCATCTTACAGAATCAAAAGCTTTTTCAGCGTCTCAACTCACTATCATAGCCTGGAGATTATTTTTGGTGATGTGTCTGATAATCTGTAATGTACGTCTTATATTATCTTGGGTTTGTCTATTTTGAATGTAAATGTATTTTATTTATACAGCCCTTTACAGACAATCCTTACGATGTACCAAAGTGCTTTACAACAGGTAATAAATAAAGAGAAGAATAAGTAAAAACAAATAAAAACAATAAAAGAACAATGAAAGCAATAAAATACAACAAAATTGAATAAGATAAAATAAGACAAAAGTGTCATCATACTACCGGGTATTAAAAGCCATCCTAAATAAGTAGGTTTTTAGCCTAGATTTGAAGAGGCTCAGGTCAGAAATAAGACATAGCTCAACGGGGAGCTTATTCCAGAGCCTGGGGGCAGCGACGGAAAAGGCTCGGTCACCCCAGTGTTTGTATTCTGACCTGGGCACTTCCAGCAAAAACTGATTTGTTGACCTCAGAGCTCTACCAGGATTGTGGACTGTTAAAAGCTCAGATAAATATGATAGGGCGAGGCCGTTAAAAGCTTTAAAAACAAACATTAAAAGTTTAAAATCAATTCTATAAAGGACAGGAAGTCAATGGAACAAATCAAATCAAATTTATTTGTATAGCACATTTCATGTACAAAACAATTCAAAGTGCTTTACATAAAATAAAAGCATTGCAGCAGGGAGTGGAAGAAACATTAAAATACATAAAAGAATATAAAGAGAAACAAGCAACAGTGGAAGCAATGGAGGGAGTTAAGAACAGGAGTGATGTGCACACGTCTGTTGGTGTTGGTTAAAAGACGGGCAGCAGCGTTCTGCACCAGCTGAAGGCGACTGAGAGAAGACTGGGAGACGCCAACATAAAGTGCATTGCAATAGTCTAACCTTGAACTTATTAGGGCATGGATGGCTTTCTCAAGGTCATGACGACTTAAAAACATTTTAACTTTGGCCAGGAGACATAACTGGAAATAACTAGTCCTGACAACATTGTTAACGTTCAGAGAACTACAATAAACCGTGTCGTTATTTATACAGCTAAGAACACACACGTCGACAACACAACATGGTGTCAGAAGCGGAGCTGCCTCGGTTCACGATACGTTAGTCACGTCGAGTCTCAGTTAAAATAGGAACTAGGCGCTAACTTGCTTGGCGGCTACCACAGCTAACGCACGGCTAGCGACGAGATTGTAGACGTGGAGACCGCGGGGAACGTGACCAGGCAAGACGACGTCGGGACCGCAGAGGACGATACCGCAGAGATGGCAGACAAACAGCAACCGGCCGGTAGAACTCTTGAGAGACAGGCTAGTTGTGGGCCTCCAAGATGCATCATTGTCAGAGAAAATGCAGCTGGATAAAAATCTCCCCTCACCAAAGCGATCACCATGGCTAGGCAGTCTGAAGAGATTAGACGCCAGCAATCACATCTGAGAGGGGAGGCAAATTCCAGTAAAGCAGCTATAGATGCAATGCACTTCAAAAAAAGTAAACAACTTGGAAGCAAATTCAAAAAACTTCCACAGGGACAGAAGCCATTTAAGAAACCCATTCAGACTAAGGCGGGATATGATTCATGTAATAAATGTGGCAAATCACCTTCCCACTTTGCATCACAATGTCCAGCTAGAAATGTTGAATGCCACAACTGTGGAAAACGTGGTCATTATGGAAGAGTCTGCAGATCTGCCAACTCAGTCAATGCAGTAGCAGAGGACACTGGAAAACTGCATGATGCTGATGGACTGTTTCTGGGAACGATGACTTCTGAGGACATCAATGTGAAAGGCACAAAGGTAACCTTCAAGATAGATACTGGAGCAGACGTATCAGCCATTCCAGAACATGTGCTTGAAGGCATCATTCATAAAGATAGAAAGCCAGACAGAGTTCAGAAACCACTCTATGGCACAGGGGGTACAAAATTAGATGTCACAGGGGTTACTACAGTAACTCATACAAAAGCCCAATTCGCACGGGATAAGTATTACCTATGGACCCCCCGTAATTCGGAATAATTGCGGAGAATGTCTGAGTTCTTAGTCCTGTGCGAATGCGCCATGTCCGTGATTTGTGGGGTAATAATTCCGCCGCGAATTACCTACTGTATTTCGGCGAAACACAGACGTCCTGTGGTAATTTAAGTCCCGTCTGAACGCACACCTGTGTGTTCAACCTATGTGTACAACCAGGTATAACGGGGCAAAACAGGAAGTTACGACAATTACGGAATATCCGCTCATGATGTCTGTGATTTCAGTAAATTACAGACTTTTGCTTGTCCCGTCCGAATGCGCCACAAAAAATTACAGAGGTGCGGGGGTAGTTGCGAATTACCAGTGATCCATAGGTAATACTTATCCCGTGCGAATTGGGCTAAAGAGAGAAACACCACAGAGAAGTTATTTGTAGTGATGGATCTACAGGTAGCGCTGTTGAGCAGAGCAGCTTCACTGCGGCTCAAGCTTGTGGCTAGGCTAGACAGTATAAGCATAGACCTAGACACAGTGAAAATTGCTTACCCAAAACTCTGTGATGGTCTTGGTCAGGTTCAGAAGCCCTACACTATAAAACTCAAACCTGATGCTAAACCATTCTCACTCAAGGTGCCATGACGAGTGCCACTACCTCTAATGGGTAAAGTGAGAATAGAGTTAGATAGAATGGAGAGTCTAGGGGTCATTAGTCGAGTAGAACAGCCCACGGACTGGTGCTGCGGCATGGTCGTAGCCCCAAAAAAAGGACAACGAAGAGGTCCGAATATGTGTGGACATGACACCCCTAAATGACTCAGTGTGCAGAGAAAAATGTATTCTTCCCTCAGTTGACCAGACTCTCGGCATGCTTACTGATACACAGTTTTTTACCAGACCAAACGCTAACATGGGATTCTGGCAAATTCCTTTGGCCAAAGAATCAGCGCTCCTCACCACCTTCATCACACCATTTGGGCGTTATCACTTCAACCGATTGCCCTTCGGCATTTCCTCCGCACCAGAGCACTTCCAGAACATGATGGTGACTGAAGTAACGGCAGGCCTTAAAGGGGTTGTCTGTCACATGTGTAGCGTTCTCGGGGCAATTATATATATCAAATATAAGGATTTATCTTAAACCTCGAATTAAGGGCACCACCTACCGTTATTTTAACTTTACGTTACAGTCAGGTAGGAAAACTGTTAAAATCTTACGATCCTGGTATGTTAAATTAATAATCAATTAATAATCAATTAATAATCAGTCTCATATCTCGCTACTTTCGTGAAGTTCTCGTTTGGTTGGACAGACATTACGTAAAGAAAGCATACGACACAATCTGTGATTATAACATATATATAGATATATGAACTATTTATTAAAATGATGTGACCAAAACATGAACCTTAAACAAACAGGAGATGCATTGAATATGGGTGATTATATAAAACACTTAGTGAATGGAAAATAAAATATGGGGAATGGGGAGATACTGGATGTATTCAAATAGTTTGGGTTGGCTGACTATTTGACGCTAAATACTGACATTTCGGATTAATGTATCATTCTGTGAAAGCCTCGAGACATCCATCAAACCCACTTTAAGGTGAAAACGGGTCGGTCTTACTGTGCTGAAGTTCTGCTTAGTCAGCTCGGAACACGGCAGCGGCCACGCGGGGTCCGAGGGGATTTCTCTTCCGCTCTCTGGGCCTTCCTGGTTGTGGTGGCTGACTTTAGCGGACTTCTCAGTTGCTTCTTTTCACCGGGAAACGGGAACGATGGTGCCGAGGGCTGTGGTTAGATGATCGAATCTTCTGAGTGTCAGTTGGTCCGTTGCTTCTCTGATGAAGTGAACTTAAGTTCACAGAAGATTAATAAAAGGTTGCTTGGAGTTGGCTTTCTGGGTAGGAAAACTTCATTCTGTTCTTATCTTTGTTCGGGTCTTTCTTTCTCGTCTCCGGGGTCTCACTGGGTTCTGGAGGGCTTCCTTCCGGTCGTCCTCTGCATCGCTCATCCTCACGTCCTTCCGCTCTCTCCTGAGATTATGGGAAAACTCCCAAACTCTGGTGAGCTCTTCTGTTCTTCTCAAACCATCTCCAACTCTCTCTGAGCAACTGTTCTCTGTTCTGTTCTGAAACTCTGGGTTGAAACCCTTCTGGAACAAGAGGCAAGGAGCCAAGAGGCAAGAAGCCTGAAGCGAGAGAACGAGAGCAAGAAAAAGAGACCTGTGTTTTTCGCGGGCTCCGGGTTTTGACTCTCGGAGGCGGGGCGTGACGTAAGCTTACACTACTCTTTCAGCCAATGATATGCCTGAACTGTGATGAATGTCTGCCTGGGTGTCTGTGTAAGGTGATCTGTTTTATATGGGGATTTCTGGATGAGACAAAGAAACTCTTATTTCTCCCTTACTCTGTCTCATAGAACATTTGTCTCGGTGATTCTGAAAACACTACATCTTGTTAAGATATGCAGATTAAAGATATAACATAGACTTGCAATATAAAGACATCAAAATAACACACAACGTAATTGATGATTATGACTTTCAAAATTCAGATGAATATCTATGAAATCGTGACATATGAATAGTGGACCACACAATGTTAATTTTCTGTGTTAACAATGGGGATACCAAACAAATACCAAATAGATACTGAAGGGACATCGTTAGAAGTTAATAGTTGCATATATCTTGTCCATTTTACTGAGTCCTCTGGGATTTAAATGTTCAACTAATCAACACTGCAGACCACTAGGGGGCAATGTGGTTCCATCAGGCAGGTTGGGCATTTTCCACCAAGATCAGTTCTTTGTCAATATTTAAGCCAGAATCGTACAAATTGTCTCTATATGCGTCTTGTGATCAAGCTGGAAACCTGAAAGAAATTGTATACGGTTATCAAACACATTTAATATAGTTTTAAGATTCGACTAAAAGTGAGTCTTAGTGAAGTCTTCTCAGTTTGTGTGTAGCCATCTGGTCTCTTTCTCTGGTGGGAAAGGGTGTTAGAATGTCAACCGCGATTTATGGTGAAGATAAGATAGTAAGTCTCCAACATTTCCAACAGAAAGGTTCTTTGTTCATTCGAGTTTATCCCAATTTATGGAGAGCGTCTGTTGCGAGTTCGACTCCCCAAAAACTCTCAAAAGGGTAGAAGGTTAACGTAAATTAGGCAGTTTCTGTCTCTTTTTCCTTTGTGGAAAGAAAATGAAGATCTGGTTTATATCCACATACGTAAACATCCCCCACAGGAATGTTGGTTTTGTCAAAGTTTGAAAAACTCTTAATCCACACGGCACTGTGACTGCTACACATGGATGACCTCCTCATTTGGGGGACAACAATGGAGCAGCATGATGAGAGGGTGCATGCAGTCCTGCAGCGGGCAGAGAAAGCAGGAGTCACACTCAACCTGAAAAAATGCGAGTTCGGAAAGAAAGAGGTGAAGTTTCTCGGCTACATCGTTTCAGCTGACGGACTAAAACCCGATCCTGACAAAACAAGAGCTGTGCAAGAGCTGAACGAGCCGACGAACACAACCGAGGTCAGGAGTTTCCTTGGTATGGTGAATCAGTTAGGGAAATTCATACCAAACCTGGCAGAAAAGGACGAACCGCTAAGAGACCTCCTGTCAAAGAAGAATCAGTGGTATTGGGGTCCAGAGCAGCAAAAGACATTTAATAGACTTAAACAGGAGCTGCTGACATCACCTGATCTCCAGCTGTATGACCCTAACAAACCTCTGAGAATATCTGCTGACGCCTCATCCTATGGGTTGGGGGCAGTGATGTTACAAAAGACTGGAGAGACGTGGGCACCTGTCGCCTACGCAATTTTCCGTCTCGTAAACGGTCGATGCCATTTCCGATCATATCCGATCGCCCGATCTTGAATTCCGAATGCTCCGAAAACATGGCGGACGTAGACTATGACGCGGACACAGGACAACAACAAGTTTTTCAGTCGGTGAGTCTAATTTGCAGATGTTTACATAGATGTCGTAGCACAACTAGAAGCCCTGCCACTTAGGCAGCAAAATCACTGTTGCTAGACAACGTGCACTGGCTTTAAAACATCATCCATGACAATTTCATTTTTCGAATGCCATTTTCCCTAAAGACAATCGTTTAAACTATAAATATTTCCCTTGAAACGAGGTAGTGCGTTCTCAAGCACAATACTTTTTGTCATATTTCGAACAGGTCAACAACTTTTCGCATGTATCTCAGTGGGGGGCATTAGCTTTCTACAGATGTATAGATGTCGTAGCACAACTAGAAGCCCGCCACTAGGCAGCAAAATCACTGTTGCTAGCTAGACAACGTGCACTTGACTTTGCGTTGCAATTGATCTTCCGTTGCCCCCTCCCCCAAGCTGTGAAATGGCACCAAATTCATGTCATGGAAAATGGTGAAATTCTTAATGTTTAGTACTCACCCTGCATCATAATGCGATACTAAGAAATGTACTGGGTGTAAATTGTAATATCTCTTGGCACAATGAGTCAGAACTGCATGGTGAATAAATAAATATATATATATGTAACCCACTGCCTCGACACGTCCGCTGCCAGACCCTCTGCACCCTCCCTGGACTCTGCGTTGTGATTTTATTTATATTTGTCGTGGAGTATTGTGCGGAGGGAAGGAGGCACAATACCGGAGACAGGATTCTTTGGAATGTGAGTCCGAGACGTTTCCTTTTATTACCCGCGGTTAGTGTTGCACCGATACCATTTTTTGGCCCCGATACCGATACCTGGCTGTGCAGTATCGGCCGATACCGATACCATTCCGATACCACTGTTTGAAAAAAAATAAAAATTAATATATATATATATATATATATAAATTTTTTTTATATGGGGTGGGGGGCTCCGATCTAATGGAGAGAGAGAAGGATTGGGAACGCAGGCTTCCTTGGTCGCGACACACACGACAGACTAACCCTTAACACAGCACACTGAATGAAAACCCACCACAAGTCAGGCTAGCTTCACTAGATTTAAGGCACGCTTTAAACACAGCACACGGAATGAAAACCCATTACAAGTCAGGCTAGCTTCACTAGCTTTAAGGCACGCTTTAAACACAGCACACGGAATGAAAACCCACTACAAGTCAGGCTAGCTTCACTAGCTTTAAGGCAAGCTTCAAACACAGCACACAGAGTCAACACACCACAAAACACGCGGCTAACCTGCAGCATATGGCGCCCGTTTAACCACAGACCCGTCACTCCTCCCCACGCAACCCCACCAATCAATACCACATAACAATAGGCCGACCTATACATAAACACTAAAACACGAAGTTAAAAGGAGAGGAATACTTAACTCGCCCACTTGGCGAGACCCTCCCCCGGGGTCTGAGCTTGTGCCGCCGTCCAACTCCCCGGGGCTTTGCTGGACGGCGAAGACGGTAACTGGCTGTCGGCTGGTAGTGCGCTGTCAGGACCGCACAGGGAGTGATGCCGGTCCAGCACTCTCTATCGTGGACCCTGTTTTGACTACAGGAAGCACCCAGCCTCCCCTCCTCACACTCGCGCTGCAAACTCCCCCTGGCTAGCTGACTTCGTCGCCGGCAGCTCTAGATGACTGCCAACGGCACCCTCCCCAGCTGACAGAGTGCCGTGTCGCCAGACGTCTTGCTCCTCACACATAGAAAAAGCTGCCCCGGCATTGGTTAAGAGCGGCTATTGGCCCGCTCTCATTGGTCTGGAGCAGGCCAATAGCCATAGCTGCACAGTGATCACAACACAGTGTAGCGAGTGTCGTGAGACGTTCAAGTGTCATACAAGTATCGGAAATGGTATCGGCGCCCTATTTGTTGGTACTCGCCGATACCGATACCACCATTTTAGTGCCGATCAGGGCCCCGCCCGATACTGGTATCGGTATCGGTGCAACACTACCCGCGGTAACACCTTTTGGGACAAAGGTAGAGGAAAACTCTTAAATAATAAATCTCCTCATCAAACAATAATTAACATAAAAAACAAAACATATATATACGGCACACGGTTAGTTATACCAGCTAATATGAGAAATGATGTACTCGAGAAAATTCACGAAGGTCATCAGGGTGTGGTAAAGTGCAGGGACCGTGCTGGCCAGACAGTGTGGTGGCCTGGACTTTGTAGTCAGATAAGAGAGCTTGTTCTTAGGTGTAGAGAATGCTGTAAAGAGAGGATCAATGCAAAAGAGCCTTTGATGCCTAACAAATTACCAGACAGGCCTTGGCAAAGAATCAGTGCTATCCTGTTTTCCCTAAGAGACAGCACATTTCTGTTAGTGGTAGATTATTATTCTCGTTTTGTTGAAATAGCTCAACTCAGCCCAACTAGGTCGACAGAGGGAGCAAAGAGAAAAGGGGGCTAGACACTTCAATCACAGAGATCTCCCAGAACTCTCACCTGGAGATTTTGTGTGGATCTCGGACACAAAAACAGAAGGAACCGTGATATCTAAACATAATTCACCACGGTCCTACCTGGTCAGGCGACCACAAGGAGAACTCAGGAGGAACAGACTACATTTGGTGCCCATGCCAGCATCCGAGTCTCAGAGTGAGGCTCCGCAAGAGACTTTTCCAGAGACTGTGTCACCAGCTAAACATCAGGGTACAGCTGGCATCATGAGAACAATGTCAGACAGAGAAGTAAAGAAGCCACAGACTTGACCTGTAAAAACGGTCTTTGAAAAAAAATAAAAAATAAATAAAAGGGAGATAACAAGGTTGAATTTAAGGAAACAAGTCTAGTTATAATGTTTTCATATGGTTTATGGAGATGTGGAAATTGACCAATGTTAATAGAAGTTATTTACAGTTTTACCAGACTTGTTGGGATCAAACTGTTAATTGTATTATATGACATTGATAGCAGGAGCTGAGAAAGTATTGTTTTGTTGTTATACAGAGAATGTTTATTGATTTGTATTGAAGCCTGAGCTTAGGTTAAACTGAAACAAAGTTACGGGTCAGTTCAAAGCCTAAAGAAAGGGGGATCTCAGTACTCAGTGCTGTGACGAGAACTGAACCCAGATTGGAATTTCTCAAAAACAGAGTTATCCTCAAGAAAGTACTGTAATTGTATAAAAACAACTTTTTCTAAAATCTTAGAAAGAAAGTGCAGATTGGAAACAAGTCTAAAATTTGACAACACTGAGGGGTCAAGATTAGGCCTTTTAAGAAGGGGCCTGACCATAGCATGTTTAAAGGCAGCTGTGACGGTTCCTAATCTCAGACAGGAGTTAATAAAAACCAGGAGACTGGGCCCCTCAGGATTAAAAACCACTTTCAAAACTTTGTCAGGGACACAGGACCGTTTTATTCGAAATATTCAGAGTATTCTTTTCAGAAATTGGTAGAATGCGAGACATCCACGATAAAGAGTTTTAAAATAAAGTTACAAATGAAAGCATAGTTTTTAACCTTTGGGAGAAATACTTTTTAACATTAAAAGTGAAAAAATAACATGTCATATACTCGTGTATGTATTATAAGTTGTATTCAAGTTTGAGTGCATTGAATATACTATAATAACGTATGCTTACATGGCGTGGAAAATATGTTTTTAAAACCATATTTCTTGAAAACACAATCAGAAACTTGTTGATAAGATAAGATATACTTTATTAATCTCAGGCTGGGAAATTTCCATTACAGCAGCAACTATAGAGCACAGTGAAGTAGAAAAATACGAGATGGCTAAAAAATAGTGGCAATTTTAAAAAGAAAATATGTACAATAATGTATAGAAAAACAAGTATTTACAAAAGAATAATGAACAAATGTACATACAGTAATGTGCAGATGGACAGTGCATGTATAAATATTAAAGGTCCTATGGCATAAAAATAAATGAAGGCTTTTATGTATTTTTATAGGCTTTAGTGGTCCCCTAATACTGTATCTGAGTTTTTTTCCCCAAAATTCTGCCTTGGTGCAGAATTACAGCCAGTCCCAAGCCAGGATCCTCAGAATGAGCTGTTTAGGGTCTGCAGCTTTAAATCCAAAGTGAAGGGTGGGGGTGTGGCCTTACTTACGCCCGTGGTACCATGCGCAAATGTTTTGTGAATCGCTATGGCACGACAGCCCTATGCCGTAAAACTAGCGACACCTGTTGAAATGAGCTTACTTTGACAATATGACGAACTAGTTAGTGAACAACTCTCCTAACACAGTCAAACATCAAGCAAGTGCTACACAAGACACAGTAGTCTGGAGGGATTTCGAGAAAATCGTTCACTTTGTGACAAGTTTTTGATTTTTGGCAGGGTGTTAGGTATAGGCCCAAGGATTCCAAAAATCATTGGATACAAGTTGGCGGCGCCCCCTAGTGGCCGGTACCCATAAAGTCCAAAATGCCCCCCAACATAGAGAAAAAATGTTATAGATCTGCTCTGTTTGGTTTTACATTGCTCTATATTGATTTCTTTTGACTTTCTTTGACTTGCAGTCCATGTTGTGCTACATATTTACATATGCATATTTACACGTCTACATATACATACACATCATCCTCTACACCCTCACTCTTCACTCTTCACTAATCATTGTCGGTACAGCCTCCCTCACATTTACACAGTGCAGTACAACGAAGACCGGCTCGGTGGCACTTACGGTGCGTTCACACCAAACGCGGTCGGGCGACGCGATTACATACAAAGTCAATGCAAAGACGCGATTAGATGCGGATTCGAGCCGGCGGCGCGATGAGAAGCGGTGAGGCGGTGGCCACCGCGCGAGGGAAAATATGCGATTCGTGCGAGTTAAAAAAATCCAACTTTGTCGAAATATTCGCGTCAGACAGCCTATCAGCGTTGAGATTCTGGACTACGTCATTGCGTGCCGGGATCCCGCCTATTCCAGGAAAAATGGAAGACAAGCTTATCATCGCCGTCTGTGGGCTCCCGGTGCTCTATGACACCACTTCACCCTCCTACCGGGATAGGAATCAGAAGGAGCTCGCCTGGAGGAGGGTGAGTGAGGTGACCGGTCTACCTGGTAAGTTGTGAAAATGTTGTGATTTCAGCTATCTGCTGTAGATACTTCTCTGTCTACAAAGTTAGCAGCACTAGCAGCTAGCTAGCACTAGCAGCCTTCGCCGTCCGGTATATTTAATATTTATCTGTTTACGTTATTGTTCTTGTCAGTTGAGATATGCCGGAGGAGATGGAAGGGGCTGAGGGATACCTATTTAAAGGAAAGAAAAAAGTCAAACTGTCATTATTAAAAAATCTGATCTAATTGAATCACCCTATATTTCAATTTTCATACAGCACCAAAGAGGGCCAGGAAGAGGATAAGGGAAAGCCCAATAGAGGGGCTCCTGCTGGAGGTCCTCAAGAGGAGCGCTCTGCCACCCCCACCACCCCCATCTGGGGATGAACTCTTCCTCAGGAACCTGCTTCCTTCACTGCAGAGGTTGCCGCCCCAGCAGAAGGAATTACTTAAATTTCAGATGTACAAATTAGTTTTTGAATCTACCTCTGTTTTGTTAAATTTGGAACCCGTTGAGTAGGCTGCTGGGGCGATAATCTCTGCAGTGAAGGAACCAGGCTCGCTCGCTCTCTCTCTCTCTCTCTCTCTCTCTCTCTCTCTCTCTCTCTCTCTCTCATATATACACACACTGACACACACATTTTGCCAATAAAACATTTTTTGAATTTAAAATGACTGTTGGTCTTTTTCCATTTAGTAGTCATTTGTTATTATGTTTGTATGTTAGCAGTGGTTTTATGTTATTATGTAATATTATTGTGTTGTAATGCAATGTAGACATGCCCAATTAAAGATGTTACAACACAATAATACTGTAAAATAAAAACAGACACAAATGTTCTCTGGTATAAATATGGATTAATGACACAGACACAGGTATATATTTATTTTGGTGCTGATATTAAAGAATATTTGCCCTGCAGTAATGTGTGGGTGGCTCTTAAAAGAGCCGTTTTGGGGGTGCACTACACGGTGTCTTGCCATGGGACAGCTCCCTCTGCAGAGAAGAAGGATGTGGTGAAATTCTCCGAGCTGACTGCACCTCCGGAGGATGTCACTGACCCAGACACGACGGCGTGTGCGTTTCTCGGACTTCCACCGCAGGTACAAGGACGCGATAGTACATATATCAGCCATGGTTGATGAGAGAATTAAATGGAGGGAATGGCGCCAAATAGCCCGTTTTTTTTACTCGCACGAAAGAGGCGTTTGAGGCGATGGAATTTAATTTACACCTGCGGCAACGATCGCGCGCATCGCGTTTGGTGTGAACGCACCGTTACAGTTGCCCTTACATGCAACCACACAGCCACAGTTCAGGAGGATGGCACATCCCTTGCTGACATCGTCCAGGTCTGTCCAATAGGGCACCCACACCTTCATTCGGCCATTCCATTCCCAACCCCAGTCACTCGGGTCTGGAATGTTGGGTGTTTTGGAGAGGGATTGCTTCCACACAAAAGCTGCGGTGTGCAGGGCTCGCTTCCCATGCTGGAATAGGGCATGCTGCGTTGGAGGGATCAAATCTAGGGACTTAAGGCCATGACTGAAAAGAAGCTTTCGGGCTTCGTTGACGATTCGATTACGCCCTCTGTCCCAGGTGAGGCACAACCAGGACTTGAAAACTAAATAATTTTTCAATCGTTTCCGTTCCGAACGGTTCAGGTATGTTTAACGTTTTCGTTCATGCGTTCCGCCACCAACATGCTTCCAAATCGCCTCTCACTGGGGTGGTAGTGGAAATAGGAAATCGTGACAGTTGCCTGGATTGAACCTAGCGGGCGGCGAAGTGAACACACAACCGGAAATAGTTTTTTTTTTTTCCCCCTGACATAAGCTATGCTTTTGTGAAATTTTATAAAATATATAGAGAACGAAAAAAAACGTTATTAACCGGTTTTGTGGATTTCAGAATAACGTTTCTGTTCCGGAACAGTTGAAGACCATTTTGTTTTTGTTTACGTTTATGTTCCTCGTAAAATTCTGTTCGTTTTCATTTTTCGTTCCTTGAACCGGTTCGTAGCCCTGGGCACAACGACCATTTTTCAAACAAAAAAGTGACATTTGACATACAAATGACCTTCAAAGAGTGATATGATTTTGACATAACAACCATGTCATTGGATAAAATGGGTAAAGTTGGACTACAGAATAATTTCAGACTAAAATAATGTGGGATACAACCTTTTTTCTTTTTGGCAGGGGCCATTTTGTATTTTATGCACACCGGCCAATAGGGGGCGCCGCCAATTTGTATCCAATGATTTTTGGAAACCTTAGACCCATACCTAACACCCTGCAAAAAATCAGAAACTTGTCACAAAGTGAACAATTGTTATGAAAATTCACGAATTCCCTCCAGACTACAGCAAGAGGCGTGCGTGAAGGGGAAAGCAGGAGTGAGGATTTTGACATTCTCATCTGATTGCTCTGGTTTGCAAAGATGCACGTAGCGCTAGCGCTGGAACCATGAATGAATCATTATCCTGATGAAATGCACTGAATTTGCGGATTCATTCTTCTTCAGGAAGCTTGAAGTAGGGGGTTTTGGTCTAAACGCCTCAGGGTTCGTCAGGAGTTTATCTGAAGAAACACGTCGAGTTTTTCAAGCATCTTTGAAAGTCACAGCCAACGGTTTTCACATCGCCTAAAAGAACAACACTTAATTACTACCGTAAATAGTCATTTTGACAAGCACTTAGTAACAACGCTTACTTATTATCTTAAAACGTCATTTTGATTTACTTACTTAAAGACAAGCAAAATGAGTCAAACCAAGAAATCCTCTCCTCCACTTCAGTGGTGTGACATGGTGGACGACGATTTGCCCGAGGGTTTCTACACCTGTACCGTTACTTTTGGCAGCGGCGAAAGTAATGAGAAACCCACCAATCTGTTGGAAAAAGAACCGTCCCAGGTCCCCGAGGATTCCCCGTCTCCTCTGACATCAAATGACGAAGTGGAAGAAACATCCCAGGCCCCTGCTCCAGCTGTGCCTCCTTACGTCGAGGAGGTCCAGGTCCTGCAGGACCATCACCAGGCCTCCGTAGTTCGTCGCGTCAAGTGGAAGTTACCAGTTTCACAAACCGAGGGGATTCCATCTGACGCCTCTGCTGCCGACCGAGATCACGGATCGGAGAAATTCCACAACTCTTACCAACAGAAGAATGACAAGATAAACTGTCTCTACCATCGGATGGATCTTCTAAAGACAAAGCTGCAGAAGAAAAACTTCTTTCTGACAAAAGAAACAGACAGAAGAATCGCAGCAGAGAGCTCCGCCAGAAGTGCGAGCAGGAGCTCAAACAGTGCAACCAAGTTATTGCAGAACTGAGTGAACCTTGAAGACCAGCAGTAGCAGAAACTGAATACCAGGCATTTCTGAAAGAGGTCGAGAACCTGAAAGAACAGACTGCCGCCAACATTAATCTGACCTCCAAACTAACATCACAGGAGGAGGCAACAAAGACTCAAGAGAAGAAGGTGGCAGATCTCATGAAGGCTGTTATTCAATCTTTCATCAACAAGCCAGAAGAGCAAAGAGAGCTGTACATCATCCCACAACTCCATTTAAATCAGATCATTGTTCCACCAAAGTCGGCTTCACAAGAAGTATTGAATCTTGAAGTGGAGGAAGTTACCGAAACAGAACCACAAAAGATCCCTGACGAACCAAAGGAGAAAGTGACATCAAAGAAGCGTCGGCGCAAGAACAAGAAGACGCCAGAAACCATCGTAAAGAACAACGAGCCTGAAATCATCCAGGAGCAACCAGACACGGAGGACATTCCATCACCGATCGATGTCCAGGAACCAAAGATCTCCGAACCCGTGGAAGAAGAAACAGAACCAGAAACGGCCTCTGCAGACACACAGGAAGTGGTTCCATTAGACTTGGCTCATCAGGCTGGATCGGACATGGTGCCAGAACTGGTGAGTCAAGTCGAAGTGGAATTAGTCCAACAGTCAAAAGATGTCTCAGAGCCGCCAAAAGGAAATGTTTCCTCTGAAAACCAAATCCAAGAAAGACTCGTCATCGTCCTTGAAATGGAACCAGCCTCTCAACATCCAGAGGACTGTGAAACATCAGCAGCCTTACATCCCACAGAAGACACAGCAGTTCCAGAACAACTCGTGGACCAATGTGTCCCCTCAGAAGGAAGAGCAGAGGTGCCTTCAGCGTGGAGGAAGTTAAAGAAATACATGACGCCAAAACACCGCCGCCAGTACAAAGAGAAAACCATCGAGAGAGAAAGACACAGCAGTGTTTAGAACTCGCACACAAGACTCGTCAACAGCTTATCAACCTCAAATGAATATAAAATCTTCTCCTTACATCATATTATATCATCACTAAAATATGATTCAAATTCATATAACTTTTGTTCATCTGTATCTTTTCATCCTGAACAACCGCACTGCCTGAAAGCATCAGTGCATTGTTCTCTCAGCTGTTGACAGCATTAATGTGTCATTCAGATAAGAACATGAAGATATGTTCCTTCACAAATCATCATTGAATTGATTTATGTGTTTAAATAGAATAAATCACAAAAAAAAACCTAAATTACACACTCGTTTGGGTTCTGTTATCAAAATAAGAAACGGTTTTACGAGTCAATTAAAAGGTAATTCTCTTCCAAAGTTATTCTTCCAAGGACAAATCAGGTATCTTTGATATTGTTGAGGGTTTAATATCACCTTTTACTGGACATATTTATGCTTATTTATGCCTCTGCGGCCGTAGCTCAGTGGTGAGAGTGGGTCGTCCTGAAGGTTGGCGGTTCGATTCCCACTCTCACTGCTCACAGATTGGTGAACTGACAGCTGGATGGGTGGCAGTCCACCTCGCGGCCGAGGTGCTAGGCACCGTACCCCCGTGCTCCCCGGGCGCTGTGATTGGCTGCCCACCACTCCAGGTGCAACCACCCATTCGAGGAAAAAAAAAAAAAAAAAAAAAGTCTGTGCGACTGAAAGTCTCCCTGTGGTTCAACAACAGACACACATTAGACCCATATCATGGTCTAAACCAACCAGAGATAGTGAAGGGCGGGACCCCCTTCTGATTGGCCCGTGTACGTGTGTGTACGTTTGAACACGCGCATCCTGTAGTCAGACAGAGAGGTGATGACCCTCGGCTCGTCAGATAAACAGTGGATGTAGCCGCGGGTGATGAGATGAAAAGAACGATTGACAACTTTTTCGTTAAGTTAAGGCCTGATTCGTCCGAAAATAACCACAACCAATGCTCTGACACGGAGCCATCAACCTCCCACGTTATGTCATGCCCTGGTCCGGAGCTTGCATCAGATAATGAGCCACATACCATCGACTCCGAGCCAGAGCCAACTGAAATTAAAAGGGGTAAAGTGTATACATTTACAAGAGAGTGGCTTGACCAGTTTCCCTGGCCAAGATTACCTTAAATAGTAATTTGGACAAGCACTTAGTAACAACGCTTACTTATTATCTTAAAACGTCATTTTGATTTACTTACTTAAAGACAAGCAAAATGAGTCAAACCAAGAAATCCTCTCCTCCACTTCAGTGGTGTGACATGGTGGACGACGATTTGCCCGAGGGTTTCTACACCTGTACCGTTACTTTTGGCAGCGGCGAAAGTAATGAGAAACCCACCAATCTGTTGGAAAAAGAACCGTCCCAGGTCCCCGAGGATTCCCCGTCTCCTCTGACATCAAATGACGAAGTGGAAGAAACATCCCAGGCCCCTGCTCCAGCTGTGCCTCCTCACGTCGAGGAGGTCCAGGTCCTGCAGGACCATCACCAGGCCTCCGTAGTTCGTCGCGTCAAGTGGAAGTTACCAGTTTCACAAACCGAGGGGATTCCATCTGACGCCTCTGCTGCCGACCGAGATCACGTATCGGAGAAATTCCACAACTCTTACCAACAGAAGAATGACAAGATAAACTGTCTCTACCATCGGATGGATCTTCTAAAGACAAAGCTGCAGAAGAAAAACTTCTTTCTGACAAAAGAAACAGACAGAAGAATCGCAGCAGAGAGCTCCGCCAGAAGTGCGAGCAGGAGCTCAAACAGTGCAACCAAGTTATTGCAGAACTGAGTAAACCTTTAAAACCAGCAGTAGCAGAAACTGAATACAAGACAGTTCTGAAAGAGGTCGAGAACCTGAAAGAACAACTGAAAGAACAGACTGCCGCCAACATTAATCTGGCCTCCAAACTAACATCACAGGAGGAGGCAACAAAGACTCAAGAGAAGAAGGTGGCAGATCTCATGAAGGCTGTTATTCAATCTTTCATCAACAAGCCAGAAGAGCAAAGAGAGCTGTACATCATCCCACAACTCCATTTAGATCAGATCATTGTTCCACCAAAGATCCCAACTGTAGAAGAGTCGGCTTCACAAGAAGTATTGAATCTTGAAGTGGAGGAAGTTACCGAAACAGAACCACAAAAGATCCCTGACGAACCAAAGGAGAAAGTGACATCAAAGAAGCGTCGGCGCAAGAACAAGAAGACGCCAGAAACCATCGTAAAGAACAACAAACCTGAAATCATCCAGGAGCAACCAGACACGGAGGACATTCCATCACCGATCGATGTCCAGGAACCAAAGATCTCCGAACCCGTGGAAGAAGAAACAGAACCAGAAACGGCCTCTGCAGACACACAGGAAGTGGTTCCATTAGACTTGGCTCATCAGGCTGGATCGGACATGGTGCCAGAACTGGTGAGTCAAGTCGAAGTGGAATTAGTCCAACAGTCAAAAGATGTCTCAGAGCCGCCAAAAGGAAATGTTTCCTCTGAAAACCAAATCCAAGAAAGACTCGTCATCGTCCTTGAAATGGAACCAGCCTCTCAACATCCAGAGGACTGTGAAACATCAGCAGCCTTACATCCCACAGAAGACACAGCAGTTCCAGAACAACTCGTGGACCAATGTGTCCCCTCAGAAGGAAGAGCAGAGGTGCCTTCAGCGTGGAGGAAGTTAAAGAAATACATGACGCCAAAACACCGCCGCCAGTACAAAGAGAAAACCATCGAGAGAGAAAGACACAGCAGCGTTTAGAACTCGCACACAAGACTCGTCAACAGCTTATCAACCTCAAATAAATATAAAATCTTCTCCTTACATCATATTATATCATCACTAAAATATGATTCAAATTCATATAACTTTTGTTCATCTGTATCTTTTCATCCTGAACAACCGCACTGCCTGAAAGCATCAGTGCATTGTTCTCTCAGCTGTTGACAGCATTAATGTGTCATTCAGATAATTGAATTCATTGAATTGATTTATGTGTTTAAATAGAATAAATCACAAAAAAAAACCTAAATTACACACTCGTTTGGGTTCTGTTATCAAAATAAGAAACGGTTTTACGAGTCAATTAAAAGGTAATTCTCTTCCAAAGTTATTCTTCCAAGGACAAATCAGGTATCTTTGATATTGTTGAGGGTTTAATATCACCTTTTACTGGACATATTTATGCTTATTTATGCCTCTGCGGCCGTGGCTCAGTGGTGAGAGTGGGTCGTCCTGAAGGTTGGCTATTCGATTCCCACTCTCACTGCTCACAGATTGGTGAACTGACAGCTGGATGGGTGGCAGTCCACCTCACGGCCGAGGTGCAAGGCACCGTACCCCCGTGCTCCCCGGGCGCTGTGATTGGCTGCCCACCACTCCAGGTGCAACCACCCATTTGAGGAAAAAAAAAAAAAAAGTCGACTGAAAGTCTCCCTGTGGTTCAACAACAGACACACATTAGACCCATATCATGGTCTAAACCAACCAGAGATAGTGAAGGGCGGGACCCCCTTCTGATTGGCCCGTGTACGTGTGTGTACGTTTGAACACGCGCATCCTGTAGTCAGACAGAGAGGTGATGACCCTCGGCTCGTCAGATAAACAGTGGATGTAGCCGCGGGTGATGAGATGAAAAGAACGATTGACAACTTCTTCGTTAAGTTAAGGCCTGATTCGTCCGAAAATAACCACAACCAATGCTCTGACACGGAGCCATCAACCTCCCACGTTATGTCATGCCCTGGTCCGGAGCTTGCATCAGATAATGAGCCACATACCATCGACTCCGAGCCAGAGCCAACTGAAATTAAAAGGGGTAAAGTGTATACATTTACAAGAGAGTGGCTTGACCAGTTTCCCCAGCTAAGATGCAGTAAAGCTGATAATATAATGCACTGCATTTACTGTAAAGTGTGGCAATGGTGCATTTGTGACTGGTTCTAAAACATTTAGAATTGAAACACTGAAAAAGCACAACGCATCTATGAAACGCATTACCTGCTCAGTGTCCCCTCTCCCCGCTGCCTTTCAGCGGCAAGCAGCAGCAAACACATCATCGAACGAGGCCGAGATGATAATCAAGTTTAACGTTGCCAACCATATTGCAAAAGTTCCCTTCACTAAGTTCAAGTCCAAAATAATTCTTCAGAAGAAAAATAGCTTGAACATAAACCCGACGTACAGCAATGATGTCGCGTGCGCGCAATTTATAGGCGTCATCGCAGATACAAAGAAAAAAAAGTCTGTGCTAATTGAACAGTGAGTACATGATCAGGAATGCGTAATTGTGTACGGCCGTTTCTTGAGGAGAGGAAGACCGGTGAATATACTGATATATATATTTAACCCAATTACAGGAGTTGGCCATCCGAGGGGCATGTGAGTTCAATGGAGGATAGTCCATAAGACATTGAGCCATGAGATGTTCAGTTAAAACTGAAGCCCTTAAAACACTTCAATCCAATCAATTTTAATTTAGATTTTCTTTTTATTTAATTTATCTTTAGATGTTTTAAGTTTAAATTTCAGGCCAGTGAAGCACTTTAAGCACCAACACTTTTTCAGTAAGTTTCAATAAGTAGTTAGTAAGTTAAGTTCAGTAAGTTTGTAGAATTGTGCTTCAAATAAAGAACTTTATTTTGACCGGATTGCTAGTTGATCGTTTACAAGTCAACATTGCCTATATGGACAAAGATTTAAAAATAAAAAAATAAATAAAGTGAACCTGTAAAACTGCGGTGTTAAATGCAATGCGTTTGAAAATTTGGGTGCACCTAACTTTTGTGCTGGTGCACCTAAGAAAAAAAGTTGGGTGCACCAGTGCAACCAGTGCAAAAAGTTAGTCTAGAGCCCTGACCATGTTAAGAAATACAGAACCAATAACTAATCTATTAAAGATAATAACGGACAGATTAATGAATGACAATAATCATTAGCTTTGACCCTACAAGGAGTCGCTTCAGGCCATTCCTCATCCCCACAGACCTCACATCGATGCAGGTAAAAGTCATCGATGTAGCCTGTGGGGCTGGGCAGCAGGACATCACCACTGTCCTTTATGAGATATATGGTGGACGATATCAGCTGAAGGGAGAAGGAAGACAATGATTTTTAAAAGTTTGATACACTGTCATGCACACACAGAGTCCCACTTCCACATTTTTTTCTTCTCCTTCACTCCTAAAAAAAAACACGTCACTGTCCCACCAGATCCTAATGTTGGACTGAACGATGGATGGTCTGTCTTGTAATTGCGAGTAATTGTTTGATTCATTTGAAAGATTCCCTTAGCTTAAATAGGATAGCCTATAGCACACTCGGAACATTGTCGTGTGGAACACTGCCATATAATTACAGCAACTGTAATGAGAATAATAATAAGAAGAAGAATTACCTTAAAAATCCTGGAAATGTTGGCAGTGGTCAGGTCTGTGTGCCGAACATTCACACTTCGGGTCCCACGCCACAGGGTCACTCTTTCTGCATCCATCTTCAGCAGAGAGACCAATTGTAAGCAAATAGTGATGAGAAGAACCTACAGTGTGCAGGAATTCACTTAATTTATTAAGACCTACGTGACGTCAACACCTGTTGCTTACTGACCGCCAAAATACCACGTCGCCTTTCCCCGCGGAAATTCGAACTCTCTCCCGCCTACAAATTACAGACGCACACAAAGATGGCCCTTGATGCGCACATTGATTTAATTCAAATGTTGATTTCAAACGGTAAGACTTATAAGACTTGGCTTATTTATTTACTTGCCTGCCAGGTATTTCAAGTTGAGCTGCTGCTTGTTTTTATATAACACGCCATCCTGACTGAATGCGAGCGAGTGATTGATAAAAAGTGATTTCAATCAGCCTGTCCTGACATGCTGCACGCTGTCTCTATTTGGACGACATTTCGCAGCGGCGTCCCGCCCCTAAACACTTCTTATTGGTTGAAATGAACACGCTGCTTCCTGTTGACAAGCTAGTTAGCAACAGGTCAGCATCACTATCACTTCAAATCATTAAAAATGCTTCCTCCTCTTTCAAACTTAACTACTTCAGCATACTTTCAGGTAGAGACACCATTCGAACTTTAAAATGTTCACAAGACATTCAGCTATTACTAAATGGAGAAGCTTTTTTATAATATTCAGCCAATTTTTAACTATCACAGTTTAAAAATGTAGTAAAATCTTTGATGATTTCTGATTTTACAATGCATTCCAATGACACGGAATGTTCGTGTGGAGAGTGGAGGCTCCAACTAACAGTGGAAGAATACAAAAAGATTCTTCAGAAAAAAAGTTTTTAACCTGTCAATGTTATACACAGAAATAATTTTAGCATTAAAACGTAGGAATATTTGTCCTCTTTCAGCCAGTGTGACTTTCATAGCCTTCAGAAATTAACTTTTTGAATTAGAAGCCTCTGAATCACGGCAGTACCTTCCAACTGCCAATGCTTTTTGCATTTTTCTTCTCTTTTCTGTTATTTTGTGCTTTCATCCAGCTCCAGCTCCTTTAAAAAATACCTTCCAGACCTTTTGAAACTTCAGCAAATGACTTTCTACTTAATTTTCAAATTTTTCTGCATTGTTTCTCTTCTTTCTTAATGTTTTCACTTTTTGTTTTGCATTTTTCCTCTCTTTTCTCTAATTTTCTGCCTTCATCCAGCTCCTTTCAAAAAATTATGATTATTGTTCCTTACGTAATTGAAGCTTAACTACTTTTGCATACTTTGACCAATTTCCAGAATTTTGGTATCAAACACTCAACTTTAACTGAACTAAAGGGTTTGTTGATATATTATACAGCTTTGACACAACGGCAGTTTGCGTTTTAGCAAGACTAAAACTCGGCCGAGATGCTTCTCCCACTGTTTCTCACTCAAAATTTGATACTGCACCTATTCTTCGAACAAATGTCTCTCAAAATATCTGCCCAGTCTGGACAAATTTTACTTCAAAACGTAGGTATTTTTGTCTTCTTTTACCCAAAGTAATCCTCATTGAGCTAGGCCTTACAGATTTCTCACAAATCACCTCTGAGTGCAGAGAGTCGGCCCTTCAGCTGACATTATAAACGCCCTAAATCCTCAAATGAATGTGAAAATGATTTTAAAACTGCAATAAAAAACGAGCCACACATAGTAGCAGAATAAAAATTACACCGCTGGCTTCTGCAGTCTCTTACGGCACTGACAGTTCAATAATTTTTCGGACACGCTTTTTTACTTTTCGAACAGCGACCATTTGTTTGAGGCAGTGCAATCAAAATTATACTCCAAGGTTAAGAAGCCATAGTCTGTGTACAAATGGCAGTTGGCTCTCTCTCTTACACACGCGCACCTGCTACTGTATGGCGTGATTTTTGAATGTATGAATCTCACACACGCTCGCTCATAGGTGCTCGGACACGTGCTCAACTCTGACAAACTGCTCGCTCTCGGCTCTGTGTCTGCACTCGCAACCAAGTTGTATATAAATGACCAGCCAATCACAGACTGGTCTTTTTCATCCAATCAAAGCATGCCTTGTAAATACTACGTTCAGTTCGATGAAACCACCACAATCACCATCTAATTCAAAAGAATGTATTAACATTAAGAAATAAGCTGACCACTGCATATCACTCAAAAAATGAAAAGACAAATTGGTGCAGACATAATGCAATAAATAAGTTTATTACAATCCCATCTCAGGTAGGCTCACCATACAAATTACCTGATAAGATTTTTCAGTTTTTTTTAACCAGCATATTTATTTGAATTCATTTTATTCATCTGTCTGGCTATAAAATTTGAAAATTTACACTTCAGACAGCTTGCTATCCCAGAAAGCAGTGCGGCACGAGCGATGATGGGATGATGGCAGAGGAGAAAGCACATAACTGTAAGTTCTGTTTGGAAATGTTACTCTTATTTACACAAAATGTGTTTTGTTTGGTGTTTTACTTAAAATTGTTTTCGCTCAATGAAGTTTAAGCCGTTTCTAAAAACAGTTGCAGCGTTTTCAGAAATACGAACTAAACATTTGTGAACAAATTAGTGTTCAGACCACAGTACCTCTGTGAAGGGCCTTGCTCCTGTTGGAAGGAAAAAATGAGAGACTTAGAATAAGATTAATTTTTAAAATTAAAAGATTAATTTATTTCATTTCTGTCTTACCACACTGCATATTTGTACGGTGTGGTAAGACAGAGATTTTGTATCATTTTGTACAGTAACCTAAAAAGTTGTACTAAACCTGAATATTTTTTCTGCTGGCTAATGTAAGATGTGTATTCATGTTTGTGTATTAAATAATTTCATTTAAATGTTGTGCTTGTTCATTATTAAATCAAAATGATTGTACTGAAGGTATTTTTCCATTTAAATCCATCTAAAGCTGGACTGATTATCCTGAGATGTTAAAGTATACAAAAAGTACTTGATTTCTACTGTTTTGTTAGCCTGGAAAACCAGCGCCAACTGCTGGACGGCAAAATGTTTTGCCTGCGGTTGGGTCTGGCCTCGATCCACTTGTCATTTTGAAAATACTGCCCTGAATCTGGCAGATGGCAACTAAACCAATCACAACGCAGAGATGTGTTTTGAATCAACGCGGGCGGGCCAGAGGGTTCTGGTGCGGGGTTTTGAGGGAGTGACGACAGAGCAGTGCGACGTTGGGCAGTGGAAGCGAACATAGACAAGCGAAAGCACAACAAGAAAGATGGCGGCGGCAATGGAACAGTGCTCGTTTGATTCAGCCTTGGCACACAGCCATTATAACGAACAGCCTTGCCACTCTGTATTAAGCCCCATTGTACCGGCTTTTTGGCTGCAGTTCCACCAGAATTCCACTGGGAGCGTCGGTGGAGACCAGAATGAATGGGGCCCTATGGAGCTAGATGCTACAAATGGTCAGTTTCACCTAAGTCTCCTCAAGAGCGCTCAGATTTGAATGTAGTTTCTGAGAGCTCAACATGGGTTTCAAGTAAAAAATCTACTGAACGAGTACATATATCGCTTTGATTTCTTACTGGTTGGCTTCTTGTTGTCCACAACGCGCTAGCATTGTGCTAATGACAGCTGGTCGACCCGCTATGTATGACGTCATATACACTTCAAATCCTTTTTTTAAGCAAATGAGTGGCTCTAAAAATCTAAAACTCAGCCATGGGTATTTTCTAAACACCCTTTTTCGAAAACAACATTCGAGTTACTAGAGAAAAAATTATATCTTGAGATAAGGGCACGAAAGGGCGTATAGCTCCATAGGACTCCATTCATTCTGGTCTCCAAAATTGAGCGCCCCACGTGGAAAGAGGGTGGAACTGCAACCAAAATCGCCTCGTTGGAAACCGGAAATGCACCGTGAGTGGCGTATCTGTCCTATTATAGAATCTGTGCTTGGCATCAGTTTTGGAAGAGTCCCCTCCCACCAAAGCTTTCTGTCGCGCTTACTACGTCACAGTCAGTTGCGCTGATTGGTCAGAGCGTTGGCCTATAGGCACAGACGCGGTTTGAAAGACAACGGGTTGTGCTCATCAACAATGTTCCGTTGTATCCATTGATCGGTGCCAGACTAAATTAGACATCCAATCCATTTAGGCTGGTTTATCAGGCTACTGTTTTGTATAATTCTTAAATACTGAAAAAAAGAGACGTTGGGGACGTACCACAGTTAACAGGTATGCTATTAGCCTGCTCCTCCTCCGCATCCTGCTCTCTTCGCTCCTGTATCCCTCCTCAGCTTCACCGCTTCCTCTTCAGCTTTGAAATAAAGCACTCCAGCAGCAGCTGCAAGCACAGCTCGGACCATTTTCTAAGTTTCTAAAAGTTTGATTTTTCTTTGCTGTTCAAAATGCACACGGGCATCAAGCAGAGTGGCAGCGATGAACAGAAAAATCAAAAACTTTTTGGCGGCAACGTCAAAGTCTTTGACGTAATCACGTAATTACACGTAATCAAGTACGCTTCCGTTCCAAATGCACAATGAGTGTACTTTTGTGCTTGTGTGCTCAGAAGTCTGTACTTCTAACAAGTCAATACTTGTAAGCACACGAGTACGGACTTGCGTACTTGGGTATTGAGAAACGGCCGTAGTATTTGCAAGGCATGCTTTGATTGGATGAAAAAGACCAGTCTGTGATTGGCTGGTGG
This sequence comes from Odontesthes bonariensis, assembly GCF_027942865.1. Lineage (NCBI taxonomy): Eukaryota > Metazoa > Chordata > Actinopteri > Atheriniformes > Atherinopsidae > Odontesthes > Odontesthes bonariensis. The sequence goes on along the minus strand of NC_134528.1, from coordinate 28,778,973 downwards.
AACAGTACTTGGTCCTTCGGTGATGACGTTTCAGAAGTACACGAGTACGCAAGTACAGACAAGTACGCATATTGAGAAACGGCCTACGTCTATAGCTCTGATTACGTTAAGTTCGATTAAAAAAAACAGCCAATCACAACCAGTAAATCAAAGGACTGCACCAAGAAGCCGAAGTTTCTAAACTGAAAGAGTTATGAAAGACACAAGAGAAGATAACAAGGTCAATTTTCGAATTTTATAGCCTAAGAGAGACTTGAGGTAAATGACAGATGCATAAAATGAATTCAAATAAATATGATGGTTAAAAAAAAATGAAAAATCTGATCAGGTAATTTGTATGGTGTATGCCGTAAGGTGAACCTCAAAAACTATGGCGTGATCTTTGTGCCACCAGGTTGAGCACGCAGTGACACTGATTTGAGGGCACAGATCTATCTTAAGGAACAATAATTTTAAGCGTGTGCGTATGAATCTCACACACGCTCGCTCATAGGTGCTCGGACACGCGCTCAACTCTGACAAACTGCTCGCTGAAACGGCTCACTCTGCTCGCGCTCGGCTCTATCTCTCTGCTCGCTCGCGGCTCTGTCTCTGCGCTCGCAACTCTGTGAGTTTTATGTAAATGACGCTTAAAATTATTGTTCCTTCAGATCGATCTGTGCCCTCAAATCAGAGTCACTGCGCGCTCAACCTGGTGGCACAAAGATCACGCCATAGAAAACTCCTTCAGAACACCAGGCTTGTTCCACGCTCTCCGTACCAAACACGCTTCAGCTCATAAAAAGATTGAGTTATGTTGAGGTTTAAAAAAAAGTTTTGCCGCTCAGAACACAGTACTTTTTTAGTTCGCAACGTTTAAAGGAATAACTAGTGCCTGGCAAGGCGTATGTACATATTTGGCAGGCGTGATAACAGTTTGGCTTGCGAGAGGTGCCACGGTTGAGACGTCATCAGAATGGACGAATCGGATAGCTGGAATGTCAGCTGAGCTGGTAAACAGAAACAGCACCGCAGTGGCAGCGCGATCATCCAGCAGTACCGAAGAAGACGAAATTTCGACCGAAAGATTTGTTACATGCACATATCTTCTGTTAAGCATGAGGAAATTTCATGAGGAAATTTCACCTGCACAAGGTGGAATGGAAGGAATCAGAAGGAACAAATAAAGAAGCACTTGCTGAGTTCTTATACGATGCGTGGCCACATGCTGATCTTACAGCAGTGGGAAGAAACCTCAGCTTGTACATAGCACATCAACACCAATGTCACTGTGTGACTGTACTGGAAGGTGTGCAGTCTGTTCATGCTGTGGAAGACCTGCAGTGTGACCACAAAGAATGTGACACAAGGGTGTTTTTGCATGCACAAGATGCTGCACAGGAACATAAGACTGTCATTATTAAGAGCCCTGACACTGATGTAGCAGTCATTGCTGTGAGTCTGCAGAAAGATTTGCCATGCAGCTTGTACTTTTTCACAGGGACGGGCAACAGAACACGCATAATGGACATTACCAAGGTGTCATCAGCTCTTGGAGCCAGTGTGTGTTCAGCCTTGATTGGGATCCATACATTCACTGGGTGTGACTCCACAAGGCAAAAAGAAGACATTTGCTGTGGCATGCGAGAAAGATGTCTACCTGAAGGCTTTCAGAAATCTGGGGACTGAATTTAACTTGGACCACTCTACATTTGCATTACTTTGCAAATATGTATGCCATTTGTACTATCAGCAGGAATAGTGTGTGTGTGTGTGTGTGCGTGCTTTTTTTACATTTTTTTTTACCTCTATTCTATTCCATTTGTATCATTCCTTTTATTATGGTTATGTATATATGTATATAAGTTTATGCCGGTTGATGTAAATGCCGGTTGATGTGTATCCCCTACTTGTTTTGACTTTTTTATGTGTTGCATAGTTATCAGTGAATAAATCAATAAATGAATACCCGAATGGTCCTTATCATTGATAATTAGAATTATTTCCATTCATTAATAAAAAATGACAACATGAAAAGGTAGCCTTATCATCCACTTGCACAATAGTTATTTGTACTATAAATAAAGCACTGTTTGGAATTAATTTAGCCCACGTTACAAACACGTGGATGGTTATCAATAATTATTGGAATTCCATTAATTGATCAAAATGACAACATGAAAGGTCACTTGGATAATTGTGCTTCGTGCTGTAAATAAAGCACTATTTAGAATTTATTTGGCTCGCAGAGGCTGCAGTCCTCGCTGCAGCTGGCCCCGGTTCGAGTCCCGCACCGAGCGGCCCTTTGCTGCATGTCTCCCCCCTCTCTCTGCCCCCTGCTTCCTGTCTCTCTCCAACTGTCCTAACATTAAAGGCATAAAAAGCCCCCAAAATAAATAGTAAAAAAAAAAAAAGAATTTATTTGGCTCAATTCAGAAATACAAGAATGAGCATTATCGTTGATAATTATTATTTTATGTTCACTTTAAAATGATATTTTGCGAGATTCCTTTCTGTAGGTTAGATTTGACAGCACCAGGCAGGTTGTCATTTTTCCAGTTTGTTGGCGTAAATCGGCAACATGATTGGTATAGCGCGGTCATGTGGTGTCTTGTGACGTCAAAATCGTCATTCAGCCGAGGAAAATATTTCTTCAGAAAACGTCTCGGTTTAAAAAAAGTACAGGATTCTGTGACGCGTAACTTTTTTTATAAGTGCAAAATTACTTGGTCATTTTTATCAGCTAACGGGCATGTAGTTCAGAGAGCACGGAGCGAGCCTAAACGAAAATGGGGTTCACCTTACGGCCTAGTGAGCATACCTGAGATGGGATTGTAATAAACTAATTTATTTATTGCATTATGTCTGCACCAATTTGTCTTTTCATTTTTTGGGTGATATGCAGTGGTCAGCTTATTTCTTAATGTTAATACATTCTTTTGAATTAGATGGTGATTGTGGTGGTTTCATCGAACTGAACGTAGTATTTGCAAGGCATGCTTTGATTGGATGAAAAAGACCAGTCTGTGATTGGCTGGTGGCGTGGCTCATTTATATACAACTTGGTTGCGAGCGCAGACACAGAGCCGAGAGCGAGCAGAGCGAGCAGTTTGTCAGAGTTGAGCACGTGTCCGAGCACCTATGATCGAGCGTGTGTGAGATTCATACATTCAAAAATCATGCCATACAGTAGCAGGTGCGCGTGTGTAAGAGAGAGAGCCAACTGCCATTTGTACACAGACTTTAGCCCTTTTTCCATCAATGACATGATTTGCTTTAATTTGATGCGCATCAAGAAGTTAGTGCGATACATTTGATGGAAAAACGGTTAAATCGCTAGAACGCCTGTTTTGTCGCATTAAATCAATTCGCTCGAAATAGGTGGTTCAGGGCTAAGTTGTATCGCTACAGAAGTGATGGAAAAGGTTAATGCGATTCAGACTAGCCACGCATGCGCAGATGGTATTGGTAAAGCGCGAGTATTCGAATGTTGTTGTTGAGCCACTCAGCCGCCCCTCAGTCGCACCATAGGCTAGATCTTGTTCGCTGCCATGGTTGTGGTGATGCCCTCTGAGGAGCTATGGCAAGGTGGTCCTGAAGCAGCATAATTAATTCTCACCTCGCTCTCATCCTCCTTCTTAAATTTCTGACGGCTATTATAAGCTAGCAGCACTAGCAGCATGTCTAGTCCTATCCTACGGTCCATGACTCTAAATAAGTAACCAGCCTAATAAATAAATAAAAGCCGGTGGTGAAAAGGTACGTAGCCTTGAAAGTTATAGCAACGGTTACTATTCTGCGAGGCTGACAATAACAGCGCAAGCAATTAAATTCCCGCTACCGAGCATTCTAATTCGCTACAATTCGCCACTTTTGTAATGGAAAATCATCTGGCCGAGTCAGAATAATGCGCATCAGCACGTTCATTGTGATGTCATTTTATTTCGTTAGAATCGTCCTGTTTGATGGAAAACCAACCGAACACATCTTATATCGCAACAAAGTAATGCGATATAACTTTTAATTCGCTACAGAATCTGATGGAAAAGGGGCTTATGGCTTCTTAACCTTGGAGTATAATTTTGATTGCACTGCCTCAAACAAACGGTCGCTGTTCGAAAAGTAAAAATTGTATCCGAAAAATTGTTGAACTGTCAGCGCCAGAAGAGACTGCAGAAGCCAGCGGTGTAATTTTTATTCTGCTACTATGTGTTGCTCGTTTTTTATTGCAGTTTTAAAATAATTTTTCAGATTCATTTGAGGATTTAGGGCGTTTATAATGGGCGGAATGTCAGCTGAAGGGCCGACTCTCTGCGCTCAGAGGTGATTTGTGAGAAATCTGTAAGGCCTAGCTCAATGAGGATTACTTTGGGTAAAAGAAGACAAAAATACCTACGTTTTGAAGTAAAATTTGTCCTGACTGGGCAGATATTTTGAGAGACATTTGTTCGAAGAATAGGTGCAGTATTAAATTTTGAGTGAGAAACAGTGGGAGAAGCATCTCGGCCGAGTTTTAGTCTTGCTAAAACGCAAACTGCCGTTGTGTCAAAGCTGTATAATATATCAACAAACCCTTTAGTTCAGTTAAAGTTGAGTGTTTGATACCAAAATTCTGGAAATTGGTCAAAGTATGCAGAAGTAGTTAAGCTTAAATTACGTAAGGAACAATGATCATAACTTTTTGAAAGGAGCTGGATGAAGGCAGAAAATTAGAGAAAAGAGAAGAAAAATGCAAAACAAAAAGTGAAAACATTAAGAAAGAAGAGAAACAATGCAGAAAAATTTGAAAATTTAGTAGAAAGTCATTTGCTGAAGTTTCAAAAGGTCTGGAAGGTATTTTTTAAAGGAGCTGGGGCTGGATGAAAGCACAAAATAACAGAAAAGAGAAGAAAAATGCAAAAAGCATTGGCAGTTGGAAGGTACTGCCGTGATTCAGAGGCTTCTAATTCAAAAAGTTAATTTCTGAAGGCTATGAAAGTCACACTGGCTGAAAGAGGACAAATATTCCTACGTTTTAATGCTGAAATTATTTCTGTGTATAACATTGACAGGTTAAAAAAAAATTTTCTGAAGAATCTTTCTGTATTCTTCCACTGTCAGTTGGAGCCTCCACTCTCCACACGAACATTCCGCGTCATTGGAATGCATTGAAAACTCAGAAATCATCAAAGATTTTACTACATTTTTAAACTGTGATAGTTAAAAATTGGCTGAATATTATAAAAAGCTTCTCCATTTAGTAATAGCTGAATGTCTTGTGAACATTTTAAAGTTCGAATGGTGTCTCTACCTGAAAGTATGCTGAAGTAGTTAAGTTTGAAAGAGGAGGAAGCTATTTTAATGATTTGAAGTGATAGTGATGCTGACCTGTTGCTAACTAGCTTGTCAACAGGAAGCAGCGTTTTCATTTTTACCAATAAGAAGTGTTTAGGGGCGGGACGCCGCTGCGAAATGTCGTCCAAATAGAGACAGCATGCGGCATGTCAGGACAGGCTGATTGAAAAGTATGCATTCTAATCACTTTTTATCAATCTCTCGCTCGCATTCAGCCAGGATGGGGTGTTATATAAAAACAAGCAGCAGCTCAACTTGAAATCTACCTGGCAGGCAAGTAAATAAATAAGCAAATAAAAGTGCCACAGTGTGATAAAGTAAGGCCAGTAATGTGCTTTTTGGAACTGCACTCCTAATTCTTACTCTCCTCCTCTGGCTTCACAGAAGGAAATGTACGTTTGTCTTGATGAAAACCAACATCTCTACCTTGTCAGGTTTGAGCATGTTCCTGTTCTCATCAAGGATGTTAGCGATGTCCTTGCCACCTCTTGAAATCCCAAGTTTGCATATCTCATACTTATGAGTACAAACACACAGACAAATACATTGCGGATGTTTGCTGGACAATCCTGCACATCCTCTTCACGATGTGTTGGTGAGCCACAGAAGCACCTTCAGCCAGAGACTTATTGCACCACGCTGCACCACAGAGCGCCACAGGAAGTCATTCCTGCCTGTGGCCATCAAACTGTACAATTCCAGTCTCTGATAGTTATTAATTTCATCATTTACTATTTATTTATTTCATTACTTCACCATGTGCAATAACCCGGTCATGTGCAACAACAATAATAATTAGCTACTGAGTAGCATTGTAAAGACTGTTTATTGTTTATTGTATTTTTGTACATATTGAGATTTTTCCTTATCTTATTCTTATTCATCTTTCTTTTTTTTTTCTGTAACAAGGGCACTGCAAAAAAGGAATTTCCCGCAAGGGATTAATAAAGTAATTCTGATTCTGATTATGCTTACCTTTAAAGAAAATGCCACCTTTCCTATGTGCCTCTAAGTGGCTCTGCAGCTTGGAGAATTTGTGGGTTTATATTTTAGGCATAGAGGGCAGTGAAACTGGTTGCAACAAAGTGCAGCGTTCAATTTTGGGCGTAGTGCCGGAGGTTAATATTGAAATATTCAATTCAATTCAATTTATTTTTATTTATATAGCAGGGCTGTAGTCAAGACCACCTTTGTCGAGTCCAAGACAAGTCCAAGACCAGGACCGGTCGAGACCAAGTCAAGACCGAGTCCAAATAGGTTCAAGTCCAAGACAAGACCAAGTCCAAAAGACTGGAGTCCGAGTCAAGACCGAGTCCAGGACAGAAAAAAACAAGTTGTATGCATGACAGTAGCCACTCTCACTCCCTCAAAAGTCAAATTCTATTAAATGCATGTGGCCTGACATACAGTTTATTACGATCAGATCACACAATATAACATGTTAACAACAATGTTATGTTATATACTAAGTTATATAAATTAACAAGCAACTCAGCAATATATATTAACTTTGCTCCGTTTCAGAGACGTGCAGCCAGGGCATGCTTGCGCCTCCTGCTAGTTAGAGTAATGTCAGTAGCTGGCTGTTGCTAAGCCTCTCAAAATAAAACTGAGGAAATCATCGCCAATGTCAGATATTATAAACATTACCAAAATTAACCACCTTTCACGCAAAAATGACACACAGCTACCACCACACAGTATAAAACTTATAACTTTAGGGCTGACTTAACCTGATGCAACGTTTACTTTACCCTACCGTTTATTTTACGCTCGAGCGTTTGTGTAGCTGCTACCCTTTGTAACACAAGTACAGTATCACACAACCACAAATGTGATTCACGACAACCAATCGCTTATTCCATATTCACAATCATTTCATTTTTTAGATCTCATGAAACCAGTAATACCAGACGGACAGTAAGTGATGATAACTATGTCCAAAAACACATTACCTTGGCTTTTCTTCCGCTATGTTAGCTAATGCATAACACATAGCCTAGCCTATGAGGCTAAGCACTGCCTAGCTCTGCAGTTAACTTACCGAGATGAATGATGCCTCTGCAGTTGTCTCATGAAGTTTGAAGTCGTCCCAGATGTCTCAGAGATAGTCGATTTGCAGAATCTGCAATCTGCCCTGTGTTTTTTTTTTCAGTGATGTGCTGGGAAATTCTTTATGATTAGTAAAACCAAATTTTAATATAGCGGATTTGGCCGACATCTTCTCACTGTGTGTGTGAATCAATAAATGAATGATAAGGATAAGAACGTTGGCAAGGCTCAGATGCAGGGCTCGCGAAAATAAACTGGTGTGTGATTGGTTATCAAGTGGTTACTTTTCCCTTGAATATTGTAACAAAATAAAGACGCCTGGACTCGGTCGAGACCAAAAACCATATTTGGCAAGACCAGTGGCCAAGACAAGTCCAAGTCAAATACCAGTGAGTTCGAGACAAGTCCGAGACCATAAAAAACCGGTCTCGAGTCCGGACTCGAGTACTACAGCCCTGTTATATAGCGCCAAATACAACAAATGTCATCTCAAGGCACTTAAATAATAAAGTCCAATTCAAGCCAATTGGAATTCAATTCATTGTAATCTTAATTATTTATAAAATAATCCAATTCATTCATATAGAGCCAATTCAAAAACAATTTCCTAGCTAAGGAAACCAACAGATTGCACCGAAACTTGTCTTCAGTCCAATCTCCCGTGCCTGAGGCGACTATGGAAAGGAACGACTCCCTTTTAACAGGAAGAAACCTCTGGCAGAACCAGAACCAGGAAGGGTGGCCATTCGCCTCGACCGGCTGGGGTTTGAGAAGACAGAAAGGGGGGAGAAAAACCCACTGTAACACCATTCAAAGGATACCTGTTGGAACAGGGAAACACGAGTTAATGACCACAACAATGTCACATATACATAATGTCATTTGAGAAATTGAACAGGGGAAAAAGAGAGTAAAGTGAGGAAAGTTGTGACAGATGTGGCCCCCCAGCAGTCTAGGCCTACAGTAGCTTAACTATGGGATGTTTCAGGATCACCTGAGCCATCCCTAACTATAAGCTTTATCAAAAAGGAAAGTTTTAAGCCTGGTCTTAAAAGTGGAAAGGGTGTCTGCTTCCCAGACATTTACTGGCAGCTTATTCCACAAGAGAATAATTTTCCTGGAGGTGTCGTGGGCCCAACTAGACGAAACACTGATGAAAGGAGGTTCCCACCTGATGACCCCAATGATGTGTTGGTCAGCATTGCTCACTGATCTATATAGGGAGTATAGGGAATTATTCACTGAGTCTGGTCCATTTTTTTTTTTCCTTTAGCACAAGTTTCTTGTGTTTACCTTGAATGGCTTTACTCAAGCTTTGAATAGGATAGGAAATACTGCACAAGATACAATTTTGAGAGTCCTCACAAAGAAGGATTTTTTTACTCTGTATTCCTTTTGCACAAGATTGCCTTGATTAATCAGCTTCAGCACAAATGCTTAGCGATTAATTCACATCCACTTTACTGCCGTAACCTTAACAAACTGTGTGTGTTTACCTGAGACAGTGTCTTGATAACGGTTTTGATCAAATCTCTTATCCACTTGATTTTTAGCACTGATGAGTGGGGGTGTGTATTGGCAAGAATCTGGCAACACGATATGTATCGCGATACAACAATTTATGGTCATCTATGTAATGTTGGTAGGGTCGTTTTGAGTGGATGTTGTTGGGGCCTGGGCCATGAACAAAGGTGTATGTGTGGGAAAATAAAGTCGGCAGAAAAACTGATCCAGCCACCTTACTTTTTAGGAGCACAGTAAAAAGTTTCAGTTTGGTTTCACTGCCTCACAGAACATGACCCCAAAGCTTCTGGAGCCTTTCCAGTGTGTTTTCTTTGTGATACTTCAGGTTGTGTCTGTTTACTAAAAACTGCCTCATGCATGATGAGGCGCACATACCAGGGGAATGAAAACTAACAAAACGATATGCGCAGTATTTCCTTACCAGTAACTACAGACAGCACTGACATCACCAGCGCACGTGAGTAGATGTTCCTGATAAGACTCGCAGTGGACAGGGCTGTTGAACAAAACGTCCTCTTAGTAAGCGGATAGTGCAAACTGAAGGCAAAACAATGAGTAACAAATTCAGAGACATCCCTCAACATAAAGTGGAGTTAAAGTAACCCATCCCTGACTGGATTCCTGAACCGGCACTGAGCTGGTTTTAAGTTGGTTTAAGAAAAAACTGCTGATTCTAAATCAAACCGAGAAGTGAGTTTGAGCGTGAATTGTTGCTCATCTCTGTGTGGATCTCTGACCCCTGCCAGTAGCAGCTGGGATGGGCTCCCCACGAACCTGTACTGTATTAAGTGGGTATAGAAAATGGATGGATGAATGCTCTCAATAACCCTACGTGCAGCTCTTGACATGAGTGAGATTTGGTGCTACTGTGGGGCCAGTGCTTTGAGGGTAAAAACCAAAAGAACTGGCCCTAAGGGAGGCTCTGGCTCCAAACAGCACTGAGCTGCTTTGGTGGAAATAGCCCCACATTTAAGCCAACATTACAACAATGGAAAAGCTCAAGTGAAATGTTCAAGGCCCAATCCCAATTCTATTTCCCTACCCCTTCGCCTACCCCTCACCCCTACCCCTCGCCCCTTCGAACGAAGGCGTAGGCGAAGGGCTTTAAAACATACCCCTACGTATTGGGACACCCCTTCACACTCACGTACGTCATAAGTCCGCGCCGTCAGTTGTTACTTAACCAAAAGCGACAGCTCTAGCCAGACAAAAACAAACATGCCTGCTGTAGTGATGTTCGCGCTCTCCTGGGCTATTCGGATATTTTTAGAAATATCTGCGGCGAATCGACGGAGTGCCATCAGGCGAAGGCGTCTTCGACATGTGGGAGCATTGCTGGATCTTGTTATGGTTTGTACAATGAGAAATTAATGCAAATAACACGTGTGAGTGAGCAGCTGGTAGCTTCCAGAGCCGGCGTGTGAATATGATAATGTGTGTGTGTATATGAAAGTGCTTCTAACTGTACATTTGTGATATCGTGTAATATAGAAACAATTTGCTTGTCTCGTTGGATTTGCTGATTTGCTGATTGGAGTAGTATTCTAACCTGGCTAACCTAGCTGAAAGCATAAGCTAACGTTTAGCCTTTTGTGACTCGCCTCGTTCCGTTTGGGATAAACAATGCGTTTTTGAAGCGGCTTTCTTTGTACCAGGTTCAGATTTGATGACATAAATAAATGCACTGCATTGTGTGTGCTATCAATGAGTTGGTTTGGGAGGATGAAAGCCTGATCTTTCCATGTTTTTCTTTCCAGCAGACAGGTCATCCTTCAAATTATTGCAGATTGGACCAAAACATGCCTGTTCTAAGGTTGTGGTTCAATGTTGAAGCGGACTTAAAGCAGGACTTTCGCCTCAGCAGAAGAGCCGTACAAGCTGTCCAAAGACTATTACAGAGAGAGCAGGACCATGGTTGGGGCGGGCAACTGGAGGTCCTGATCTATATATACTGGTTGGCACATGGACTCTCTTACATTGTGGTGGCTCGTGTGTTTAACGTTCCCAAATCCACGGTGCACCGCGTCGTCAACAAAGTGGCGAATTACATATGCCAAAATCTACGGCGTGCCATTGTATTCCCGCAGGCTGGAGAGCTGGATGCAGTTGGCCAAGGATTTGTTCAGCTATCTGGGAGCCCTTCATTCAGAAATGTTGTGGGTGCAATAGACGGTAGCCACATTAGAATCAAGCCACCAACACTGCACCGAATTGACTACCTTAACTACAAAGGCTTTTATTCGATCAACATGCAGGCAATTTGTGATTCCACTGGAAGATTCCTGGACATCTTTGTTGGTTACCCGGGTTCCGTTCATGACACGAGGGTCATGAAAAACAGCACCTGCTACAAGGCGAGGCGGTACCCTCCACCAGGCTACGTTCTCCTTGGGGATGGTGGCTACCCATGTTTAGACACACCCATCAGCCTCATGCCTCCGTACAAGGAACCAGTCAATGGACCAATACAGGGCCACTACAACTACTACCATGCCAAGGGTCGTAGTATAATTGAGCGAGCCTTCGGGGTAATGAAGTCCAGGTGGCGGTGTACCCTTTTCAAGGCACTGGAAGTGAGGCCAGTATTTGCACCTCAGGTTATTGCATCCTGTGCATTTCTCCACAATGTGTGTCTGGACAATGGGGACCTGCTTGAGCCAGATGAGGATGTGGCAGAGGACAACATGGATCCCCAACCTCCCCGAGAGGCCCTAGTAGTTAATGAGGCGAGTGGAAATGCAATGCGGGACAGATTGGCAGCCCTGGTGTCACAGTATTGATCTGCAATGCATTTCAGTTTTGGTGGCTTTTTTATTACTGCCTTTTTTTTAATATATATATTTTTTATGCGGGGCCTGGAACACGGGACAGATTAGCAGCCCAGGTCTCACTGTAGAGCTGTGCGATGTATAATTTTTTTGTGACTTAAATGCTGAACTGTCAAGATGTTAATTTTTTGTTTGAGAATGTACCCCAATTTTTTTTTTATCCCTTTTGTAATAAATCTCTTCATACCAATATCCGTTCCAGTCGTTCATATGATGTTGATGTGATAATCATGCTCACAAACCTTTTGTCTAAATTATTTTATTAGGTATAGTGCAAATCAAAGCTTAAAGTGTCTGGTTGTGCAAATATGGAATGAAAACAAGAATAAAATAAAAATATAAACGGGCAACAGTGCAAACATGGAAGATGGTGGGGGGAACGAGATGATGGTGGGGTGACCGAAGCAGGAACGGAGAAGGTGCATGGCACATCGACGGTGCTGGGCTCAGTGATGTTCTGGGGGGACAAGACACAACATGCATTATAGCATGCACTTTCATCCATTGTAAAAAAATTAAAAAAGGTGTTTCAGAATGCGGTAGTGGTGGCTGTGTATACAATAGGTGCAGGGGGCATCAACTCACCTTAAAGTTTCTCAACCATGCGCTCAAACAGAGCTAAGAAGCGCTCGGTCTTCTGCTCTGTTTGGTCGTGGCGCTGCTGCTCCTTAATGCTCTCCTGAAGCAGGGAGTCCAGTACAGGATTGGACTTCCTGCTCCTTTTTGGGGATGGTGATGGTGATGGGGATGGTGGAGAACGACGACACAACGGTGAGGTGACCGCAGCAGGCATGGCGGAGGTGCTGGGCTTAACATCGTTCTGGGGGAACAAGACACAACATGACATTATAGCATGCATTTTCATCCATTGACAAAAAAGGTGTTATAGAATTAGGTAGTGGTGGCTGTGTGTACAATACGTGTATGTATTTAAAAAAAACATACCATGCACATTCATTTTTAAAGACCAATAGATACATAAATAATACATGGTTGTATGTTTACCAAAGCATACAAACATACATCCTCCTCTGCACAGGCTTCCACCAAGAGCGGAGGGTCCATCGCTGGTCTTGCTCCCAGCACTGCGTGCATATCCTCATAATACTGCCACGTCGTGGCGGTCTCCTGGCCATCCTCAGTTCCACCCCCAGTGGAGGGAGTTCTCAGCTGCTGCAGGAAGCAAAACAATTAAAACTCAATGGCAATTATAAATGCATTTCATTGCTCACTGACGATATTTCAAGAGCACACAGTATTCATCTACTTAAAGGACATTACTTCCTGTTTACCTTGTATTTTTTTTTCAGATTCTCCCATTTTTTGGAGACCTGTTGGGAGGAGACCTTACCCTGCAACCCCAGCTCCTTTATCAGCTTCCTGTGTTGTAAATACGAGGGAGAACGTCAGTTAACGCCTTAAATGCACTAAAACAAACCATTGTGAGCGACCTATTACTTAAAATAAATTACTCACTCCCACTGTTGTTTGGCCGACGCTTTCGACCTCAGAAAGCAGCTTTCATTTTCGGCGCGAAACTCAATAAGGACCTTTGTTTCAGCTTGAGTCCCTGTGAATCACAGTCACGTTGAATACTTGTGATAATAGGACGCTCAAAATTAACTTCTCTATGGTTAACCATAGAGTTACCATAGAGACCGATTACTCCATAGTAATATCGACTTTTCCCATGTGCGTTTATAACAGAAAATTACTACACATTACCACCATGTTAAACTCACACAACACACAAGTTATCACAATCTAAAACGGTTAAAACAGTTAAATTATGGCAAAAAATAGAGGAGCTTACATTTGTGTGGTGCTCTTGTTTCTTCCATTTTTAAAAGACTAGCGATCTCCCGGTAGTCGCGTTGTATTCTGGGAAATATATCATACCCCTTCAAACGGAGTCTGCCTGGCCGAAGCCCTCCGTTTCAAGGGCTACAACGGAGGGGTAGGGCTAAGGGGAACGGCTTTGGAAGAGTATTGGGACAACACTACCCCTTCATGTGAACGCGCAAAACGGAGGGGAAGGGGTGAGGGGTAGGGCCAAGGGGTGAATTGGGATTGGGCCCAAAACTCCAGCCAGGACTATTCCAAAACTCTTCAATAGCATTTGCTTTATTTTGGATGTCAGCTATGTAAATGATTACAAACACTTTTAAATAATTGATATATACCTTTGAATGTGTATCAGATGCATGAACTAATATAACATTTGGTAGCGCTGGAAATACACTCACCGATGTGGCAGTTTAACCTAAAAAGGAGAGGTACGTAAATAAGGTGAAAGAGTGCCTCTTCTGGGGTGTCAATGTGGGCCTTTGGAAGTCTCGCCTCAAGGCTGATTTATGGTCGGAAACCAGGTCGTCTGCGTGTGTGTCGCAGTTAACGCAGACATGCCCCCGCCCCTTACGCAGACACTCTGGTGCACCTCCCCAAAATTGTAACTCACCGCAGACAGTGCCGCAGGGAGGAGAGAAAGGAGGCCTCTGATTGGTCAACTCTACATCCGCTCTACACTATTCGTATTTCCGGTTTGCTAACCGGCTAATGGTGACGCTAACCGTGCTAACCGTGACGATTCTGTCGCCTCTCTGCCAGCTCCAGTAGTAGCAATATTTCTTCTATTTCAAGATCGATCAGCTGCATCTCAATCAAAGTGCGCATTTGTCCAGTCGCCATTGTTGTTGAATGACCTCCGTAACCGTAACACCCACAATCCTAGCTTGCTCGTGATTGTCCCTCTTGCGTTGTGGAGTGGGATTAACATAGCGCAGACAGCGCTTCAAAAGTAGGCATAAATCAAAAATAACTGCGTCGTGTCTGCGACAAGCTCACTGCGACACACTGCTGCGAGATTATACACGAGCCTTCAAAGACAAAGATCTCCAAACACAAGACAGCTGCAACACCTTTCAGAGTGACATGAAGATTAGTTTAATTACAGAGAATAACATGTTACAAACTAACACCAAGGTACACTATAAAAAGTTTAAATCAGCTCAGAAAAGGAAATTCAACAAAGGGTAAAGTAAAAGCAAAAACTAATAATAATTAATGAATTAGGCATAATGTAACAAAAAGGCAGTCCTGTGTCAATTTGATTCAGTGATTATGTGACACTATGACGAAAACTTTTGTAGATTTTTATTTATTTTTTTATTTAATAAATGCAAATGTTTATGTTTGGCCATGTTGTGTTTTGATGTTTCACAACAAATGCAACAGTAATCCAGCATATTATTTGAAATGCTATGACGGTAACTGTCTGCTAAGTGGCACAGTTTGACCGTGCCGCATTTAGGTTCGAAGTGGTTGCCCTGACAACAAGATGAGAGATTTTCCTATCACTTTTTTAAAGACAGATGGACTTTTAGAATAAAATAGAAGAATAGAAAAATACTTTATTTATCCCCCAATGGGGGAAATTCAAATTCGTCAAGTAGCTCAACATTTTTTTTAAATATTTACAATGATTGAATTAACAACAATAAAACAACAATAATACTACTACTACTAACTAAATGATAATAAATGACTAAATGGCTAAATAAACAAATATCAATCAATCAATTTGAGAAGATCTCAGCAGTCACTGTTATAAAGCCTTATGGCTGTGGGAACAAAGGACCTTCTGAACCTCTCAGTCCTGCAGCCTCTCACTGCAGCTGCTCCTCTGTCCTGCAGGATGCTGTGGAGAGGATGTTTATTATTCTCCATCACAGAATCTAACTTCCTCCTCATCCGTTTCTCCACCACAGCACTGAGAGGGTCCAGCCTTCTGCCTACAACAGAACTGGTCTTTTTCACCAGTTTGTCCAGGCGCCTACAGTTTCTGTCTGTAGTGCAACTCCCCCAGCAGACATTAGCATAGAACAGTGCACTCTCAGTGATAGTGTGATAAAACATGCACATCATATCACTGCGGACATTGAAGGACCTGAGCCGTCTCAGGAAAAAGAGACGGCTCTGGCCCCCCCCCCTGTACACTGCGTCTATGTTGGCAGACCACTCCAGTTTATTATCCAGCACCACCCCCAGGTATTTGCAGGTCTGAACAGTCTCTATCTCCCCTCCATCAATGCAGACTGAATGGTATGGGGTTTTAGATCTCCTGAAGTCCACCACTAGCTCTTTGGTCTTGGTGGTGTTCAGGAGCAAACAGTTCTTTTTGCTCCAGTCAGTAAAGCCCTCCACAAGGTCCCTGTACTCCCTCTCCTGTCCACCGCGCACACATGCCACAACAGCCGTATCATCAGAATACTTCTGAATGTGGCAGGACTCTGAGTTGTACCTGAAGTCTGATGTGTACAGGGTGAAAAGAAAAGGAGCCAAAACAGTACCCTGCGGAGCCCCAGTACTGCATTCCAGTGTTCCAGAAACACATTTCCCCATCCTGACATACTGTGGTCTGACAGACAAATAGTCTATAATCCATGATGTCAGGGAGGGGGCCACACCCATACCTAGCAGCTTGTCTTTCAGTATGGGAGGCCGTATGGTGTTGAAGGCACTGGAGAAGTCAAAGAACATGATTCACACATATGAACCAGGCACATCCAGATAAGCATATGCCCGATGCAGCATGTACAGAATTGTGTCTTCCACTCCTATATGTTTCTGGTAGGCAAACTGGAGGGGGTCAAGAGCCTCAGCAACCTGCAATCTCATGCGACAAACAAGGAGTCTCTCCAAGGTCTTCATGATATGAGATGTCAGAGCCACCGGTCTGTAGTCATTCAGCTCCACCGGTTGCCCTAATTTGGGTATGAGACAAGAAGTTTTCCACAGTACCGGGACTTTTTCCATCTGAATGCTCATATTGAAGAGCCTCTGAAGAGGGACTGCTAGTTGACCAACACAGTCCCTCAGAAGCCTTGGACAGACTCCATCTGGGCCTGAAGCCCTCCCTGACTTAAGTCTCCTGTGCTCAGCTCCAACCTCCTCTATGGTTAGACACAGAGGATGGCGACAGGAGTGATGTTGCTATCAACCATAGAGATGGGGGTGGGGGTGCAGCTGGACAGAGGAGGGCTAGTGGTGGGAGTTGCTGCAGAGGTAGAGGAGCAGCTGGGCTGAGGAGGCCAGGCGGTGGGAGCAGCCACAGATGTGAAGGTGCAGCTGGGCTCAGGAGGCCTGGCAGTGGAAGCTGCCGCAGCGGTGGAGGGGCAGCTGGGCTCAGGAGGCCTGGCAGTGGAAGCTGCCGCAGCGGTGGAGGGGCAGCTGGGCTGATGAGGCCAGGCGGTGGGAGCTGCCGCACAGATGGAGGTGTGGCTGGGTTCAGAAGGCCTGGCAGTGGAAGCTGCCGTAGAGGTGGAGGTGGAGCTGGGCTCAGGATGCCTGGTGGTGGAAGCTGCCACACAGGTGGAGGTGTAGCTTGGCTCAGGAGACCAGGCGGAGGTACAGCTGGACAGAAGAAGCTTGTTGGTGACAGCAGAGGTAGAGGTGCAGTCAGGCGGAGGAGGAGGCTTGGTGATGCAGGTTGCCATTGAGGTGGAAGTACAGCAGGGCAGTGGAAGCAGTATAGAGGAAGCAGCTGTAGTGGTGGGGGTGGAGGGAGCAGCAACAGAGGAGGGAAATGCCACGCTGTCAAACCTGTTGTAATATTGGTTGAAAGTATTGGCTCTGCCACATCACCTTCTACAGACAGAGTTCTTCAGTCTGTATCCAGTGATGGTCCTCATGCCCCTCCACACCTCCTTGGTGTTATTGTTCTCCAGCTGTCTCTACCTTTTTCTTGTACTCCACCTTAGCTCGACGTAATGTATTTTTAAGCTCCTGTTGTACACTCCTCCGCCTTTCTCCATCCCCATTCTGGAACTCCCTCTTTTTCTGGTTCAGGAGGTCTTTGATGTCACTGGTGATCCATGGTTTGTTATTTGGAGAGCACCTTACAGTCCTGACTGGAATCACAGTGTCCCTACAGAAGTTGATGTAGTCTGTGATGGTGCTGACCCTCCTGTCCATGTCAATGTCCATTTCGTCTTCCTCCAGCAGTACAGCCCAGTCTGTGACATCAAAGCAGTCTCTCAATGCATCACTCTGGTGATCACTTCCTGAAAGATCTGGTAGTAACAGGATGTCTTTGTACACACGGTTTATATGTGGGTTGTAGATAGACCATGCTGTGATCAGATCTACCCAGTGGTGGAAGAGACACTGTCCTGTAAGCCTCCTTCACGTTAGCATAGAACAGATCTAATGTCTTTTCTCCACGTGTTGGACAGTCCACATACTGAAGCAGTCTGAAAAAGTTCAGACTGCTTCTGAAGAGTGCAGACGTGTCTCTGCTTCCTCCTGCTGCTTATCTTATCGCTTTATTTGCTTTTAAATCATTTTACTTCTTTCCACAAGTCTTGGATATAATTTTATTCTTTTTCTTTTAAGTGAACCAAGACTTTTTAAAACCATTTTTATTCTTTTTACATCTTATCTGACGAGCCAGCGACTACAATCCTTTCAACATGCCCTGTGAAAGCTGTCGGATATATCAACAAGAAATTTGGGCGCTACAAGTAAGGATTTTTGCCTTAGAAACTGAAATGGGACTTCATGAAACGCTCCCAATGGAATCCAGTGGTAAGAAGTCCACATTTACTTCCAAAGGAAAGGGTGAAAAAACTGCTACCTCGAACTTAAAACTAAATGATACTGTGTCTTTTACAAGACTCTGTAAAGGCACGTATGATGGACTTGGTGCAAAGCCGAAGAATCGTCAAACTGTTGGTATCAACAGAGAATATGTAACATCACCCGGAATAAAGTTAACAAACAGATTTTTACCACTGTCAGAGCCAAATGTGACAGAATGAGTGTAACAGACAGAGAGACGGTACAAAGAAGCAGATGGACAGAGAAACTGTGCCGAGTGTCAAGGTCAAAGATACTCTTGTGCTTGGAGACGGAGCCATATCTAATATAAACATAAACAGAATGGTTACATGCAGCTATCCAAGTGCCACTGTCTCTGACATCACAAGATTACTACCAGAGGTACTGGCAAAACACCAAGGGGTGAAACAGCTGATTGTGCACGTGGGTGCAGTGGACATCAGAGAGAATCAGTCTGAAATCTTAAAAAAAGACTTTGAGAAACTGTTTGAGAGTCTTGATAAAGTGACAATACCAACATTCTTAAGTGGACCTCTCCCAAACATCGACAGGAGGATCAACAAATTCAGCCGGCTGCTTCAGTTGAACACATGGCTGTCCAAAGTCTGTGAGTCCAGAGGACCTCATTTCATTGAGAACTTTAATCTTTTCTGGCAAAGAGATGATCTCTTTCAAAGAAAAGGCCCACACCTGAACAGAGGTGGAGTGAGACGACTGACGGATAATCTTCTCCACGCTCTGAGGCATCAGAAGGGGCCAGGGCCAGGACCAGGACCAGGACCAGGACCAGGACCGGGTCCTGTGCTGCCGCAGAGAGAGAAGATGAGCCAGAGAAGAGCTCCTGCCTCGCCACCCAAGGACCCAGCAAAGGATTCAGCCACAGCAGCCACAGCAGCACCTCCAGCATCCTGAACACAGGATTCAGCAGCTCCACCATCGCCTTCACCACGGGCCTCACCACAGGCCTGGGACCCACCTGCTGCATCTACACCCTCCAGAGATGTTTCACCATCGTTCTCTTCTCCACCGTCACCCAGGAGATTTCCTGATCACCTTGAAAGCTTGGTGAAATCGGGGATTAAAATGGTTCCTCTCACGCCAAACATGGCAAGATCAAGAATTCTATCCTCAAAGAAGCATCGAGCCCCTCTCCCTCCCCAGCCTACTCCATCGACCAAAGCCCCCCCAGCTTGGCCCCCACCACCGGTGCCCACAGCTGTCATTTCCAACAGCGTCAATGCTGTTGTCTAGGACACTAAGGGCCTCTGTGTTGGTAAACACCATCTCAACCAGAGGTCCAAGGATGGAGTGAAGAGAGGGACAATCAGACTGTCCAATCAGAGAAATCTTATCCATATCCCTTGCAAGAACACAGCATCCAGTTCAACTATAACTAATCTCAAACATGCAGTACTCAATGTCAGATCTTTAAGTAACAAATCATTCTTAATTAATAGTTTTATTTCCACTCACAATCTTGATTTTATGTTTTTCACTGAGACGTGGCTCGACAAAAACACAGCAAATGCAGTCCTGATTGAGTCTAGTCCACCTCACTTCAATTTTGTGTCTGAAACACGAGAAAACCAGAGGGGTGGGGGTGTTTGTGCCATGTTCAGGGACAATATTCCCACCCACAAGTTGTCATTTGGGTTTTTTTCATCATTTGAGTATGTGTCATTCAAAATGGAGAGAAAACAATCTTCCATACTTTCTATCACCATTTATAAACCACCACAGAATTGTTTTATTGATGATTTTACTGAACTACTTTCAATTGTGTGCACTGCTTTTGACTGTTTAGTCATAACAGGGGACTTGAATGTGAATGTGGACGTAGCGCATAACAAGGAAGCTAAAGAGCTCACTGCTGTCCTTGAAATGTTTGGTCTAACTCAGCATGTGACTGAGCCCACCCACAACAGAGGGCACACTCTAGATGTGCTCATTTCAAGGGGTGTTGTTATTTCAAACGTGAATGTCGTCGATGTTGCTTTATCTGATCATTGCTGTGTTTTCTTCGACCTATCTACTTTACCCAAATCAGCAGCTGGGTCTGCAGTTGTTCGGGGAAGACTCATAAATGACAGAACAGGGACACAGTTTATGGAAATGATTAGGTTTGAGAACACCCTGTGTTCTGATGTTGATGATCTGTTGAACTCTTACACATCAAGTCTCTTAAATGTTTTGGATACCATTGCTCCTGTCAAGGTTAGAATGGTTAAAAGTAGGCAAAGGGCGCCATGGAGGAAAGAAGAGTCGGTCAGGGCACAGAAAAGGGAGTGCCGGAGAGCCGAACGGAAATGGCGCAAGTCAAAGCTCCAGGTTCATTATGAGACTTACAAAGAAAAGCTATGTGTGTTCAACCAGACTTTGCGTAGAACAAGGGAGAGTTATTTTTCTGAAATCATCAAAAACTGCAGTAACAACTCTCGTGTCCTGTTTGCTACAGTAAACAGATTAACAAACCCTCCAGTTTCACTGCCTTTAGAACTCATTTCTACATCCAAGTGTAATGAGTTTGCAATATTCTTTAATGACAAAGTTCAAGGCATTAAAAATGCAATAATTTCCACAACACAAATAACTACTCTGCAGCCAGCTAGACACCTAGAGCTGACACATTTCACACCTGTTACTGACAAAACAGTCGAAGAGACCATCTGCAGTCTGAGTTCATCAACGTGCTGCCTTGATGAGTTGCCCACTAGATTCCTAAAGTCTGTGCTGAGCAGTTTGTTACCACAACTTGCTCATCTAGTCAACATCTCACTCCAGACTGGAACATTTCCAAAGGCCTTAAAAACTGCTGTCATTAAGCCTCTTCTAAAGAAGAGCAATCTTGATGCCACAGTACTGAACAACTACCGGCCCATATCAAACCTGCCATTCTTAGGCAAAGTCCTAGAAAAAGTTGTATACCAACAGCTTAGTGACTTTCTCCTGTCTAACAATGCTTTTGATACTTTCCAATCAGGCTTTAGGCCCCACAACAGCACTGAGACAGCTCTGATCAAGGTGACAAATGACATCCGCCTGAACACAGATGCAAGTAGAGTCACAGTCTTAGTTCTGCTGGACCTGAGTGCTGCCTTTGACACAGTTGACCATGCGATCTTATTACAGAGGTTAGAAGACTGGGTGGGAATCTCTGGTCGTGCTTTAAACTGGTTCAAGTCCTATCTGGAGGACAGGAAATATTTTGTTGAAATTGGTAACTGTCTCAGACCAAATGGCTATGACCTGTGGGGTTCCCCAGGGGTCAATCCTGGGACCCGTATTGTTCAATCTGTACATGCTTCCACTAGGCCAGCTAATACGCAGCTATAATATGTCCTACCACAACTATGCAGATGACACTCAGATCTACGTGTCACTAACGGCAGGAGAACACGGGCCTGTAGATACATTGTGTCGCTGCATTGAACAGATCAGTGTGTGGATGCAAAACAATTTCCTCCAGCTAAACTCAGACAAAACTGAAATCATTGTCTGTGGCCCACATAAACAAAGAGAAAGTGTTATCAGTCACCTTGAGACTCTCTCTCTAAAACCTTACTTTCAAGTTAGAAATCTCGGGGTAATATTGGACTCAGACCTGAACTTTAACAGCCACATTAAATCTGTAACATCAGCAGCTTTTTACCATCTAAAAAACATTGCCAGAATCAAAGGAATAGTGTCTAAACCAGACTTAGAGAGACTGATCCATGCGTTTGTCTCCAGCAGGTTAGACTACTGTAACGGCCTGCTCACTGGGCTCTCTAAACGGGCTATAAGACAGCTGCAGTACATCCAGAACGCTGCTGCTCGAGTCCTGACTAGAACCAGGAAATACGACCATATTAGTCCAGTGCTCAGGTCTCTGCACTGGCTTCCTGTCGCTCAGAGAATAGACTTTAAAACAGGTCTGCTTGTGTACAAGTCTCTTCACGGTCAAGCGCCATAGTACATCTCTGACATGTTAGAGCCATATGAACCAACTCGGGCTCTGAGAACCTCAGGGAGGGGTCTCCTGCTAGTGCCCAGAGTCAGGACTAAACAAGGTGAGGCTGCGTTTCAGTTTTATGCCCCTAAAATCTGGAACAGTCTTCCAGAAGATGTGAGACAGGCCTCAACTCTGACAATGTTTAAATCCAGGCTGAAAACAGTTCTATTTAGCTGTGCATATGACACCTGAAAGTATTTTATCTGCACTCTTCACTTTTTAATTACTTAATGATTATTTTAATGGGTTTTAAATTTCTTTCTTTTTTAATTTCTTTCTTTTATTTTTTTTATTCCTTTTTAATGGTTTTATTGCCTTCTTGTGATTTTATGTAGCTGTAAAGCACTTTGAATTGCTCTGTGTATGAATTGTGCTCTATAAATAAAATTGCCTTGCCTTGCCTTACTGTACAAAGCCAGTCAGGCAGGAGGATAGTGAGACATGGTTGAAATCTCCTGTGATTGCAATGAATGCCTCAGGATGCTGGGTCTGTATCATAGCAACAGCGTCATGGATGACGTCACACGCCGTTGCAGGTGCCGCCATCGGTGGAATGTAAACAACGATGACGACTGTGTATGGGAACTCTCTGGGTGCATAGAACGCACGGAAACCAACTGACAGCAGTTCGATGTCTTGACAACAAACCCTCTCCTTAACGGTCACATTGCGGGGTTTACCCATCTCTGATTAAAAAAAACAGGATAACACCCCCGCCTTTCCACTTACCGCCGCTCGTACTGAGGTCTCGATCCGCTCGTACGGCTGTGAAGCCGGGTATGTCCACACATGAGTCTGGTGTGTTGTCGTTTAGCCAGGACTCAGACAGACGGATCAAACTGATCTCCTTATAAAGCCGTTGGTTCCGCACAAGCGCCTCTAACTCATCACACTTATTTGGTAGCGAGTTAGCGTTTCCCATAATCACCGAGGGCAGAAAAGGTTTGTACTTCCACCTCCTGTTGTGCATTTTTGCCTTTAGTTTCGCTACAGCTCTGCATCCACGTTACAGCTTTTTAAGCTCGGTCGGAATTGGATGTTTAATCCGCGTCCAATCCTTGACAGTGCCAACAATTCTTCTCGTGTACACTGCTTTAGTAGTAGTGCACATTGTCAAAAAAAAAATAATTAAAACAAAAAAACAGATCAATAAAAATAACTAAAATGTTAAGATAGAAAAATGAAAAATGACAAATAATCATAAACAAAAATTGAGAGCTATAGACTTGCTGTCGATAAGGTTCGGCAACAAGATGATGAATTGCATTCTTACAAAGCAAAATGTGAAAAAGTAAGTGGGTTTCTCCAGTCTGAACTCTTGTGTGTTGTTGACCTTCTGCAGGTGGCTAAAAAAAACGCAAGCACTCCACAAGTGCAAACCTCTCACGGAAGAGGAAGCGCAGCGAGGTTGCCGGCCCTTCTCAACCTCCTTTAGAGGTTCCGCGTTTGGTGCCAAAGCCTAGAGACCCCATCCCACCTGAAGACCTCCCAGCAGTGTCTCCTGTGGCCCTCAGCCTCCAGCCCTCCAGAGCTCCCATACAGGACGACGGCCCGCTTCTGATACACAACCACACGGTGGAGGAGTACCAACGAATCTACCACCAGGTGGTTGATGACATGCTGAGGTGTGTTTCTATCAAATGATGGGACTTTTTCGGACGAATCATCATCACATTTAAAGCGTACTAAAAGATTTAAATTCGTTATTTTTACGATGTCATTTCTGTTTCTTGTAGGTTCAAAAATGGCCGTGTCCGTCCCTGCAGCCTGAACCTGGGACTTCAGATTAAGCAGAAGCTCTGGGAGAGACTGAATCGTCCATCACTGACGACCACAGTCTCTGAAGACGGGCTTCAGACTGTGCACGTCTCCTCTGGGACTGGAGAGTATCCTTCACAACGTGGATATTTCTCATGAGCCTAAGCTGAGAAATCCACCCACAAAATATTAATATTTACTAAATAATATTTAATAATCTAAGATTTTAAATATGAGTTTGATGGTTAAATGTGATGATATCTGTACATAGTTGTATTGCTTTAAGTTTTTTTTCACATTTGAATGAGTAAATACAGTTTTTGTCTCCATCAACAGCCTCCACAAACCTCCACATTCCACATCCATCTGCAGCTTCTACCATCTGCCTGCAAAAAACCTCCACCTTCCATCTCCACCTGCAGAAAAACCTCCACATTTATCTGCAGTTTCTACCATCTGTCTGCAGAAAAACCTCCACCTTCAATCTCCACATGCAGTCAACCATCCACCTGCACAACAACTCCACCTTCAACCTCATGCAGAGTCAACCATCTGCCTGCAAAACTACACCTTCAATCTCCACACGCAGAGTCAACCATCCGCCAGCAAAAACCTCCACCTTCCGTCTCCAAATGCAGTCTACATCTGTCTGCAAAAAAATTCTACCTTATATCTCCACCTACAGAGTCAACCATCCACCTGCCGAAAAACCTCCACCTTCCTTCTCCACATGCAGTCTACTATCAGTCTGCAAAAAACTCCACCTTTCACCTCCAAACGCAGAGTCTACAATCCGCCTGCAAAAGAACTCCGCCTGCAAAAGAACTCCACCTGCAAAAGAACTGAAGTCTCTGACATCACCGTTCAGAAAAATGCCACCTTCAAAGTCTATATGAACAACCCCAACGAGCTCAGAGCCTGTCACATAGATGCAGAGGTAAAAGACGCAGCCCAAAAAAAAAAAAAAACTACAAAACAAGAAACCTCTGAAATGGCACCGCTCATGGTGCTCATTATTTTCTCTGTGGTTTTCCTCACAAACTTCCAGATCGAGCAGCAGAAGCTGAACAAGTCAACACCACCATCTCCTTCCGCGACTGGGAGTGCTCCTTCATGCTGGACCTTCAGAACATAAAAAACTCTCTGCTCACTGCTTTCAGAATAAAAATTGCTGGGACTTGTAAATGCTAATAAAGCTGTTGTGCTCATTCCACAAGTTTCACGTTAAAGAGAAGCCTTAATAAGTGACATTTTGATTTTCCATTCTAGTGTGTGACATTTCCCTTTATGTTCTAACCTTTTGAATCATTATGCAGTATGAATACAGCTAAATGACATAATCATTATCCTACCAGTCACATTCTCTCAGTAAAATTATTTTTCCTGCTTTGTCCATGAGCAGCGGGATGCTTTGTGAGACTTTGCGGACTCAGATGTAAAAAAAGTAAACTGGGTTTATTCACAAAAACTAAACGTGGTTAACAAAAGGCACGGCTGAGTCGGATGACAAAACGAGACTGTGACAAAAACCATGAATATAACTGTGACTAAAAAACTAAACAAGACTTGACATGGGAAAAATACTTAACTTGGAAAGATGACGTAGCATGGCATGAAGGGGTCAAAATCAAGGTATCAAGGTAGGTATGTAACATGGGTAGGATCTGACAAACTGAAAGGGGAAACCTGGAAACTAAATAGAGGACTGGGAGTGATTAGTGATTATGAGTGCAACTGATGGGGAAAACACAGGTGAAGTGAGTGAAGCTAACGAACTGAGTGAGTGAAAAACAATGGCAAAAACTAAACATGAACTCAAAAACCAAGTCCTAAAACATGATAAAACACAAAACTAAAACATGGGAAAAGTCACGTGGGCATGACAGATAACTCTTCTTTCTAAAAAACAGAGGGAAAAATCTCAGGTGATTTGTGAGAATTCTGTGAAGCCAAGCACAATGAGGATTTAGATGAAAGAGGACAAAAATACCTACGTTTTGAGGTATAATTTATCTAGGTGTAAGAGACATTGTGGATGTTAGAGAAGTTAAGCAGTGTCAGAACAGAGCGGCCCTGTTTGGCTCCTAATCAGTTGCTACGGGATACAGTAGTATGGCGTGATTTTTGTGCCACCAGGTTGAGTGACACTGTGAATCATCAGTGACACTGATTTGAGGGCACAGATCTATCTGAAGGAACAATGGGCCTCATGCAACAACCGTT
Source organism: Odontesthes bonariensis (assembly GCF_027942865.1). NCBI lineage: Eukaryota > Metazoa > Chordata > Actinopteri > Atheriniformes > Atherinopsidae > Odontesthes > Odontesthes bonariensis. The sequence goes on along the minus strand of NC_134528.1, from coordinate 28,752,666 downwards.
CGTACGCACAGATTTGTTCTTAATTCGTCCGTCCGAGTGATTTAAGAGAATTTGCGCATTCACCAATCTTTTCGTATTTTACGTTTTCTTTCAGGTACGAACAAAATTAACGAGTGATCCAGACCTGTCGTAGGAGTTTCGTAAAATAGTCCGCTGTTATTCAAATCAAGTTTGCTTGACTAATGGATTGTATATTTAATTACTTTGAAGCAAACATAAATAAATATACATTATACCCCATAATTATGCTGACATTATTCTGTTTGACTTAAATTATGCACTAATTGAAGGTTAATTTGACTCTCAATGGGAAGCGTAACCAGCCTCACCACCCTTGGATTTTTGGCCACTGGAACCTTTCAGAGGGAGATGGGAGACAGATCGGGGGTGTCCCAGTCCTCTGTGAGTCCTGCGCTCCCCTTGGTCATCAAAGCTCTCATCAGTTTATCACCCATGGTACATCAGATTCCCATACACCGCTGTCCAACAAGTACAAATTAAGAGGGGCTTTCATGACGTGGCTGGACTGCCAAACATAATCGGAGCAATAGACTGCACACATATTAGAGCCTGGCTCGGGCCGGATTTTTCTGTCCGAGCCTGGCCCTCAACCGACAGAAAAGTTCTCAAATCCGACCCGAGCCCGAGATTAATTAAAATATTTGTGTCCGAGCCCGCCGGAAGCCCGAGACCAGTGACAAACGCAAAACGGCGCACCCTAATCAGTAAATACACATTGGTGACAGCGCACCATTATCCACCATAATCCACCATAATCCACCATAATCCATTTTAGCTTAAAGCGTTTGCACACAGTGGATTTCCCCCTCTCATTTTCCACGACTTTCAGTTCTTCAGAAGCTATTTTTCTTTTAATGTCCTTCATAGCGCTTCCAGCCAACTGAGCTCGGCTGCACTGATCGCACGTGTTTAATGTAAAGTTGTTCGAATGTTCGATATGCGTGCGTGCGCACCGAGCATGCACAGACCACAGATGCACACAGATGCATGCTGCACGGCATGAGGCACGAATAGCCTACCAACATTTTCATTTATGCATATTCAATTATTTATGTTTATCACAAAAACTGACGTTTGCAATGAACTGAAACCTGTCCTCTGGCTGTTTATAATTTTCACGACGTCTGCTTGCTTTCGAGCCCGACCCGAGTCCAACAAGACATTCTAATTTTTTGTCCGAGTCCGGCCCGTCGGGTTCCGACCGGGCCCGTCGGGCTTCGGTCGGGTTGCCATACTCTAACACATATATGCATCAAAGCACCCGTGCCGTTATGGAGCGCACCATTGGTGAGCGGAAGGACAGGTGGGTGTGTCTCGACACGGGGGGGGTGGGGGGTGGGGCAAACTGCTCTATAGCTGAGAGAAGGCATGCCAGATTTGCCATGAACGAGGGTCTCCACCTGAACCAGCCCAGGCAGACCAGAATGTGTGGTGTCAGAAGCCCCCCCTCATGGTGGGTCCCCATCAAAGTGCCATCATGATGAGGCAACAGTTGATTGCACGGCTTTTGTTGCAGTCATCTAGCGCCTGGCCATGGCGAGACGTTTTTTTTTTTTTTTTTTTTAAAGCCATTTTCATATCAAACCATTTATTTTTTATTTCGGTGACATTACGAACTACAGGTGACACGGTATTAACAGCACTCGTAATTGCTTCCCATTTCTTAGCTTTAGCAGGTTACGTAATTCCACTGCTGACACTGCTAAAAATGACAGATTTTCCTTTTTGGATCTCTGAAAGCAAAACTTCAGTCTCAGAGCCCGTAAAGTTGTTCTTTTTGCGCCTTGATGCCATTCTCATGACTCAACACTAAGGGCGTATTCAGACCAGGAAAGTCCGATAGTTCACTTGCTTTGGTCCGAACCTTTTTTTTTTCATTTTGGTGCGGTTCGCTTTCAGACTGTACATTTCAGTAAACGGACCAAAATATGTCAACAAAGCCACGCGCCCTGAAGTCGTTCGGCTATTGGTCAGAATCGACACGCGCAACACAAAGTGCTAAGTTCAAAAGTTAATGAGTGCGCTCCAACATACATGATATGTGGGCATCTGCCCAAACGTCCACAAGAGCACGGGTCTCCTCTTCGGCCCACGTTTGTCCCCTACTCATTTTAGGTCTAGAAATATTATTTTCTGTCTTTCGTTAGCTTTACCACAGCCGGTCTAGTAATTAAAAGAACGACGCTCTGTTCTGTTACTTAGCAGCAGCAGGGTCCCCCCAGGATTGTTAAACCTAAATTTAATACTTTTAAGACCTTTTTTAATGCCTTTTCAAGTAAAATTTAATACTTCTATCGCACCCATTATTTAAATAATATTGAACGACATTCAATAAAGAAAACACTTAAGTTTTATCACATTTAACCCATTTTACCTCTTAAGAGATTACGTCTCTGTTTGGCAAAAGAATGTACATTTATGGAAAATACAATTAAAAACACATTTAAAGTTGCATTATAAAATCGCCGATCCAGTACCTTACATGCAAGTCCAACTGTTTGGACTTGGTGGTCTTGTTAAGGCTTTCGTCGAACACGATGAAGGCATCTGCGCCATTGACTTCTTTCGTCATTTCTTGAGTAATAAACGGTGCAAGACCAAATTTTGTAATACAGTGAAAACCGCTTATAGTGATCACGTTGGTCCAGAGCCAATTTGAACACTATCAGCGGTTGATTACTAAAACCGAATTTGTACTGTATTACAGGTATTTCACTTATTTTTTTAATGCAGAATATCATCTAAATGCCATTTGTATCGTTTTTCAATGAGAAAAATGAAATGAAACGGATAGCTTCAGCATTTACTGAATTTTATTATCATGCAAGTTTAATTACAGTACTGCGCAGTGCGCAGACATACTGTAGGCTAACTCAAATACAGTACTTAACTTATTCTCTGCTGTGCCGCCAGTGCTTTTTTTTTTTACAAGTCTGAAAATAAAGTTTGAATTCAATCCGCCTTTCAGCACCCCTGCTCGGATCTATGCTCCTCCGTGCCGGTGTTCTGTCGATTTGTGCTACTTGGCGTGAAAACGAAACTTAGAAAATCGGCTCGGCGCATGCGCAAAACCACAAAGTACCAATTCTCGACAAGTAGGAGAAATTGACTGAACACCGGCCTCCCATCTTACAAGAACCAGCCTGGAGCTTCCAGCGGTCACACGCGCATTCAATCCGCTCTCCAGCACCCATCCTCGGACACGTGCTCCTCCATGACTTCCTTTTTCCAGCCATGATTCGCGCGCTTGCTGCCCGGTGTCAACTCGTTACGTTAGCTAGCGAGGCAGAAGCTTTTAATAACCCGCGGGTACCCTGAGCAGACAAACGACGGATGCTCCCGAGGTACAAAAAAGCAAAAAGTCTGGGATGAGGTCCGGTCTGCTTTCACACCTCCAAAAGATCCGCACCAGGGTTCATTTGATCCGGACCGAGTCCGACCTTTCAGCTCGGTCTCGGTCCGCTTGTTTAGTCCGGACCAGAGTTCGGTGGTTTGTATTCAGACCATCCCAAAAGGTCCGAACCAACGAAAATCGTGTCCGTTTGGTCGTTTGGTCCGGACCAAACGAGGTAGGTGTGAATACGCCCTAACACTTCCTGGCACAGGAGAGAGGAAGCACAGCCTTATTTGGTATTATTTTGGGCGTGGAGTATGCAAATTTACTATCCTCGTGCACGTGCACTTAAATACGCACGGGTGGCATTCATCATTTACGCAGGTCATTTACACACTTTTTCCGAAGTTAAGAGCGTTTGTTGAATCTGACGTGGCGTGTTCGTACAAGACCGTACGAAAAAAGTAAGAGAAATTTAGTATTAAAATACGAAAATATTCTTGCATTAGGCCCAATAATTTTAATTGTGTGCGTATGAATCTCACACACGCGCGCTCATAGGTGTTAGGACACGCGTTCAACTCTGACAAACTGCTCGCTCGCACGGCTCACTCTGGTTGCGCTCGGCTCTGTCTCTCTGCTCGCTCGGTTCACTCTGCTCGCAACCCTAAGTTGTATGTAAATGAGCCACGCCACCAGCCAATCACAGACTGGTCTTTTTCATCCAATCAAAGCATGCCTTAAAAATACTACGTTCAGTTCGATGAAACTCACCCCAATCACCATCTAATTCAAAAGAATGTATCAACATTAAGAAATAAGCTGACCACTTCATTTCACCCAAAAAATGAAAAGACAAATTGGTCGGGACATAATGCAGTGAATAATTCCCTATACTCCCTATATAGATCAGTGAGCAATGCTGAACAACACGTCATTGGGGTCATCAGGTGGGAACCTCGTTTCATCAGTGTTTCGTCTAGTTGGGCCCACGACACCTCCAGGAAAATTATTCTCTTGTGGAATAAGCTGCCAGTAAATGTCCGGGAAGCAGACACCCTTTCCACTTTTAAGACCAGGCTTAAAACTTTCCTTTTTGATAAAGCTTATAGTTAGGGATGGCTCAGGTGATCCTCAAACATCACATCGTTAAGCTACTGTAGGCCTAGACTGCTGGGGGAGCTCATCTGTCACACCTTTCCCCACTTTACTCTCTTTTTCCCCTGTTTAATTTCTCAAATGACATGTGACATTATTGTAGTCATTAACCGATATCCTTTGAATGGTGTTACATACAGCGTGCGGAATGTTACAGTGACATGCCGCACGCTGTCTCTATTTGGACGACATTTTGCAGCGGCGTCCCGCCCCTAAACACTTCTTATTGGTTGAAATGAACATGCTGCTTCCTGTTGACAAGCTAGTTAGCAACAGGTCAGCATCACTATCACTACAAATCATTAAAAATGCTTCCTCCTCTTTCAAACTTAACTACTTCAGCATACTTTCAGGTAGAGACACCATTCGAACTTTACAATGTTCACAAGACATTCAGCTATTACTAAATGGAGAAGCTTTTTAAAATATTCACCCAATTTTTAACTATCACAGTTTAAAAATGTAGTAAAATCCTTGATGATATCTGAGTTTACGATGCATTCCAATGACACGGAATGTTCGTGTGGAGAGTGGAGGCTCCAACTGACAGTGGAAGAATACAGAAAGATTCTTCAGAAAAAAAGTTTTTAACCTGTCAATGTTATACACAGAAATAATTTTAGCATTAAAACGTAGGAATATTTGTCCTCTTTCAGCCAGTGTGACTTTCATAGCCTTCAGAAATTAACTTTTTGAATTAGAAGCCTCTGAATCACGGCAGTACCTTCCAACTGCCAATGCTTTTTGCATTTTTCTTCTCTTTTCTGTAATTTTGTGCCTTCATCCAGCTCCAGCTCCTTTAAAAAATACCTTCCAGACCTTTTGAAACTTCAGCAAATGACTTTCTACTAAATTTTCAATTTTTTCTGCATTGTTTCTCTTCTTCACAATTTTATTATCAAACACTCAACTTTAACTGAACTAAAGGGTTTGTTGATATATTATATAGCTTTGACACAAAGGCAGAACAAATGTCTCTCATGTCCAAAATATCTGCCCAATCTGGACAAATTTTACTTCAAAACGTAGGTATTTTTGTCTTCTTTTACCCAAAGTAATCCTCATTGAGCTAGGCCTTACAGATTTCTCACAAATCACCTCTGAGCACAGAGAGCCGGCCCTCCAGCTGACATTCCGCCCATTATAAACGCCCTAAATCCTCAAATCAATGTGAAAAATTATTTTAAAACTGCAATAAAAAACAAGCCTCACATAGTAGCAGAATAAAAATAACACCGCTGGCTTCTGCAGTTGCTTACGGCGCTGACAGTTCAAGACTTTTTCGGATACGATTTTTACTTTTCGAACAGCGACCGTTTGTTTGAGGCAGTGCAATCAAAATTATACTCCAAGGTTAAGAAGCCATAGTCTGTGTACAAATGGCAGTTGGCTCTCTCTCTTACACACGCGCACCTGCTACTGTATGGCGTGATTTTTGAATGTATGAATCTCACACACGCTCGGACAAACTGCTCACCCTGCTCGCTCTCGGCTCTGTGTCGGCGCTCGCAACCAAGTTGTATTCACCCTATTACGCCCCGCCCATTTTTAACAGCCTTTTTTCTTCCACTTTGTGTTGGAACTTCCGGTCAGCTAGTTGGGTCTGCCCCTTTCTTCTAACGTTACTGCTCATGTTCACGCTGGCCTAGTTGGCTCTCTGACGTTACTTTCTTACTGTAGCAGCCTGTGGTGTACCTAGGCTACTGTTAATAGTCCTTTGTATCACAGACAGAGAACATCACGTTATTTTACAATATTTTTTTTAAGGATAAGCTGTTTGCCATTGGTATCTGTCCATGAACTAAAATATCCTTGAATTTATGCATGTCAGTTAAAGGTATTATCCGAAGTGAATCAATCTGTAGCCCTGCTCATTCACGTTGCCGAGTGCTGTTGATGGGTATGAGAGGGACAGAATTTCATGCAAGGTAGACCAAATAGCGAAACAGTAGCCTAGGTCAACTGATGAGGTAATGAGAGTTTTGTTTTCATATGCCCGCATCTGTTGGCGTTGCCTGCCAGTTTGTATTTTGGTCTACCATTGCTGTCATTCTGATGCCTGTTCACAGCACTCGGCAGCCTCAGGGAGCAGGGATATGGGCTGATTGACTCTGTATTTTTTTGTTTAAGTAGTCATTGATTGAAACCATGTTTGATGTTAGGTGGAGAATGCAGTGTCCAATGGGCTCACGGGACTGGCCAGCACCGATGAGCAGCGCCTGTGGAACATCGGGACACAGCGCAACCTTGTCCCAAAGCTGCTGGGGGATATTTCATTCTCATACCACAAACCAACAGATGCCTACCAGGCACCCGATGTAAGGCCCAACCTTCTACCCCTACCCCCCCACCCCAATTTTTTATTCACAGGATGAGCTGAGAGATGGCTTTAAACATCTGAAGCTGCCACAGTCAAGCCTACTCTTCAAATGTGTCAACGCCACCGTTGCTCTCGAGACACCCCAAGCCTCTGTTGAAGCTCATGCCATTCACGACGGCATCAACTCTTGCCGGAGATGTAGCCCTTTCTATGAGATGTTTGTTGCCCTTTCCGCCGAGAAAATGAAGAGCTTGGAGCAGTTGACTCAGGAGCAGAGTGCGTCGCACCTCTGGCACGACTCTCGAAAACTAAGAATAACAGCCAGCTCGGCAAAGAAGGTCCCGGTAAGAAGTAACCCGCTTAATTTTCTGCAGCACCATATCTACCCCAGGTTTCATGGTAATGAGGCAACTAGGCATGGGGTAGCAGGAGAGGCATTGGCTGTTAGGTGGTTAGAGGGGTGTGGCTTCACTGTTGCCCAGAGTGGCACTGTTTTATGTCCTTCAGAGCCCTGGTTGTCAGCAAGCCCTGATGGCATCTTAAACACAGGGGAGTTGCTTGAGGTGAAGTGCCCTTTTCTGAAGGATGGCGAAGACCTGGAAGATCTCTTCAACAAGAGGTTTGATGTGAAGATGGTGGACGGTGTGCCTCAGTTGCAGCCAAATGGTCCTCGGGGTTTCTACACCCAAGTGCAGCTTGGCATGTTCTGCACAGGCCTGAGGGCCTGTAAGCTCTTGATTTGGTCTGTCTCCAAGCAGATGTTGCTCCATGTCCCATATGATCAGACATTTTGTGTCAACACTGTGGCCAGACTCCGGTCCTTCTATTTCAAGCATATGCTTCCCTTTGCAACAGACGAGTACCAGGAGGGTCGCCTGTTGCTTTGTGATAGGTACACACAGTTATGCAAGTAAGTATTTGAAAAGTTCGATTCCAAAACCATTTGCAAAAACACTGAACCGTTCACTCTCTTGCAAAAATAATCACCTTTCATGTTTTAAACATTCAGAAACAATTGTAATATACTTAACTTACCTTATTTATTTTTCTGATATGCTGTTGTATTTTGTACATGCCTATAACTTACTGTGTTGCTTGCTTCTTGTTTGTCTGATGTCTTGTGTGCAGTTCAGTGTTCCTTTTCTGTTATGTTATGCAACATGCGACTTTACTTGCCCAAGACAATTTTCCCTCTTTGGGACATTAAAGTTTATCTTATCTTATCTTATCTTATCTTTGCTTCCATTTAAAAAAAATCACCTTTTGTTACTTGGGTAGTAGTGTATGTAGCCTTTTTTTTTGTCTTGATGTAATGTAGACTAATGATTTAGTGTTATTTACTGTCAACATGGTTTTGATGTTGAAAATGTTGTGTTTCTCATTTCTTTACATCATCAAGATGACCACAACAAATGTTAACAAATATTGGTTTAATTACTTAATAAATAAGTAATATTTATTACATTTGAATGCTTAAAAAGCTGTGTCAGCTGTGTCTTTATGCACCAGGTCATAACAATTTTAATGAACACTGAACATTCAATTCAATTCAATTCATTTTTATTTATATAGCGCCAAATACAACAATTTCCTAGCTAAGGAAACCAACAGATTGCACTGAAAACTTTTTCTTTTTCGGTCCAATCTCCCGGCCTGAGCGTGCCTGAGGCGACTGTGGAGAGAAACGACTCCCTTTTAACAGGAAGAAACCTCTGGCAGAACCAGACTCAGGAAGGGTGGCCATCCGCCTCGACCAGCTGGGGTTTGAGAAGACAGAAAGGGGGGAGGGGGCGGCGGCACTGTAACACCATTCAAAGGATATCTGTTGGAACAGGGAAACACGAGTTAATGACCACAATAATGTCACATGTACATAAAGAGAGTAAAGTGAGGAAAGGTGTGACAGATGAGGCCCCCCAGCAGTCTAGGCCTATAGCAGCTTAACTATGGGATGTTTCAGGATCACCTGAGCCATCCCTAACTATAAGCTTTATCAAAAAGGAAAGTTTTAAGCCTGGTCTTAAAAGTGGAAAGGGTGTCTGCTTCCCGGACATTTACTGGCAGCTTATTCCACAAGAGAGGGGCCTGATAACTGAAGGCTCTGCCTCCCATTCTACTTTTAGAAACTCTGGGAACCTCAAGTAAACCTTCAGTTTGGGAACGAAGTGCTCTGTTAGGAAAATATCTTACAATGAGATCTTTAAGATATGATGGAGCTCGGTCAACATGAGTACAAATGAACAATAAACAAATGAACTAGGCTAACTGAACTGATTTAAAATGGGTTAAAACTTATTCGTCATTGTCATGAATGATGTCACCACGAAGGTTACACAGGGCAGCACAAACTCTCAGAATCTTGTCTAATTTAGATGCAAGGCTAATTGGGACTGTTTGAGAGAGAACTCTAAAGTTCTTCAATCTGCGAATGACCCTTTCAACATGGACACGCACATTGGCAATGCGTCTTGTGTTGGTTGTGTCCTCCTCTGAAAGCGGCATGCCTTTTCTTGTAAAAGCTGGCAGGACTAGCTTGACCCTTCTTTCAGTGAGGAGATCTTGAATGACAAAGCCCCTATCAGCCATGACCTCATCACCTGGACGCAGGTATTCCAGAAAAACAGAATTTGCAGTGATGAACTTGTCACTGCACCTTCCTCCATATGCAGGTGATACGAACATGATAAGGCCACAAGGTGCAATTGCTACCAGGAACTTGATGGTATTTTGTCCATAGTAGTGGCTGTAAGACTCCCCTCTGGAATCAAGGTTGTGGGGCTTCTGAAGGGGCGTTTCAGAGCAGTCGATGACACAAGTGGTTAATGGATAATGCTCTTTGAAACACTGTGGCATTGTTGCCCTAATAGTCTCCCTGGGTAGCCAAGGGATGTAAAGCCGCATCCTCTCCTCCACGACCTCTAACCAGTAAGAAATGACCTTGCTGACGAAGGGCTGTGACACCTGAAACCTCTCTGCGATGTCGTGTTGAAGTAGGTTCAGGCGAAGCTTCATGAGAGTCATTAACTTGTTTCTGCGCGCCCCCCATTTTCACGTTTTTTGCCAAAACGACATGCCCAAGTTGTAAACAGCACAGATCCCACATCTTTTGAGACTCAGAGATGTGTCTGGTATCATTGGAAAGGTAACACTCTCAGGAATATTATAAAAGTGTCTGTGTGATGCTGTGTCTTACTGACCCAGAGTGGGAGGGGTTAGAATGATGGGGTTGTTTCCCCGTCCATATGTTTGCCTATACATTAAATTGGGTAAAGCCATTCAGGGACCTCTAGGCCTCTATAGAAACAGCTAGGTCAGAGCCACATGTCTTGACTTCATGCAGTCCAAATTTGGAGTCAAAAGACCAAAAAATGAATTGTTCAGAGGTATTTTTCAACAGGTATGTCTATGCGTTTTCCTTAGTTCCTTTTTGGAGTCTCCAAAAGGACACTTGGTTACCAAAGCTGTATAACCAGAATCAAACACCTCTAACTTGACAACCCCTTTGCCTACAAACAAACTTTTGGCCTCTAATGAAAGCTGACACCTTGGGGCTCCCTGCTACTGTTTGTATGAGGATGTCAGTCAATCTGGAATGGAATGACAGAAGCATTATTACAATAAAAATCATTTATTCCCTATTCCGCCTATGAGATTTGGCAAAACTGAACAAAACAGAACAAAAGAACATGCCAACTCAGAACAGGCAGCTTAGAACAAGCAACAGTCAGTGTATTTACATAGTATTTACAGCGTGCCACTCACTGTAGCAGTCCCTGGTGACCAAAAAGCACAGAGCCACACCACACGACGTACACTCCACTGTTGTTCTCATATGGCAGTGCACACATCGCCGCCTCCCTGCAGTGCCGTCCGGCGTAAAATGGCGTGGCATGTGAGACACACCAGGGAGCTGGGGGGGGGGGGGGGGGGTGTTCCATTGGGGGGGCAGTAGAAGGAGAGCCTTTTTCCCTCAACTCCTGCACCAAGGCCTCCCTAAACTCATTCTGCGTGAGAGGGACGTCCTGCCTCTCTGTGGCCAGCACCTTGTAAAGGACGAATGAATTTACAACGGAAATGTCAACAAAGTGGAAAAAAAATGTGCGGTACCACTTCCGCGTTTTGTGCACTACGTTGTAGCAGCCAATCAATGCGTCGGAGAGGTCCACCCCGCCCATGTGTGCGTTGTAGGAGATCACTGCTGGTGGAGCGGGGATGGTCCTCTCTCTCCACTCTCCCTCTTGCCTCACACCTCTCTGCACTGAGGCATTCCCATGCGCCACGTGCATGGTAGACAGCATGCCTACGTCTTTTGTGTCACGCCATTTGATGAAGAGAAGCGGACCCTCTCTGATCCAACGGATGGTCCCCCGAGGAGACCTGCGCTCGAGCCCACCAGGCCGGTCCCTCGGGAAACCAATCCGCTGCTCCCTCATGGTGCCACAGGCCCAGACCTTTTTCGCAAGGAGGTCCAGGAATAGGGTAGGGCTGGTGTAGAAATTGTCTACATAGAGCTGATAGCCCTGCCCTAGCACCTCCACATCCATCAGCTTCATTACTGTGTCGTAGCTCAGGCCCTTGACGATGGGTGCTCCTTTTCCCTCGTAGACAAAGAAGTCCCACGTGTAGCCAGTGGAGGAGTCGGCCAGCACAAACAACTTGTAGCCCCATTTTGTTGACTTATCTGGCATGTATTGCCTCAGGCTGATGCGGGCCTTGGACTTAACCATTCTTTCATCAATGGAGATGTCCTGCCTTGGATGAAAGTGGGCCTTGCAAGCTGCCCGGACCTCCTCATACATAGGCCTCACCTTGCACAGCCTGTCATATTGAGCAGTGCCCTTCCTGCTGGAGTTGGCCTCATCGTCTGCCGGGGGGGTTCAGGAGCAGGGTCCGGGAAATTGCCTCAAATTTCCGACCTGAGATGACAGACGGATGGAACGGAAGGCTGAACAGGTCTGTTCTCCTCCAGTAGTCCCGGATGTTCTTCAGCGGCACCAAGCCCATGTAAATCACCATCGCCAAGTAGGACAACAAGTCCTACTTTGTAATGGCGCACCACTGCTCGGGATGTGACCTCATGCCATACAGGTTGAAGTTCCTGACGATGGTGGTGAGCAGAGAGTTGGAGAAGAACAGCCGAAACAGCTCCAGGATGGAGTACTCCACTCCACCCAAGAGCTGGGGACCTGGAGTGCCCCCCACCCACACACACACAGAAGTTCACCATTTCATATTTGTATTACATGTATTTAGATAAAGGTGTCTTCTAAATAAAGACGTGTACACATTGTCATATATGTGCATACACAGAGTGCAGAGGCATTCAACATCTACTCACATCTCCAGGTCAGGATCCACTCCATCCAGAAATTGCGCCTCATCTTCTGGATCTTCGCTCACCTGGCTTGCATCTGAGTCAGATGTCTCATCTAGCCACTGAAGAACCAGTTCTGCAGTCTCTGCAGTGGTGTACTTTTTTGCCATTTTTTGGTGTCTGCGAGTGTGTTTGTGTAGGCTATGTGTGTGTGTGTGCTCGCATGTGTGTGTGTCTACTACAGTATGTACTATCTAATATGTATAATATAATATTATATAATATCTATCTATCTATCTATCTATCTATAACAGTATCAATTACAATATCTGCAATATTCTATCTATTACACAGTATGATATAATATCTATCTAGCTAGCTATCTAGCTATCTATTACAATATCTACAGTATGATATAATATCCATCTATCTGTCTTTATATCTTTATATCTTTCTTTCTATCTTTCAATCGCAAAACCAATATCAAAATCGCAAATCTCTTTGTGTGTTATGATTCAATGCAACAATCTGTACGCATTTACATTACGCACGTTACGCACCACTGGGGGCATTTCCCCTATGATCGATAACGCATGGATTTGTTTTGGCACATACAAGCTTGATAGTATAGTCCCATACACCGTTGGAAACGTTAGACTATTGGCTAAAAGGTTATCAACATGATTTCCATGGAAATCGCCATTGGCTGGAACTACTGTCATTCAAAGTAGTATTGTGGGTAGTGAAGACGCTATTCTCAGTGTGTCCTCATTGGCTTTCAAGACGTGTACTGCCCACTAACCATGCTCCGATTGGCTTGTGTCTGGTGTCAATCGAAGCTAGAGGACCTCACGTACCTCCACATTGAGAAATTTGTAAGCAATGGACTGGCATGTGACTCGGAGCCAGCTAGATAAGTAAGTAGCTGCGTCTTTAGTCGCCCACAGTACGTTTTGCGGTTGGACAATACATCAACATTGTGAGGAGAGGATTAAGTTTATAAGAAAAGGGACTTCATATTTCATAACCATGGATACTTGGCAAGCTTTACAAGGTGTCCCCGAGCCACGAAAAGGTTTTGGTGGATAACAGGAAGGCTTGAAAGGTAGGTTGACATGTCACACTGAAACACGTTAGCTTAGAGGCTTGCTGAGCTAACGTCTGTTACTGTTATGGCTGTGAGCAACCATTTGATTCGGGAATGGTCTTGAATGAATCGGGTGAATCTCAGCTTTCTAACGGTGTATGGCATGAATATACTTGTTAAGGGATGGCGTTTCAGGATTGAACTAAAGTGCATACCGCCCAATTCCAATCCCATGTGTACCGCTGACGGCACAGCGTGCAGTAACCCGTTAAGACCTGATCCCATGGATGAATATGAGAGCTGTTAGTGAAATCACGGGTTAGGTCGTCAGCCAAGGAGGTGAAAGCATCCAGATGCAACCCAGTGTAGAGTAGGCTCAGGTTGTCATTTCTCACAAGCTCTTTATATTTTGGAGTGCTCGTGTGGCGAGCGTGAAGTGGGGATAATGCCCCAATAGTGTATATTTTTAATTAAAGAAAAACCGACAACGCCACCCCAGGATGTAACCCAGGGAAAGAAATGGAAATCTATGAATAAGCGAAATTTAAACAAAGGACAACACAAGTTCGTAACACTGAGCAGGCAAGAGACGTGTTTCCAAAAGAATATACAAAAGTTTATTTGAATCAGTATTAAGAACAGTTAAAATCTACCGCTAAAAAAAGGTTACCTTATCTTCCAGGGCTGGGGCCTTTGTGCTCAAGGTGAGTGAGGGGAGGGGTGAAGGTACCAACTCAACATGGGAGCACCACAATCCACATTTAAAACACACACAACACACACACACAAGGGCAAATCAAAAGAAAAAGGAGTGAATGGGGCACAACACACGAAGGGACACCGTCACCAAAAAGGGTTCACCAGTGAGGCCCTCAGCACCTGGAATCACAAACAGGGACAGTTAGTGGGAGACTGCAAATAAATGAAAACAATAAAGAATGTCCCAACACAAAGATAATTAAAGAAAATCTCCCTTGCTCCTGTTGCTCCAGGTAGCCACATAAAACAGTTGATCCATCTAAAACAGCCGATGTATCCCTCTAAAGCAGCTGATCCATCTAAAACAGCCGATCGTCCTCTAAAGCAGTTGATCCCTCTAAAGCAGCTGATTGTATCCCTTTAAAGCAGCAGATTGTATCCCTTTAAAGCAGCAGATTGTATCCCTTTAAAGCAGCATATTGTATCCCTTTAAAGCAGCAGATTGTATCCCTTTAAAGCAGCAGATTGTATCCCTTTAAAGCAGCAGATTGTATCCCTTTAAAGCAGCAGCAGCCCTCGGTGCAGAGCAATTCAGCTCGTGGTAGCTGGGTGCCGAGCCTTCAGCGTAGCATAGCTCCAGCACAGAGGGGAATGAGCAGGCGTGCTCTGTCCACCTGCCGGCGCCTGCGCGGTTGAACATGAATTGCACAACACCAGAGGAGAAGAATGCAGAGCGTCTGCACAACCTGCAGCCAGGTAACCCGTAAGACAAACACGCACCCATTGCCAGAGAGAGAGAGAAAGAGGGCAGATCTACCGATCCTTCTTAAAGGCTGAGCAATTAAAGGGAATGATACTGTGGGCGGGCAGAACTACAATGACAGTAGTCATCCTGCTACACTCGCTGAGCACTGGGTTGCCTGGTCACACAGCAGAGGTTGGAGAAGAAAAGGTCTTGCAGCATAGTCGTGCTCGGTTATGCATTGATCCTCCCACTGTGTTCCGATGTCACGATGTCCATCACCCTCGGGCTCGAGCTCGAGCTCAGGCTCAGCCTCAGCAGCATTGCTGGTTGATGCCTCTATGAAAATAATGACTCAGTTAAAACTAAGATTTATCCGTGTTGTCATGGCTTAACTAAGGTTAACACTATTTTTAAAACATTTACTCCTAAACTACAATCGTTTAAAACTGTGTTGACAAGCAGTCAATAACAGAATGTTACCACAAATGTAGCTAGCTGCTAACTTGCATTAGGGCAAAGTATGTTCTGAGAACTTACCTGAATGCCTAACAAGCTGTCGTCGCGGACGTCGCACCGGAGCTTCATAGCCAAGCCATTTTTCAGGATACGGGTGTTGGGTAGTAGGTCTACTATCCACAAAATGAAATGAACAGACATAGGGCTTTTTTGGAGGGTTTTTTAAATTAAGTGCCCTCAGCCAAAGACGCCGGTCTTCCTCAACGCTAGGAGGCGGATGTAGATTAAAACTTGGCCCACAGCATTCAATTCGCCTCCTCCTGTGAGTAAAACACTCTTGCTGAAGAGACAATCTTCTCTTATTCCAATTATTATGGCAACCACGGACTGCACAAATGATACTAGTCATTTTTCCTGACTTATTTTTACCGTTGATTTTAATGACTCAGCTGCGCCACCGGAAGTTCTAACACAAAATAAACAAGATGGCTCCGCCCTTGTAACCATGGAGAATAGGGTGAATATAAATGAGCCACGCCACCAGCCAATCACAGACTGGTCTTTTTCATCCAATCAAAGCATGCCTTGCAAATACTACGTTCAGTTCGATGAAACTCACCACAATCACCATCTAATTCAAAAGAATGTATTAACATTAAGAAATAAGCTGACCACTGCATATCACCCAAAAAATGAAAAGACAAATTGGTGCAGACATAATGCAATAAATAAATTAGTTTATTACAATCCCATCTCAGGTATACTCACCATACAAATTACCTGATCAGATTTTTCAGTTTTTTTTAACCAGCATATTTATTTGAATTGGTTTTATGCATCTGTCATTTATCTCAAGTCTCTTACACTTCAGACAGCTTTGTCTTTTCATTTTTTGGGTGATATGCAGTGGTCAGCTTATTTCTTAATGAAATAAGCTGACCACTGCATGAAATGGCTTCATCACCCGCGTAAAAGAGAGGGCTCCACACTGCGAAGCCACTCATTGTGTCATTCATCGTGAAGCGTTGGCATGCAAGAGACTTTCACCAGAACTCAACCAGGTCATGAAGGACGTAGTTGGCATAATAAATTATGTCAAAACACGTGCTCTGAACACACGTCTGTTCGGACAGCTTTGTGACAGTATGGATGAGGACCACAAACGGCTCCTGCTACACGCGGAGGTCAGGTGGCTGTCCAGGGGCAAGGCTCTCAATCTTGTCTTCGAACTCCGCCAGCCGCTGTTGATATTTCTGTCCGAGAGACACTCCCCGCTTGCCACTTGACACTCATCCAGCTCTGTCACCGACTCCCCCTTTTTTGACTAAGGGAGAATAAACAACAAATTGAGTGCAACCTTGTTTCCTGTGTGGTCTGTGTGGCTCCAGTCAGAACCTTAAATACCCTACAATTGGTCCTTCGAGCCGGAAACTGAGCCACACACCACACGAAGACAATGGCCGATGTACAACCAGACGAGATAAGGCCTACTGATGAGCCCCCTGTACTTGAGACCACTGAAGGTCAGGTGACCTCCACTGAGTGTGCGGATGGTTCCAAGGTGATTTAGACGCAACCAAGCTTTACACAGAAGATAAAGCCCCCCCGCAAACATCATCTAAGCCATCTTTACCCACTGATCAAACAGAGCCTAGCCTTTCACTTAATCTCCCATTACCTACCTCTCACAAAGAGAACCAAATCCCTTTGCCATCAGTACCTTGTGAAGTCGTCTTAAAGCCACCTGCCCTTGACCCAGGGGCTAGACCGAAAAGGCAAACACGGCCCCCTGATTTCTATAGTATACCTGTGCGATCGCAAAGGCCGAATACACTGTCCCATGGCTCCCGTAGTTCTCATAGTAAGACGGCTCGTACAAAAACTACCTTTAGTCTCCCTGCTAGATCTCACACCAGTAGGCATTCTGTTAGCAGCCACACTAGTTGTTTGAGTGACCTCCAAGTCAGCATGCTTGAGACAAAGAAGAAGAAAGATGAGCTGGAGGAGCTGAAAAGACAAAGACAGGAGGAAGAAGAACTGGATGAACAATGCAAACTGATTGATAAGAATGCCAAAGCAGCTCAGTAGTGGCAGGAAGAGGCGCACAAGGACAGAGAGAGAATTGTCAGACATGTTGCGATTAATAGACGTATTCGCCAGAAAGAACTAGAGTTTGAATCAGCCCAGCTTGTGTCCAGTTTCATTCAACAAAACAGCCTTGATGATCCTGGTGGAGCTGCCGCTCTCTTTCCCTCACCTCCTAATGTAGCCACCTCTTCCTTTTATGATCTGCCCGCATCCAGAATATTCACTCCTGCCCCCTCAAGAATCCCGCAGGCTGACAATCAAATTCTCGCAGCTTCACAGTTTCCTCTATTCCCTGAGCCTGGCCTTCCCAGGGTTCCCCAAACATTTCCTATGCCTCAACCTATGGATCAAAATGTAGCCCTCGTCCAAGCTCCCAATTCTGCTGCTGCAACTCAAACAGCCCCATTGTCCACAGGCTCTATTCAGTCTTGCCCTTTGCCCCCTGTAGCTACTGCTCAAGCTGCAATGCTGTCCATGCCTAGTGTACCCAGTCTTCCAGTCACCATGCCTCTGTCAGTGTACCACACTCCTCCCCTCCTATTCACCATGCAACTGCACCTTCAGCTACTGTCCAAGCTCCTGCTTATACTGCATCCATGCCTGATCCTAGATGGCCCACTTTGACTGGTAGATTGCACCCAGTGCAAGTTACATCGTCCCAGCAGCCACAAGCTCTTTATCCACCTATTCAACCCCCCAATAACATGGATCTGTTAAAAGCCTCAGCATATGGGATACCAAGACCTTCACTTCCTGTGTTCAAGAGTGGTCAAGAGAGTGAGTTTGCCCTCCTGAGAATGGCTCTCCGTAACCTCCTTGAAAATCACCCACATCTTACTGAACATTATAAATATCAGATCCTCTTGGACCATCTGCAGCACCCAGGTGCTAACAAACTGGCCAGATCCAGCATGCATGATGCCAGACCATATTCCACAGCTCTTGCAGCGCTTGAGGAGAAATATGGTCAGCCAAGGCTCCTTGTTCAGAGCGAAATTGGAGCAATATTGAATTCCCCCATTATTCGCATAAGCGATGTAGAGGCCCTGGATTATTTCTCCCTTTCCATCCATGCTTTGGCGGGAATGCTGCTATCCCTAGAGGGCCCTAATAGCTCTGAATTAAGATGTGGCTCTCATGTCGACAGACTGCTTAGCAAACTCCCTGTGCAGTATAGAGATGGATTTGTTGAGTACTGCATTAAACGCGGCATTATTACTGGGCAGGCAAACCAAACTTACTCCCTCCTTGACCTTTCAACCTGGCTGCAGTCAAAGACAAGAGCTAAACGCATATCAGAGAGAGCGGTTGAACTCCATAAACAGGAAAGACCACGAGCTGTAAATGAACGCCGGCCCTCTAGACCTGTCTCCTCTGTCTACATGTCAACATGGGAAATGGATACTACATCAAGCGCAAAGGAGAAGGTACAAATTAAGCCCAAACCTTACTGTCCTCACTGTAATGTCAGAGACCATTTTCTTGGTTCATGCCCAGACTTCAAGAAACTCTCCAAAAATGACATTCTGAAATGGATCAACGAGAATGTCAGATGCCGTAAATGTGGGAGAACACACAAATTTGACAAATGCACATTAAAGAGGCCATGTAACATTTGTAAGGAGATTCACCTAACCATTCTCCATGATGTCATTGTAAACAAATCAGCCACGGTGATGCTTACATCCTCCCCCTCAGAGCTCCTTTACATGGACAAACCCAACCGTTCCCATAAGGTCATGTTGAAAGTTGTCAATGTATGTCTCCACAATGGGGAGAAAACCTTCACCACATATGCAGTCCTTGATGATGGGGCTGACAGGTCCATTCTACTCCCCCAAGCTGTTCAGTCTTTGGGCCTCACAGCTCAGTCTGAGACCATCTCACTACGCACAGTAAGACAAGATATAGTGCAATTACATGGAGCATCTGTATCTTTTGAAATTTCCCCTATCAACCAGCCAAACCAGAGGCATGTTATCAGCAGTGCATTCACTGCAGACAATCTTGGCCTGTCAGAGCACACATATCCTGTGCGACAGCTACAAGAGCAGTATCACCATCTCAGAGATGTTCCATTACAACTTGTTGAACATGCATGCCCTCTTGTACTCATTGGTTCAGACTATGCTCATCTTATTACAGCCATAGAGCCAATTCTCATAGGGCCCCCTGGTGGCCCATTGGCTGTACATACCAGGCTAGGATGGGCTCTGCAGGGACCGGCCAGTTTAGTCCAAACTCATCATCACACTCTGTCCTTCGCTCTTACCTGTTTCAAAAGTGAACTGCTCAGGAATGTAGGGAGGCTCTGGCAGATTGACACCTTGCCCTATGTAAATGAGAAAACAGTTACACGGTCAAAACAAGACAATCTAGCCCTTGATCTACTCCATTCCAAAACCGTACGAGTAGAGATAGATGGTGTAATGCGCTATGCCGCTCCCCTGCTAAGAGCTCCCAACACTCCTCTCCTTAAAGCTCCCAAGGAAGCTGCCTTGCCCCGTCTCTGTGCTACAGAAAGACGTCTGTCCAAAGATCCCACACTGGCAAAGAAATACCAAGAAGAGCTGGATAAACTTGTGCAGTCTGGCTATATTCAAAGGATCCCCAGCGACCAGGTAGATCAATCACATGAACACTGGTATTTCCCACATCACATTGTTGAACACAACAACAAGCACAGAGTTGTATTTGACTGCTGGCCCAACATTGGGGCCCTCTCTCTTAGGGGTCCTTCTCAGATTTCGCCAACATGCTATTGCTATCTGTGGATATATTAAAGCGATGTTCCATCAGGTACGCCTTCTGAATGAGGACAAACCTCTACTGCGCTTTATATGGAGAGGGATGCAACTGGACCAGGAACCCACTGTTTATGAATGGCAAGTCTTACAATTTGGAACGACATGTAGCCCGTGCTGTGCCACCTATGCAATTCACAAACATGTCCAAGATCACTCTGGAAGTAATGAGGATGTCCTCCAATCTGTCCAACATTGCTTTTATGTTGATAATTGCCTCCAAAGCTTCCCTTCCTCTCATGAGGCCAAGTCCCTCATTGACAAAATGAGACCCCTTCTTGCTGATGGTGGATTTGACATCAGACAATGGGCTAGCAATAATCCTGCTGTAATACACCATCTCCCACCAGATGCAAAGTCCAAGACAACTGAACTGTGGCTCTCAGAGAATGGAGACCCCAAAGAGCTGACGCTAGGGCTCCAATGGAACTGTGGCACAGATATGCTGGGCTACAAAAACCGGTCCATCACTTACCATGAGCCTACAATGAGGAACCTCTACAAGGTACTGGCTAGTCAGTATGATCCTCTGGGCTACCTGGCCCCTTTCACAGCTCGTGCAAAGATGATAGTGCAGGATCTATGGAAGCAGGAAAGAGGATGGGATACCATAATCAAAACTGAGAGCTTGTTGGAGAAATGGCAAGCATGGGAAATGGAACTGCAAAACCTCCCTGACATCCACTTTCCTCGCTGTTATTTAACCCCCTCTGTCAATGCAGCTACCTCAACTTCCCACATGCACATCTTCTGTGATGCATCGGAGCGTGTTTATGGTGCCGTTGCCTACCTCCAGACTGTAGATCAGCACCACCACATCCATGTCAGCTTCATTATGGCCAGGTCTCGTGTAGCCCCTAAACGACAGCTATCTATACCCCGCCTAGAATTGTGTGCAGCTTTGTCAGGTGCACAGCTGGGTAACCTCCTCAGTTCTGAGCTAACTATTCCACTGCAGTCAGTGACCCTTTGGACAGATTCCACAACAGTTCTGTCATGGCTGACATCTGACTCGTGCCGCTATAAGGTATTTGTTGGCACAAGAATAGCTGAGATTCAGACACTGACTGACACAATGAGCTGGCGATACGTGGATTCAAAGCGTAATCCGACTGATGATGTAACCCGGGGTAAAACCCTCCTTGAGCTTTCTCAGCCAAACAAATGGAACCGAGGCCCCCCATTCCTTCTGTTGAACCCTGACTGCTGGCCAACCAACCCAGGTGCGTCTGTTGAACAAGAACCTGTTGAGAAACTCAGAAAATCAATGTTCTGTGGCACAGTGATGTTTAATACAAACCTCCCTGATCTAAATAAATACAGCAACTGGGATGATCTGATGGAGGGAACAAAGGAGGTGCTTTACGGGGCGGCTCAAGATCAAAACTCAAACTTAGCCCAATGCTACATCAACTCAGAGAAGTATCTTTTGCAAAGAGCCCAATCTGAGTGTTTTCCTGAGGAGTACAATGCCCTTAAAAACAACAAATCTATTCCCAGGAATAGCAAACTACTCCCTCTTTCTCCCGAATACGACCCCAATCTCGGTCTCATTAGAGTGGGAGGTCGACTTCGAAGAGCAGAGTCCCTCGATCATGACACCCTCCATCCACTTATCTTAGATCCTAAACATCCCATAACAAAACTCATTATCAAGTATTATGACAACAAACTGTTCCACCCAGGTCCTGAGCGTCTCCTAGGTGAGGTGAGACGCATGTACTGGATCTTACGTGGTCGCCAAGCCATCCGTCAACATCAGCACCAGTGTCGAGACTGTCAGAGATGGAGAGCCAACCAAGTCATTCCGAAAATGGCAGACCTTCCTCCGGCCCGTCTTAGGCTGTTTAAACCCCCCTTCTGGTCCAGAGGCGTGGACTGCTTTGGGCCTTTCACGGTTAAAGTTGGCCGGCGCACGGAGAAAAGGTGGGGCATTCTCTTTAAATGCTTAACAACACGCTGCATTCATCTTGAGCTACTTGACAGCATGGATGCAGATACATTTTTGATGGCCTTCAGAAGATTTATCTCACGTAGAGGCAAACCTTTGGAACTAATTTCGGACTGTGGGACTAATTTCAAAGCAGGAGAGGCAGAACTGCGAAGTGCATTCCAAGCTATGACCCCAGAATTAAAGCAGCAATTGGCTCGTGCACAAGTCAACTTCCAATTCAATCCTCCATCTGCCCCCCATTTCGGTGGAAGCTGGGAACGAGAAATCAAATCAATAAAAATGGCCCTCCGTGTTGTACTGGGAAACCAACAAACAACTGAGACAGTCCTACATACAACCCTTATTGAAGTAGAGGGCCTTCTGAACTCGAAACCCCTTGCATACATTTCCTCTAACCCTGCTGACCTTGATCCAGTCACACCAAATATGTTATTGATGGGGCGGCCTGATTCCTCTCTTCCCCAAGCAATCTACTGTCCCAGTGAACTTCTTGGTAAGAGAAGATGGCGTCACAGTCAAATCTTGGCTGACAAATTCTGGTCAGCTTTCATCCGATTCTACCTTCCAAATCTTCAAGTCAGACAGAAATGGAAAACTGACAAGGATAATTTGGATTTATGCCAGGTTGTGATGTTGGTTGACCCCCAGCTACCTTGAGCATCCTGGCCTATTGGAAGGATAACCGAAACCTACCCCGGAAAAGATGGAAAGGTTTGCAGTGCTAAAATCACCATTCAAGGTCGAGAATACATACGCCCTGTCTCCAGATTAATCCCACTCCCTGAAATCACTGAAGAAGAAACCACATAACGTATTTGCTGCACAAATCCGGGGGCGGCTGTTAGAAACTAGAACTAGAAACTTTCCAAAGAACTACAAGTTTATTTCCCCTCCACTCCACAAGGTGGTACAAGTGAGACAATCTACCTGTCAATCATTGCCTACCCTTTAAATACAGACCTGGAAGGGCGGGATTTCCTCTCTTTGTCCCCATACACACCTGACTGGAAATGTTTGGTGAGGTGTGCCATGTGTCTGTTGGAGTTATTTCAATAACCATTGGTACTCCTCATTGACACTCATCCAGCTCTGTCACCGACTCCCCCTTTTTTGACTAAGGGAGAATAAACAACAAATTGAGTGCAACCTTGTTTCCTGTGTGGTCTGTGTGGCTCCAGTCAGAACCTTAAATACCCTACAGGGGGTTACGGACGGAGGAATATTCAAAAACCCACATTCAGTACTTTACATACTAAAAGACCCTGTGCGATATTTTATTTATTCGGTCATCTGTGCAATAATTCACATCACTACTGTGCAATATCTTATCTATTTATGGTCAGACTATGTGCATACAATTTGTAATCAACACAAGTGTAGTGCAATATGGGCAATAACTCAA
Organism: Odontesthes bonariensis; assembly: GCF_027942865.1. NCBI lineage: Eukaryota > Metazoa > Chordata > Actinopteri > Atheriniformes > Atherinopsidae > Odontesthes > Odontesthes bonariensis. The sequence goes on along the minus strand of NC_134528.1, from coordinate 28,729,284 downwards.
CCATAGTGCTATAACTTATTTCATTTAACTCTCTATACTTTGTATATCTTGTATAGCCTATATTCTTTTTTTACACTTTGTTTTAGATTATTCTATATTAATTATATTTTAATTATATATTATATTAATTATTCTATATTATACTGTGTTTTAGATTTATAGAGATCCTATATGTGTGTTTGGAGCTACTGGGGACTTGAATTTCCCTGAGGGAGTCATCCCAAGGGATAAATAAAGTTGAGTCATGGGGCAAATAAACGTGAAATATTTACGTTTTTATTTAAAAAAATAAATATGGACTTCGTCTGTAGTGTGTGATAATTAGCTTACTACTTTGATGTTTATAATAACCTAAACGTTTGAGAATTAAGCAAGTTATGTCTTGAATGTTTCACCATCAACACAATGTTGTTGGCGAGAGAGCTGCCTGTGGTAAGATGGCAGCTATCTGCGGACGTTCGACTCCGTTGACCAGCAACGCGGACGAGACATCTAGCCATTCTATACATATCTATGGTAGTAACCTCATGATGCATACCCAACATTTCGGCGAATCTAGTATGCATCCGGGAAAAAAGTCATTAGTAGTAGTAGGCAGGGCTCTCAAGTTTTCAAGTTTGCTTGGAGTGAGATTCGGGCGGGGCAGGGGCCGGGCCGTGTGCGCGAGGGGGTTTCTTTCGGGTTTTTTTTTTTTGGGGGGGGGGGGTCCCTTGCAGTATCCCATCGCCATAAACTAGCTACTTAAAGAACAAAGAAATTGTTTTATTTATACCAAAATCACAAATCTTCACTTTTACACTAAATTCTGCTATATTTTAAAATAAATTGTTTTAGGTATGCAAAGTTTTAACAAACAAAATTTTTTTATGAGTGTTGTTGTAAGCAGGCATGAAAATGGATCAGGGGTTAAAAAGGTGAGAAGAGCGCGCGCGCGGCCCAGGGGGCGGGGTATGACGAGCTTTGTTCACCAACACTGTTTCACTGAACACTGTTTAACTGAACACGTTTCACTATGTTGAAGGACACCTCCTGCCCCTTCACGCAAACCTTTCCCTCAAGTTTGACCCAAGCCCATCTCCAGCTGCACTTGATCCCTGAGTCTATCTGCTTCACAGCTGCAGCATCCTCCTCTGTTAATACACTCATCCTGCAAGAATATTTTGTGTTAGTTCAAATGGAACATCAGTATTAACTGTAAACAGGGCTCGAAATTAACTTTTTTCACCACCACCCAAAATGGCAAGAAGATATTAATGTTACTAGCCAAACACAAAATGGCTAGTAAGTTTTCTTTTCTACCAGCCACACTAAGCTTAAATTTACCACCATTGGGCCAGTGTTAAAAGAAGAGCTGGTTTCTGTAACATGGTTACCCAGATGTCAGAACAGTAATTGGTCGTAAGTAAATGTCACTCTTAATTTAGATTAGTTGTGTGGTGTCATAACACTAGCACTTTAGAGAGCAAATAGACCAATCACTGTTTCTCACATTTGGGTAGAACTAACCACTGGACTACCAGATATCATTTCACCCTGGTTTTTAATTTAGAGCGAGACAGGCGGTGTTCGCTATTTTTAGGCGGCTTGAAACCATTACATTTCAATGAGTCAATAAATAACATTGCTAGCAACCAGTGTTTCTGTTACGTAGCGTTAAAAACAAGCTTGACACTAACTGTATTAACAATATCGAGCGAACAGGAGCTAATCATTTCTACCGGAGCTTTAGCTAGCTCTCACGGTGTTCAAGACAAGTTGTAGCGAACAGTGACTAGTTCCCATGTCAAGAGAGCTCCTCAGTTGAAAAAAAAAAAATCTCGGCTTTCTAACTATCAAAAAACGCCCAAATCAAGTCTGATGTTTTTTAAAACCATCCAGCGTGAACAAGGAATTTCTCCATTCAACACCACTGAGCTTAGTTTCCATATCACTCGTCTCGCAAAAGCAGGCTAGCAGGTAACAACTAGTATTTAACATCTGCAGCCGTCATGAGCTAGATAACGTGTTATGCCCTAAACTTGATTTTCAGCACGCATGTTAGAATAACATTTATGTACACGTTTGCCACAGTAAGCGACTTACCTCAACACGTAACAGCAACACAACCGTGTGACTTTTCCATTTAGCAGCTTTCCCCCTAAAACGCGTTGTTCAGATCCAGAGCCAGTGTTGCGGATTATTCCATCAGTCAGTTTAGATCCAGCGGGAAATGAGGTTGCCATGTCAATCAATAAAAATGTGACTTTGCTGTCTGAATCAGTGGAATATTCGTAAGCGAGGACTGGCAACCAGGAGTGGGTTGTACCAGCTGATCAGAACAGCAATAGAAAAGAAGCGCTAGTTATTAATAGCTATTAATCTCGATTGGCTGTAACCATTTGTATGCGTCAGTGGATGTACCCCCCCCCCAAAAAAAACCCAAAACTCTTCGGATCTACACGATTCACACAAGTCACCTATTTTGGGACCAAAACGGCAAATTTAGCCGAAAGGTGAGGGATTTTCATGCCTGTGTAAGTGTTTGTGGCAGATTTTGATGCTTGATGACTGATATTGGGGGCTCCCATTTAAAGCACTGTGGCTCAATGTCAGCCATTTTCACAGTCATGATGGATGACAGAGTTCCATTCAGAACCAACGTGTTCCTGGTCTTGGTTTTATTGAGCCCCAGCATGGAAAAAACCTTCTCTGCATCAGCATTTCAGTGTGGCAGAACTAATACCAGTTTGGCAATTGTAGATAGCCTTGGGAATCTGCTCATACCAGTCACCTTTGAAAAAAAATTAACCACGAAAGCCTAATTACACTCCTACATATTTTTCATTTTTCATTAAGTTGCTCATGTCAAAGGGTGTGTGCTGAATATTTAGGCCTACTACTCCAACAAACACTTTAATCGGCAGGTATTGGTCTTTTACAAGGAGTAGGAAAACTATAGTAACAAATAAAAGATTAAAATAAATGAAGATATGACCTGCTGATGATCCTGATGGTTCTCTTCCACCTCCAGCTCGTCTACAACTTCTGCAGGCATTCAGAGCTTAATAGGTTATGTCCGCTGTGCATTCATGGAACGCATGCTTGCAGCTGAAAGCTATTTCAGACCTCACCCAGCAACAAGAAATTCTGTTTTCTGATTGGCTGAGAAATTCTATTTTGTGATTTGCCGATGGGTTGCCATATCAAGACAGCTGTACCAGAGCAATAGTTCTTTATAGTATAGGCCATTAGAATTTCTGTGCGACGAAGTTGATCATTTCTCAGCGTGAGAAATGGCATGTGTGAGCGTGTGAACTTGTTGAAATGCGTGTTTCACACTCATTGCGTGAGACTTGAGAGCCTTGAGTAGGAGAAGTATTCGGTTTCAAACACAGCCACTGTCACACAAAATTACTCCTACAGTTAACTAACAGTGACTGCTGAGTTCTTCTCAAATTGATTGATTGATTTTTTTTTTTATTTAGTCATTTATTATTATTATTAGTTAGTAGTAGTATTTTTATTAGAATTGGTATTATTATTGTTGTTATTAATATACAATCATTGTAAATATTAATTATTTTTTTTGAGCTACTTGACTAATTTGAATTTCCCCATTGGGGGATGAATAAAGTATTTTTCTATTCTTTTCTATTCTTTTCTCCGCATTTAACCCATCCAGGTTGGCAGTTGTTGAACACACACATGCACAGGGTCACACACTCATGGAGACAGATGTCGTGCACACTGGAGTGGTGGGCAGCCAATCACAGCGTCCGGGGAGCAGGGGGGTACGGTGCCTTGCTCCTCGGCCGTGAGGTGGACTGCCACCCCTCCAGCTGTCAGTTCACCAATCTGTGAGCAGTGAGAGTGGGAATCGAATAGCCAACCTTCAGGATGACCCACTCTCACCACTGAGCCACGGCCGCAGAGGCATAAATAAGCATATATAAGTCCATTAAAAGGTGATTAAACCCTCAACAATATCAAAGATACCTGATTTGTCCTTGGAAGAATAACTTTGGAAGAGAATTACCTTTTAATTGACTCGTAAAACCGTTTCTTATTTCGATAACAACCCAAACGAGTGTGTAATTTAGTTTTTTTTAATAATTTATTCTATTTAAACACATAAATCAATGCAATGATGATTTGTGAAGGAACATATCTAAATGGTAAAAGGACTGTCCTTGTATAGCACTTTTCTAGTCTAGCTGACCACTCAAATCGCTTCTAACTACATGCCACATTCACCCATTCACCCATTCACACACACTCATACAGCACGTCTATGTCTATACACACAGTACGTGCTTTCTAATCATTCACACACACATTCATACACCGATGGATTTATCGGTAGGCAATGTGGGGTTCAGTGTCTTGCCCAAGGACACTTCGACATGGAAGCCGGAGTCGAACCACCGACCTTCCGATTGGTGGGCGACTGCTCTTCCTCCTGAGCTACAGCCGCCCCTCATCTTCTTACACATTAATGCTGTTAACAGCTGAGAGAACAATGCACTGATGCTTTCAGGCAGTGCGGTTGTTCAGGATGAAAAGATACAGATGAACAAAAGTTATATGAATTTGAATCATATTTTATTGATGATATAATATGATGTATGGAGAAGGTTTTATATTCATTTGAGGTTGACAAGCTGCCCCTCTTCCTTCTGAGGGGACACATTGGTCCACGAGTTGTTCTGGAACTGCTGTGTCTTCTGTGGGATGTAAGGCTGCTGATGTTTCACAGTCCTATGGATGTTGAGAGGCTGGTTCCATTTCAAGGACGATGACGAGTCTTTCTTGGATTTGGTTTTCAGACATTTCCTTTTGGCGGCTCTGAGACATCTTTTGACTGTTGGACTAATTCCACTTCGACTTGACTCACCAGTTCTGGCACCATGTCCGATCCAGCCTGATGAGCCAAGTCTAATGGAACCACTTCCTGTGTGTCTGCAGAGGCCGTTTCTGGTTCTGTTTCTTCTTCCACGGGTTCGGAGATCTTTGGTTCCTGGACATCGATCGGTGATGGAATGTCCTCTGTGTCTGGTTGCTCCTGGATGATTTCAGGTTTGTTGTTCTTTACGATGGTTTCTGGCGTCTTCTTGTTCTTGCGCCGACGCTTCTTTGATGTAACTTTCTCCTTTGGTTTGTCAGGGATCTTTTGTGGTTCTGTTTCGGTAACTTCCTCCACTTCAAGATTCAATACTTCTTGTGAAGCCGACTCTTCTACAGTTGGGATCTTTGGTGGAACAATGATCTGATCTAAATGGAGTTGTGGGATGATGTACAGCTCTCTTTGCTCTTCTGGCTTGTTGATGAAAGATTGAATAACAGCCTTCATGAGATCTGCCACCTTCTTCTCTTCGTCTTTGTTGCCTCCTCCTGTGATGTTAGTTTGGAGGCCAGATTAATGTTGGCGGCAGTCTGTTCTTTAAGTTGTTCTTTCAGGTTCTCGACCTCTTTCAGAAATGCCTGGTATTCAGTTTCTGCTACTGCTGGTTTTAAAGGTTTACTCAGTTCTGCAATAACTTGGTTGCACTGTTTGAGCTCCTGCTCGCACTTCTGGCGGAGATGACGCTCGCAGGTCAAAGAGTTTTCCACCTTCTTTAGTGTTTCCTCGGTCATGGAGAGGACTGCTGCGATTCTTCTGTCTGTTTCTTATGTCAGCAAGAAGTTTTTCTTCTGCAGCTTTGTCTTTAGAAGATCCATCCGATGGTAGAGATAGTTTATCTTGTCATTCTTCTGTTGGTAAGAGTTGTGGAATTTCTCCGATCCGTGATCTCGGTCGGCAGCAGAGGCGTCAGATGGAGTCCCCTCGGTTTGTGAAACTGGTAACTTCCACTTGACGCGACGAACTACAAAGGCCTGGTGATGGTCCTGCAGGAGTTGGACCTCCTCGACGTGAGGAGGCACAGCTGGAGCAGGAACCTGGGATGGTTCTTCCACTTCGTCATTTGATGTCAGAGAAGACGGGGAATCCTCGGGGACCTGGGACAGTTCTTTTTCCAACAGGTTGGTGGGTTCCTCATTACTTTCGGCGCTGCCAAAAGTAACGGTACAGGTGTAGAAACCCTCGGGCAAATCGTCGTCCACCATGTCACACCACTGAAGTGGAGGAGAGGATTTCTTGGTTTGACTCATTTTGCTTGTCTTTAAGTACTTAAAATCAAAATGACGTTTTAAGATGATACAGAACAACGTAAAAACAAGAAAACAAAACGTAAAACATTCCATATCACTTAACCACATCACAAGATAAAACTAAAATTAAAACTAAAACTACCCTTCATGTTTACAGTCCTGGTTATCTGTAAGCCATGTTTTTAGTTGTTTCTTAAAAGCTACATATGGGGCGGTCTGTGGCGTAGTGGGTACAGCAGACGCCACATGTACAGAGGCTATAGTCCTCGTGCAGCTGGCCCCGGTTCGAATCCCGCATGGGACGGCCCTTTGCTGTGTGTTATTCCCCTCTCTCTGCCCCTTGCTTCCTGTCTCTCTTCACTGTTCTATATATAATAAAGGCATAAAAAGCCCCAAAAAATATATAATAAAAAAAGCTACATATGTTGAATTTTCCCTTATGGCCAACGGAACTGTGTTCCATGTAGATCAACCAAAGACTGATAGGACCTTCTGTGCAAATGCCGTTCTCCTAAACTGTACCTCACAGTCCCCCCTGATGGCTGATCTTGTCATTGTCACCCTGTTTTTTTTTTTTTGTATAATTGTTTAATTGGTTTAAGAGTGGTGACACCCGCAAACATCCAGGATGTAAAACAGTCGATATCAATATGGGATAAAATCATACAGTGCAGGTAGGCTTTTGCAGCTGCATTTGTAATAAAAGGTCTGATTTGTTTAAAATTTTGTATATTGAATTTTAAAGTGCTGGTAACCTTCTTGTGTTTCTTAAAAGTAAGATTAGAGTCCAGTATCACCCCGAGATACTTGAATTCAGTTACTGTCTCCAATTCCACTCCGTCCAAGAAGACACCATGTTCATTTGGAGACATTGGTGGGTCAGTGGTATAACTTGTGTGTTTGTTATGGGCTTTGCATTTAGACATTTTGCTGAGACATTGGTGGTATATTATAACTTGTTCCTTTTTTGGAGAACAGCATGTGCACAGTTTTTTTTCTCATTAATGCATTGGTTAGCTTATCTGCTGTTGACATAGCATCCTTTCCCTGAGTGTAAATCACAGCATCATCAGCATACATCAAGACATTAATTTCCGGGCAGACATCTGGGAGATCATTAATGTACATGGAAAATAACAAAGGCCCCAGAATTGAGCCCTGTGGAACTCCAACAAGACTATCTCAATAGCAAGACTTAGCATCATCAACCCTAACACACTGCGTTCTACCTGACATATATGACTCAAACCATGAAACAGCATCAGCAGAAAGGTTAAAATGAGTGAGTTTGTTTAAGAGTACCTGATGGTTGACAGTATCAAACGCTTTCCTGAGATCCAAGAACACAGCTCCTACACAGGGGTTCTTATCCATTACATTTTCAATGAAAAAACAGTTCGCCGTCTCAGTAGAGTGACTGGCCCGGAAGCCAAACTGCATTCTGTGGAGTGGGGTAAATCCTTTATCAAGATGATTGATTAGCTGAGTTGCTACCCACTTCTCTGCAACCTTAGAGACAATCGGTAGGAGGCTAATGGGCCGATAATTGGCTACCTGTGTTTTGGACCCAGCTTTGAAAATGGGTAACACTGAGGCCGTCTTCCAGGAAGTTGGAACCACTTTTTCATTAAGTGATTGGTTAACCAAGAGGGAGATAGGCTTTGCTAAGACATCCATATGAGTTTTAACAAAGTTGGTGTCGATACCGTGAATATCCTTAGCTTTAGAATTAAGGGCTGCAATTATCTTTTTTACCTCCATCTCAGTTATGTTTTCAAGCTGGAAAATAGGATGATTTTCATTGATCTCACGAGGTTGAATGGTGGAGGGACTAAATAGCCTTGTGATGACAGTTACACTATCTAGAAAGTAATCATTAAAAGTATTTGCCAACACAGCTGGATCCTTAACCACATCATTGTGGCATGACAAAGATTTTAGAAAAACAAGTTGATGAGCAGGTTTAATGTAAATACTGTAAATCTACCAAAATGAATGGAAAAAAATACCCCTCATAATAACTAAACAATAAGTGGTATCCACCTAGACTAACAACACTACTGTATTTTGTATTACTTACAGTTTTATAATCAACAAACTCTGTTATTCCTGAATGTTATTCAAATTGTTTTCCTTGCTTATAAATCGGACAAATGGGGTGTAGCGCTCCATGTTTCAAGCTCTCCTTTTAATTTGCTGACTTATGACTGCAACAAGACAGCCCATTGAAGTCACAAGTTAAGAGTCTCATGCTAATTCGTACTTGGAAAGTCTTAATCATAATAAACTAAAACAGTCTAGGTTCTTAGCGAAAAAAGAGGTTGAAACATATAACAAGCTTATTATACTGGTAAAGAAAAAAAGTACTGATTCCCTTCCTTCAACCAAATAATCAAGTTTGTATCTTTTCTGTAGAATGCCAGGAAAATTGTTGCCATCCCACAAACGGACTTTGAGGAGCTGCAGAGGAGAAAGAAGAGGAAGAGTGGGTAAGAAGTGTTTCCTTTATCCAAAACAAGTAAATACCTCAGGTATTCCAGATACAGCAGTAAATATCTGCCTGATTGAATGGGGAGTTCTCACCATGTTGTAATGAAATGTAATGTGTCCACCTATGCTTGATTTCAAATTTGACTTTTCATGCACATTGTGAAAAAGGGGAGCACATGGCATATGGATGGCAGTGTTACAATGTTTTTTTTTAGATTTGTCTTTATTGTATGAATCGTGGTTTTCTGACACCTTGGCATGTTCTGGTCGTGAGTGCGGTGACTTGCTTTTGGTTTTTTAAGATTTGTCTTTATTAAAACATATACAGTAAAATACATTAACCTTTTAACTAGCTCACAACTAGACTGCCTTTAATTGAATTGCAAGTCCAAGCAAGTGATCTAAATACAGTAGCTGCTTGTTTATCTACTCATGAATAACTTCAGTGTCGACAAGTTGAAATTTGAGAATCACAAGTAACTTGTCTCATCGGCTAATTTGTTTTATCTCACCTTCTTCCACTAGTGTCACAGACGAGCGCACCATGGCAAACATGGAAGAGCTGGTCCTGGCAGCAGAAGAGCTGCCAGCCATCAGCAAAGCCCTCCAGGACCTTGGATATTTTGCCAGGGCCCATAAAATTATCGACAGATATGGAGGTGGCATCTGTTAAGGCCACATTCAAGTGCGTCATCTGCAGAGGTGTGTAAGATAAAACATAAAAGGGATAGTTCAACATTTTGGCAAATTATTCTATTACAATAATCTCTATAGTCATATGAGTAGGTTAATTTCCTTTAATTATCAGTGTCTGTTTTTGTACTCACTGAGCAGCTCATGTCTCTACCCCACAGATTTTAAAACAACAGACACTGATAATTAAAGGTAATGTACATAGTCATATAACTATAGAGATTATGGGGAAGGTGAATTTCTGAAATTTTGAGCCATCCCTGCATGAATTTGTGGATTTTCTATATTTAATAGATAATAAGCTCTGTTATGCATTAACAAGATGTAAGTGAATATTGACATGAAGATACTGATGATCAATTTTCATGAATCTTGCAGATCCAATGAAGCACCCTGTTGCCAGCTCATGCTGCCGCAGCCTGATAGGTTGCCGGGTCTGCATTGAGCAGTGGGTGGCCCATGAGCCCAGCTGCCCGAAGTGCCGCAAGGGGGACTTCGAGCAAAAGAGCTTCCCAATAACAGGGATACACGAAACTGTTTCGGTCTTTAAAGATGTCATACGGGATTAGTGAATTGAAAATGTATTTATTTATTTTTTTGGTTCATAATTGTTAATGGTTCTTTTAGTGTTTATTTTGTTAGTTAGTTAAGTTAGTTATAGTTATGAAAGGGAATGTTTGAATTGCTACCAGTGTGTGTGCGTGTTATATAGTTCTGTTGAGATTGTGTTTTGAATAAATGTGTTTGTTGTTGTTTGTACTATTTTGTTTACTGAGTACTAGTTTATTTCATGAGTTGTGCGTTTGGGCTCAAGTGCTAGTTCTATTAGTTAAACACATGCCACACAGACATGATTTGTTTTGTTTTAACACATTCAAACCATTAAAATGGTTCTCCACTTTGTCCACACACCTGCAACCTTTTGGCTGTTTTCAAATGAGCAAAATGCAAGGTCACATTACAGGGTCTGACATGTTCACTCTTAACTGTAGTCTATGTCATTACAATGGATTACAATGGATATTGAAACAATGTTGAAATCCCAGCACATCAACGAAACTTCAATGGTATTTTAGTAACCTATGCCTATACCACAGTTTAATCTAAAAAGGTCTAAATTAATTTATTAAAAACATTATTATTAGACTATTAACATTCATATCTTGTAAAGCGACCTTGAGTATTATGAAAGGCGCTATATAAAACTAATTTATTGTTATTATTATTATTAATCCTGCTATCTACAGCCAGGATGGGCTATGAGCAAAATATAGAAACTATAGCAGACTAAAGCCCTATTCGGACGGGACTAGTTTAATGGGGGGACCTGGGGTAAAGTAATAATAACCGGGAAATCTAGTCCCGTCCGACTTATAGCGGAGTATGTCGGTAAACTTTGCCGAGAATTCTACCTCCTGTGAAACGGTCCGGAGTATCTACCATAGGTAATACTAATCCCGTGCGAATGCGACCTTCAGTAATAAGTACGGAATATATCGTCACATCCTTTTAAAGAGAGAAACAATTAGGTGTAAAATAGAAAATGACACTTAAGTTTCGTTGTGCAATCCTTTTTTTAAACTATACTTTACATTCAGGTAAAATAAGTATCCTGAGCAAAACTTTTGGTGAACAGTACTTTACATTAAGGTCAAAAATGAATAAATATTCTGTTCTGTTACACTGTACAATACGTTTTAGTAATACTTATCATTCAGGTAAACAAACAAAAAAGTCTTCTGCGTTTGTATACAATAATTTTGGAGCAGAATGCTTTATATTCAAGAAAACTCCTCCCATGTTAGATGTATATTACAGGGATTTCTTGTCCCGTCCGAATTGGTCATTTCTTCTCCGTGGCGTCGTCTGATTAACCAACATTACCATACGTGCCCCCATTGACCTAGTCCCGTCCGAATAGGGCTTAAGCCTGTAGGCTATATCGCCTAGCACAAACAACACCCCATGCATTTTTTTTAAATCAAACAATCGTTTTTATTGCATTTTTCTTTTTTTTTCTTTTAATGCGCTAGGCTATCTCCCGCAGTTGCCGTCGTCCAGATCCCCCCGCCCGGCCTGGAGCGTAGCACAGCTACTTCTGCACAGGTTGTGCGAATTCATATGTATTTGCAGTACTCAGTCGTCAGTGTTGGGAAGTAACGGATTACATGTAACGGCGTTACGTAATCAAATTACAAATTTTGAGTAACTATAATCCGTTAGTTACTGCTTCAGTAAGTGGTAATCAGATTACCGTTACTCTGCTAAAATAAATGGATTACATTGCGGTACTTTCCTATTTTTGGTCTTCCAATCCAACACTGACAAAACGCAATCACATTCACATCAATCACAACAGACATCACATAGAATATTCTATGATGTCTATGTTCACAACCTCCGGTCAGAATGTTGGTGAGACGTCTCGCATCACTCACGTTCACTCACGTCAGACACCCTCACCTGTTATCAGTGCTAGTCCGCGCAATGGAGTCTGACGACGAGAGCCTGCCATGCCCTGGCAAAAATGTGTTTGTCTCTTGGAAATTCAAGAACCACTTTATATTTAAAGAGGAGAAGGATGGGCGGAATTTGATTGTGCAACGCAAACTCTGTTTGCCAGCAAAGAATCTGCTTTCGACGTCAAAAGACTCTACTTCCAACCTACGGAAACATCTATTGGTAAGTAGCCTACAGTGCAATATCTGTTATTGGAATATTGGCGCCATCAAGCAAGTTCTGTTGGCTGGAGTTAGCTAGCTCGTAATATTTCATATAACATCACAGTCTGCTGTTACGGAGGAGCGATGCAATAACCCACTCACTATCTGTCATATTAAACTGTCTTTTTGTGAAAAAACCTAGCCTACTTTTTCTGTTTAGTTTTCGTTGTGTGCTGCTGGCATATTATGTTCTGATGCTGTGCTAGCATGTTAAGGGGGGCTGCTAGCTAGCGTGCAAGCGTGAATGGACATCTTTGGGTTTGTTTGTTCGTGGCCGTGGGCATTCACGTTAGCATATCTATCATCGGTTATTTTTATATTCTAGGCTGTGGAAAACTATATGTAGGTTTTCAGGCTGTGAAACCTATGAATATTTAATATGATTTTGTGATATGTCGTCATTTTATCATCCAAATGGCTGTTTGACTCGTGGGTATTTTTCTAATAAGCTACAAATTTCCCCTATGAGCCCTCGTTCACTGTACACGCGTGTTTCCCTTCCGAGAACCGTGGCAAAGTGTTTATTTCATTTAATTTCATTATTGCATCAAATTGGATGCAATATTGGATGTGCGCGCTTCCACACACTATTTTATGAAGCCTTACATTTGCATTTCTGAGAAAACGGAGACTTGGGGAGCTTTCCGCACTCTACTCTCTAGAACTACCACTCAGGTTTAGCGATGCAGTCAAAACCACTGTGAAAAGCATGGGAGCCCCGTTGCCGTAGGGTGGCTCTCGAGGCAGGCTATGTAAGAAGCTTAAACCAGCATCCAGTGTCCACGCCTATAATGCCGCCTACTGGTCATTTTTCAAAACACAACGCCCTCGTTTACAAAGTGTTCTGATGTTCAGGAATTAATTGAACATTCATGCTCACATATAGTCATGGAAACGAATAAAGAAATCAATATGACTTAAGCACCATGGGCAGCATAATGAAGAGTTCAGATGCAAAACCCCCTAACTCCATTTCTGAAGAACTGCACTTGTATATTTTTAGTGAACCCAATTGTTGGTTTGGTTTAAATTCATGTACTTGATAATACATATAGATATTTAAACTAAATAAATAAAATAAAAATATATTTTTGGATATTAGTATTACATAAAAATTAATTATGAAATGTTTCTGTAAAGGCACTGAACTTTTCATGTGTCCTTAAAAAGAAGAGGTACCTGTGTCGTCACAGTAGTTAATGTAAACTCAATTTGTTCTAAATGTTATGCCAGTTAACAGTGCGGTGGAGGGTGATCTGATATGGAAACATCTCTCTAACATTGATATTTTGCCTTCATTTTATTTTTTAGAGGAAGCATCCCAGAGTCATGGTCACCCAGGCAGCCACATCGCACCTCACGGAGTCCAGTGACTCAAGCAAGCCTCCGCTGAAGCAAGCCACCCTAACCACCACTTCTGCCGTCACACAAAGAAAAGTCAACTCATTGGTTTTTGACTACATCGTCAGTGAGGTTCAGCCCTTTTCCATCGTGGAAAAAAAGCACCTTTCGCAACTTGGTGGAAGGACTAAGCGGGGGAAAGAGCCCTGTTTGCAGGAAAATAATAATGGCCCAAATGGAATAAAACTTCAAGAGGATGAAGCTGACAGCAGTTGAAGTTCTTCAACACATTGAGCATGTGTGCACAACAGCAGATATATGGACAGCCCATCACCGAAGTTTCATTGGCATCACATGCCACTGGATTGAGCCAGACACATTGGCTCGCAAATCAGCTGCTCTGGCATGTGAGAGAGTCAGAGGACGTCACACCTATGATGTCATCTCTGCCAAAATAAGCCAGGTGCATGCCGAATATCAGATCCAAGGCAAGGTTAGCGCTACAGTCACTGACAATGGTAGCAATTTTGTCAAGGCTTTCAAAGAATTTGGAGATCCAGACACGGGGGATGATCTGGAAGACACAGATGATGTGCAGTTCGCTGATCTCTCTGCAGCACTTGACGAGGAGCAAGACCAGGAGGAGCTCAACTTCTTCTTGCCACCACACCATCGATGTGCTGTGCACACGTTAAATCTCATTGCCACAACTGACCTTGATAAAGCTGCTTCCGAGGGGGGTTCCAGAAAGTTGTACCGGAGTGCAATGGCAAAATGTGCTGCCATCTGGAACAAATGTCATCGCTCATCAGGTGCTGCTGACACAGTTGAGGAAATTGCCCAGATGAGTTGTTGTCCCTTCTGTGACGAGGTGGAGCTCGGAATACCATGCCATTGAGAAGTTGATGAGCCTGTCTGAAAGTCAGCTCAGTGAGATATGCAGCCAACTGAATGTGGCAAAGCTTCATCCCCAAGAGACAATGTTTCTGAAGGAGTACACGGCTATTCTCAAACCCCTTGCTTACTCGGTCAACCTGCTCCAGGGGGAAAAGAATTGTTTTCTTGGTTACGTCATTCCCACTCTCCTCAGTCTAAAGGGCAAGTTGTCTGAAAAGCTGGCACAAGTGCAGTACTCAGCTCATATCCTCTTGGCAGTCATCAAAGCCGTTGACACCCGTTTCGAGGCCGTCTTGACCTCCCACGAGGCAAGGATGGCTGCTTCCACCATCCCCAAATTCCGTTTGTGGTGGCTTAGTGATGAAGACCGAGAAACCATGAGAAGAACAATGGTCCAAGAGGCTCGTCTCATCAACTCAAGCCCATCCAGCGAACACAGCATCGCCGAACATGCCCCAGTGAATAGTGAGGCAGAGGATGACGACGAGGCGTTCTTCACTTTTCACACTCCACCGATGACCAGCTCCACGGCAGAGGATGAGGTACAACGCTATCTGCAAGATCCAGAAAAGAGCTTGGCCGCACTTCAGGCATATCCCATGATCAAAGCCCTGTTCCTAAAGTTCAACACCACTCTGCCGTCAAGTGCTCCTGTTGAAAGGCTTTTTAGCCATGGAGGACTGGTCTTCACTCCACACCGCAACCGGATGACGGATAAACACTTCCAGCAGGCTCTGTTCCTACGTTACAACCGCCATTTCTGGGCGGATTAAGTGGACAGTCCTGCACGCCCTCCTGTGCACGCACACACACACACACACACACACACACACACAGACTCTACTGAACACACTCACTCACACTCACTCACTGGACTGTGGACTAAGTGGTACACACACACATACACACAAACGAAGGGCAACACAGGGCCCAAGCGCTATGCTTGTTCTAGGTTTGAAGATCCTAGGTTCAGCACTATGAATTATTTATTTTGATGGACTGACTCCAAATACCCAAGAATGGAAGATAACCGCATTAATACCGCAAATCCTCTTTGTGGGTAATAGCAGGAGGGTGTGTGTAGGGGGCTGTTTCCAATACCTTTGTCCTTAAATACCCTAAAGTTGTATGAATGGATTCCAGTTAGGCATCATACTTGACCTGTTCATATATATATTTTTCTTTATTTTGTCTCCACCTGACTGTGATTTTGGCAGTGTGTTTTTGGAACCTTACTTAAGTTGAAATACAGTATCCCTTTCCTGCCAAAACACCCGGAGAGAGCGAGACCAGGGCCCTACATTGTTGAACAGGGACTTGAGTCTTTTTCATTGATATTTCTGGTTATAAAGCAGTCAAGGAAATGGTTATGTGATAATCCTGGCAAAAAATCCACCTGCAGAAAGTGGCAAACCTGCTAATAGATAGCTTACAGTTGTTGTAGAGAAAGGTTATTGTTTGGTTTTTAAGTGTTTCATAAAATTGTTTGATGAAATGGTTTCATATGTAGTTTTATAGGGTGATTGAGGCTGTTTTATTTGTTTATTTATTTGTAAATTGGAAAGAAAAATAAAACAATAATATGCAATATGTGGTTGCTACATTCATTCAGGCTTAAAAAAACGACAACATTGTAAGTAATCCAAAGTAATCAGATTACATTACTCATTTGAAGTAATGTAACTGATTACGTTACAAATTACATTTTGAGTGATGTAATCAGTAATCTGTAAGGGATTACATTTTAAAAGTAACCTTCCCAACACTGTCAGTCGTTGAGTCAGGGCATCTAAAATAAAAAACAAGCAAAAAATACATTTCAGTTTAACATAGCAGACTTCTGCCTGTGAAGGATATAAGCATATAGGCCATGTAGACAGAAACACTGTGTGTGTGTGTGTGTGTGTGTGTGTGTGTGTGTGGTAGCTATCTTTCCCTCTCAAACATAGAATCCTGACATAGAAATAGAATATCCTATTCTATGTCTATGCTCTCAAACGCCTCGCAAACTGTCTAAAAGGTAGTTCTCCGCAAACATACATGGATCGCGAACTGCTTAGTTTGTTTACAGTTTGTTTAGAACGTTTTCCAAAAAATCGTTCAAAATTAATTGTTAGAGACTTTATTAATCCCCAATGGGGAAATTAAATGCCACCTGGGGTCCGTTTCACGTAGCAGGTTCAACCAACTCTGAGTCTATTCCTGATCTCTGAGTTGATCTACTCTGAGATAGAAAACCCTGAGTTTTCGGTTCCAGAAACGCTGATTTGAGTGAGGTTAATCAACTCTGAGTAGGTTCACCTTGAGTTTAGCGCGTGCACCACAACTTTAAAAAGCCAGCATCAATGGAGCCCCGATTCGACGAGTCACCTTGGCAACGGGGAAGAGGAGGGGCTACGTTTTTCACCAACCTCGAATTGGAAATCTTAATGCGCTCATACGGCGAGTTTCAATACGTTTTTAGAAAGAAGTGCAACACCGTTGCAGCAGCAAAAGTGTAAGTTTAAATATAGTCCTTTGCAATCACAATAATATTACAGGGAAACTGCTTGAATGGTAGCCCATTCATTTATTTCATTTAGGTGCAATCCCGCGGGGGAGAAGCGCACTTGGCACCAGTTTAAGATGAAATATAAAAACATTGTTCAAACAGGTGAGACCTCGGCATGGAGGTACCTCATTTTGATCACGTTTTATACTATGAAGTAAATATTAAGTGGCTATTTGACTGTGCAGTTATTTTATACACATAAACTATGTCTTCTCATCTATATCATCCATCCATTATCTATACCGCTGAATCCGTCAGTTGGGTCGCGGGGGGGCTGGAGCCTATCCCAGCGGTCAATGGGCAAGAGGCGGGGTACACCCTGGACAGGCCGCCAGTCCATCGCAGGGCCACATAGAGACAAACGAGACAAACAACCATGCACACTCACACTCACTATTAAGGACAATTTAGAGTCATCATCTATATCATGTTCTGTTAAATAATTAAGCCTATTCATACAAATATTTATTTGACTTTTATGTCTTTTTTTTCTTTTGTCCCAACACATTCTGATGGTGCCGCTCAAAAAGATAATTGTCTGTAAATGCAAAAATCTATGCGCAGTCTGATAACCATCTCCGACGAATATTTATTTCTCTGCGCAATAATGCTGCACCTTCATCCACGGGATCGTTGTCAAAAGGACATGTTCGTGAAAAAAGTCGCCTCCTACTGTGCCTAATGGACTTCTAGAAGTAGAAGAACTCGCTCTGCTGACTGAATGAATGAGGAAATCAAATGGCGTGTGTGGCTGAAAGAGGGACAGAAAGAAACTCGAGGTTTCTTGAATAAAACCTGGTCCCGACCAGGTTAGGTTCAGAGAGTCTGTTACTACGGTAACTGACCGTGAGGTTAAGTTACCTCTCTTTGTGAAACAGGCTAGAGTTACCCCTCTTTCTCGGGGTTGAGTTACCTCCCTTTGTGAAACGGAAAACTCAGGGTTTCCCTCATTTCAGGGTTAACCAACTCAGAGTTTTCACTAAACCTGCTACGTGAAACGGACCTCTGGTCATCCACACAGCACATAACAAACACATAGACAAACACATAATAAATAAATAAGCGCTAAAAATAAATAAGAAACAAGAAACAAGAAACAGTCCATCATAAAAACACACAAAGAATCACCACAACAAGTAAAGACACATAAAACCACTAAAAAAGCGCACTCAGCAGCTATCTGGTAAACTTTCCATCAGTTTACTCCGGGAACTCCCTCAGAGCTTACAAAAGCTTGGAGGCTTCAAATGGTGTCAGTCCGGCTTCGTAACGCACATTCAACTGTGGAATCTTACATCCAAAAACTTCGGCATCATCACTGCAAGGGTAAGTATTAAATTATTCCAGTTTGATAGGCAGTGTCACTTCAGCATTGTTTGTTTATTAGCTTGGCTTGCTACGGCAGTGTCACGTTAGCATGTTTGTTTTTTAGCTTGGATAGCTACTGCAGTGCATCTGTAACTTGCTAGTTTGTATTTTTGATCGTACTCAACCAAAGTGGCTGGCGTTTTCAACCTTTATTTATATATTTTTGAATTTCATATCGTCGCTGTCCGATACAGAACACGTATGTCCAAAAACGCTACTTTTCAGGAGGTGAAAAAAACAGCGAAACTCCACAGTGGAGGTCAGCGTTGCCATACTTGGCTTAATGCCTTTAATTGGCATCATATTCTTGTTGGTGTGGTAATTTAATCGTCACTGTACCTAAATCGAGTATAAAAGGATATACGTGCACATCCAATACTGTTTCTGTCCGATTAAAAACACGTATAACCATAACATCCATTTCCCCTGATGAAAACACGGCATTCCAAAGTAGTCAAGCTGCGCTGTGTGATATGACAAATCAATCTGTCATAGGCCTACATGTAGCCTATTGTAGCGTGGGAATATAATCATCATTTTGCTAAAATATACTTTTAAAAAAAATCAAGGGTGGTCGCTTATGTGCTTTTATGCACTGCGCTTGGATAACGGAAAGGCGCGCCGTCCGCATTGACAATTTTAAACTGACTCACCGTGATTTTCGGCACTCCTGGGTTTCAGACATCAGGATGAAAAATGTTTCTATCGACTGGTTTAGAGTTAGACTAAAGTTATGTCCAGGACAATCAAAGAAACGTTTATTTAGCTCGTACTGCAAGACGAGTAACCTTGACACTGTCAACGTGCGTCAAGGCATTAGCAATTTTAAACTGACTCTCCGTAATTTATTTTGCGCTTATTGCAAGACGAGTTACATTGAAGTTGCATCAGGAAATTCAGACTTGAATAATTTGTACTTCATGTGAATAAAGCGAGCAAGAAATTAGGGTCAACACTGCTAACACATTGTGTAAAAAGGTAAAACAGGCTGACATTAAACGCTTGGTTGATGGCAATCAAACAAGTTTGGCTACATTATCTTGAACACAATTACATTGCTTAAGGAAAAACTGAGGCTCGACATTCCATTCATAAAATAAATTGCCTACATTTTATTAAGAAAACATCAAAACCACATTCACATGTGGATATTTCGAAGCATAAAAACACTTTTACATTTCAACAACAGACACACAAACTGATATGTGGTGGGGGAAGGTCTCCAGGCACAATCAAACATTACTCATCAAAACCACAATCACATGTGGATATTTCTAAGTATAAAAAACACTTTTACATTGCAACAACAGACACACAAACTGATATGTGGTGGGGGAAGGTCTCCAGGCACAATCAAACACAGAAATTTCAATCAATATCCTACCACCCCTCAGCTAAAAGTTATCAAAAGTATTTTACAAAACATAACCTGTTAAAACTTAGGCACCAGAATCCAGAGCTCGTCATGTTGATTGTGTGTGTGTTTGCGTGCGCTATTATGCATGTTGCGCGTGTTTGCGTGCGCTGTTGTGTGTGTGTGCTATTGTAAGTGATCAGTCATGGGACAGTGGGTCATAAAATGGATGAAAATCCTTCCGTACAACGTGCTTCAGTTCCTGAAGATGTTTGAACTTCGTCGCTTTGATTTTTGGACGGGATGGATGGAGTGGGACCACAGTGAGGCATGGTTTCCTCAGCGATGGGATGGAGTAGGGCTGCCAGGGATCGGAGTGGAGCAATTTGTACTCCATGCTGCCATGAATGTTGTACCTAGAACAGATTAAAAAAGTGGTATTGGGGAACAAAGAGCAAAGGGATAAGACGAAATCAGAAGGCGGTTTAAATTTATAAATCAAAACAACTCAGGTTGATATGGCTATTGTTTATGGTTATGTATTAATGGAAAACACATCTATTAAAGAAAACTCTGATTGCTCGGAGGTCATGCACTGTCGGATCTCCTACTTTGCTGCCTGGTCGGAGAGACTTGCAGAAGTTGACTTTGCTGAAGTCTTGGAAAAAGCTGTGGTCAACATATTGCACATCATAAGGAAAGGGGCGGGAACGAGCTCCGCGGATGACCGCTGCATACTCTGCGGGAATATGGACATCCCGATCCCGCATCTTCCTCTCTATGACGCTGTGCACTGAATCGCACTCCATTTGCGTGTGGCCTCTTTCCAACAGTTTTCTTCATCTCTGTTGCAAACTTCAGCAGTGCATTGCTGAGGACGAGGTTCCTATTTTGGTAGCCACATCCATCACTCCAGAGGACAAACTCTGTGTAAGACGCTTGGGATTTGAGAAAGTGTACAATACACGAGGCAAATTCACTGGCAGAGAGCCCCGCCTCACCCTCATGCCACAGGTAATTTTTTGCCGCATGTGATGCCATATTGTAGATGGTAAAGTTGTGGACACCAAGCTTCATCTTGTAGTACAGGGCAGACGCTTGAAGTTTTGGGCACAGGAGAAGGCTCTGCAGGTCCATGCACGCCACTAAGCAGGTGTTGGTAGCCAGTTGTTTATCATTTTCCTTTTCTTCTCTAGCATCATCTTTTTTCTTTTGGTGTTTCTCCCACACAGCAGCCTCGATGTTCCTGGCTTTGAATGCACAACAGGTGTCGCATTGATCTTTTTTCGGATGGAATAGCGAAAGATTCAGTTGGTTGAACGCAACTGTGAAAACCTGTCGTGATAGTGCTCTGATGCTGTTGTCTGAACAGGCCTGCTGGTACAGTGAATGAAGATGAGAAATGGATTTGAAGTAAGGCTGCAAATACAGCTTGGATGAGGAGGACCTACAATAATGTGATGGCACTTTTGGAAGATTTGAAAGAAATGTGTTTACAAAGTTATGCTCCTCAGTAGTCACCCTCACCCTCTCTCTCTTCTTGGGACTATCTCCCCTTCTCCCTACCCACTTCAGGAATGTCCACTGCCTGATCCCAAGTGTAGACAGGAACATCCGCTGGCAGACCCTCATCCTTTTTCCATCTACAAGTAAGAAACAGAACAGAGAAGCTGACCTTTGGGATGTGACCGCTTCTGTTCGGCGCCGCTTAACACAGCACACTTCCACCATTGTTTTCACATACATCCTCCTCTCTTTCCAGTCCAATTTCTCCCAAAAATATTTAAAAATTTTCTTCCTCTGCCCTTCATCAATTTCGCAGCATTGGATTTGTTTTGATTTCTGGCAGGACGCACTCTGGCACCTCTCCCCCATTTTTCTTTCTTCTTTGATGATGCTTCCGTTTCTTTTCCTTCCAAGGTATGATTGAGCCATCATCCTCCTTTTTTTCTGAACATTTGCTTTCCAACGTGAAGGGTTAGCCCTCCTCTTTCGCCGAACAGCATCATCATCTGATGAAGAGAAAAATGATTAAAAAAAATAGATGAACAAAATCCACATTCATCTTCTATGGTTGCTTAGTATGTTGGTAATAGATCAGATACAGTGTGTGTGTGTGTGTGTGTGTGTGTTGTCATGTAGTTAGGTTTAGCTGTGTTTGCAAATTACTGAGAGAAGTTTAAAAATGACCAAGTTTAATGTGCAGCTTATCTAATTTGAGCAATGTACATACCAGCAGATGTCTCCGGGTTACAGTCATCATTTTCACTTTGTTCGTCTAAAAATGACAAGAGTGGACAAAACTGTTTAAGTTTAGCATTGTGGTTTGTGTGTGGCTGAGCCCATTGGTATGTCAGAACTAAATAAATAAATAAAGATAAATAACTTACCTGTATTCTCTCCGTCTGGAATGTAATCATCAAGCGAGTCTTAAAAGTGAAGCAGAAGACATAATGAACAGATCCAGTGGAATAAATACACTGTTCACGTTATTCACTGCATTAATTTTGACTGGTAATCAAGTTATCACAGGCAGAGAATAGCAGAATTAGGTTTGTAGTTACTAATGACATGAGAAAACCCAAAACCAAGGAAATGGAGACTCTAGTGTAGTCCATCAGAAGAATAAAATGCTTACCTTCACTGGAAGCTATGTCTGAGTCCTTGGAGAAGATTGACGACGAATCTAAAAATAAGAAAAATAAAATGCTTAATGTAGCCTACTGAATATAATATAAAGACTGTCATCAGATGTCTCTGTGTTTCTGTCGCTTCCAGCTAAGACTGACAGAGAGGTTAACAATTAGAATAACAATAAACAGTGTTCACGTTCCTGTCTGACTTTCTCAATTCTAGCTTCCTGCAAACTACAAACCTTCTTCATCCCTGACGCTTACCTCAAGTGCCCTATCATACCTCACGTTCACAAGCTCGCAGATCTCTTTTAAAGAAAATGATGACATCCTGAAGAGAGGGAGAAATGCAGATAATAAAAAAATATATCGCGCCATGTCACAACATAACATCACATAACCTTGCGTCATTCGGGAAACCTGTACATTAACATCTCCACACACGTAGCAACCTAGCACCACTTTTAGAAATGCTTTGGCGTCGTCCAAGTTGAACGCATAGGCGCATGATATTTCCTAATGACAATCGTCATGACCGTAATATCCAGGGATTAAAGCAAAAAAGTAATCTGACTGAACTCTTTACCGGTTACCCAGTCTCCGATCAGCACTGATATCCCATTTAAGTTCAGCGGACGGAAAGTAAATTGACATAGACAATTCAGTTGACGGAAATCTGTCACAGTAACGGAAAACTTTAATCCACGAATATTACACAAAGTAATTTGATATGTGTGAGTTAGGACTAAATCTAAACGAGACCGGTGTTATTTTCACCAGGCCTTAACAAGCTGGCCTTTTGGAGACGCTACTTTTGTGACAATTCAAACCCTAGACATAGGCAACAATCATGTCAACATCGATAGATAACAGTTGTAAATATATTTCAGCAAGGATAAGCAAGAACATAGTTAACAAAAATTTCACTTTACCTCAGTGTTTGTTTACACGACGCCGTTGGCTGCTCGCTTCAGCTTGACGCACGCACCATCGAAAGGGAGAGGAGGAGTAGGGACTTACGTGGCATGACGGACAGCTTTGTCATCAAATGGATTTACGCGAAAAACTCGTGATGTGATTTCACAATCTTTCATTGGTCATGTACATACGTGACGTGTACGGTATAAGGACATGAACTTGGAGATTCTATTGGTTGAAAAAACTAAAAATTAAAAAAAATGGAGACGTGGTCTGTATCGGACAGCGACGATATATAGGTTAATCACTCCCAAAGGCTTAATGAAAGTCAACTGAAGCTATGGGTGGTGGTGAGGAATGACGGTGTTGTGCTGGGAGCCCACAGCAACTGCACAGCGGGACTCGGGGAGAGCTGCTCTCATGTGTCAGCTGTTCTCTTCAGTCTGTGGGAAAAAAACAACGCAAGGCAACAACGCAAGGCATGGATGTGCATTAGCTGCACATCCAAGAAATGCAAGTGGGCCTCTACCAGTGAAGATGCTGTGAAGAATGTGGAGTACCAGCAGGGCAAGGACATCATATTCAACCATACTCAACAAAATAAAAAGGGGAATTCCACCAAGGGTACCTCTGCGCCTCCATCTTTCCCACCCTTGACTGCTGCTGAGCAAGCACAGTTCTACCAAAATCTCTCACAATGCCGGACTCAAGATGGGAAGTCCTGCAGACCTGCAGTCCTGTCAGTTGTTCACGGGTACGCCACATCCTATGTACCCAAGACTGTCCAGCTAGATTTACCTGAACCCCTTACCAGTCTGTACGACAAGAAGGCAAGAGACCTGAACCTGGCTGAATTACAAGAGCGTGCAGAAGGAATATTTGAAGACTTGACTGTCACTGAAGAAAAGGTACAGAACATATTCTGTTTACTAATGACTGAAATCTAAGATCTACCATGTTATGTGCACTTGTGGCCTACTATGTGTGCTAACTTACAATGTAAATGAGTAACTGTTTGGATTGCAATGTTTTCAGAGTGATATTGTAGAAGAGGATACCCAAGCCCAGTCCAAGTCCAGAATTTGGTTTGATCAAAGGAGTGGTAGGGTGACAGGATCTACCTTCAGAGCAGCAACCAGAACAGCGGACTTGTGTCTGTGCTTGTCCTGTTGGATCTCAGTGCTGCATTTGATACGGTCGATCACAGTATCTTATTACAGAGACTTGAACATGTTATTGGGATTAAAGGAACTGCATTAGGCTGGTTTAAGTCATATTTATCTGATAGATTTCAGTTTGTTCTTGTAAATGAAGAATCTTTTTCACACACTAGAGTAAGTCATGGAGTTCCTCAGGGTTCTGTGCTTGGACCAATTCTTTTCACTTTATACATGCTTCCATTAGGTAACATTATTAGACAGCATGGCATAAATTTCCATTGCTATGCTGATGATACCCAGTTGTGCTTATCTATACCAGGTGAACCCAATAGGTTGGTCAGACTACAAGCATGTCTTAAAGACATATAGACCTGGATGACTCAGAACTGTCTGCTTCTAAATTCAGACAAAACTGAAGTCGTTATCTTTGGACCTGAGCGCTTCAGGGAGAAATTGTCTAGCTATATAGTTACTCTAGATGGTATTTCCTTGGCTTCTAGTTCTACAGTGAGGAACCTTGGAGTTATTTTTGACCAGAATTTATCATTTGACTCGCATATAAAACATGTTTCTAGGACTGCCTTCTTTCATCTTCGTAATATTGTTAAAATCAGTAACATCTTGTCTCAGAGTGATGCAGAAAAACTAGTCCATGCATTTGTTACGTCAACATTAGACTACTGTAATTCTTTATTATTGGGCTGTCCCACATATTCTCTGAAAAGCCTCCAGCTGATCCAAAATGCTGCTGCCAGAGTTTTGATGAGAACTAACAGCAGAGATCATATTTCTCCAGTTTTAGCTTCTCTTCATTGGCTCCCTGTTAAATTCAGAATAGAATTTAAGATTCTTCTCCTTACATATAAAGCTCTTAATGACCGAGCTCCATCATATCTTAAAGATCTCATTGTAAGATATTTTCCTAACAGAGCACTTCATTCCCAAACTACAGGTTTGCTTGAGGTTCCCAGAGTTTCTAAAAGTAGAATGGGAGGCAGAGCCTTCAGTTATCAGGCCCCTCTCTTGTGGAATAAGCTGCCAGTAAATGTCCGGGAAGCAGACACCCTTTCCACTTTTAAGACCAGGCTTAAAACTTTCCTTTTTTATAAAGCTTATAGTTAGGGATGGCTCAGGTGATCCTGAAACATCCCATAGTTAAGCTGCTATAGGCCTAGACTGCTGGGGGGCCTCATCTGTCACACCTTTCCTCACTTTACTCTCTTTATGTACATGTGACATTATTGTGGTCATTAACTTGTGTTTCCCTGTTCCAACAGATATCCTTTGAATGGTGTTACAGTGCCGCCACCCCCCCCTTTCTGTCTTCTCAAACCCCAGCTGATCGAGGCGGATGGCCACCCTTCCTGAGTCTGGTTCTGCCAGAGGTTTCTTCCTGTTAAAAGGGAGTCGTTTCTCTCCACAGTCGCCTCAGGCAACCTCAGGATGGGAGATTAGACCGAAAAAGAAATAGTTTTCAGAGCAATCTGTTGGTTTCCTTAGCTAGGAAATTGTTTTTGAATTGGCTCTATATGAACGAATTGGATTATTTTATGAATAATTATGATTACAATGAATTGAATTCCAATTGGCTTGAATTGGACTTTATTATCTAAGTGCCTAGAGATGACATTTGTTGTATTTGGCGCTATATAAATAAAAATTAATTGAATTGAATTGAACAGACCTCAGAAAGCCAGCAGTGTCTCTCATAAGACAGATATGTGACCCAAAGTCCCATGTTTTCAGCAGTGAGGCTACCAGGTATTCATGAGCATAGAGAATTCCAGCCAATGTCAACATGCGGTCGAACATCCTAACATACTCCAAATAGCATCCCAAAAGTTTCTGCCTTGTTGTAAGGTGTCAGCTGATGTTCATCATCCCAGAAGTAATGAGCATATGCATTTGATTACTTATTGTTTGAAACATTGTGACATGTACATCAGCAGACACCTTACAATACAGCAGTATCATGTGGGATGATATAAAATGCCACATCTTTAGGACGGTACTGACAAGTCAAGGGTAGTGTGTGAGCATTACAACTGCATGTTGAAATCAGCTGGAATTTCCCTGTAAACTAAAATAGGGTGTGCAGTGTGTAATCTCTTCTATGTGTTAACTTGTCATTCCCATATGTTGTACAAGAAAATGAGTGGTGAATGAACAGAGAGGGTAAATGCAGTAAGTACTAGGCTATTCTTTAAAAAAAAAAAAAAGCAGAAGTGTAAAACCAAGTACAGCAGTAAACATTTGTAAAGGGCAGGGAGGTAGGGTCCGTGTAACGCTTTGCAGTGCTTTGATCCATTTTTAGAATTCACATGAAAAAGATGAAAAGTGGGTTCAAAACTTCAATTTTCAATTTTCCAGACAACTCAGAAAACAGATAATTGATGTTGTTTATTCATTTCATTGTAATTTGTCGGTGGAAAGTAAAATGAGTTAATATTCCAATTTTCAATTTCTGCGTCGTGGTTGGACTGAACCATGCACGCGGGGGCCGGGGGGATGTCTTGGCTCGAGTAGTGCCAGATGTGTTTTGTAGAGATAGGCCTACAAATGAAATGGATGGCAAGTCAGCTTGAGACGTACAGATCTGACAGAACGACTGGCTCAGCTGTAGGCCAACCTGCAAACTTTCCAATAGGCTACAGTACCCTATTAAGTTGATGGATTTAATATTGTCATATGTTTTACGCCCTTCGCACTATCAATACTGCACTATCAGTAAAGAAACGGTGATGCTGAGTGTTGCCTATGCCACTTAAACGGTCAGTATGAGTAGCCTATTTAATTAGGTTAATACTAAGTGTGTAAACCCCGCCCTCCGCGTAAACACACTGGCCTAGGACAATATCCTAACTTTTATTTTAGTACATTCACTGCACGAAGATGATTGCCTACAAAGACGCAGATGTGAATGACCTCTGCAAAGCAGACATCAGCTGAACCGAAACGTTGCATGGATTACAGCGCAACTGCCCCCGGGGCTCCGTGTTTTGCAGTAATTTGCTCCATTTTTAGAATTCACCTGAAGTCAGGCTCCCGTTCCCGCAACGTTATCATAACGTGCCATTTTCTGAGAAAAATATAAATAATAAACACGTAATGTGCATTGAGCAGGAATCAAACCCCGGCCAAGTGAAATCACCAAATGAGATTTCTTTACACTGGAATGTATCTTTAAATAAGGCAGCTTAACCCCCACCTTTATTAACATTTCGGCATTTAGCCATAAAACTAAAGTTTGGGGGGGCTGCTTCATTAAGAACAGTAGCACTTGTGCTCTCTGTTAACCATGTTTCTGTCAGAAAAAGAAAATCTAAATTGTGTGAAATTATGAAGTCATAAACTAACAGTGACTTATTGGACAGAGATCTAATATTAAGTAAGGTTAGCTTTGTGGAGTTTACACTGGTCTCTGTTGTATTCTGAGTTGTACGTGGTACCGTTAACAGATTAGATAGATTCACCCAGCAGGCTGACTGTTTTCGATTCCTTCTTTTGCTAACTAAAACAGGAATCCTATTGGGTCCCAGCTTGTTCTCAGAACAGCTGTCAGTAGTCGGACTACTATAGCAGGGACCCTGAACGCATCATGGCATGGTATCTTTGTTTTGAACAGTACTATCTTTGTTTTGAACTCTGGATGTTGTGCTGCTCCTTGAACATCCTGCACATCCCCTTGTGTCCTGCTCTGCCAGGACAGATGATGTAAGAGGGGGAAGGGGTGCCCTGCGTTTCTTGGTAGATGGTGGTCGCTGGAGTCCTGGCTGGGATAGAGACATCCTTTGGAGACCTTGGGTGATGTGGAGTAAAGGGTCTGGTGAGGGGGGAGGGCTGGGGGTTGTTTGCCTCGCTGCTGTGTCCTTCAGTCTAATCTGTACAGTCATGTTTGGGTTTTGCCGTCCCAACAGCATGACGTAAGTGTGCACCAAGTAATCTGCATTAGTTCGATTGGGATGCACGCCATCAGGTCTGAAACACTCCTTACAGTTCCAAAAGATATTAAAGTTATCAATGAACTTAATCCCATGGGCGATGCATGCATTTGACAACCATGTGTTTAGGCCAAGAAGTCTGCTGAAAAGTTCAATTCCTTTACCCACAGTAGGAATGGGGCCTGAAATGGAGACCCGGGGCCTCATGTACAAAGACTTGCGTGGATTTCCTACTGAAACATGGCTTACGCTCAAACCCAAATGACCTCCAACGTCAGATGTACGAATCTGTGCGCACGCATCAATCCAAGCACATTTCGTTTGTACATCCCAATCAACGTGGAATTGAGCGCACATGTCGGAGCACCCGACTCCTCCCTGTCCACGCCCCTACTTAAATACACAAATCATATTTAAATGAGGCCTGCACCTGCGATTCCCCTCTGTGTACGGTCAGAAAATAAAGAAAAAAGAATGAATAAGACGGGGAAAAAGAAGAACTTCACGGAAAGCGAGATGTCGGTGCTACTTTCTGAAGTGAAGGCCCGCAAAAATGTGTTCTTTGGCACGCTGTCCTCCGGCAAACACAAGAAGAGTGGGTTGGAGAGCCTGAGGCTGTCAATGTTGTGGGGTCTGAGAAGCCACACAAGCAGAGGTGAAGAAGAAGTGGTCCGACATTAAGGTGGATGTGAAGCGGAGACTGGCTGCCCACCGCTGCAGTGTGGCCAAAACAGGCGGGTGGGGGGGGGTGACCGACTCTGTTTGAACAGAGAGTCGGCGCAACAATGGGTGACACTGCTCTCTCATGGGGTGGTGGGAGCTCATGTGGGTGACTCTGATTACCCCCAAGCTAAATACCCATGTTTTTGTGTAACTCACAACAACGTGTTCATACAGTAACGTGCAGAAGTGTGCCGGGGAAAAGTCAAGGCTGATTAAGACATTTCACACTTTACGCACTGGGTTATTAATATATGCCCACAGAGACGATCAGGGGCTTGTTAGAAAGATCTTAAACTGAAGTTTAACCAGCAAAAAACAGCAAGAAACTAACTTTAACCACCGACTAATATATTTAATATAATAATGATGCTGTGAAGACGGGATAGAAATTGGGGGCGCACATACTCAATGCGCGTCACGGGGAATAATATTAGGACAATTACAAGAATGAAGTTACTCACCAAGAAGCCAACCATCATGCACAGTGCCACCTTGTAAGTCTGTTCCCAACAATGCTGTTACTCAGAATGTATGAATCGTGCGTTGAACCAGGCCACCTCGCCACAATGTTGGTCAATTGCATTTACGCATTACATATGATCTGGTGAAAATATGTATGAAAATTAGTGGTGGGCATAGATTAATTTTTTAATCTAGATTAATCTCACTGAAATCTTGAAATTAATCTAGATTAATCTAGATTAAAATGGCTCATTCAGAATATGCGTGCTACCCAAGTAATGACTAAAAATCAGTCTTTGAGATAAGGTTTCTTAATACAGGGGGTGCATTAAACCAGGGGCTCATTTCCTGTTTCCAAAACCCATCTCTGATTGCTTGAGAAAACTTTGATATTTGGTGAAGAAAAAAAAACATGCTCAATAAAATGTACTTGTGTCAAACGGGTTATTCAGTTAAACATGGAAATTAGTACGGTAAGCCTACAAGGTTTACATCAGTAGCTTTTTGTTAATCAGTCCAAGCGCTACTTTTCCTTCTTCCACCAGTCACTTAGGCAGACCAGCTTATTCACATGCATGGCTCCAGCAGTTTCTCTAGCTTCGCCAACTTCTCATATTCAGCACTTGTTGGGAGGGCCAGATGGTGCTGCTGTTGAGATATCGTTGTGTGCAGTGCGTCTCTGTTGCGCCTCACGCGCTTGATCATCTCGAGGGTGGAATTCCACCGTGTTGGAACATCTTGCCCAAGGGAGGTTTGCTGGACTTTCAGCTCGTCTGCGTTGGCCGGACTGTGTTTGAAATGTCCCACCATTTTACGACACTTGGCAAGTGCAGCATCAAAACCCCCTTCTCGCAGTGACATTACAATCACTCTCTGTACAACATGTGCAACACACGGCAGATGCTCGAAGGGCAGTATCCTCCCTGCGGCCACCATATTAGGAGCGCTGTCTGTTCCAACAGAGCAGATTTTGTCAACTATCCCCGACCTCCATAAACTGCCTAGCACAGGCTTCTGCAAAGTGGCGTTCTTCTGTTTTCATCACACCTCTGGACCAAGCAGTTGTCCCCACATGCTTCAAAACCACCTCCATCGTGCCGGTGCCAAAACATTCCAAAGCTGAGAGCCTCAACGACTTCCGCCCTGTCGCACTCACGCCCACCATTATGAAGTGCTTCGAGAGACTGGTCCTGGCTCACCTCAAAACCTGCCTACCTCCCACACTGGACCCCCTCCAATTCGCCTACCGCCAGAATAGGAGCACGGAAGATGCCATCACCACGGCACTACACTCCGCTCTTTCTCACCTGGACAATAGCAACACCTACGTGAGAATGCTGTTCATAGATTTCAGTTCAGCATTTAACACCATCATCCCCTCCAAACTGATAACCAAACTCAGCGACCTAGGTATCAACGCTTCCCTCTGCAACTGGGTTCTGGACTTCCTAACCAACAGACCCCAGTCTGTTAGGCTAGAAAAGCACACCTCCTCTACCCTCACCCTGAACACCGGCGTCCCACAGGGCTGCGTGCTGAGTCCTCTCCTCTACTCCCTCTTCACCTACGACTGCACACCTGTACATGGTTCCAACACCATTATCAAGTTTGCTGACGACACAACGGTGGTGGGCCTCATCAGCAACAATGATGAGGTGGCGTACAGAGAAGAAGTTCAGCATCTGGCAGAGTGGTGCGCTGACAACAACCTGGCCCTCAACACCAAGAAGACCAAAGAGCTCATTGTGGACTTCAGGAAGAAGAGTGGCACACACACCCCCATCCTCATCAACGGGACGGAGGTTGAGCGTGTCACCAGCTTCAAGTTCCTGGGTGTCCACATCTCTGAGGACCTCTCTTGGTCTCTCAACACCTCAACTCTGGTTAAGAAGGCACACCAGCGTCTCTTCTTCCTGAGGAGACTCAAGAAGGCCCATCTGTCTCCTCAGATCCTGGTGAACTTTTACCGCTGCACCATCGAGAGCATCCTCACCAACTGCATCTCGGTGTGGTATGGTAGCTGCTCTGTCGCGGACCGGAGATCACTTCAGAGGGTGGTGAAAACTGCCCAACACATCACAGGTTCTCCACTCCCATCCATCGAGGCTGTCCAGTACAAGAGGTGTCTGCGGAAGGCGCGCAGCATCGTGCGGGACAGCTCTCACCCCAGCCACAGACTGTTTACCCTCCTCCCCTCCGGGAAGCGCTACAGGGTTCTCCGCTCCAGGATTCTCCGCTCCAGGACCAGCAGGTTCAGGAAAAGCTTCCTCCCTGCAGCGGTCACCCTGCTGAACTCTCAACCTCGGTTAAATAAAATCCGGACTCAACGGGTTATCACTCTTTCTCCCTACAAAATATAAACAAGGAATATTTCAACACAGGGTTTGTTTACCGTTAGCTTGCTACACGCTAACTTGCTAACTGGTTAGGCTGCGCCAGAGCTACACTTGTTGAGTTAAAAAGGGATATCACAGTGTCCGTTACTTAGTTATAACAATAACTGGGTGCTGTAATTCAGCACCCAGGTAGGTACTTCGGTAACATTAAACTGGCCAGAAAGTTTTTGTTGCATTGTACTGTAGTCTGTATTCCTTCACCCACCTGATATGAAGTGATCACTGCATAAGTGAAATCCAACGGCCGGGGGGTCCCATCTTTCAGACTTGTTCTGACGGCTCCTGGCTCTTTTAATCGCGCTGATCCACTTTTCCCTCCTCTCCGCTTCTTTTGGAATGCGATAAAACGATAACCCTTTCTTCTTACCTCGCCTTTTTCTGCAAACTGGTGCACAACAGTTATCTACCATCCTTCCCACTGACGTGTTTTGATCCTCCCCATTCACCGTGACAGTCTGCCAGCCGCTGCCAATCTACTGACGCGATTACTGCCAAAATGGCTACGCCCATCGTTTCTCGTCACGTGACCAGCGTATATGACATCATCCGCAGGAGCTCAATAAGCAGACATACAAAAGACAAGACTAGACAGAATAATAAAACGACTACGACAACAACAACAGAAAATACTGACTTTCCGTTGTTGTATAGAGACGCTATGATTTGCTTGTACAGCACCTAAAATAACCCTCACTGTTGTCTATATTCATAGACACACCCAGCTTCGCTTTCAATATAACACACGCACTCGCATTCTATAATTGCCATCAGCAAATTATATGAAAACAATATAAAATATCTTTTAAGAAGAAAAAAAAAAGACGGTTGTTGCTCTCATTTATTTTGTTTAAGGTTAGTAGATATGCAGCTGTCATAAATGAAAAGCCAGCCTCGTCTTTTTTTCATATTTTGCTGAAATCGCTTTTTTGTAGCCTATTATAATTTTATATAGGGTATGACGTTCTCCCAAACAACCAGCTGTTGTAGTTTCACTTAACTAAAATAAATGCAGCCTACCACCTACAATGGGTGTATAAAAAGCGGAAAATATGTTTGATATTAAATCAGCTTGCTAATTTTATTTTGGCGTTGTTACATTTCCGCTTCCGGTCTGCCCGCCGTCACGTTCATATGTAAGAAACGAAAAATGAAAAAGTAATTTTCCAAAAACCAAATTTGGTCCGTTATTTGATTTTGTTTTTTTCGTTTTTCATTTTTTTATGAAGACAGCAAAATCCATTTTTCCGTTTTTGGTTTAAAACGAAAAATGGAACAAGGACAGCTATTTCCGTTTTTTCGTTTTGACAGAAAAACGTGTTATACTTTAGTACCCTGACCCAGCAGAAGACCACACCGGGTGCCGCTCCTGTAAGCTAACAACAGGAAACTGAGACTACAATTCACACAGACTCCTCAGAACTGGACAATACAAGATTGGAAAAACGCTGCCTGGTCTGACGAGTCTCGATTTCAGTCGCAGTCAAATTAATGGTGGAACGGAAAAATGATTAGTTCCGCTAACGGGTTAAATTAACCTTTGGGTAGTGCAGCTACCGGGTTAATTTGTCAAAATTAAACAAAATAACAGAAATTTACCCTTCTTACGCAAAATGAGCTTTGCAAGTGCAAGCGCACAAAATTGCAAGCGTGTAGCGCTAATTGTTGAGGATCCGCACAAGGGATGCTCCAAACAAAGAGGCAGCCGGGATAAACACGTGTAGCCATAATCAAAAGCAAGTATATTTCTGGCCTAAGAATGATTTAATAGAATCCTTGGACAAGACTTTGCAGCCCTTTTTCTAGGTTTACATGAAGCTTGTGACACAGTGAATCCTACAATGTTAAAACGTATTTAGACCTATTAGTGTAGGACTGTCTAAGGGCTCAATGACAGCTGTCAGCAGCATCAGTGACACCACCCCTGCTACTGCTACTGCAGCGTCAGCAACAATAAGCCCCGGGCACGTTAACCCGGTCACCGGAGAAGCTGCAACTTGTGCCCCGCCTCTGAGGAACGATGACCGGAACAGGCAAGATGAATGGCAATGGCAGTGATGAATGGCAGTGGTCCCAGCACTTCATTATACATTCACCGGCCACTTTATTGGGTGCACCTGCATAGCCGGCGGGTGAGCCCGACATTTAGCAAGGCACTGAAATCTACGTTGTTGTTTTTTTTTAACCAAAAATGGCGTAAAAATTAGTTATTTAGCATAATTAATAACAACAACACCACAAGGATTCTGTTTCAAAATCAAAAAGGAGGACACGACGGTGACAGTGTGGAATTAATTTTCAAGACTAACAAGTGTTCTGACTGTTACTGTTTCTGTGACTTGACTGAAATATTTTTTCCAATCTCGTACTCCATTGCTCATAAAAGCAGGATCCTTCTAGCCACTGTTGCACTGAAAATGTCTGCAGGGGAAACATAACACAGCATCTGCTTCTTTGCTGTATTCTAGAAAACTGTACCTTTTAAAGAAGTCGGAGGAAAAGGAACGAAACTGTTTCCCGAATGCTACTGACAGCTTCTTAATTAGGGACCAAGCAGTGAAACTGCAAGGACCCTTTTGTAACTGAAGGAGTTATTAGGGACCGAGCAGTGAAACTGCGAGGATCCTATTGTAACTGAAGGAGTTATTATAATTAGGGACGGAGCAGTGAAACTGCAAGGACCCTATTGTAACTGAAGGAGTTATTATTTTTCTTTGCAACAGGTGCTCGAAAAGACATGAAATTCACTTAGTTAGTTTTGCGTGAAAGTCGGTACACTCATTCGTCATGCCCAGACGCACAAAAAAGTCTCTTGCTGCCATGGTTCTAGATCCACAGGAGGGCGGCCATTTTGGATGGAATGTGCGTTTTGGTGCCATTTTTGCCCGATTCCACGCCTTGCATATGATCGAACTCGTCCTTCAGATTTAATGCTACAGGCTTCAAACTTGCCCAGGTTACTCTTAAGACATGGGGGAAAAAGACTTGAGAAACTTTCTCAAACCTCAAAGGGCATGGCGACGCCTCAAAGTTCGATGACTCGCCATCACTCGCCACAAAAAAGTTGCTTATAACCAATGTTCCCTCTGAGCTGCGCACCTGCGCAATCGTGCACTGCTCGCACATTCTCAGTGCACAAGAAAATCTATGCAGCGCATAAAATAAAATTCACCATAAACGTGCCAATGATACGATACGGTTTACTTACGCAATGCAGCCAATCATAGCATTGATAGTGCTTGCATATGGGCCCTGCCCATACGCGCCGTGCCGGTTAGCTAGCTAACAACAGAGCGGCGGAGTTGCAACCCATTATCATGGCGAAACGAACGGGCAGCGCCAGCGACACATCCACTCACCAAGCCAAAGTTAAAAAGAAATGCGGTTCTTTTAGGATGGAATGGCTGTCTGAGTATATGCAAATAGAAGAACAAGCTGTGAAACTAGGTGAGATTTTTCTTTTTTGAGTGAGAAAGATCTACTCTGCAAAATATGCAGGCTGCATGCAGGCTGCAAGCATGACTCTCACATATAAAAGATAACATATTACACATCTTATGAACAACAAGATTTTTGTCTTTTTCATTTTAAGTGGGACAAATCGCTTATATTAAAAGTAAACTAATGAAAATTGCTGTTGTGATTTGATTCTTTTAATAAGCCGTGTAACTTGCTATGATCCAAGGTTTTGAACAGGTGTGATGCTGGTGTGTGGCCACAGCGTGCACATCTGATGCTCCTCACAGTGGTCCTCAGTGTGCTCAGGGAGCTTGTGTGTATGCCCAGACACATGAAAAAGTAGAGGGAACATTGCTTATAACTCCCACATACATTATCCAATCTGTCCCAAACTTCATACGGTGAATGCTGGACCCAGCCTGAACGCGGACATATTATCACAAGCCCCTTTCACACTGCGAGCCGCTATCTTAGCGGGTCCAAATTGCACCTTCGACCCGCGTCGAGCAATGTGAACGCTTGGCGTGTTGGTGACCCGTGTCGCCTGAAGCCGAGTTCAGGGGGCGTTACCTAGTGGCAGAGCGTCACACGAAACACATAAAATGCTGGGCGTGTACAATGACGTAGGCACAAGCCATGCGTCGGAGGTAGGGTGAAATACACCTGTCTGCATCAAATTTTTCAAACAAACGATGGCGGGACACCTTGAGAA
Organism: Odontesthes bonariensis; assembly: GCF_027942865.1. Lineage (NCBI taxonomy): Eukaryota > Metazoa > Chordata > Actinopteri > Atheriniformes > Atherinopsidae > Odontesthes > Odontesthes bonariensis. The sequence continues at coordinate 28,693,337 of NC_134528.1, read as the reverse complement.
CTCCTTTTTGCAATGCAGTTCATGGAGATGTTACTTTACGGTGCGTCTTGCTGCGTGGGAAACCGCGCTCTCCCATCTTTCTCGCCAGCCCTTCCAGCAGAGGTCCATCTTTCACCGTCCCCGAAATGTGGCGGAAAATAATGTCCTCTGCTCGGGGGCTGAGGAGCTCGCGGACCTCCTTGTCTCACCAGTTGGCCATATTAAAAAATGTCTCCAACTTGATGTAGGCTAAAACAGAGTAAAACTTGTCCTCACCTGTCGCTGTTGTTCTGAATCAGCTGTCCATTCTGTCTTTTAAACTCCTCACATCACGCCCACGTCCGACCTGCGTCGATTGCGTTCACATCAAACTCGGCGAAAAGACGCGGGTCGAAAGGCGAGTCGAGTTGACACGGCAGCCTGGGTCGGCAGTGTGAACACAACAGCGGACACGCTAAATTCCCGAATTATTCGGCAGTGTGAAAGGGGCTACAGTGACATCCACCTCTAGCGCCAACTGCTAGTGGTTCACACAGTCTTTTTTTTTCCACACCTCGCATTTGATTGAACTCCTCCTACAGATTTAATTGTAACAGCTCCAAACTTAGCCAGGTTACTCTTAAGCTACGGGGGGAAAAAAAACTTGAGAAACTTTTCCAAATTCTGAACGGTGTGGGCGTGGCCAGGCGGATCTGCCCCGACCTGCGCACAGGCTCGGTCCCTTTAATTTTTTTGCAGCTTTAAAGGAGCACTAGGTAGCATTTTCACCTAAAATTATAGCCTTCAGGAGTTTACCAAAGGTTAAACAAGTCAAAGGTAAGCGAATGAAGCCTGTCTCGCTCCCAACAGGGGTCTGTATGCTGAAAATCCCATATGTAACTTCGGCAGGAGCGACCCGCTTCTGAAGTGTCGTGATGCGCGTGAAGAGTCGTTTGTGTTTACGGCACTTAGCTAGGTACTGTATGCTAGCTGTAGTTGAAGCTATGTGTTCGCTTGCGTTGAAGAGCCAACACCAAGCGTTTCATAATCTGCCTTTCACAGACTGAATATGAAACGTTCGATGTTGGCACTTCCCATCTTTGTGAAATTTCTCCAAGCGTGATCTTGTTCATCTACCATAGTGATCTGCGTTTTAGATCGCAGAGACAGGTGATGACGGTGCTCTAATTCCTCCTGAGTTCGAGACGTAGCCTAGCTTCAGCATCTGTCTAAGATGTAACTTTTGTAAGTGTCTGCTAATACAAATGAATCACTCCACGAATACACCATGATGAGGGAAGAATCCCATTCAAGATCAGCAACAGTCCATCCATACATCCATTATCTTCCGCTTGTCCGGGGATCGGGTCGCGGGGACAGCAGCCTGAGCAGAGAAACCCAGACGAGCTGTCCCCGGCCACTTCCTCCAGCAACAGGATTATAGCATATTATCTTGAGTTCTCTCTTCAGAAAATCTCTGATTATAGTATCTTACGTGGGCAGTCTACACTTGTGAATCAGATTACCTAACTGTACTGACTAAATAACACAACGGCAGCATTCGCCACGATGGTTAGTTAGTGGGTGTGTACAGGTGGGGATTTTTACGACAGTGTAGAATTTCAGTTTGACCAATAGAGATCGCTATACTGCCGCTAAACTACCTTGTATCCCTTTAATTTTATTTGTTTCTCTCTATATTCTTTTATGCATTTTTAATGCTTCTTACACTCCCCACTGCTGTCAGGATGGGGGTGTGGAGGGGAGGACACGGATGCGGACTTTTCAAAAGAACAAGGTAAATTTATTAAACAAAAACAAAGTACCAACATAAAACGCGGCTGAGCCGGAAAAAACGTAGCTGTGGATAAAACACAACAAGGAACTTAACACGGCATGGATAAATACTTAGCTTGAAAACGACGTGGAACATGATAGTATCGCATGGGTTTACCAACTTGACATGAAACAACAAAGATCCGGCCAAACTGAAAGGGGAGGCAGGAAACTAAATAGGGAGTGAGAGTGATTTGGGAGTGAGTGCAGCTGAGGGAAAAAACACAGGTGAAGTGAGTGAAACTGATAAACAGAGTGCAGGGAAACTAAAATGGCAAAAACTAAACATGGAGTGACACAAACATAACCTAAAACATGAAACTAAAAACGTTAGTCCATGGGTGTGCCCGGACCCCCGATGACGTGGCAGCAGGCTGTGGTCTGGATGGCACCCAGAGTTCCGTTGGCGTGGCGGGAGGAGGAGCCGGGGACCGTCCCACGGTCGGACGGACCTCCGACGGGGGGGGAGCCCCCCCTTCAAGGGATGGATCCCAGACATCCCCAAAGTCTGGGGGTGGGAGGGAGGGGCTCGAACCGGTGAGTCCATGGGCCCCATGGGCTCTGAGGCTTTGTGAAGCCCGGTGGCCTCTTGGTCGAGGTCAGGCCCTGTGGCCTCTTGGTCAGGCCCTGTGGCCTCTTGGTCAGAGTGATTTGGGAGTGAGTGCAGCTGAGGGAAAAAACACAGGTGAAGTGAGTGAAACTGATAAACAGAGTGCAGGGAAACTAAAATGGCAAAAACTAAACATGGAGTGACACAAACATAACCTAAAACATGAAACTAAAAACGTTAGTCCATGGGTGTGACAGAGCCCCCCCCTCAAGGGGTGGATCCCAGACAACCCCTAAGAAATCCGAGGGTGGGAGGGAGGGGCTCGAAGCCGGTCAGGCCGGGGACCAGAAACGGGTGTGTGGTACCGGCTTCGGGCAGCAGGAGGCAGTGGTCTGGCAGACACCCAGACCGCAGATGGCATAGCCGGAACAGGCGGTGGTCTGGCAGACGCCCAGACCGCAGACGGCATAGCGGGAACAGGCGGTGGTCTGGCGGACGCCCAGACCGCAGACGGCATAGCAGGAACAGGCGGTGGTCTGGCGGACGCCCAGACCGCAGACGGCATAGCCGGAACAGGCGGTGGTCTGGCGGACGCCCAGACCGCAGAAGGCATAGCAGGAACAGGCGGTGGTCTGGCGGACGCCCAGACCGCAGACGGCATAGCAGGAACAGGCGGTGGTCTGGCGGACGCCCAGACTTCCGTCGGCGTGGCGGCAGGAGACGTCGGTGGTCCGGCGGACGCCCGGACCCCCGATGACGTGGCAGCAGGCGGTGATCCGGCGGACGCCCGGACCCCCGATGACGTGGCAGCAGGCGGTGGTCTGGTTGGCACCCAGACTTCCCTCTGCGTGGCGGCAGGAGACAGCCCGGCGGATGCCCGGACCCCCGATGACGTGGCAGCAGGCTGTGGTCTGGATGGCACCCAGAGTTCCGTTGGCGTGGCGGGAGGAGGAGCCGGGGACCGTCCCACGGTCGGACGGACCTCCGACGGGGGGGGAGCCCCCCCTTCAAGGGATGGATCCCAGACATCCCCAAAGTCTGGGGGTGGGAGGGAGGGGCTCGAACCGGTGAGTCCATGGGCCCCATGGGCTCTGAGGCTTTGTGAAGCCCGGTGGCCTCTTGGTCGAGGTCAGGCCCTGTGGCCTCTTGGTCAGGCCCTGTGGCCTCTTGGTCAGGCCCTGTGGCCTCTTGGTCAGGCCCTGTGGCCTCTTGGTCAGGCCCTGTGGCCTCGTGGTCAGGCCCTGTGGCCTCGTGGTCAGGCCCGGAGGCCTCGTGGTCAGGCCCGGAGGCCTCGTGGTCAGGCCCTGTGGCCTCGTGGTCAGGCCCTAAAGCCTCGTGGTCAGGCCCTAAAGCCTCGTGGTCAGGCCCTGTGGCCTCTTGGTCGTGGTCAGGCCCTGTGGCCTCTTGGTCGTGGTCAGGCCCTGTGGCCTCTTGGTCGTGGTCAGGCCCTGTGGCCTCTTGGTCGTGGTCAGGCCCTGTGGCCTCTGGAACGGCTGGGGCCGGGGCCAGCTCTGGAACGGCTGGGGCCCTGGTGACTGTGACTGAGGAAAAGCTGTACAGCATGGTTACCTGGTGTGGCTCCAAGCCGAAAATGTCCTGGGTTGCTGAGCGCTGCACGCTCATGACCTCCGCCCAGATGTCTGCCACATCCGGCAAGTGCTGGAGGACCTGTTTTTTTAAAAAGAAGTCCACCAGGTCATCAGCCACGTTCAGTTGTTGCCAGGCGGTGTCGTCCCGTGCCAAGCAGCACCAGAACTTCCCGAACAGCTTCCAAAAAGTGTTCTCGTCCGCCGCGTCCATTTCTGGCCAGATCTTTGTCAGGTTGGGTGTGTGGAGGGGAGGACACGGATGTGGACTTTTCAAAAGAACAAGGTAAATTTATTAAACAAAAACAAAGTACCAACATAAAACGCGGCTGAGCCGGAAAAAACGTAGCTGTGGATAAAACACAACAAGGAACTTAACACGGCATGGATAAATACTTAGCTTGAAAACGACGTGGAACATGGAACATGGAACATGATAGTATCGCATGGGTTTACCAACTTGACATGAAACAACAAAGATCCGGCCAAACTGAAAGGGGAGGCAGGAAACTAAAAAGGGAGTGAGAGTGATTGGGGAGTGAGTGCAGCTGAGGGAAAAAACACAGGTGAAGTGAGTGAAACTGATAAACAGAGTGCAGGGAAACTAAAATGGCAAAAACTAAACATGGAGTGACACAAACATAACCTAAAACATGAAACTAAAAACGTTAGTCCATGGGTGTGACAACTGCAATGCTTTTATTTTATTGTAATTATTCCACAAACTGCGATGTTATTGTAATTATTTTGAAAACGGCGTTGTTTGTAATTTTCCGCAAACGGTGATGTTACTGTAATTATTCCACAAAACGGCGATGTCTGTAATTTATACGCAAATAGTGATGTCATTGTAATTATTCCGCAAACAGTGATGTCTCTAATTATTCCCGCTAACGTTGATTGCTGTAATTATTCCGCAAAAGGCGATCTTTGTAATTAAACAGCAATGTTATTGTAATTATTCCGCAAACAACGATGCTTGTAATTATTCCGCTAACGGCGATGTTATTGTAATTATTCCGCAAACAGCGATAAATTAAGAATTTATCTCTGTATAAGGACACAGGGCCAGGTTTGTTATTTTTCATGAAACTGTAGGGTAGATTGAATCATTTTAATTATTAAATTTGTTTCTCTTTATTTTATTTTATGTATTTATATGTATTTAATGCTTCTTCTACTCCCTGCTGCAATGCTATTATTTTATGTAAAGCACTTTGAATTGTTTTGTACATGAAATGTGCTATACAAATAAACTTGACTTGACTTGTCACCAAGAAACAACAATTCTCACATTTGGGCACTTTTAGCCCTTTTCAGAGAAGAAACAATTTGAAGCATTCAGTTGTTCAGACATTAGTCGCCTTATGTTCTTCCCACTTGATCGAGACTTACTTTTGAAATTGACAGAGAAGAGTCAATGATAGAGAATAGTCAAACAGCATGGCTGCAACTAATACACACAGAACACAGATTATAGCTGTACCAACACAGCCTCTCAAAAGGAAGCAGCATGGTTACAACCAATACATGAATACACAAGGTTAGTTTCAAACTGCTCAGAATGACAGGTGAACAATTTTTAAATGAACATCCAAGGATTGTTGTTGCAAAGCAGAGGGCCAGCAGAGCAAAAAAAGAGCCGCCAGTCCCAGACGAGAAACCTTCACATTCTGATGATACAAAGAATGTCACTCAAAATGATCAGACCCAGAGTTGGAGAGGGAGGCCGTAAAAAAGTTTCAAGGTCCAATCTTGTCAAATTGTCATTGTGAAATGTTATGGAAAAACCCTAAGGGGAGTAATTAATGTATGACACCATTTGCCACCAATCTGTCACCAAATTCACAGGCTTTGTAATTACAGTGATATTTAAATAAAAATGGACTGTACTCGTATTGTGCTTTTCTAGTCTAGCTGACCACTCAAAGCGCTTCTAACACTACATGCCACATTCACCCATTCACACACACTCAAGTACATAACTACGTGCTTTCTAACCATTCACACACCGATGGATGCATCAATAGGCAACGTGGGGTTCAGCGTCTTGCCCAAGGACGCTTCAACATGTAGCCCGGGGAAGCCGGTTGAACCACCGACCTTCCGATTGGTGGGTGAGTGCTCTTCCTGCTGAGCTACAGCCGCGCCCCCAACATCTGTGAAAGGCCCTTCAAGTTAGGCTATTTTAGAACATTAATCACACTAAGTCCTCCCAAATAGTTAATTCTGTTCTTTCACATCTTTGGTTAGAATACAAAAGCTGCCATTTGACACTTACTGTACTTTATGAAAGTGGAGCTGCCCCCCTTACTAATGCTCAGTAACTCCTACTTGTTGGCATACCTCTGGCTGCTTTCATTGTCTCTTTATAATTACGCCCAGAATTCCAGACACTGTCTGGACCTAGTCGAACAAGGACAGAGAAGAACTGTGTGTCTCTGCTTGCAGTATCACATCCCTCACAATGACACTATGTGTCAGAGAAAATACAAAGTAGCTGCAGATGGCCTTCAGGACAGATAATGCGCTCGGTTGTAAGTCACCCTGAATTACAGAGCTAAATGCGACATGACACCTGAGCGCAGTGAAATGACAATGGCGTAAAGAAGGGTAAGAGCAAAACACTGGAGTAAGAGCAGAAAATTAGGCAAAATTGGTAGATTTTATTGAAGAAGGGGTTGCCAGTTTGGACTCTAAAGAGAAGAGAAGTGATGGGGACACTCAAGTGGTGAAGGCACCCCAGGTACTCCACCTGATTAAATGAAAAGCAACAAACATCCATCCATCCATTTTCTGTACCCGCTGAATCCGTCGGTCGGGTCGCGGGGGGGCTGGAGCCTATCCCAGCAGTCATCGGGCGAGAGGTGGGGTACACCCTGGACAGGCCGCCAGTCCATCACAGGGCCACACAGAGACAAACAACCACACACGCTCACACTCACTCCTAAGGACAATTTTAGAGACACCAATTAACCTAACAAGCATGTTTTTGGACAGTGGGAGGAAGCCGGAGTACCCGGAGAGAACAATGACTTGTCACATTTGATGGACAGGCCTGGAACGGCATAGCAACTTCTGCATGACTCAGTTCTTTCTTCCCCTGCCCCCCTGGACTATACAATATAATATATCTTCTGTGGACTGATGATTATGTACCTTCATAGAGGAAGCCCTCTGACCGCCATGTTTGTGTTTCAGTCTGTTGGTACTGTTGTATGGACCAAGTGTGTACTGCATGAAAATTGGACCTGACGATGTATGTTGGTACACTTCTGCATTATTTTACACTCTTGTCCGTTGTTTTTTGTTCTTGTATGTCTTTTTTTACAAAGGAAATTCAATAAAGATATTGTAAAAAAAAAAAAAGAACGGCCCCAGCTGGGAGTTCAACCTGGAACCTTCTTGCTGTAAGGTGACAGTGCTAACCACCACACCACCGTGCAGCCCAAGCAAGAAACAGTAAAAGTTATTTATTTTTCCAAAGCTGCAGTTAATAACATTATTCTATTACTCATTTCCATCCGAGCCATGATAGTGAAGCATGTGAACCATAAAAGTAGAAATGGAATGCAGCCTTCTACTGTCTTCTGAGAAAAAGACCCAATACAAATACCACAGAATCTCCTTGAAAAAGATCTAATTTCATGAAACATACATTCAATTTAAGGTTCTTTCTTACTCCTTGGCCACTATAATCCGAAAACCAATGTAAAGCTCAGCTTAGCACAATAAAATGCCTGGACCAGCCTGATGAAAAATGAAACATGTAAAGAACCAGATGACCTGACTTTCCATCAGCCTGTTGCGAATGACAAGGGATAGCTGTGTCAAGATTATCTGGTCTAGACAACAGCAAGAAAGCAATCAAGCTGTGCTGACAAAGAGGTGAAAGCACAGTGACCATTCAGGGTTTGGAGACAGTTGATCCTTAGGGGTGAGGGTCTTGTGACAATTCTTAAGTTGTTTACCTACTATCTCATGTTGTATTAAACCGGGAATTGACCTCCCCTGAACAAGGTTTGTTCAGCTTAGAAAACTGTAGCAAGTGAAAGGTAGACCCGTCAAGCAGCAGATTTCCTTGTGTACTGAGCCAGTGGGTATTAGGTCCTCTATAAGTATAAAACTTAGATTGTGTAAACATTTATCCTCGAATAATGCACCCTGCATCCACTGAGCAGTATTTCAAGACAGCATGGAAGTCTGGAAGAATTCTTCTTAATGCCAGCAGCTCTGTTCAGCACCTTTGGAATCCATGGAAGTTTACATCTGCATCCATCCTTTTAGTGATGGATGCAGAAGCTCATTGTTGAGTTTCTTTAAAAGAGAGCTTGATAAAGGCTTCCTATCTGACTACTAACTAAACTTTGAGAAACATGCTACGTTTTCAAGCTCGACAATAGATTACGTATTGGAGCCAAAATCTTATCCCGAACATCAAAGTGAGCAGCACGACAAACCGTCACAACGAAGATTGCGGACATCTGTTTGTTTTTCATGCTCTGTACCTCCTTGTGTGAGTAACTCCATGTTTCTGAGCAGTTGTAGAAGCAACAAAAGGATATGTTCAGTTGTGTAAAAAGGTATTAACACAGAGTAGCGTTAGCCTCCTTAGCTGCCTTTTTACTAAGTGTAACCATGATGTTTGTACTAAAATCCATTCATACATCTAATGCCAACACAACACAGACATTTGGAACAGCTTCATTCACCACTTGCAGTTAAGACGTATGCTCTTTTAATAATAATAATAATAATAATAATAATAATAATAATAATAATAATAATATATTTTATTTATAAAGCACTTTACATCAATTTAATGACCTCAGAGTGCTACATTTTAAAACTAGCATTTAAAAAAACAAAAACAAAAAAAACCAGTAAAATAATTTTAAGATATTTCAGGCAAACTAAAGGCTTTTCTAAAAAGGTGAGCTTTCAGGCCTTTTTTAAAAGAATCCTGGTGGGACAGAAGGGAAATCTTGAATTCGATCCTGAACTGGACAGGAAGCCAATGGAGGGATTTGAGGATGGGTGTGATGTGGTGGTACTTCCGCCCCCCCATCAGGATTCTGGCAGCACAGTTCTGGATATACTGCAGCTGCTGGAGGTTCTTGCTGGGGATCCCGATGAGGAGTGCGTTGCAGTAGTCCAGCCTGGAGGAGACAAAGGCATTGACAAGTTTTTCGTGACTGAGCAGTCTTGACTTTTAGTCTCCCTGCAGCCTCCTACTACTCAGGAACAGTAGCAAACAAACCTAAATATTTTCCCATCTGTGTTGCTGGACAGGAAAAACAAATCATAACCATTGAGCCAAAATTGCTGGATCTTTGGGGATCCTGAAAAGGGTTAACTCACCCTCACAACCAAATATGCATTTTAATTCATTTCCAGCAGCTTTGTGGATAATGCCATGGGTCATATTTAATGGTATGAACAAATGACCTATTTGGTCTTTTTGATTGGACAGCTCACAGAACTACAACACACGCTTCATGAGAATATAGTTATCACTGTTTGTCTTCAGTCAGCTGACCGGCTCAGCTACTGAAGTTCACTTTTGTGCCTCTTTTGGGTGCAGGAGAGTCGTTTTTCTGAGAGAATTGAACATTATTGACTTCAAAACTTAAATTTCTCCCTGAGGACATGCAAATAAACTAGGTAGAGAAATAAAGAAGCCTCCATTACTCAACTCTCAAACAAGATAAAACAAAAGTGGTTTTGATGGACACCTGAAGCACAGGGCAGGCAGCTGGTGCTGCTGAGGGTGCAGTCAATCACATTTTGCTATGTATGGGAGCAGCAGGGGGTGTTATGGCTACAGCGCAGACTTGGCAGGCTGAGTTATATTAGTAAGCCTGGCTGCTTCTTCATCCTTGCCCACAGTGAATTCCCCAGCTGACTGAGCTGCGTAGGGCTCCTGGATGATTGCCTGGGACCTTTCAATTTGCCACTCTTCACACCTGGTCCCACAGGGCGGTGGTGTGGGGGTGCTGAGGAGAAGAAAAGCAGAGAGTCACAGTGCACCATATGAAACCTTGTGATGGTGAATTCAGCGCACACCATTTTAATGACTTGCATACAGACAATGTACCTCATTACAGCTGTTGGGCTATGAGCAATCACTTGTTAGTGGGAGCCTGTAGCACATCCCAGAGGAGCCCATTGATCCAAAATGTTTTGTTTAACATATCTCTCGCTGTATCAGAGGCTTTGTAGACGATTGCTATGTGAGGTAAGTAACACCAGGGCACATTAGAGCACACTCCTGTCGACTGTGGCATGTGCAAAGAGTAATAAAGAGGCAGAAAGATACGGGGAATCACAGCATGATCAAAAAGATGCCCCCACTCCCTGAAATCTGTACCCTCAGGTTCACTGCAGCTCTGACCTAGATACACTAAGCTCAGGAGCACTGGGGCAATTAATGAAAAGAGGATTCCATGGGCACATGCCTTAATTAGTTTTAACTGCTGACTGACACTGGCGAAATGAATGTGAATAAAGAATGGGCTTCTGGAAAAAAGAAGCAAAGGAGTAAACACGATGAGAAAGGAAGCCAATTTGCCAAAAAACGTTTTTTTTTCAAGGGTATCAAAAATAGATCACCTCTCTGTTTCATGCATCCCTTCTTTCCTGCTGTTTTCCTTTCTCCCTTTTTTTTGATCAATCACACAAACTGAAAAACAAGCAACAAGTACTGCTGTGAGCTGGAAGTAGGTCAAGCTGGTTGCCTCTGCCATCTAAAGCCGCCCATCTCTTTGTATGAGCCCCTTCCTTCCAGTATGAACAGTTTGCTTCAGTCAGGCTGAGAAAAACAAGGAACATAGGTTCTATTTGAGTGTACTGTTGTGTGATCTGACAAGCTGGAAAAAAATGCATTGAGAGGAGACACATAGAGAGGACTGGTTGTTCAGGTGAATGTTTTGTGATCATGAATTATTTAATAAATAATTGTGGTCTACTCAGACCTCTGTGTAACTTTAAAAAAAAAGATTTGAGTTTTTTTGCATGATGATAGATGAATTCAACTGTTCTCACATTGAAAATAACACAAACAGACTGTTTTCTTAAAAGCTAATGCACCGGCTTAAAGGAGCCGGTGAAATCCTTCTTCCACTGCCAGTAGTGGATGGTTTTCACTTTGGGCTTCAACAGGCACAGAGCTAGAGTTACGTCCAGAGCCATATGTGCCATGTGACTGAGTGTGTGTGAATGGGGTGAATGATTGTAGTGTAAAAGTGAGTGTTCAGCTGGACAAGCTAAGAAGTGCTACAGAGGTACAGTCCATTTATTCAAAAGACGATGTATCAAAGTCGAGAATTTTTTCTTTTATAGAAAATTAAAAATTGCTATCTTGATCATAAAATGAGCACAATGTTTTAAAATCTTCTACGAAGGATGAGGGAGATCGTTTTTGCCATTTGAAATTGTTACTGCCAGTATTCAGAATACTATAAAAGACAGGATATCCAGGAATTGTGTTTACGTGGTTAAATATTGGCGTGTATTTTTCTCAAAAATAGTTTTGTAAGTGAGAGAAAAAAGTTTGACGAACAGCTTACAGTTAAATTGTAAAATTAGGCATTTGTAGAAGGTTGAACATGTTCAAACATGTTATTTTGAGTCTTTTGTGTGTGTGTGTGTGTGTGTGTGTGTGCAGAGACTTCGTGGGGACTTTGATATAAAACTGTTTTTTCACGTCAATCATAACGGTGGTTCCTGGAGAGCGGAGGAGGTGTGAGAAAAAAGTGTAAAAAGTGTGAGATCCACTGTTGCAGAGCTGTGACAGAAGACTCAAATCATATTTGTTCAAGCGAAAACATTGTTAGCAATAGCAGTATTTTTGTAGCCTTAACCAAGCACAAGCTAAATACTAATATGGGTCTTTTTAGAAGACAGAGACATTTTGACAAGAAGACTAATTGCATGTAGCAGACATTCAGGGTGCCAACACTGTTGCTCTTGGCAGCAGTTCAGAGCAGCAGACTAGATTTTTCTGTATTTCTGAGTGTCTCAGTATAGAGCAATGGAAGACGTGACTTGTGGCCTTTATTTAGCAATTACTTGTATGGACTCACAAGGAAAATAATTTGAAAGCTGGTTACATTTTATACAAATATCACTGATCTGATTATGTACTGTATGTATGTACTGTGTGTCAATCAAATGAACTCTACAATTAGGTGGCAGTTGTTCCCAGTTTGGCAGTTTCACGCAAAAATGTGATAATCCTTTTAGAACAGCTGACATTTCTTCATTGTAAGGGGTTTACATTGTAAAAAATTGGGGATCACTAATGTGGTAACTAAGGAGAAGGGGACAGAGGGGATAAATGACTTGTAGTCGTTTATAGTTTCTAATGATTATTCTTTGTTAAGTTTTCCTGGGTTTGTCAGATTTATCCGTTGCTCACTTGTGTTATTGCTTTTGGTAAAGTTCTTTGTTTATAGTAAGTTTTTCCATTTCTTTTTAATGGTACCTTGTAGTACTGGGTTTCCTTTGCTCAGCCCAGTTTGTTTTGAGTTTTTTTTTTTACACTCTTTTGTCTTGTGCATTTATGATCTTCTGGAGTTCCTGCCTTGAAGCACCTTCAGTTTTGTACTGTTAGAAAATGCATCAAAGTTTATCTGCTCCTAATATAACTGGCCTCCTGGGCTTTCCTGCATCTTGGGTCCTGACTTTGACCATTTTTCCACAACATACAGACAGTGATTAAACAATAGTAGACCTCGCTGTAGTGACAGCTATCATAAAAAACATATGCAGCTGGCTCAAGTGCTTGTGAAGATGGTTCCCCCAGTAAACCACAGCCCTCTCTAATTTTTCACTTTCTTTTGTCCGTTGTAGATATGTCATACCAACCTAACCTTTATGAACCACAATATGGCTCGTTAGATTTGTAAAAAATGAGACCATTGTGAGGTGGAGGAGCTACTGATACACATCTGATGGGAACTAAGAGGTCAGGTGGATCTCTTCCTCATTATGCTACAAGATGAGTCACCCACTCACAGAGCTTGGTTACACATTCAGGAAGCCCACTTTTGCAGCCTGTTGGATATCTTTTAACTATTCACCAGCGTCCCTAGGCGAGCAACTTAAATTGCTTTACTAGTCACTAGCTTTCTTAGGGTAATGTATCCCATTTACTTGAAATCTTTTTCTCAAAAATGCTCCCTGGAAACACAAATAACAAGTTCTCTAATCACTAGCTAAGCCAGTAGTTCTCAAACTTTTTCTGTCACAAAAATAGTCACGTAATGGGTCAAGTTAACATTTATTAAAATACATTAATATGAACATGAGCATTCTTTTTTTTTTTTTTTAAATACAAAAATCACATTGCTAGAACAGTGATAACAATAAAATGCTCTATAAGTCAAATACAATTGTGCAATCCCTTTTCTAGAACAATAACTTATAATACTTTGCAATCTGTGAAAAAAAAAAGCCTTATCACAGCATTAGTGGCTACAATGAGCCTGTTTTGCACTGCACATTTGTTGAAAACGGGGTTGCAGGCTTGATACTGCCACTCAGGTCATGCTCAATGTTGAGCTTGGATCTGTACTTTGTTTTCAGTGAAGCAACAGCTGAAAACCCAATTTCACAGAGATAGGATGTGGCGAAGGGAAGAAGGATGCCCACAGCCCTGTGCCCTATGAGTGGATGCTCCTTCTCCACACCCAACCAGAGTTCACTCAGTGTCTGAGCGCTAAACCTCAGTCTTAGGGTGGAGTCAGATGTCATCTCAGTCAGTTGGTCCTCTTCTGCACAGCTGAAATCGGCAGGTGCAGCAGATAGATAATGTATTTGTAATTGCATATTAAACACAACAAATTTAAATTTTACAACAATCCAATCCAGTTAGTAAGTAGCATACAGACAACATAATAAATGAAATGCATGTGCAGCACAAATAGTCATAATTAGTTAGTCAATTAAAAAAAATACCAACCTGCTGCATTGAATGGATCCATCACCCAGTCATACTGAGCACTGTTGTTTGGGAAGTATTTTTGGAAAAATCCCATCAGGGAAGATATGTGTTGCTTGAGAAAGGGGATCACTGTGGTGGCTTCAGAATCACTGCTTTCTGCAAATTCAGTCAGATTCTCGAAGGCATCAGTGTTTCCTTGATCAAGGCGCCTGCCCCACATCTCCAGCTTGCGAGTGAATGTGACTGATCTTGTCTGCCAGGTGAGGTAGGTGCTTGTCTCTGCCTTGAAGCTGAAGATTTAATTCATTCAGCTTTCCAAATACATCGCTGAGATAGGTAAGTTTCATCAGAAATTGTTCATCACTGAACTTGCTTGCAGCTTCATGCATGCTCTCCTCCTCCAAGAGCATCCGAATCTCCTCTCTGAGCTCAAAGACTCGCGACAACACTTTCCCTTGAGAGAGCCACCTGGCCTCGCTGTGAAACAGCACAGCGGTATGTTCAGCTCCCATCTCCTCACAAAGTGCAGAGAACAGGCGCGCTTTCAGGGGTCGGGTTTTGATAAAATTGATCACGCTAACAACTTCGGCCAAAACCTTGTTTAGCTCGGGGCTAAGCTGCTTTGAAGCTAGCGCCTCTCTGTGAATGACACAGTGGGTCCACTGTGCGTTGGGCGAGACCCTCTTGATAAGAGCCTGCAGTCCCCTTCTTTTCCCTGACATGGTCTGTGCTCCATCCGAGCAAACATCCACACAGTTCTCCCATTTCAGTACGTGTTCTGTCAGGTAACTGTCAAGGATCCCGAAGAGCCCATCAGCTGTTGCTCTGCGTTTGACGTACTTGCAAAACAGTAACTCTTCACTCAGTGACTCGGAATCGACAAAGCGAACATATGAAATAAATAAACAATCTTTATTACTGTCAGTAGCCTCGTCCACTTGTATTGCAAAACGTTTGTCTTTTAGTTTCTCTGAGAGTTGTTCTTCAAGATCATCTGAAATGTCGCATATATGTCTTGACACTGTCATTGGACAGGGGGATAGCCTTCAATTTTGCAGCTGTTGTCTAATCAATTATTGTTGACACCATATCAAGAGCAGCGGGGAGAATGAGATCCTCCGCTATTGCAGGGCTCTAGACTAAATCTTTACACTGGTTGCACTGGTGCACATTTTTTTAGGCGCACCATTGAGAAAATAGGTCGCATGTGCGACCAAATTGGTCGCACTCTAGAGCCCTGTATTGTGGGTGGTTTTGTGCACTGGGCTTTGCTGTTCACTGATGCAGCTTTTACCATACGGTTTTCCTGGCTACGGTATTCCTCTAATTTTCTCCTGAAAAAGTCGAGTGGCTTGTTGACATGGCTGGAGTGTGATGTCTCTATGTGTCTTCGTAATTTGTTTGGTTTCATGCTGCGAGGGTTTTCAGACATAAAACACACAGGGGTCTCTCATCACCTCCCACCGCATTCGCCATGAAGCCAAGCGCAAGATACGCATCGTCATATTTTCTTGACTTGGTTTTTGGTTGTGAAACGTTACCGTCACACTTGTTTGTCCCTGAGGCAATTTTTCTTTTAGTCCCTGTCAAATATTTCTCCATTCTTTAGGTTTCTTTCTTGACCTTTTTTTCTTCTTTTAACTTCGCATTCCATCCTCATTATCACTTATGTACACTATCACACACCTGTGTCCTACAGCGCCCTCATAGGTTTCTAAGTGTAACTACACGACACAGTGTTCCCGCCGGTAATGCCGCCCCCCCTGTCATGCCTCTGCGCCCCCCACTTTGAGAAACACTGAGCTAAGCGCAGGCAACAGCAGGTGGAAAATTGAGCTAAAATCAGGCATTATATATATGCTAGGACTGTCACTTTTGCATCAAAGTTCGAACATCCGTTCAAACTTGTGCGGACTTTGAACATCAGCAACACAGGTGATTAAGACCATAAACTGTATGGACTGAGGCATCAGACCATGAGAGGCAATTTACCTTGTGAGCCAGCAGAGGATGCTCTAGTAACAGTCTGGCCATATGCATGGTCTGGTAACCTCTCAGTTTAAGAAGCTAATGTTGTTAATGTTAAGTCGGCTACTACTACTGAGCAAAGCTGTCCCAAGAGGAAAGGCCGAATACAAAATATCACATATATAAGGCAGATATACATGGTGTAGAAATGGAAAAAAAAACAATGACCATTTGCTGACTTTCTCTGGAACAACAATAAATCTGTGGACTGCCATCTTGTCACTCAGGTGAATAACTTATAAGAGAGTGAATTTGGGGTTCCAACATTGTCTGCTTACTATTTTGGCGCAGTCAGCTACAGAAGGTCCCTAGCCAGACGATATTAAAAACGCCATCACCACCAAGATAATAAGAACTATATACAAAGCCCATTGAAGTTGTTTCAAGAAATGGGTTTCAGGAACTCATGATGGAACAGGAGCTATGATGTTTTTGAGTTACATCATGTCATGTGTAGGGAGGACCTGTGGGGAAGCCAAACGGATGTCCAAGTTGCAGAAAGTACTGGCAAACCACTAGATGAATATAACATATCCCATGATGCGGTTGTAGCTGTTGCCACAGGTTTGTGCAGTAGGCACTTGACCCAATGGGTGCAACACTTCATAGGCTGCTCTTTGTATCCTTATGCGCCACTAACTATGAAAAAGGTAAATCTGGACTCATTGGACCACATGAGAGCGGAGCACATCCCAGTGATGTGGCACTGGTAAGAGCTTTCCTACCATTCAGGAAATGTACCCCCAGCGGTGCCTGCGTACGACACACAGCATCGTAAAAGACCACATTCCATCTAGCACGCCAGCTGTTCTCCTTGTTACCTTCGGGCAGACGACACAGGAGCATGGCTGCACGCGCCACAAAAACAGTTTCTATCATCAAGTCATAAGACTCTTCAACTCCAACACCATAACATTCCAAAGGGCACATTTCACACATACGTGTCTGCAGTTCACGTGCAAAATTGTTCCAGACATGCACTGCACTTTACTCGATGTACAACTGCTGGTGGAATACAGTGACCATTACTGTTTACATAGCATATCACTTCCATTAATACTACTGCTGGTCGCACCTTGTCACTTTTTCTCTTGTGCAATATTCTGTTACTCTACGCTGTTACTCTGCACACCTCCAAACCTGATTGATATGCTGAGTGTCCTGGTTTATCTTTGTCATGTTGACCCTGTGTGAATGTAGACATGATAAAAAAACAGAACTGAACTGGACTTTATTTTCCATCGCTCCTTTTATTCTTCTAAGAATATTGACACTTTTGTTTCTATTATCCACGCTAAGAAGTTTTCTCAAGACTACACAGCTGCTTAGCCCCAATGCCTTGAGTTCTTTTCACACTGTGCATGTGGAAATCTTATTACTTTTACTATTAAACTGCTGAGTTCTGCTGTTGATTCTCTACATTTCACCAAACTTTTCATTGTTCTGTGATTCTTATTTGAGATTTTCTTCCAACCAGGATGATGGCTAACTTTTGTCCAACCAGGATTTGATCATGTTTTCAATGGTTATTAAATCAATATTAGAAATCTAACCATATCCTTATTAGTTTAACTTTATGCAGATATTTTAATTTGACCCTTCTGAAGGAGAGACAGATCCTTCACCTGACCGCAGGATTTGTTTTCCAACATGATTGTTTCAGGAAAGAAAAGTGCTTAGACACAATTGTTGAAATCTCAAATTATAGGGATGCCCTATACAATTTAGTCATGTGACTAAACAATGGCATAGAAGAACAAATATCTGGAACAAGAATACAGAGCTTTTGTCTGCTGCTTTTACCAAACTGAAGTAGATACATGTAGAGATCCATAACGACAGAACCCCCTCGTTACTTACATACTTGCGAGTCCATGGCCTGATCCGTCTGTTTCTTTGTGCTTGATTTTTCTGGAGTCGGATCAGTGAAAGCAGTGAACAGGTGTGAGCAGGCGTGCTGGAGGGGTTTGATCTCTCCTTCCCTGTCCTCATTCATCTCTCTCTGTCACTTCCAGCTGTGGCTCCTTGTCGCTACCTCATTGTCATTCTGGAGGAGTGACTGTCCTCCAAATTTATCTGTGGAAGAGCCAAGCTCTAACATTGATGATATAGATTGACCAGGAAGAGAAACCCTCAGCCAGCTCCATCACAGACACTATTTCCTTGTAGGAGGTGACAAAAAGAGGCATCATAACTTGCAGTAATAGAACGACTCATCTGATGAAAGGATTAAGACAGCTAAAGAGACGTAGTATATTCAGACTTAATAAATTCAGATTTTCATTGAAAGTTAAAATCTTCAAAACTGTATTAGTTACTATATGAGCTGCTTTATGATCAAATAAACTGATAATACCATCAAAATTTCTAATGCAAAACACTTAGTGTTTTTTTTGTTTGCTGCATTGCTAACAGTAGGTTTCTGTAAATGTATCATCTTCTGGTTGCATACGCTTTCGTTTTAATAAAAAAGGTTAAAGTTACAGAAACAAGTTTGATGGAGAAGATGTTATAACGGATGATGGCCGCAACTGAGAAAGTAAATACTAATTCATTGATTCATTTTACTAAAAAAGAGTAAAAGGATTTACCCATGTAAATATAACCCCAATGTAAAAAGGAAATTAAGATTGAATGCAATGATTTAAAAGTCTCAAAAACCAATATCTTACTCACAATGAAAGATAGAGAACACATCCAATGTTTAAAGTGAGACATTTTACCACTTCATGAAAGCTCATCTTGAATTTTATAACAGCAACACATCTCCAAAACAGGCTCAGTGTTGCATCTCCAGTTCAGATTGTTATCAACCACATCTACCTCCTGTCCTCAGATGAAAATGGTGTTTGGCTTATTCCCGGTCCACCTAAAATCCACAATAATCTCTATTGTTTGTGTTCAGATAAGATAATGAAGGGATTGTGCCATCATCATGGCACAAAGTAGTCAACCAGGCCCCTGCACAAATCCAGATTAAAGGGGAACTCCGGGGCATTTGAAGCGCATTTCCATTGCTAGAGGTTGTCAAATACTGACAGTAGGACACAGAAAGGTGCAAATCTGCGCTCCCTGTGTGGAGATCGCGCTGTTCGCACACCCTGTCATGCGAGGCTAATACGTGGTGGCTAAGGGGCAAGCGCTAACCCTTCCACGTAAAACAACAACTTGCACACTGCAGAAACGTCACACCACTTTATAACCCATCCGACAATAAAGTCACAAGCCTTACCATTAAAACCATATGCATGGTTCTCACATTACTGGCATGGGGACGTTACAAAACAACTTTATAAACAGCATGTAACTCACCGGCTGGTTGTAGGCTCGCGCATGTGAAAGCCCAAAAGAGTCGATGGAGAATAATCCCATATACAAAACAATT
Organism: Odontesthes bonariensis; assembly: GCF_027942865.1. Taxonomy (NCBI): domain Eukaryota; kingdom Metazoa; phylum Chordata; class Actinopteri; order Atheriniformes; family Atherinopsidae; genus Odontesthes; species Odontesthes bonariensis. The sequence goes on along the minus strand of NC_134528.1, from coordinate 28,674,048 downwards.
ATCTTCTCTAGAAAAACTGCGTTCAAGTATTTAAAACATTACAACAATATTACTGGGTATGTATTGCTGCGATCTCCACACAGGGAGCGCAGATTTGCACCTCTCTGTGTCCTACTATCAGTATTTGACAACCTCTAGCAATGGAAACGCGCTTCAAATGCCCCGGAGTTCCCCTTTAAAGCTCTATCATGCAAAGAAGAAGAAGAAGAAGCCATATGTGGGGCCAAGGCTTATTCAAAATGGATGAGAATCTTATATCCGTCACAAATGGGACATCTTTTGGGACTTTTTGCTGCCATCAAATTCAAGTTGAGCCATTATTCTAAATGAAACAGTATTAGGTCTTATTTTCAACATTTGATAGGTTTTCTACATTCTATTTTCAATAATATCGATTTATGGGATTTGCAAATCAGTGCAATCTGTCTGGCTTGGAATTCGACTGGCTTGGAACAGTCCATAAAAGTGTGAAACGTGTCACTTCCTGTTGAAAGTGGGGGTGATAGCAACGACAGAATTCTTTTACACATGTAGATCTGTTCAGGAGGGGATAGTCACAAAATATGTGAAGTTTGATGCAGATTGGATGTTGGATGTGTTAGGTAAAATAACTTCCTGTTTCATGATGAAAAAATTTTTTGCTTTTGGTAGCTTTTGATCATAAAGGCCGTAAGTGTATACCTACCAAGTTTGAGGGTGATACTAAAATCTGTAGGACGAATTTTAAATTGAAAAATTGCACAAAAACTAACTTCATTTAAAACTGTCAGACTTCCTCTTTATATGGGAAAACATGGGAAAATGGGCCTGAGGCCTCTGTTTTCCTATGTTCCCCATGCCCATTTTCTTCAAGTCAGACATGCCTCATAATATAATGTCTGCTGCCATGCAAATAGTGGTGAACAGCCGCAGTGATGTATTATGTAGCTGTTTGTTTGACTTCACTAACCAGCTCCTAAAAAAATAATTTGCATAGTAGATGAGATGGGCTTTAATCTTTTAACAAACATGTACAAAGGAGTCCAAATGGTTGATAAAAAAGAAAAAAACACTTAAAGGCGGGGTAGGGGATCTTTTTCTGGAGCATTTTTTTACATATTGCTTGAAATACTCTTCACACCCCCATTGCAATCAATTAATTAAAAGTTTTGACACAAATATGAAAATTTTTAGTGGCCTCTAGAACGTACAATCTAGGAAAAACAGTATCCAATCATTGTGAACGGACCGTTCACAATGATTGGATTCTGATGCCGTCTATCAAACTGCAATCTGCTCCTCCCTCCCCCTCCTTCCTCCTGTGCGCGTACCCTGCTCCGTGAACGAATTACGCGTCCAGAAGCTTTGCAGGAAGCTAAACTAGAGCCAGCTTGGCTAGCACCTAGCATTATTAAACGTATAGTTAGCATATACTAAATACTAAATACTAAATACGGCAACGATCGATGCTTGCTGTCAGAACAGCGCTCGTGCACCTTCGTGCTCGTGCGCGTTCATGTACTCTAGAGGCGTGCCTTTTGGGGGAAAGTGAAGAAAAGGGTTGGGACTTTTTACCTGTGTATTTTCAAAATGCAGCTTCGCTGGACTCAAAATCCAGGATCTCCTACCCTACCTTTAAACTTCTGCAGCTTTTCGGTGAGATGCTTTCTTCTCTCTAAGGTTAAGCATGATCGTTTTTAAACGGAAAGGGGGAGTGTTCTGATTGGTTGATACACTTTTGCCTGACACAAATTAAATCATGCGCCTTCATCCTTCTTCCCTCCATTAGACACGATGACATGGCAGCATGATGCAGTCAGCAAAATGATGTCCGGTCAGCAGGCTTTTCTCACTGGCAAAACAAAGCTCTGGGATTTAACTTCAAATGTTTTATTAATTAAAGAAAAACAGGACTTTTTTATAAGAACTTTTGGAGGCACCATCTAGTTAGCACCCTAACTAAACAGCAAGAGGGTTCCTGGTTCGAATACCTGCCGGGGCCTTTCTGTGTGGAGTTCTGATCTCTGTTCTCCCTGTGTAAGCGTGGTGTTCACTCTGGGTACTCCCGCTTCCTTCTACCGACACAAATCCTGCATGTCAGGTTAATCGGTGACTCTAAATTGACCCTAGGAGTGTCAGTGTGTGTGGTTGTTTGTCTCGTTTGTCTCTGTGTGGCCCTGTCCACGTTGTGCCCTGCCTCTCGCCCAATGGCAGCTGGGATATGCTCCCTGCGAGTTGGACTAATGTATAGAATATAGAAAATGGGCGGATGGATGGAATTTCTAGAGGAGAGAAAGATTGAAGACATTCCTGTAAAGACCATTTTACAGGGATTTGGTGCAATAAATTAGTAAGAGGTTGGGAAAAACAGGCTGTTGGTTAATAGGCTACAGATTCATTCCGGGATAAGTGCTGCCTTGCTCACACACATCTTTCATCATGCTCAGGGTCAACTGTTACCGCTCTGGTGGTGATCTCATTTGTCTTCACACCATCACCATCGCCTCAGTTCACCGTACAGACATGTGATTCATTTCCACAGCCTGTCAAAGCAGTGGTAATAAAGAACCTGTGTTTTATTGCTTTTGTCAGAAGAATCGCATATATTACCGTTCATGCTGAGCTGTTGAGGATTCAAATGCAGTCGTGTTATGAACATAAAAAACAATTTCCAGCTGGAGCAGCCGCCTGCTTGTTTGTAATTTCCCATCCAATGCTTGTAGGCTTAAGGGCCATTTATGCCCTATGATAATTACGGAAACGGTCGCTTTCACCCGGTTCCGGGGGTCGTTTCATCCGTCAGTTTGTCCGTAGGTCAAGAGCTTAGCAATCCGGTGAGCTCCGGGCGAAACGGAGCAATACCAGAGGAATTCGTGGGGGCAGTAGAGAGTCAGGAGCGTGTTGGCTCCGGAAGTTATGGATCTGCAAGGATCTGACTGCAGGGATCTGACTGCTGGGAGTTATCTGCTGTGCCTGTAATTATAGACCTTTTGCTCATGGTTGAGCTGTTGAGATCCTATAAACATAAAATATTTGTATTAGAACAACCTAGCCCTTCTACAATAATACAATAATACAACGCATGTCCAAGACAGACATTGTAAAGTATCTTTTAGGTTGTGTTAAGGGTTGAACTGGACAAGGTAGGTATGCAATGGATTAGATATTTTCAGAAGATATATTGTAGAGTTCTTGCAAGAATGCATTACAATGTAGGCCTGTAGCCTATTTTAAGAGCATTGAGGCTGAAATGAAATTATGTGTGTGCGAATGTAGCAGCATAGATGCATGACCAGTTCCCTCACCTGCCTGTAGACATGCTGTCAATTATTCAATCAGAGGAGTGGCAGTATAAAAGGAGCCCTCCCTCATGCTTTCCCTGTCTGCTTCCATTGAATTGTCTGCTACCGGGTTAGGGGTCATTTTCTCAACAAGGTATGTCTGCTGTTTACCTTTTGGTCTCTCTGGTGTGCTGATTATTTGTTGTTGCTGCAGTGGTGGCCGTTATGCATCCCTGGCTCCAATGGCTCTCGGGGTGCTGTCTCCCCTCGCGGTGGTGAGTGTTTGATCTCTCTCTGTGTCAATGGCGATTTTAGGTAGTGGCCAAGGGTGGCCAGGGCCACCACTGAAATGTCATTGGTCACCCCGATGGCCACCCTAGATCTGATAGGTAATTGATCAAGTTCGTCCACACAACAAACAAGAGAAACGCTGTCAGTCAATGGTGATGGCTGGCTGACGGATCAGTTTTACATTTTGAACTAACACAATAATGGTCGGACTGATGCTGCAGAGAGCTGATTTCTGATCAGTTTTTCGAGTGACCATGCAGGTCTGGGCGGCTATGGCTTATTTTATCGTTCAACATCTGGCAACCCTGCTCAGTAGAGCCAACGCAAGATGAACACTGCGTGTCACCTGCAGCTCCCGCGAAACAGTATCAGAGAGCCCGCATCCATTAACTGGATTTATCGGATTCATACAATAAGGTATGGTAATATAATGATTTATGTCGTAATTTGCTCTGAGTGTGCAGGGGAACTTTATTCAGCAAACTTTATGTAAGAGGAACAGCTAAAAGACGAGAGGAGGGCACATGTTTTAGCTAAAACCGCAGCCTGCAAACCAGTTAGTCAGTTTTTTTTTTGTTGTTGCTAACAGGATAAATTGAATATGAAACCGTTCAGGACAGGAGCAGCATACGTTTCTCGAAAGTTGTGTACTTTCATGAGTTGGATACAGACAGCAGGCTAGCAGCTAATTTATCCTGCTGTATGTCAAAACCTAGCACATGAAGTGAATGTTTGAAGCCGGACTCTGAAGTTGTGGTGATTTTGACAGTGAGGAGCCTCTTGTCCGTGTCTTCAACCCATTTGAAGAAGTAACAACTATAGTTTAAGTAAAGTTGGAGTGAATCATTGAAGTGAAGTCCAGATCACGGTCACCAACCACCTGTAACCCACAGCGCAGGTCTACTTCAGAGTGTGACTTCACCCACCCATAGCCAGTGTTTGGAATAACGCCGTTTAAAGTAACGGCGTTAGGTAACAACGTTATTTTTTCAGTAAAGGGGGTAATCTAATTAATTACTTTTCCCGTCGTTATAACGCCGTTAACGTTGCTGGACGTTAAATGCGGTGCGTTACTATACATTGATTGAATAAACTGTGAGATCCGAACGCACCCCTGGCTCACAGATAGTGAGAGGAGGTGGGTTAATAACGAGGTATGCGATTGGCTGAGGCAGAGTTATGTTTCATGGTAGCCAATCAGAGCCAGTGTTTGACACACATGCCAGCACACGCGCCACACACACACAAACAGACATGCACACAACCGCTGAACAGAGAGTCGAAGAAGCAGCAGAGATGGCGGAACAATCTGATGAGAAGTTAGCGTTTACCAGGTGGCGATATAAGCACTACTTTAACTTCGTTGGAGTTAAAGGCAAGAACGTACATGTTATATGTACATTATGTGCAGGAGCCAAGTCTTTGTCGACATCCGTTGTGAGCAATTCAAATTTGATGAAGCATCTCACAACGACTCACGCGTCGACAAAACTAGTGGCCAAAAACACAGATACCTCACCATCCACTAGCAAAGAAGGACCCAAGCAGCAAAAGCTAGATTTCTCTTCCTCACAGCAAAAACCAATGACACAGGCTGAAGTCAACCATATGATAGGCAGGTATGTTGTACAAAGAATGTTGCCATTATCGACGGTGGAGGATGATGCATTCCGGGCCATTATAGCTAGAATACCTAGGAAAGCAGGGGCCTGTGCGCCGTGCTCAAAGACATTTGCCAAATACTTAGATGCTGAGTACACAAAAATGAACACAGATCTTAAAAAGAGTTTTGAAGAGTTGGAGTTTTTGTCTACAACTGCAGATATTTGGACTGCGCACAACCGCAGTTACCTCGGCGTGACAGCCCACTGGTTAGATCCACACAGCCTAGCGCGAAAAAAAGCAGCCTTGGCCTGCAGACGTTTTAAGGGCCGTCATACGTATGACAGTATTGCTACTGAACTGGACAATATCCACTCATCCTTAAGTATTACTAACAAAATCACAGCTACAGTCACAGACAATGGTTCGAATTTTGTTAAAGCCTTCAAAGTGTACCAGCCCGTTCAGGATGATGACTCTGGGGAGGAGGAGGAGGAGGAGGAGGATAATGATGATGTGACTTTTGTCAACCTTCATGATGCCTTACAAGAGAAGAATGTGGAAGAGGATGTTGTGACTTTGCCACCACACCACAGATGTGCATCGCACACAGCAAACCTCATTTCATGCTCTGATGTGGACAAGTGGCTACTTTCAAGGCCAGGCATAAAGGTTTTGTACAGAAGTGCCACCTCAAAATGCACAGCTTTGTGGAACAAAGCCAGCCGTTCCACAGTGGCTGCAGAGATGGTGGATGAAGTCCTTGAAAGGAAGCTCCTTGTCCCATGTACGACCAGGTGGAACTCCTTTTATGATGCCGTTGCTCGTGTCTGTGAATTCCCAATCTCCGAGCTGAATACCATTGTCTACAATTTTGGGTTGAAGGCAATCACAGATCGGGAGTACCAGTTCCTCAGAGAATACTGCACAGTGATGAAGCCACTTACAGTAGCCCTTGACATTCTTCAGGGCGAAGACAACTGTTTTTATGGCACCCTCCTACCCACACTGGAGACATTGATCTCCAAGACCCTGGACTTGAAGACTGGCCTCCAAATCCTTGGTGACCTTCCAGAGGCTGTTGTCAAGGTAAGAGCTAGTATTTCTTCAAGTACATTGAATACATACTCCCATACATGAAATATGTATTAATTATGAATCATTAAATCAAAGTAACATTAAATGTACATCTCTTAGCTGATAATGTGTAATGCTGTATGTCTGTGTGTTTGTGTGTGTGTGTGTGTGTGTGTGTGTGTGTGTGTGTTTGCGTGTGTGTGTGTGTGTGTTTGTGTGTTTGTGTGTGTGTGTGTCTGCCTCATTACAGGCAATCAAAACCAGATTTGCAGAGGTGCTAGAAAATGAGACTGCCGTCTTGGCTGCAGTGACACTGCCCAGATTTAAACTACGTTGGCTGCGGACACAGGAAAGAAAGGACAAAGCCAAGGCAAGTCTGCTGGCGGAGTGCCGAAAAAGTGCCCAAGATGAAGACCAGCCAACAGGTACCAACGCACCAACGCGCAGCCTCAGCACCGAATCAGCCATGGAAGATGAATTCTTTGCCTTTGAGGATGAGGAGGACACCTCTGCTTCTGTGGAAAGCCAAGTTGCTGACTATTTAAAATCAGGAGCACAAGGGATGGACACTCTTAACGAATTCCCACTAATTAAGAAAATTTCACTCAAATACAATGCAGCCACTCCATCCAGTGCCCCGGTAGAAAGACTATTTAGCCTGGGGAAGCTGGTCTTCACCCCAAAGAGAAACAGGCTGACAGACAAGAGGTTTGAAATGCTGCTGCTTCTTAGATACAATCAGTGGTTTGAAGGGTAGGATGGTTAGGCTACATGGGTTAGTTGGATACACAACAGACACATGAATAGATGAGTGTTTTAGAAGGAGTGTTTGGATGGGTAGATGAATATCTAGGAGCTCAAAGTTCAATCTTTAAAAGAACTCCATCTTGTTAAACTGTTCACTTTTTTTATGAAGATAAAGAAATAGAGTAGCCTATGTCTTTCAGACAATTTATCTCAGGTTGTTAAGAGTTTGATTTATTTAATTTGCTACAGTTATTGCGAACACACTTTATATTATTTAACTGTTTACTTTTGAAGAAAATACTTGAAGTACAGAATGTCTACCAGACCAGTTGTCTGAGATTGGGAGTTTGTTTATTTAATTAAGATTTCATTATTTAATTAAGAATAAGACTACAGAGCTAAACACACTTTTTTGTTGTTTAAAAGTTTACTTTTGTTGGAAGTACGGGTTGTTTACTTGACCAGTTGTCTCAGATTGAGAGTTTGATTTAATTTGCTAGAGTTAAATGCACTTTATATGGTGTAACTTTTTACTTTTCTTACGAAGATAAGATAGATAGAAGTGCAGGATAAACATCTGGCTGTCTGTCGAAAATAAATCTAAAAAGTTATGCACAAACACCTGTCTGTTCTACTCATTTCAACTGAATGACTGAAAACTGCTAAAAAAAATCCAAATTCTATGACATATTGCAACTTTTTTTTAACAGTAACGAAAATAGTTACTTTCCCTGGTAACGAGTTACTTTTATTATAGAGTAATTCAGTAACTAACTCAGTTACTTTTTGGAACAAGTAGTGAGAAACTATAACTAATTACTTTTTTAAAGTAACGTTCCCAACACTGCCCATAGCTAAACATGCGGTACATATTTGACCACAAATGTATATCGTAATCCTGTTGTTCAAACGCAGCGAAAATAAATTGTCATTCACACAAAATCATGATACATTCATCAAAGTGTAATATGGTTTCGAAACGTTTATAATTCCTCATAGATAGAAGGCGCTGTACAAAATAAAAGTATTGTAACGACCCAGAATTAAGGTAAAAGCACACGGACTGGCTTGTTTCCTCCTCTCCCTGTCAATCACTGGACCGCAGGTCATGTCACTCAGGTGTGGGCTGGTGATTGGGGGAGAGGAGTGGGCGTGGGCAGGTCTGGTGCTCTCCTGGGGTTGGTTGCGGAGCAGGACTGAGAGTCACCCGTGTTCTGTGATTGTACTGCTAGTGTAAAACTTAATAAAGAGCAGTTCGGCAACCGCCGGTCTCAGAGCCTCCGTGAAGTCACTACAGTATTATTATTACTATTTTCAAGCCAGTTCGGGTCTCATTCATGAAACGGATTTGCACAAGAAAATCTCCAGATAACCACTAGCTACGTTTTACCTCATGTCACGGTTAGCCACAAGTAGGGCTGGGCGATATGGACCAAAAGTCATATCTCGATATATTTAGGTTGAATATCGATATACGATATATATCCCGATATTTTTTTAGTGAGAGCTGTGAAATGAAATGCTCAGTCAAAGTCAAAGCCAAATACGAGTAGTTTTATTGAAAACTCACTATAAAATGTAAACACTGTATAACAAAGCTCCGTAAGGTGCACATTTAAATAAAAAAAATATCTTAAATAAAATGAGCCTATCAAATAAAATAGGTAAATCTTTTTCTGAGGGCAGCATTTATATATAAAGAGATAATGTGGAAGTTGCCTTTAGGCGAAAAGATGAGCCGAAAACTTCTCACATTAAGACTCTGTGAGTCGCGTTTATTAACTGACTAAAACTCACAGTTCCAACTGACAAAAACTGACAGTTCCAACTGACAGCTCGCGCATCAACAGAACAGCTGTTATCATGAAACGTCACCGGATCTCTTAAAGAGACCGCAACTATTAAATGCATCATAACATTAAAGACGATGAACCAACAACATAACAGATAACAGAACACATATAAGAAAGTGAATTATGCCGTCAGTGTTGAGAGCACTACACATGCCCCCCCAGAATTCACTCTAACAGAAAACCTGATAAAAAAATATCAACGGCGTGGGGGGCGAATCAAACGTCCAGTGCGGCTCCGCCGAATTTGAGAGTGCGGAACCGCCCCCTCAGTGGCTGTCTGTGGGGCTCCCCTGCGGCATGGTCGAGGGGCAGGAGGAACGGAAAGGGGGGGCCTAGTCAGAGGCCGTCCCCGTTTTGGGGGCTGCGCCAACTCAACTGGCCTGGCCAGATCAAGGTGAGCTGGTTTAAGGCGGTCCACAGAAATACACTCCGGTTTGCCCCCAATGTCCACCACAAAGTGCTTGTCCCCAGTTTCCACAACACGGAAAGGGCCCTCGTAAGGCGGACGGAGAGGTCCGCGGTGCCCATCCACACGAATGAAAACATACCCAGCAGACTGTAGGCCACTGGGGACGTGAGAGTTTGGTAGACCATGGCAGGAGGTAGCAAGTGGAGCAAATAGCTTGGCATTGTCTAACAGGCTGGAGTGCTGGAGTGTGGCTGACCAAGGGGTCGTGGTGCTGGGGACGAAATCCCCGGGGACCCGCAGTGGCTGACCGTAGACCAGCTCTGCGGAGGAGGCCTGGAGGTCTTCCTTCGGCGCTGTCCTGATGCCCAGCATGACCCATGGGAGCTTGTCAGCCCAGGAACTGTCCTTCAGGCTGGCACGCAGGGAGGCTTTCATGGACCTGTGAAATCGTTCACAGAGGCCATTGCTCTGGGGGTGGTAGGCCGTGGTGCGGTGGAGTTTAACTCCCAAGCTCCCTGCGACAGCGTTCCAAAGCTCGGAAGTAAACTGTGCGCCACGGTCTGAGGAGATGTCTGAAGGGGCGCCAAAACGGGACACCCAGGTGCCAATAAATGCCCGTGCCACGTCCGCTGATGTTATGGATGACAATGGAACAGCCTCTGCCCACCGTGTGGTCCTGTCGACCATAGTGAGTACATGAGTGTAACCCTGCGAGGGTGGAAGTGGGCCAACTAGGTCGATGTTGACGTGGTCGAAACTTCGTTCAGGCACTTGAAATTGTTCCAGTGGTGCTTTGGTGTGGCGGTGTACTTTGGCACGTTGGCACTCTACACAGGTGTTCGCCCAGTCCCTCACGTCCTTTTTAAGTCCGTGCCACACAAACTTTGCTGCCACCAGCCGTTGTGAGGCCTTGGTTCCGGGGTGTGAGAGGCTATGGATGGCGTCGAAAACAGGCCGCCTCCACTTCGCAGGCACAACAGGCCTAGGGGAGCCCATAGAGATGTCGCAAAGCAGAGTGGTGCCAGCGTCGTCGAATGCCACATCCTGAAGCTGCAGCCCAGTAGCGGATGAACGGCAAGCCTGCACGTCCGGGTCTGTGGCCTGCTCCGTTGCCATGCTGCCGTAGTCCAAACCGAGGTGGACCGCCCCCGCAACAGCACGGGAGAGGCAGTCTGCAACCTGGTTGTGCTTCCCAGAAAGGTGTGCAATGTCCGTCGTGAACTCTGAGATGTAAGTCAGCTGCCGCTGTTGCCTGCCGGACCATGGCTGAGTGACTTTGGACATGGCTAAGGTCAGAGGCTTGTGGTCCACAAAAACGGTGAACTGGCGTCCTTCCAGCAGTGAACGAAAGTGTCGGATGGCGAGGTACACTCCAAGTAGCTCCCGGTCGAAAGTGCTATACTTCCGTTCACTGGGACGTAACTGTCTGCTGAAAAAGGCGAGAGGCTGCCAAGCATTACCCACCCACTGCTCGTAAACCGCACCGACCGCGTAGGTCGAGGCGTCCGTGGTAAGTGCGATTGGGGCAGAGGAGGCGGGATGGGCCAACATGGCAGCCTTAGCCAGGGCTGTCTTAGCGTCTACAAAAGCCTTGTCTCTTTCCGGGTTCCAGTCCACAGTGTGCTTAGGCTTGGCACCTTTCAGAGCCTCGTACAGGGGATGCATGGTTTGGGCAGCCCTGGGAGAAAACGGTGGTAAAAGTTAACCATGCCAAGGAACTCCTGTAAGGCTCTGACAGTGACTGGGCGTGGAAAAGTGGTGATGGCCTCCACTTTTGACGGAAGGGGAACAACCCCGTCCTTCGTGACTCTGTGCCCCAGAAAGTCTATGGTGGACCGACCGAACTCGCACTTGGCTGGATTGATGATGAGCCCGTGCTCAGTAAGTCGCTCGAACAGAGTGCGAAGGTGCGAAAGGTGCTCTGGAGGTGATGAACTGGCCACGAGGATGTCGTCAAGGTACACAAACAAAAAAGGCAGATCCCGTAACACAGAGTCCATGAGCCGCTGGAATGTTTGAGCAGCATTTTTGAGCCCAAATGGTGTGCGCAGGAACTCAAACAAACCAAACGGTGTGATTACAGCTGTTTTGGGAATGTCGCGAGGGTGTACGGGCACTTGATGGTATCCTCTGATCAGGTCCACCTTCGAAAACATGACCTTACCAGCCAGGTGCGCTGAAAAATCCTGGATGTGCGGCACTGGGTAGCGGTCAGGCGTTGTCGCGTCGTTGAGCCGTCGGTAGTCCCCGCAAGGACGCCAGCCCCCCCCTGGTTTGGGGACGAGGTGTAGGGGAGAGGCCCAAGGACTGTTGGAGCGTCGAACAATCCCCAGGCGCTCCATGGACTCGAACTCTGTCTTGGCTACGGCAAGCTTGTTTGGCTCGAGGCGTCGAGCGCGGGCGTACACAGGTGGGCCAGTGGTGTCGATGTGGTGCTCTACACCGTGCTTGGCTGTAGAAGAGGAGAAAGTGGGCTGGGTGAGTGCTGGAAACTCGGCGAGCAGCCGTTGGAAACTGTCCGTGACAGAGAGCAGGCTGGAGAGGTGTTCTGCACCAGAGTCGCTGAGCGCGCAGGCATAAGAACAGAAAGTGACGGCGTCGATCAAGCGCTGATTTTTAACGTCCACTAACAGTCCAAATGCACACAAAAAATCTGATCCTAAGAGGGGAACAGCGACTTTGGCAGTCACAAAGTCCCAGCCGAAGCATTGGCCGTCAAAACACAGTTCAACATGGCTTGTGCCGTATGTACGGATAGGGCTTCCATTGGCGGCTTCCATGGGGGGGCCGTGGGTGTCAGCCACCACGTCCACCTGTGAAGCAGGAAGTAGACTCCGCTGTGCCCCTGTGTCGCAGAGGAATCGCCGGCCGGAGATGGAGTCGTGGATGAAGAGCAGCCCGCCAGCATGGCCGACGCTCACGGCCACTAGTGAGCGCCGGCCTTGGCGTTTCCCGCTCCACTGAAGCTGCATGGAGAGCGGCATCGTTTGGCCTTGGGGCCAAACCTGGCATGGTAGTAGCACACACCTGAAGACTGCTGCCGACGCGGGGCTGCTGCTGCGATGAGCATGTGATCATCGGATATTTCTGATACAGCAACAGCACCAGCAGGAAGAAGGGCAGCTGCGCAGGGCTGTTGACTAGCCAGGAAACACTTGTCAGCCTCAGCAGCCAGTTCTCTACAATCAGTGCTGGCAGTGTTGGCCAAAGCAGCTCTCACATGAGCAGGCAGTTGGCGCAGGAAAAGGTGGAGGAAAAGGAAATCTGGCTTGTTGTCACCGAGCAGATCGAGCATTCGGTCCATTAGCTCTGAGGGCTTGCTGTCACCGAGCCCTTGAAGAGAGAAAAGCCTGCTAGCCCTCTCTGTGTCAGATAGTTCGAATGTTTTCAGTAAGTATTCTTTCAGAGTTTCATACTTTCTCGTCAGAGGAGGACGTTTAAGAAGGCTCACTACTCTCGATGCCGTAGAACTTCCGAGAGCAGATACCACATAGTAGTATTTCGTTTCGTCGGCCGTTATCTGACGCAAGGCAAACTGTGCCTCAGTCTGAGCGAACCAGGCAGAAGAAGACGATTCCCAGAATTCGGGGAGCTTGAGAGACACAGCGTTTGCGGTCATGGCGATCTGGATACGTCCAGTAAACAAACGTCGGGGTCACCAGTGTGGAAGTTGCCTTTAGGCGAAAAGATGAGCCGAAAACTTCTCACATTAAGACTCTGTGAGTCGCGTTTATTAACTGACTAAAACTCACAGTTCCAACTGACAAAAACTGACAGTTCCAACTGACAGCTCGCGCATCAACAGAACAGCTGTTACCATGAAACGTCACCGGATCTCTTAAAGAGACCGCAACTATTAAATGCATCATAACATTAAAGACGATGAACCAACAACATAACAGATAACAGAACACATATAAGAAAGTGAATTATGCCGTCAGTGTTGAGAGCACTACAATAACAAAATAAAATGCTCAGTTTAAGAAAAACGTTTTTAAACATCAGCTTGAGATTACCTGTTTATTTTTGTTAATTTAATAGCTTATCTGAACAGTCTCAAACAGTTGCCAAGCTGTTTTCAGCTCCCAGTCTTGCATGAAGTGAACTGTCACGCTCATATAAGGTTCGCACAGGTTCTGCTTGACCACATATCGCTGGTCAACGCAAAATGGGTGACGTTAGCGAGCCGGCCCGCAACGTTCTGCCTGACTTCACTATACATTTGCGGCAGTGCTTCTCGTGCAAAATAGTTGCGACTGGGAAGCTCGTATCTCGGGCCCAGCTTTTTAATTAGCTCTTTGAACCCGACCTGTTCCACTGTTGCAACAGGGACCATGTCTTTGGCAATGTGAAAGGACACTTGTCGCTTTTCTTCTCATACGGCACACAGCGGGAAAATGAAGCTTGCAGTGAGCTTTGTTTTGGGGCTGGAGCTTTGTCAGTTTGGGGACGGCTTGTGCCTGTGGCTGCTGCAGCGCGCAGTTTCACACACTCTTCATATTGCACTTTGTGTCACGTTTTTAAGTGATAAAAAAGATTCGTAGTGCTTCCACCACTGGCTGCAATGTGCTTATGGCACTCCTTATAGCTTGGTTTTGTTGCTCGTCTGACGATTTGAATCCGAACCATCTCCAAATGACTGAGCAACTGCTTTTTCTTTTACCAACCAAGGGGCTCTCCTCCGTACGCTCCGCAGGTGTTGTTGCCTTCTCCATGTTTGTTTAAGAGTGCCGGAGTGTTCCTCCCCCTCCCCCCTCTGTGCATGAAAGAGGAGGGGCGGAGCCGGAGCGAGGGAAGCAGTGCAGAGAGCTCTGATCAACGGCTTGCCTGAAGCAAGTATCACAGCGCAAATTTGAACTATATCGATATATGCGATATGGTCTAATTCCATATCTTATTTAAAAATCTATCGATATATCTTAAATATCGATATATCGCCCAGCCCTAGCCACAAGATAGCTTTTCAAGCCAGTTCGGTAACTAGATAGCTGGCGCTACCTAACTGAAAAACGTTGAGAACTAGCTAGCTACTGGCTAGACTTTGACATATTGAGCTGAAACCAATTGAAGTTGTGGCATTTCATATCATTTTTGTTCTATGAACCGTTCTTAAAAAGTCTGCTAGTTGGCGTTGGCTAATATGCTAGTGCTGGCTAAGGGTAGCAGAATTTCTGTGTTTTTTGGAACCATACAGGAGTTTTTCAGCTCTTAAACTCATCAAAAATCAACTGCGTTCAACTACGTCAGAGAACAGACTCACAGGTTTAGCAATTCTCAGTTTGAGATTGAGTCTAAACGTGCAAAAAAATTAGATTTGGATGAGTTTGTTAAAAGATTTGCTGCACAGCACAGCAATCGTCACATACAGCTTCTGTAAATTTGATACTGAATAGCAATCAGTTGATATACATATTTTGTTATTGTTAATGGGGGGAAAACATTTCTGCTGCTACAATAATCCCAAGGGAAACACTGTTTTAATATACTAAAAAGTGGAATGCTCATGTATGTAGACCAAATATTGAATTTATCACACTTGGGTGTTAAAAAAACTGTTGTATATGGGCTCATATAAAGTACAAAGTACGATGGGCTTCCTAAAAAAATTGTCACCCTACAATATATGCCTGCCACCCCTCTACCACCCCATGTATAAATCTCTAGAATCGCCACTGCTCTGTGTCTCTGTATATATGCTACATTTTAGGGCTAACGCTAGTATGCTCAGTTAACAGGTGGACTGCCGCCTGGGTCCTCCTCTCCTCCTCCGGAGCATGTGTCGGTGCGTGTCATCATAAGATGCTGTTGTAATTCTGGTCGCACTGACCGGTAGGCTGGAGACACTGCTGCTCTGCACAGAGCTTTTATCCTGCTGCTCTGCACGGAGCTTTTATCCTGCTGCTCTGCACGGAGCTTCTGATCCTGCTTTACTGACTGACAGTTCGTCCAACTTGCTCAGGGTTTTTATCTATCGCCGATAAGTATTGCCTGAAAAAGGTCTTGCTTGGGATTCCCTGTTTTAATGTTGTAATCGTCTAGTGCTTCAGCCTTAACGGCTGCGCCTGGCGCCGACGGACGGCGGTCTGAGCGCTGTGCCTGACGCACGGAGGGTCTCTGGCAGTTTTAATTGATTTTGAGGTTACACTCCCTTAGTTTCTGTTTTGTTTTCTTTGTTAGTTTCCGTTAGCTACTTTGAGATAATTTGTATATTGTTTTCTTTTGGAATACATTTGTATTTTGGTTTTGTTTATTTCTTTTTCAGTTACTAAATTGACCATTATTAAGATTTGTTTATCTCCTTCTCAGTGCTGGCGTCTGGTGGCTGGGTGCTGGTGGTCCGGGTGGTGGTCTTCCCGCTTTCTTTTTGCTGTGTTCCTTTGGGATTTGAGTTCTCACATTTTGGTGCCTTTAAGTTTTTTTTGTTGTTTCTTTATATATTTTAGTTAGGATTCTGCCCCCCTTCTCACTAGCCCCTGTTTCCCCAGTCACGCTCAGCACTGTTTAGGTCTTCTTTCATTTTTCTGTATGAATGTTTTTAAATCGTATTATAAAAAGACAACTATTATAATAAAAACTAGATCTTTTTGTATAAACATCGAACTACGTCTTCTCATTCATTGTATATTGAACCTGCGTGTCCTTGAACCTAAACTTAATAATTCTCTGAGTGAAATTCCTGGAGTGGTGTTGATGGATCACACCGAAAACCATTTGAGCTTAACTTAGTCTGCTCGGCTGCCACACTTACATAGGTAGATGCCTTTTCTTGCCGTTTGGGTAATTAATTACACAGGTTTACATAAACATTGACGCGCAATACCGCACGCATACGCACCTGGATAAGGGCGCATCAGATTGATCTTCTGCGGGAAGGCCTCATCTGCCACGAACACAGGAGGGGTCAGGACATCTGTCCCTGGCAGAGGTGCGCACGGCAGCACTGGGAGTAGGGAGCCTTGAAGGAGTTCCTTTCCAAACTTGCTCCTGGAGAGGACGCCGCCATCGCTCTCTTTACCGTGGGCCCCAATGTCAACATATGTGAATTGGTATTTTGCGTCGCAAGCCGCCATGAGAATGAAGCTGAAGAAACTTGTACCACTATTGGCTGGGGCTTTAATTCTCACGTTTCCCGTCGATGGCCCCGACGCAGTTGGGATAGTTCCACTGCTCCCAAAAGCCATCACGGATGGGTTCCCAGTGGGTAGGGAATTTGACCTCCTCTTCCAAAGCCACACACACCTCCTTGCTTATACTGGACACCGTCGCTATGCCCAATTTATAGCTGGCAGCCAAAGCGGTTTGGGTCATCCCAGTTGACAGGTACCGTAGGGTCACTGCCAGACGCTCAAACGCACTCACCGGTGCCCTGTGACATTCCTCGTGAACGATGAGGGGCATGACCCGGGCGAGGAGGCTGCCGAAGGTCACGACTGACATCCTAAAGTATTTGAAATGCTTCTCTGGATCCAATTGACGCATTGGCAAAACTAGCGCTACAAATTCCCCATCTTCCAGCCTTGTCGCATTGAGAGGGCGCACACTCCATCTTCTTGTGCACCGACTTTTACGCGGTTTCTTTGTGTGCTGCCATAATAGATAGAGAACTGCAACTTCCTCAATTGACGCCATGTTTCTCAAACCCGCGGCCGACAATGACTCAATATATACCGCCCTCTAGAGGATTTCTTACAGACGTGCGCAATACGGACGGAGGCATAAACAGAAGCTCCGGGAGCAACGTATGGACCGGACAGACGAATTTCGTCCGGTTCCGTAGGGCATAAATGGGCCTTTAGGCCTTCTTGCTTTCTTCTGTTGTGAATGATTCTGTTAATATGTTATACCAATATTTTTTTTTACCTTAAAGCATCATCCCACCACATGTGAAAAACAACACCGATCTGATAATTGTTTCCCCATAGAAAAGAATAAAGTCATTTTTAAAAAACAAAAACGTTTTATCATTTGCTTTTTTCTCAGTCTGAACATAAAAGGTTAAGCTCACATTGGGCTTGCCCAACTGAAATTCATCAATGGGGGGCAATAAATGTGTTATATATATATATATATATATATATATATATATATATATATATATACATATATCAAAATGATGTCATCATCCAACATTTCTGTTAATGTCAGAAAATAGTCCATCCATCCATTGTCAATACCCGCTCAATCTGTCGGTCGGGTCGCGGGGGGGCTGGAGCCTATCTCAGCGGTCATCGGGCGAGAGAGGGGGTACACCCCGGACAGGCCCCCAGTCCATCACAGAGACACACAGAGACAAACAACCACACACACACACTCCTAAGGACACCTTTAGAGACACCAATTAACCTAACATGTATTAATGGGAACACGTTTTGAAGTTTTTCTATGTTGAGAAAAATGATTCTGTGATTTAAGCCTCTCCATTAATAATAGCCTTCACTGGGAAAATGCTGAAGTGCATCATGCGTGGTTGCAAAAACAACAACCGACTGGAACATGTATTTCATTTGGTTTTTGCAGATAATTCTTTTCTCATTAAAATGACACATACAACCAACTGCAATTAACCATTTAAGTGTCTTCTCTGTTAAATGTATGGCAATGTTATAGTACAAGCCTACAAATAATGTAAAAGGTCAAACGCGCTCTGCCTCTGTGTGCATCATAAGCCCACTTAGATGTGATTGGTCAATCTTTGTAAACCAACAAAATCGTGCACTTTGCCTACAGATTCTGCAGATTTTCATGCAGATATCTGTTCATAACAATTAGGACATAGTCACAGAACCACTACATAAAGTTAAATTGGATTTCACCAGAAGTTTGGACTGCTTTTCATTATGCCCAGTAGCGATTCTAGAGATTAATACATGGGGTGGCAGAGGGGTGGCAGGCATATATTGAAGGGTGGCAATTTTTTTAGGAAGCCCATCTTACTCTGTACTTTATATGAACCCATATACAACAGTTTTTTCAACACCCAAGTGTGTTAAATTCAATATTTGGTCTACATACATGAGCATTCCACTTTTTAGTACATTAAAACAGTGTTTCCCTTGGGATTATTATTGCAGCGTGATTATGCCAGGTAATGCTTCTTTGTGTCATTTTCACGCTTTGGCAGTCTAGCGGATGCCTCAGTCCACTGAATAAAGGTCAAGAAGCTGAGGAGAGATGTGCATCCTTTCCTTCCTAAATTTTTTATTAAGTTGGATAAATAATAACTCCCAGCTGGGGCCTTTCTGTGTGGAGTTTGCGTGTTCTCTCCGTGTATGCGTGGGTTCTCTCCGGGTACTCCGGCTTCCTCCCACTGTCCAAAAACATGCATGTTAGATTAATTTGTGTTAATTTCGTGTCCTTAGGAGTGAGTGTGAGCGTGTGTGTGGTTGTTTGTCTCTGTGTGTCTCTGTGATGGACAGGCGGCCTGTCCAGGGTGTACCCTGCCTCTCGCCCCATGACCGCTGGGATAGGCTCCAGCCCCCCGCGACCCGACTGACTGATTAAGCGGGCATAGAAGATGGATGGATGGGATAAATGATAGGCCACTTGTAGCACACATTTAATGCTGCATTATACTGATGCAAAAAAAATAAGGATTTCTCTCTCTCTTACACCCTCATGTTTCAAATCACGTCGGTCTCTCACAGCCTCACTGGGTGGACAGGCAAAGCCGTGAATGATGGCACTGAGGCGATCTTAGCAAAATGAAAAGAACGAACGGAGTTGGCAGAGCATGACAATTTGTTCTCCTATCTCTCCATTCAGTTGAGTGAAATGTAAAATGTTTGACCGTAAGTTAAAAAGAAAAGACAAGATTCACAGGTTCATGGTGTGCTGCAGTAGGAGATTTTGTGGCAACTAGGGGAAGTTACGTAAATGATAGTAAAACCAACTGCTTTTTGTATGTAATTTGTTGCTCAGTAGCTCACTGGCTCACAGTGCTGTCAGTGTCTTATTAGGATCATTTAAACAGCTGTCATTCCAGAAGTGTACATCTGGATTTATAGCTCATCAGAGTGCAGAGATGCTGCCTTGCAACATCAGGGACATTACCTTGATTTCCTGTTTGTCTCTCTCCTGATGCTGTCAAATAAATCTACATGTTTTTTTTTTTAATTTTGCAGAGAGGCTTGAACAAACAGCTCCGTAAGAATCGTCCAGTTGTCCATTTTGGGAATGAGTAATCTCAGTAAGAGATCCCTTCTGTAAATAAATAAAATTAAATCAATTCAAAAAAAGAAAAACAAATCACAAATATTGTGTCCTTGTTTGTAGTTATTCTGCCATGAATGGATTCAATATATTTTCAAGTTGCACATCTGTCTGTCAGGGATGTCACAAAAACACCTTGAGGGAATTTATTCGAATCTGTTTCAAACGGTGGGACTCAAGGTATGAACTGATAAAATGTCTTCTTAGCAAAGATGTGTTGCAAATATCAAAGAATGCTAAAGAGTGGAGAGGGCCATAGAGGCATTTCTTAAGACTTGAGACCTCAATCAGTCAGATAAGTGGAATGGAGGGGGGAAATTTGGCAGTCCTGCTCCACTCCAGAGAGGTTACACCGCTAAAATCACAGTAAGAATGATGCCAAAGCTCAAACAGGTATATTGAGCGCACTGCTTCACTTGCAGTTTCAAGGTGAGTAGGACAAGAATAGCATCAGACCACTGAGGTTTCAGATGTAACCAATCTCAGGTGACATACCTATAAGTTCTTTGAAGCATTTAATATATTTGGGAATATGACCAGTACCAACATGGTGCAGATTTGTAGCATATGGGAAAGTGAAATGTTTGTAGAGAAAGAAAAATGGAATTTCTCCAAAACGTTACAAATATTAAAGAAAAAGTACGTGTCCAGACAATGTGGGTCTTACTTTTGGGCATCCTTTCGAATGGCAATTATTGTCCTGGTTACTGATGTGAGCAAAGGAGAACCCAAAAGCACGACAACGAGGCAGGCGATTAGCAAGGGAAGATCGGTTTATTCAGTCCAAAAACAGTCCGGGTCACAACCAGACGATCCGAGTAAGGCAAACAAATCCCACAAGGGGCAGGCAGGTATCAGGAATCCAGGAAAGGCAAAACTAAGTCAGAACAGGTAGGCAGGTCTGGAAATGCTGGAGAGCTT
The DNA here is from genome assembly GCF_027942865.1 of Odontesthes bonariensis. Taxonomy (NCBI): domain Eukaryota; kingdom Metazoa; phylum Chordata; class Actinopteri; order Atheriniformes; family Atherinopsidae; genus Odontesthes; species Odontesthes bonariensis. The sequence continues at coordinate 28,653,679 of NC_134528.1, read as the reverse complement.
GGCAAAGTACAACACAAGACAATCTGGCAGGAAACAAGTGAAAGTGACTAGTATATATACACTGAGGAGAGTGGAGAATGAGCAAATAGACTGCAGGTGAGGAGGAGATGGGCAGGAAACTTAGGTGAGGGAAATGAATAAATTGCATGGCAGGGTCTGAAATGACAGGAGAGTTAGTGAAGTGGCATGAAGTAAAAATAAATACAAACTAAGAATTAGTGTAACTATATTTTTATTATTATTATATATTATTATATATATTATATATTTATTATATGTAATTGTACCATTGATAAATATGTAATCCTCAGGTGCTGTATATTAAGGAGCTGAAGCTTCGAAGATGTGCCCCCCACTCTAAGTCATGCTCCCCTGGTTCTACCTCTCCAGAATTCCATTATGTTCCTCAGTCTTTATCATCCGATCCTCTCAAACCTTTTGCACACCTCTGAACCACTCATCAGTAAATTCAGTCATATCATCAGATAGTGCCGCATCATACACTTTGGCAGGAGAAGCAGCTGCTCTAGATTTCCTTTTCCTGATACAGCTGATCTCTAATGTTTTTTAGTCAATGTGTAAAAGGCCCGAATGTCACAAAAAAATCATTCTTTGTGTTGGGGATTAGTATGTGCATTCAAATGCAAATGCATTCAAATGCATTTAATACATTCAAATTTAAAAATGTGTGTTTACATTATACACTCAATGGGACAAATGAGTGGGACAAATCAATTGGAAATGTGGACAGGCTGGCTAGCCGTCAGCCTGAGTTCAGGGCTATGTCTCTGTCGGACAGTCATTGAGATAATCCGGTGCCCCAGCTGCAGTCAGCTAACAGGATTAGCTATATTAGGTAATGCCACAACAGCTAATGGGGCTTTGTGTGCTACCAGGTTGAAAGGTGCTGTGCTTCCAATTCAGAGAGCTTTGTCTCCAAAGCTGCAAAAAGATTACATGCGCTATTCAGAACGTGATTGCTAAATGAGTAGCCACACACAAGAGCATCTTTGTGTTTACATTGCAACCCGCCAGATTTGCCATAGATTTGAAATGAACAACTGCCTTGAATGAGGTTTGGTCCCAGGAAGCCATTACACCACAATCTAAACGGAATCAAAAGGATGTGTCTTACGTGTATTCAATGCAATTCAGTTGATTTATATCCAAATCACAACAAATGTCATCTCAAGGCGCTTAATTTTCTGAAGAGGACACACATTCACTGTGGCTGTTTAAAAAAAAAAAACTTCCTACTAAGCATAGTACGTAGTCTGCTCGAACTACTTCTGTATTCAGTTAGTTCTGGTACATTTTGGATGTTCCTAAGCTCAAAGAAAAATGAAAAGGCTTCCTGTCACATCATGATAATAATATGGAAGTATAATATATAACTACTATGGAACTTCAGAATATTTTCTAACCTACTACAGTCTGACATACACAGTCTCCACCCCACACCTGCAGGGTGGACTTAGAGGGCAGTATTTGCATTTAAATGCCCATACCCCTGTAGTCCGTCTCTACCTGGGAGGAGTCCTAATGGAAGACTTACATCTCTCAAGGGAGACGGTATATGCCTTGGTAAAGTGACTGGGCTACACAAAGGACCATGGCTGGGCCTAAGCTGGAGGCTGGGCGTTATCTGTATTGGCTGGAAAGTGCCACATCTTATGGTTTCTGAGGCATTTGCTGTTCCCATCACCTCGGTCCATGATGTCATTCATCAGGTTGCACAGAACATCATGGCTCATATCTGATATCAATACAACTTGTATGGTCTTCAAAACGTAGGAAGCTTTTCTACTCCATTCAGCTGCAGGCGATCTGATGACATAAATGGAGACACTTGGGATGATGAAGACACGGTGGCAAAGCATCTTTCTCAAGGCGCTGGAGGTAAAAGAGCACATATGATATAAGTGAATCGGAACACATAGACTGATTGAACAATGTGAAGCAATCTGGTGTGAGGAGAAATATGTACACATTATCAAAGCGTATTTAAGATGTTCATTAAGTACTTTGACAAATTAGCAATAAAAATGGATGCACATTGAACACCGAGCAGTGAAACTGCAAGGACCCTATTGTATCTGTAAGGTTTAATATTATTCATCCGAATTATTCTTTGCTAAAGGTGCTCGAAAACTCATGAAATTTTGCGAACCCCACCTGCCAGTCGACGGCATGAAAGAATCTAAACTTTTGGGAATCGCTCAATGAAAAAATAGCGCCCCCTATGATACTTAAAAATGGTCCCCGCAATGGGCTTAGTTTCGTGTGGGATGACAAAATTCGGTACACTCATTCATCATACCCAGACGCACAAAAAAGTCTCCTGCCGCCATGGTCCCACATCCACAGGAAGGTGGCCATTTTGGATGGAAAGTGAGTTTTTGTGCCATTTTTGACCGATTCCACGCCTTAAATAAGCTGGAACTTGTCCTACAGATTTAATCCTACAGACTTCAAACTTGGCCAGGTTACTCTTAAGACATAGGGGGAAAAAAATCATTGGGCAACTTTTTTAAAACTTAAAGGGCGTTGCCTCAAAGTTGGATGACTTGCCATCACTCGCCGCAAAAAATTAAGTCGCTTATAACTCCCACATACATTATCCAATCTGCGCCAAACATCATACGGTGAATGCTGGACACAGTCTGAACGTGCACATATAACATAGTGACATGCACCTATAGCGCCACCTGCTGGTGGTTTTAAACGTCTTTTTTTTCCACACCTCGCATTTGATCGAACTCCTCCTACATATTTAATTACAATTTGTCTTTGCTCCTGAAGATAAAGTTTATATTTGTACTAGTTGTGGTATCCACCTGTGCTTTCCCCCACAACCTTTGTATTACAAATGATGACTTGGTGAAGCCTGATGTGGAAGAGGGGGGCATCCAGGATGATGGAGAGGATCATCCAAATCTGCAAATCTGCCCGATAACCAACTGCCAGGAGACATGCTTAGAAACAGGGTGCCTGCAGAGATTTCCGGCCCTCGTGCTGTTCTTCCTGCGCTGCAGGGTGTTGTGGTCACTCAACACAAGCTTATCTACCTCCCTAACACAGCAGAGGATCTTGAGGCAGTATCCCATGAATTTGCTTGGCTAGCGAAATGGAGTTTTCTTTAAAGCACCCGGAGCAACTGACGTTTGACATGTCTAAATAAAGCGACCGAAAGGTGCTGATGGTCCAACCCTTCCTGCCCATCATCCTACGGGATGACTGTGATCATCGGGGCCATCCATCCTCTACGTGCTCTCTTTGCCTGTTTTTCCTACCTGCAATTTATTTATTTACTATATTTGGAGAGCACCAGTACTCTTGATGGCAGTTTCAGAGCAAAATGACATGCAGGTGTCATTTCTCCCACTTCACAAAGACAATTATTGTAGCATGAAAGCAGACAATTTTATCTTTCCCTAAGAGAGGCTGTGAAAAAATACTCATCTATCATCTATGCATCACAGCGACCTAGCTGTGAAACTTCAGGGTAAGGCTTTCAGGCTGGCTTTAAAAAGAAAACTTTTTTCTTTTTATGAAATTGTCTGTCAGATCTGAGCATAGAGTTTGATTGTGTCATTTTCTGCACAGAGGATCCAGCATCGTGCGGTTTGATATCTGTTGTGGCAGAGGTAGGAGTGCTCCCTACAGAGCGTGTCACAGGGGCTGCAGTAACGTCACCTGTCACTGCCGAAGTCTTGTCTTCGTGGCTTTCCTCAGTGCAGCCTGTTCCAGGAATGTCAACACACTCAAGCTCTCAAGCTGCTGCCTGAGAGACCTCCACAGCAGCCTCTCTTCTTGACTTTGTTCTTGTGAGTCAAGAAGCCGCTCTGTGACTTCTTTCTGGTCGGATCATTGCTGCTTTCATACCAATTCAGATATATTTCCCTTGTTCAGTTTACTCACTGCATTCAACTTCAATAATGGTAAAATAAGCTGTGTCTAAGCTTGTTTGGTTTCATGCCTGTTCCCACATTAGCATACCAGCTTGACCTTTGATGTTGTGACCTTGTAGAGATGTTGCACAGACTAGTTGCAGTGGGACTCGCAGGATGTCAAGGAGACAGAAGTTCAGCAACAATTGGATATGACAGCTCATTCATCATGGCTGAGGTACTCGTTCCACTGAATAGAGCACATTTTCTTCCCTAGACTGCATCTGGCTTGCTTAATTAAAAATGGGAGCACAGTAAACAACTTCAGTAATTTATTCTTTTCGAAAGGCTGCATCATTGAAAACACACTTTTGATGTTTGGCGGCTTTCTTTTTTTTTTTGTAAATGAAGACTTGAATTAAGCAGTTGATTTAGAGGACATGCTTTCATTATTTGCTTTCTTCTGCTCATGTTTTGTTTCGGCGTGGCATGTTAGTGTGTTTGTGTGCGAGTGAGATACTGACTTATTGTTTGCTATAGACCGACAAAAGTGTGCGGTTCGAAAAATGTGCACAAACACACTCACACCTGGGGCTGCTGTCTTAAAGGCAAACTCTGATGTCTCACATTCAGTAAATATTCAAATAAAGTAGAAGTAGAAGCTGTCTTAAACAGCACCAATGTGTAACAAATTCAGCTTAAATTGTCTGATAAAGTCTGAGTTGTATTAGTTGGTTATCCTGTAACATCTTTTTTTTTTTTTTTTTTTTTTTACCAAAACTGTTTTTTTATTCATAACTTTTGCAGATCGTTCGTCAGTGTTTTTATTTTTTGTCTTTTACGTGTCTTTGCATGTGTATGTGTGTACTTATTTCTTAGTTTTTCCCTAAGTGCTATACAAATCAAGTTGTTTGTGTGTCTAGGATATATACTCACAACATGAGTCACAACATTAAAACCTCCCAGCAGGTGAAATTTCTATGTTGATCATCTTCTCACAACTCAATGATCTGCTGATAAACCTAAAGGTTGCTGGTGCGTTAGTTCCTACCCACAAGGTACCGGGGAGTGTAATGAAGTCCAAGTCCAACTTGATACGTACAGTATTGTGTGAATTTTGTTATTTTGACTTCACATTTCACATCGCTTTTTATTTCCATTTCTTATATTCAAAGAAGTAGAGAAGCAGCAGCCTAATATTTCCAACTGCAGACCTCACGTGATTTGAGCACGAGTAGATGGCTCTGCTAAAATCAGTTTTTAAAAAGATGAGGTGAGAGGTAAGCAGTTCATTTCTATAAACCCTCCAAGGCTTTGTTTAAAACGCTGGTAAGACAGGTGCTCTACTTCACTCCCAGTAGCACATCTGTCTGCTTCTTTCCACCGCTGTGTTCTGACACATACTTCTGCAGTCAAATTCTCTATGAAGTTTCTATCAACCACACATCTTTTTTCCCCCCTGTTTTCAGACACTGAAACAAGTCTACTGTTTTAACTGAAAGCAGCTTATTAAGGGTCAACCTGTGGTCAAAATGTGAGCAGTTCAGACAGCCGGTTTGCTCCGATAAAACTGCATTGTTTGGATTTTTAGAACGTCTGCGTCATCTCTGGGAGTGGGACACAGAGGACAGCGTTCACCACGACATGCAGCCGCTGGATGAGTTCCAGAATGAGATTGCCCCATTTGTGACATGAAAGCAGTTAAATTAGACTACCACATTGCTAAAGTGGACATGGCATGATCATTTCCAGTCATGTAATTATTAATGTTGGACACCTCTCGATGAAATTTGCACACTTCGTAACTCCAAATAGTTTGTAATTATTTTAGAACAAGGGAGAGTTTTCTCCTGGTGGAAGTGTCCTTCTGAGAATGAGAGGATTTGCCTAAAGTGTCTCCTGATGTGTTGAAATGCTGATTAGTCAAATTTGTCTAGGGGGCAGGGAGAGAGAAGGATGATGGTGACTCGCGAACATAAACCACTCCAGTTGCCGCCAGGAAACTACTGCAACTCTTGAATCGGGGAGAACTTTGATAAACACAATTTGTTTTTGAGCAACACCTCAAGCCACAATTAGAATGAAAGTCGGCAGCACAACGGAACATCCCAACAACGGTTACAGCACTTCTATGTTTCGTTACAATGCTCACTACCTGGATTATGTTGTTGTTCAGGTCCTCATTGTAAATGTATTTTCCTTTATCCTCCCATGTTAAAATGTGTAGATGTGGGAAGACTGGTTAAATACCAAATAAGGAAAAAAAAACATCCACCATCAAGATCTAGAATAGGTAATAATGCTTCCACACTCCCCCACTGTTACCCGAAGTTGATAAGGGCTTCACTTTGTAAACAATATGTGAAGTGCATTGGAATGCAAGCTGTAGAAGCAGAAAAACTATGTATTAACACAAAGTAACCTTAGACCCCTTCGCCTTTTCACTCAGTGTAACCATGGTGATTTAACTAAAGTAAGTTCGTACTATCAACACAACACTGAGATTGGAAACCATATAACTTACCGCTTCGGGTTGGCACTCATGCCCCTGTAGTATCAGAACGGCCTTGACTTTTAGCTTCAGTCTCCCTGCAAAGCCAGTGTTGTACTGGGCCTTGTTCGTTATTCAAGGCCAACAAACTGAATCCACCAATTCAAGACGACAGGGTCTTTAGGAAGTTGAAAAGGATCAACCAAAAACACATTTTCTGTGAGAGATCTTTAAAAGAAAAACAAAGTGCTATGCTCTTCGGAGTAGTGGTGGATCACTTCATTACATTCGCTTTTAAAGTGGTCATGTTGGATAACATACACACTCCAGCTGGAGCGCACTGCTTGGAGAATTCAGCCAAATTCAGAGCTTAGAATGGACCGTTATGGAGCGGAATGATCGGAGAGTTAACTGACAGAGTAGCAGAAGGTAAAGATTTCTTCTGAAGGAATTCTGTTAGACCTGTTGCTGCATCCACAATTTTACAAACAGGGCAAGGCAAATCAATTTATGTTGCACAGTGAAACAATTGGGTGGTTCAAAGTGCTTAACCATAGAACATAAAAGTGTTTAAACAAAATTTACAGGAAAAATTTAAAAAAAAAAGAAGCAAACTAGAGATAAGTGTGGCACAGTGAAAGTTATTCATCAAAGTCCTCCAATTCGGTAAAATCAATTCATTAAATGCAGTCGTGAAAAGCAAAGTCCTTAGGTTTGATTTTAAAGCTGGAGTTGATGCATTATCTGGCAGTTTGCTCCACAGTGGTGCATTAAAAACTGAAAGCAGCTTCTCCTTGGGAAGTTCTCACTGGGGACAGAGGCAAACCCTTTCCTGACAGCTTGAGATGTCTTGAAGGTTCATAACATACTAGAAGAGCTGAGATGTGCTTTGATCCACCTTTTAAGACATCATTTTAGGACTTAAATGTGGGGAAAATTAGTCCTATCTGTCCCCTCAATGTGACTTCCTCAGCCGGTGGTCTTAAACTTCTTGCCATCGAAGCTTCTGGGCTACCACCACTGCATTTCTTGTTGCAGAAAGACAAATAATGTACATTGATGCATTATTTGTCCTACGGTGTGTAAATGTGAATATTTTTTCAGTCTGAGTCAGATAAAAATAAATTTCACCATGGCAACATAACTGATACTCAGAACATACAGTTGCTGTTATAACAGACTCCATAAAGACATACACGTATGCAAACACATAACACATGAAACAGCCTTTCGGATTTACGTATCGTGATTTTAAGCACTTTAATGACAGTTAGCATCTCTGCTGCAACACATTGTGCCAAAGAACATGCAACACCCATGGATTAAAACCCATTTATACTGATCGGATGGAGAAATATGATATCTTGTATTTACTTTCAATATTTTATGTCTAAATGTAGTGTATTACCAGGAATAAAAAGCAAAAAATAAGAGCAAAAATTTATTTTTAAAATGTTATACTAATGATAATATCCTAAATCATTTCTTTTTTTATATGTATGCAGACAAAGCTGACAAGTGGAGCAGTCAGCGGAATATTCGAGGCAAGGTGGACATGTTTATATGACAAAAGGAGAAGGTTTCTCACAGAGATGGAAGGATGGATCTGTATCATGTACAGAAAAGCCTAAGGCTGTTCCAGGGAGGATGGAGAGGTGTAGACGATAAAAGGAAAAAGTTCTTTAAGAGGTGCAAGGATGGATCTATATCTTGTACAGAAAAGCCAGGGGGGGGCTTCAATGGAGGGTGGAGAGGTGAAGATGTTACAAGGGTCAGAGGAAATATGGAAGGACATGTGAGGATCACAGTCAGTGTAATCCAAGGGCTACTTAGGTGAAGAGAGAAGGACACATAAGTCATAGAAGAGATGGAGGGTTGTTCAAACATGGGAAATCCTAGTGGGTATGGAGTAAGGGTGGAGAGGTGAGGATAAAGACCAGCCTCCATTTCCTTTTTATGTTTCGGTCTTCTTCAATTCAATTCAGTTTTATTTATATAGCCCCAAATACAACAAATGTAATTTCAAGGCACTTAAGTCCAATTCAAGCCAATTGGAATTCAATTCATTGTAATCATAATTATTTTGAAAATAATCCAATTCATTCATATAGAGCTGCTTTCTGTCAGGCTACAGATCTTTTCTATCTTTCTGCAGCATTTACTTCTGTCCTCCCTTCAATTTCTATATTTTCCTCCTTAATGTTTCCATTTTTTTCCTCCATTTCTGTTCCCTCCCATTCCAAATCCTTCTTTTTTTCTCTTTAAATCATTCATTTCCTTCATTGTTTCATTGTTGTTTCCCCACGTTTTCATTTTCCTTCTTCACTTTAGGTTCTGTATTTTCAAGATCCAGCCACACCTGCTCCCATCATCTTTTCCTCCTCCATTTTTTTCTTTTCATCTTCAGTTTCCTTCCTTGCCTCTTTGAAATTCTCTGTTGTCAGTTCTTCATTTGCTTCTTCAAGTTCTGCAATCATTTCTGTCTCATCTGTTTTCCTCCAGCGTTTGTTTCCTTTCTGCATCCAACCCTCTCCGTGTATACCGTAGTTTTCTTTTTTTCCTTCCAGCTGTGTTTTCTGTTTCTAGGATTTTCTTTTCCTGTTTAAAGTTCTTTATCCAGTCCCTGAGATTGTTGACCTCCAAGATTGTTCCTTGGCATTCACCTTGAGATTAAAATATCCTTCAAAGACAATACAAAAGAAACATCAAATATTTACAGTCATACAATCAGCAAGAATAAATGACGCAATAGAACATTCATAAAAAAAAAAATTAAAATCAGAGCCACTGTTGTTGAGCCTGTTATCTCCACCATGTATTTCAGACCTGTACTTGTTGATTTACACTTACACATGGAATAGATTCATCGCAGGCCTACCTTCATCTTGTCAAAAATGACTTGGCTGAAAGTTTTTTTTGTGTGTCACATTTGAAGCTATTTTTATTGCCATTCCTTCTTGAAAATCCACCAAATCTTTCAAGGGACCGATTGAAACTTCATTGTGAGAAACTCTCTCTTTCTCTACTTTTTCAGTGGAATTGGAAATGTTTGGGCACGCACAAGGACGCTCTTCAAGGCCACCAGGTGTGTGGCATCTGGCATAAAGTACAGTCCCCTGTCTGGCCTTGTTTGTTGTGGTCCAATCCAAAGGCCCGCCACATTGCTTGATTAGGACTGCCCATGTCAGTGGTGATGTTTACTGTGTGAGGTCCTGTGTAACGTCACATAACCCCAAAAGCTTTCCTGTTCCAGAGTTAGCAAGGTTTCCCTCAATATCTCTGTAAGATAGTCTAAACATGCCAAATACCTCTCCAAACTCCTGGAACTTTGTCCTGACTCAGGCTGACTCTCACATAACTGTTCTGCACAGGACCTCATATAATCTGGACCTGAAACCATGTTCTAGTTTAAAGCAATACTATGTAACTTCTCAAAAAGCCCATTATGGAGCTCCCCCTACAGGCTTGGAGGTAATGTACGGTTAAGACACTGTCGTAAATCTCTTTCTCTTCCTTGCTTCATCAGTCAACGTCTTCTTCTGTTTCTTCGGTGCCTCTGCCATGATGATCGTACTGACAATGTTGCGCTAGCTTAGCCTTATACCTGGGAGCGTGAGAGGGGTCTATTTGTTTTTGCGGTAGGTGTGCCAGAAAGCAAGTCGAAGTACTTCCGCTCAGCTCCCGGGCCGGTCCAGCAAAGTTACATAGCGCAGTTATTTCAACTCAGACCTCCGAAGGGCATAGGAGACAGGCCAATCGTAATATTAAAACTCATTCTAGCTGCACAATGTTTTTCAAACTGTTATTTTAAGGTAGAAATGTTACATAGTATTACTTTAAGTGGCTCCTATTGCCCATTCATCTGACTACTGGAGACTCTAGGGAGGTAGATTCTAGGGGGAGGCAGAGGAAGTCTCAGTGTGTCTTCATGTGCCGGAAGATGTTGGTGAGACTGTGTTAGGATCTATGACTACACTGGAAAAAATGCCCCTCCAAAAATAAGTAAAAAAAACAACAAATACAAGACGTTTTTGCTTGAAATAAGCAAAAAAATCTGCCAATGGAACTAGTGAAAATCGGCTTGTCAAGACTTCTTGAAATAAAATGTGATATTTAGGACTTTTTAGTTAAAAGTGATTTTGAAATTAGCTTCAAAACCTCTTCAAATGAAAAAAAAAGCTTGTTTCATGTGAAATATGACTAAAAACAAGATGTTTTCCACACTTTTTCACTTAACAAGATATTCAAGATGTATTGTATTAAAACAAGTCCCTATATCTGGCTGAAATGGTACTTGTTAGGCAATTGTGTCTTATATCAAGTGTAATGAGATACTCAGTGAGAAAAATATACTTGGTAAGATTTAGATTTTTTCCAGTGTAAGGTGGAGGTGTGACAGGATTACTTAACCCCTTACCCATTACTTTAATGGAAGTGTTACAGCATATATCACTATTTACAGCTTGCTTACCACTTAGACTATTGAGCTCAAAATTAGATAAAGAAGTGATCTGTATGGCGTTGTCTGTCCAACAATTTTTTCTTGATTTCCCAGAGATTCCACACCTTTTGCCCTCCCTTAGGCTTGCAATCAGTCGTTTGTTCCATTTGATCTTTTGGGCTTTTTCTACACCTGTCTGTATTCCGTGTCCTTGAACCTGAAACACTGCAGACTGAGCCATCCCAGGCATCCTAATCTCAGATAATGGAATAAAATTTGGTCTCATCCTCTTTCTTTTGTAAGCCTATCCACAATTTCAATGCCGAGTTCAAATAAGTAGCAACATTAAATCCTGTAATCCATATCCTTTGCGGTCTACTCTCCAATGCATTTTAACATCACAATGTTCAAAGGTGTGGGCTTTTACATACAATGAAACCTTGCTCACCCATATTATTTTACTACACAGAACAATTAACTCTCATTAGCACTTTGCAGTTTGTATCACACATCAGCAACAAGAATTCAGAATATAAAAGCAGAAATTTTTGTTTTGATATTAATGGTAATTTTTTATTATCAGATACAGCCTCATATTTCAGACCTTGACACATATAATCAATTATTAAAAAAAACAAAAACACTTGACTCAAAACCAGGACAAATACTTAAGTATTTTGAACATTGTACATTTTCTTTTCTGTATACAACTGGATGAGATAAATGGATTAATGGTAATTAAAAGGCCTTAGTAGCAAGTGTCTTGTGGCAGTTATCAGTATTCAATAAGCCTACAATTATAATCATAAATTGTGAGGCACCATCTGAAACCAGGAAAAAATAGCTAAACACTAGTATCCATCTCAGGTGTCTGTTGGTGGCAATCTTAAAAAGATATAACATGTACGAGTAGACAGTGAGGAGTATGAATCCAAGCTCTGACCTTTGCAGTAATCACAGTACACAATGATCACAAACCATAGTCCAAAGGAATTTATCAAGTTAGCACAAATCATAGTCAATAATACTTTGATTTGAAAACACTGTTGTTTATTATGCTACCACGTTGTGCACCAGATGTACAAGCAACTGCAACACTTAAGGATATACAAAGCATTAGTGTGTGTGTGTGTGTGTGTAAATAGGAGAGGAGGAAGAAAAAACAAAAATGGAGGCTGTTATCGTGCGAGCGGCAAGGTCCATGACCATGTGTTGACTCGAGATTTATGGATCCACATATCAGCACAAGTGGTGCGACACAAAAAAACGTATCCCATGAAGATTGTTATGCATCCAAAATCTTATGTCTTAACATTACGAATACTGACTCAACAAAGAACCTCACAATAAACGTGATCACAACTATTGCTAACGCTATTGCCCACTGGGCTTGTTACAATGGACCTTAAGAGATCTCTCTCCTGTGTCGTCGTTTTGGTGTCCAGTGAATGTCCAGTTTTTGCTATGAGTTGTTGTCAGCGCTTTAAAGAAGAAGGATGCTGGTTGCTTCATCTCTGTATGGTTCTCAGCTTGCCACAGTACTTCTGAAGAAGGAGTCTCGTGGAGGTTTTGTGTTGCTGCTGCATGAGAGTAGGATTCAGATCAGTGGCTGCTGGCAGGCGGTGCTTATAGTGAAGACTTCTGAGAGCAAGGAAAGATGAGCAGACTCCATGCTCAGATGTGTAGGCTTCGGGAGAAGCATGGAGAAGAGGGACGTGCTGTCCCTTGAGAGTCTAGCCAGGAAAGAAGGGTGTGACTCTCCCCCTGGAGTTTGGTGAGAAAGAAAGTAGGACCTTCCTTCTGAAGAGTCTTGCTTGAAAAAACTCCTTTGCAAGTCTCTGGGGTGTTGCTACCTGTTTAAAAGTCCAGTTCAACCCACAAAAGTCCAAACAGTCCAGCACTCTCCTGGAAAACGTTGACCTGGAGCTGCTGTGGCAAATACTGGATAAAAGTAAGGAGAAGAAATTACTTTAAAAAATAGATACATTCCCCACAAGTCTTTTCTTTATTTTGATTTGCATTTTCCCATTCATCTAAAGGATCCATTGAGTGAAAATCACCTGATCATTTTAAGGATGTCAGGTTTAAAAACTGAAACTCGATTCATCGCGGGACTTTGTGCTGCTTGTTGGGACGAATCCTTTTACCATCTGTTTTACCCACATAACATTGAATGCGATTGTATGAAAAACAGTTGACATACAAAAGGACCGTTACTCGTCAAGCCGGCCATGAGTGTGACGTAGTTACCTGAGCTATTCGGCAGGAAAACATAACATTATTTTTTTTGTTTTTACACATTTACATAATGTCTGTGTTTCAACTGTTGGGTCAATAATGACATCTTTCTACAGCAACAATTAAATCCTTATGGTGGCGACTGGCTTTAAAACATTTGCTGTCACCTGCGAGTTCAACTCTTACAGGGAAACATTCTTTTTTTTCTTCATTTGCCTGTGGTATGCCCTGTTGATGGTGGAGGGCATACCCCCCCCTATTTTTCAGACTTTTGTGTACTAAAGCCATTCGTTAAGGTTACTAGAATAGGGTTAAAACACACTTTTCACACACGCAGGGCTTCTTTGGTTAAGCAATCTACTGTGTTGTGTTAGAGTCTTGAACGACACCTAATTTCTTTGATATTTTGCTCCCAAGGAGCCAGACTTTCTATGTTATCTTTTAAAGTGATCTTGATTAACAATTCCCCAAGCTTCCTTATGGTCCTTCAAAGTGTTTTTTGTGCTTTTTTCTAAGCCAGTAAACACAGAGTTATGAATCATTTAAGCATAAAAGAGCACCCAACTCTACACATAACAGATGACTTAGCGAAGAGCTCATTTCAAATATTTATTATTAGGCACTTTATTTCTAACAAAAACAGATTTTGTTCTCATTTCTTTTGTCGCATTAACAAAAAATACTATAAAATAATATAAGATAGCACATGAAACAGTATTTTTGCACTAACAAGGTGATAAAAGGTGATAAAGCAGCTATGAACTGAAAATTTTGTATATCTCTGCAAGGTATGCCGTGGGATTTTAAACAACTTAAGACAAGTGGAGGACAAAAGAAGTGTCAGGCCTAAAAAACAGATAAAGCAGATGAACAGTATCTAGAAGTGATGCCCTTTAAAAATGCGAAAGAAATCTAGCAATGACCTGACAGAGGACCTGAGAGATGCATCTGGACCTTCAGTTGATCCACATCAGAAATGGTCTCCATGGAAGGGTGGCTGTCATTAGGCCATTCTTTAAGATGGAGGGTATGCCTAATGACAGAATTTATTTATTGAAAATCAGTGGCAGCAGGTCTGATGGAGGCATGCGCGTCGAGAGACCTGGTCATTCGGGGCTTCAGCCCCGAATCTCTCTGGACTGACATAAAGAAAAATATGTATAATAATAATAAGAAGAAGAACGAAGAAGAAGAAAAAGAAGGAGAGCTCCGTCACGGGACCACACTTTGAGCGGTGATAGACTACCGCGGCGCTGCTGTCATCATGCAACTTTGTAACCAGCTCAGACCGCAGGATTCTGACATGCCCAAATATGGACATGTGTTGATTCATTTTGTCGCGAAAATAACAAATAAAGGTTTCCCATCATGCAGAAGGGGTTTATTCTACATTGGTTTGCCATTTTGTCTGAGGGTGACATTGAAAGTAATAGCCTAAGATGGACATCAGGAATTTTTTCAGGGGAAAGGGGGCAGAGAGACAAGTGGAGGCTGAGAGCGTTACGCCTACTGAGAGCGTTTCAATCGCAGGTTCGTGAAAAGCATCTGTGACAAATGAATAGCTTTTGATCATTCAATAGACTGGCTTGTCAACTAGCTAGGCCACCTCACTTTTTTTAGAGGACATATGAATTGCAAGAAAATATACTTACGTTTTGGAGCTAATATTCCTCACCACCACAATTCAGAACAGCCAGGGGATGCTGACAGATGGACAGTTTACGGCAGTGTTTTGGTGCTAACTAGTCTAGTCTACCTCATACTTTTCTATCAGTGAACGCTAGCCAAGCTAAAGGTGATAGCCTAGATGCCGCGTTCAACCTTGACTTCACTAACACGAAATAAACGAAGTGAAGGGATGTGGCACGTCAACATAACTCAAAGCTAAATGACGTTTTTAAATTGCTGCTTCCAAAACGGTGGTATAGTGACATAGGCCCGCCCGTCCAATGTCCGTACGTTGTGGACATTGGCAAAACATGATTTTATCCTACTTTGGCTTTGAGTCACCATCAGAGCATTGGCATTAGCGTAGCCCAATGCCTAGGCTCTCTCCAGAGCCGTGCTGCAAAACCCAGAGTAACCGGCTTTGTAATAGTATGTGTTGCCGCCCCCTTGCGGTCATTGGGCGGTAATAATTCACATTTGGCCACATCACAACTACAAACGTACAAATTATATATAATTGAAGTTTTATGTGAACGTTTAACACAAGGTAAAACACAATTGTGTAATGGAACAAAAGCTATTTAGTAGATTGTAAACAAAACAAAACAACAAAACTTACAATAGTAAAATGACCTAGAGAACCTGTGTGTGTAATGAAATCAAATGTACATCATGATACATAATTTATGAATACAGCTGGAGACCATGCAACAGCATCATTTCCAAACAGCCCATTTCAATTGATAGTTGGGATATTTAGCCCTCACATCTTCATATCATTGATTGCTCTTCACAATTCACACTTATACATAATTGCAGTAAATACAGCACATTTGAATCATCTGATCTTGACGTCACATTTTCAGCTATAAGTTGTGTTGCATGGTACTGGTTTCTTTTTGGCCCACACCCCATCCACAATATTGCCTTTTTGGTCCACCATGGGAAAGAAATTGGGCACTCCTGGTTTAGGGAATGTCAAAAAACATTCTAAACCCAATGTAGACCTTGAGCTAAAATCATTTCCCACCAGGGATAATAGCAAGGGAACAGGGAAGATGAGGGATAATGGCAATCTGTCTGGGCCAAATACAGGGCATATAATAAAACCTTTTGAAGGCTGCAAAAGACCTGAGATTGACATGAAGGTTCGCCTTGAGCACATTATATACACTTAAGGCTCAATGGAATTTTTAAAAACCAAACTAGTATTTCTTGATGTTTTACTTTCACATAATACTCCAATTAAACACACTAGTGTTTGTAGTCATGAATTGATTTACCAGTTTGACATCTTCGGCTGGAAAACTTAATGTACTTTGGAGAGTGAGATCAGTAATATACTGTACTTTGGAAAGTGAGATCAGTAATTATTAGCGCAAATATTAATGAAAATATTCAATTAACTATCAGTCAAATTTGTAAATGGACAGCAAGCACTTTGAAAACAGGCCACTACAATTACATACTCATATTTACACCTGTGAAGTAGATCAAAAGAAAGTGATCTGTTCCTCGTCATGATACCAGTGTCAGAAAATTCTGGGAAGCATCATGCAGGAATTTTATTTTGCACAGAAATAACCATAACAAGGCTAATAACACATAATTGTTAAATAATTTTAATGTACTGAAACATTCCAACTTTAAAGACAATAAAGGTCGGGACCACTCCAATTCAATTAATGTTTTAAGTTTATTGATTGGACTACATATTACAAAACAAAGAGCAGTGCCTGAAAGATCATCAACGTCTTAAGCATGGCATAGTTGAAATGGCACAAATGGTGTAAAATAGCTAAAGTAACAACACCATCCTCACTGTAAAATTGAGCTCATCCTTCTACCAGTCACCTACAAGGGCAGTACACTTCTAGCAGCAGTCATCACCAGCCAGATCTTCATACTTTCAAAAAACAAAGCTGGGAGGAAAAAAAAACACAGAACATGCAGGGATGAGCCACACATGACTTGAATAGAATATATAAATTCACACATTTTGAAATGAAATAGCAGTCCCCCCCCCCCAATACCTCACATAAACAGTTGTTTAGTGTACAACTGTGAGAACAAATGTTACTGTGGGTTTTCTTAACAGAAGTACAGCCATTTTAAATGAACAAATCTTTGAGCCAAAGAACGGAGGTGGCAGCTGAACAAATCTTTGAGCTTACCAAGCAGCTCTGCACTGAGAACAACATCCCAGAGACTGCTCCTGCTCCCAGACGCAAACAGGGGAAGTTTGATGAATATGTTGGAGGCTTCTTCTGGGTCAGCTTCAGACTTAACCGCCAACTCCAACTGTCAAACCCAAATTTCATGATGAGATCTCAAGGGGGTGCTCACACTACTTAATTTACATACATTACTACTGTACTGCAGTTCAGCTCAATTTACTTCTGACCTCCTATGGTCACATTGTCAACCCGATGTTAATTGCACAACTAGGCCTAGATGTGTAAATTGTTGAGTAAAATAGTTACCCATCAATGCTTCTCTGCCTCTGATGTCAGCCAAATGTCATATGACAAAGCTCTTCTGTCAGCCAAATGTCTGCTTCTAAAATGGGAAATGAAGGTGGTTAGATTAGGCTGAAAGTGAAATAATTCAGACAAACATGTTATGGAACAAACATGCAAAACTTAGGTGCTTACTTTTGCTGCTTATTGCTGTTGATTCACAGAAGAGTCAGATTTGAGAGAAGGACAGGAGAGAGAGGAGGGAAGGAAAGGGGAAGGAAGGACAGAGGAGGGAAGGCCTGAAGACATAGGCCTGGGAGGTCCAGAGACAGGCCCGAACCAGGTTAGGGACATCACCTTTCCGACCAGCTTCTTCGGGATTCAGAAGAGGTCATTCCAAAGAGCCTGGTATGACTCCTTCAGCTGGCTGGAATACTCCCCACCCAAGAACGCTGCCTTCTGCTTTTGCTGCCGGGTGTTCAGCAGGCAGGAGAAGAGAGCCAGTAAAGATGGCCTGGCATCAACTGGGTACAGTAACTGGAAGAGGGTGCTGGACTCTTTCAGGGAACATGAGAAAACAGCAATACATAGGGCATCAATGATGGCTTGGATGGGGTACAAGGCCACAAAAGTACATGGGGATGTTATGGATCAGGTGGTGGCTGCAAGTGCGGCGGAGATAACTGAGCATAGGGAGTATCTCCGCCGCCTTGTGGCCATTATAACGTTTTTGGCCAAGCAGGGAATTGCGCTCAGGGGTCACTCTGAAGGTGAAGACAGCCAGAATAGGGGCAATTTTCTGGAATGCCTGCAACTACTGAACAAATTCGACCCGTTCCTGCAGACATACAAGTGCCCATCAAATGCCACCTATGTGTCACCATCGTCCCAGAATGACATCATACAATGCTGCTCCTCTCAGATAACAAAAAGAATTAGCAAGGAAGTGAGGGAGGCAAAGATGTTTGCCGTCATGGCAGATGAGGCCAAAGATGGGCATACAGAGCAGCTGGCAGTCTGTGTGCGGTATGTGTTCCAGGAGTGCATTCAGGAGCGCTTCCTCTGCCTCAAGAAGTTGGAGGGATACAATGCAGCCGCAATAACGCATGCCCTGGAAGAGGTCCTGGACACACACGACATTGGAAATGTTAAAGTTGTGGCCCAATCTTATGATGGTGCTGCGGTCATGAGTGGGTCAGTCAATGGAGTACAGGCACGTTTTCGTGAGAAGCACCCAGAAGCAGTCTACGTGCACTGCTATGCACATGACCTCAACCTGGTGCTGTGCCACACATGCAGGGCAATACCGGAGGCCAGCCTGTTTTTTGACCTGCTGGAGAGCTTGTTCTCCTGCTTCAATGGCTCCATCATCAACCACGACCAGCTGGTGGCTGTGCAGAAGGAGCTCGACATCCAACAGAGCGAGCTGGTGCAAATCTCTACAACGAGGTGGTCTTGCCAGGTCAACAGCATCAAGGCCCTGCTGCACAACTTTCCTGCGGTCATCAGAAGTCTCCAGCTAATCAACACACCAGTAGCAGTTGGCCTCCTGTCCAAGTTAACACACGTGACGACAGTGTACCTACTGGTCATGTTTAAGAGGTTGCTGGGCATCACCGAAGGCTTCCATAAATTTCTACAAGGAGAGTCAATTGATCTGGCCAAGGCAGCAGAATACAAGAATGCCATTCACGACACCCTGGTGAGCCAAAGAACGGAGGAGGCAGCTGAACAAATCTTTGCACTTACCAAGCAGCTCTTCACGGAGAACAACATCCCCGAGACTGCTCCTGCTCCCAGACGCAAACAGAGGAAGTTTGATGACTTTGTTGTGGAGGCTTCTTCTGGGTCAGCTTCAGACTTCACCGCCAACTCCAACTGTCTGCGGCAGAAGCTATTCTTCCCGTGCATCGACCGCATGACCACTGAGCTGGGTAACCGGTTCTCTACCGTTGCAGGAGAAGTAATGGATGGAATTCAGGCTTGCCACCCAGCCTCGAAATCCTTCCTCTGTGTGGAGTCACTGGGGAAACTGGCCTCCCACTACAACATCCAGCTGGTTCCAGAGGAGGTGTTTGTGGCAAAGAGCTTCCTGAGCAGGAAGACTCCTGAATCCACCCCAGACATCCTCAGTGTCTTCAAACTTCTCGATGCCATGATGTTCCCATCACTGAGGGCCCTCTTGCAAGTGGCGCTTACCATCCCTGTTAGCAGCTGTAGTTGCGAGCGCTCTTTCAGTGCTCTTCGCCGTCTCCATACATGGTTGAGGTCCACCATGGGTCAGGACCGTCTTAATCACCTGGCAATTCTGTCTATCGAACGACAGTTGGTGGGCGAAATCGGTGAAGAGGGAGTCATTGATGACTTTGCCAGATTGCGATCAAGGCGACACATGCTGATTCTACCTCCTACAAACAAGTAGAAAGAAGTATGAGATTTACAACATAAAAATACATCCACAACCACATCACATCCTTTCATGTAATAAGCAAGTACTGAAACCGTTTCCAATCTTTCAGTATGAGTGTTTCAGCCTGTTTTGTTCTGAATGTTGGCAGTCAATACAATTCATTTTTAAATGACCTTCCTTGTTACTTCCTTGGTGTAATATTACTTATCTTGTGAGGGAATTTCAAATGGTGTACTACAGAGCCATGAGCCCTTAATCTTCCATCAACAAGATAACTCGCTTTAATGTGATGCGCATCAACAAGCGAGTGCAATTACATGTGTAACAAACCTTGAGTGCTCGGTCACATGGCCCGAATTAAAACAGACCGACCACACACACACTGTAAATTAAAATTTAGCAGTCCTCCGGGGTCTAGGTAATGGCACTGGGTGACGAGAAGAGGCCTCTGAGGTTTGGGGAAATCAGAGAGCTCCTTGCTGGTAAGTTGCAATTCTGTCTATCGAACGACAGTTGGTGGGTGAAATCAGTGAAGAGGGAGTCATTGATGACTTTGCCAGAATGAGATCAAGGCGACACATGCTGATTCTACCTCCTACAAACAAGTAGAAACAAGTATGAGGATACAATGATACAATGAATATGCAAGCTGAATGAATTTGAAAGTTATATTAATTAAACCTTGTTGTTAGATTAATTACATGGTACACATAATGTAGCAGGTCTTTATCATTTTGGTTTATTTCCAAAGGTTTTGAGTTGTGGACACCTGGGGCTTGGGCAGTGGGCTTAGATACGTCATTTTTGTAGAGGCTGTGCATACATTTATGGACGTAGTCACACTTCAATTAAACTGAAATACACATTTTGCGCATCATGTACAAAAATCCGGGTCATTCAGTGTCCAGGATTTTTATTTTTATTTTCCTGGACAGACCATGAAAATCCTGGACAATCAGGAAAATCCTGGACAGGTGGCAACCCTACCTGGTGATCATGGCTCTGTTTATTAGCCGATAGCTTTGAGTCTCGTGCAGGATGTTCTCCCTTTCCTACGTTCCAAGCACAAACTATGTATTATATTCCTCAGAAAACTTGATTGGAAAATCATCTGGCGAGTCAAAAGACAAGACCGTTTTATTTCGCTATAATCGTCCTGTTGGTTAAAAGCCAACAAGGCGCACGTTCGCTACAAACCAAAGCTAATTCGCTTTAAAATCTGATGGATAAGGGCTATTGACCCTTCCCAGTCACGTGACTTTCGTAAAGCAACCGCCATTTTGCACGTATAGAAGACAACGATTTGCGAGTAACAGTAACGATACAGACAGACTGAAAATTGAATAAAAAAAGAAAGAACAAGATGCAGAAAAAAACTCCACTATCCAGCGAGGTCGGGCATTTAGTGGGCCAGCAGAGGTAGAGGTATTTGGAGAAGCTGAAAATTGGAGGTTTAGAAAACGACGTGTACTTGCTTCCACTAGGGCTGTTTACAGACGTCCGACAGCATGCCACCGCCTCGTCTTTACCCGACTTCGGCCCCCACGACCTTTATATTTATGTTGTAAAAAACCCATCGCCATACACGGGAAAGGATCTAAAGGCATACAAGAGTTTGGATGCCTATAAATATTTTGTGTCGGGCTATGTGACCTGCCTTTTCCAGTGGATCGTCCCTGGAGCCGGTGGGCGCCATCTTTTTACAGCTAAGGTTTGTTTACATTTTTCATTTAACGTTGTTCACCAGGATAAACGACATGTAAACCCGACACGGTGTTATAATCTGTTATAATTAGGTTAGCTAGTCCTTAGCTAATGGTGCTGGCTACTACAGAAACAAGGGTGTTAGTTAGATTTTGAAGATAGAAATATAACCTTACTAACATTACATCCAAATGTCAAAACTTACAGTATATGAACACAGGCACAACAAGCTTACAAAAGTCCAAGTACAGCATGAAGGTCGATGACAGCTGGTTCCTTCTCTGTCCTTCTGGGTTGTGTTAAAAAGTAGGCAGGCTCTTCATTTGGTGATGACCTCTGATTGGCTCGAGCCATCGACTGTGGCTCGAGTTACTCACTGGAAGCAGTAGGGCTACTCGTGAACTCCGAGATGTGGCCCCCTAGTGGCCAAAGCTGAACTCTTAAAGGCACAATGTGCGATTTCTGGCCAGGAGGTGGCGCCGCCGCCCCCACCCCACTCACTCCTCCACCTGCTCTGAGGAGGAGTGAGTGGGGTGGGGGCGGCGGGGGCGGGGGCAGCGCCAGCGCCAGACCAGCGATTTCTTCTCCTGCCTGGGGTTGAACGGAGGTTGATTTTACTCTATATCGCCACCTCCTGGCCAGAAAAACTGCCGGTCCGGCGCTATCAGTTAGCCTGCTAATTCTGCAGTAAAACTCAGCTATGCTGCGTATAAACTTTGGTTAGGACATGCCAGTAGGATTATTTCTGCACACTCTTATGGTATGTATAGGTGTTTTTTGTATGCAATACACTTCAAAATGACATAAAAATCGCACATTGTGCCTTTAATAGGAGGGTTTCACTTGACGTCACTTCCGTATTTTTCTACCCAGGTGGTGGGCAGCCTGAGCTGGAGCCCATTGAAAACACTGTGTTTTGTCTGCCACTTTTTGCCCAAAATACCTCAGTTTTGTGCCGTTTTTGGATGTAGCAATCGGTCTAACCGAGAGAAGGGAAAGGGTTACTATCGGGTACCGAAGGTAATCGCCCATAGAGGTGAGAAATGGAAAAAAACTCACAGAACAACGCCGCAAAAAGTGGATAGTTAACCTACGTTTACAGACTGGAGGAGCTGAATTTGCAAATGCTCGTGTCTGCGGTGACCACTTTTCAAAGGTATGTGGGAAATCTAACAGTTTTGTAGTAGTGCAGTAAAGTATTATGTTGCTAAATGCCAATCAACAGTAATGTAATACGGGCTACGTTTGGGCTTTGTTTTGAAGGCTGCCCCAGCGCGTTGTTAGCTACTGAGTCAGTGGACTGGGCTCCGACGGTCAAGCTGGGTTACCAAAACACAGAGCTAAGACACCGTCATCGGTGTTTCATGCGATCTCTGAGAGTGGTTGATCTAAACAAAACAAATTTGTCACGTCGTCACAATCTTCACGTTTCAGTAGTATCCACGAAGTGCTTAAGTGCTAACAGCGCACATTAGCTCCCAGGTTCTTGACAACAGAATCGCTCGCTCTCTCTCTCTTGTGCATTAGGCTAACAAAGACACAATGTCAGCATTTGGATATATGGATCTCGGCATTTTATCAAAACATGAATGCCAACATTCACAGCTCGGCATTCAACATGTTAAGCAGCTGGTCATGAACTGTGTTAAATTTTCATTTTAACACCCCCTTTCTTTTTTAAAAATCCCGGGGGAAAAACCCCCTGACCCCCGTTAAAAATTATTTTCATGTCTGGGCTACAGCCCCGAATGTTTGCTCAAGCTACAGACGCCCCTGGATGGAGGGATGAATCCTCCCCAGAGCCCGGAGCTCAACATTACTGAAGCAGTGTGGGATCATGTTGGCAGAGAACGGAACAAAAGGCAGCCCACATCCAAAGAAGAGCTTTGGGATGTCCTTCAAGAAGCCTGGAGAACTATTCCTGAAGACTCCTTAAAGAAAGGACAGAAAGCTCGTCTGAGAGGGTTCAGGCTGTGTTGGAGGAGAAAGGAGCTCAGAGCAGATATTCACTTTCATGTTTGTTAGAAGTTTGTTTTTGCCTTTATTCTATATTTCCATTTATGTTTGCACTTGTTACAATGGACTGCTGCAACTATTTCCCAAACCAAGATAGCACCGACAAGCCAAACTGAATTAAAGAGAAGAAAATTCAGAGGTGTTTTAGGAAGCCACAGATCTAGAGATCGAACAGTACTTATGAAGTTCAGGTTACATGAACACTGTCATATAGAGGTTGTGTCCATTCATCGTCAGTTTTAGTTGTGCTCAGATGTGTGCTTGATTTGCAACATGGGCTGAAAATAACTTTTGTGATGAGAAACTTACCAATTCAAAGACAATGGAGAATGTGAAGGTCAGTGTGTCTGTCCAGGTTGTACTGTATGCAGGGTTCATGCATACACAGCACAGCCTCGCTTATAGTGGGATTCAAATTCAAATCCCAAACTTCATATTCTCTATGATGTGAAAGGCGCTGTACAAATAAATGACTTACTTACTTACTTACTGATGTGACTTCCTCTCCATCTTGAATTTTATTTGATGTACTTATTGATATATATATATATTTTTTGTGATGTATTACCACAACCAATTGAAATTGAGGGCACAGTTTTTTCAATCAAAAAGTGAACAAAAGTGTGTGTATGCAGTGACACTTTTAAGGGATCATCTTCTTTCCATCCATACCCAAGAGTACGCCAGTCAGAATTAGACACCAAATGTTTCCCCTAAAGAGTTCATTATCTTTTAATTAAGCAGCACAGCCAGGTGATTTACTTGAGCAACTTTTTATGTACAATTTGAGGTGCCGACTTTAGGCTAGTTGCTTCCAACAACTAAAAGTTAGTTCTTGACAGTTTTGATGAGGATGCTGTTTGTATTCATTGCTGTCAAGCGAGACTGAACATCTGAGAAATTTCCAAACACAAACCCATGCACACACACACACACGCACGTGCACGTGTACGTGTGCACAGGCCATGAGTATTGTGGCACGGACAGGCAGGGCTGTTCTATAATTGGCTAAGCCAGCTCGTTAAGGGCTCTTCTAGACCTTCTGGGTATTAATGCGGCCTGAGTGCCAGGCAGCTGCTATCATCCAGACCACCGACTCCGGCCTTCGGAAACCAGACCTGTGACCCTGTAGCAATTAGCATCCATCAGCCTGTAAACAAACTGCCATGCTAGACTGAGTTTTTAATGCTGTGTGAGTGTGTTTGGAAGACAGCACATGTCGTGGATAAATGGACAGTATGAGGTTGCCTTTGTGTGTGTGTGTGTGTGTGTGTGTGTGTACCTTCAGTTTTGTGAAGTCACATATAGCTCGTTTCACACTGAGCTATTCTGAACTAAATGAGTGGGACAGAAGCAGAAAATGGACTATACATTTACTCTGCATGTGCTATTGGTAGAAGCACGCCATGCCATTTGATTGAGTGGCTGTAATTTAAGCTTTCATGGCAAAGCTCACAAATTAGGTGAGATTTCGCATTGGAGTGTGAGTATTTGTATATCACAGCAGGGAGGCCCACTGGGAACTTTCTACCATCATTATCTGCCAGGTTGGATTAGCTGGAAATCTGAGGTTGTTTATCTGGATTTCAGCTTGTTACTTTGGTACTGTGCTATTTTATTTTCACATTTCTATGAAGGGAAGTTTATCTTAACACTTAACATTCATCTATCTGCTGCTATACAGTAATTGCCTACCCATAGGTGGTAAAGCTAAACAAACTACATTTTTGCAATTAAGCAAATTTGCTGGATGATTCTTTTGTCTTCAGACATGTTGACAAAAAGAGTTCAAACGGCACTAATACTGTATTTCATGGACATATGTTTAATTTATGTATTTGATTCTTATCCTTTATTTTTTACTTTTCTTAGTAAAGCTGAACTTGGTTTCCTTGAAAAGGCAGACAACTTAGTTTGAAAATTTCAACAAAAGCAGCTTGCGGGTGCCTGTGTCGCTCTCCCTCCCAGCTAATTCTTCCTCTCCTCTGGCTTCACAGAAGGAAATGTACGTTTTTCTTGATGAAAACCAACATCTGTACCTTGTCAGGTTTGAGCCTGTTCCTGTTCTCATCAAGGATGTTGGCGATGTCCTCGCCACCTCTTTAAATCCCAAGTTTGCATATCTCACAGTTTGCAATTGCAACGTTTTTGTCATCCACTTTAAAATGCCTCCACACCACAGACATTCGGCTGCATGCGTTGTTTCTGTGTGGAGTTCAGACCATAGATATAAAAATTTTGGGGAGTTATGATTATTGTAGTTGGGGATATTCACCTTCCTCAGTCGAAATAAATGTAATGTGGAGGTACGCCATTTTCTCTCCCTTCGTATCACTGCCTGCTGCCACCTGCCGACAGCCGCGCCTGTTACAGCAGCGATTCCCAACCTGGGGTGCGCGCCCCCCCTGGGGGTGCGCCAGAGAGGTCAGGGGGTGCGCGAGACCTCTTGGGTTAGAGGCATTTAAACGGCCGGATTGTGTAATGATACGCTCATATCTATTATCTGCCGATGGTTCAAATCATTCGAGATCGTAAAGCCTGTTTTGCATCTCACAGCCTCTAATAAACGATGTAATACACATGACGTCGTATTGTATAATCCAGTCCCATCAAAGCAAATCATAATAGCTACGAAAACCTTAACCATTTTTTTATCTGTATCAGCCTCCGTAGTTAGAACGTTCGAATACTGACTGAGCCCACCCACACTTGTTCCCGCACAGTTAACGTTAAGTTAATGTTAGTAAAAGAAATGATATACTTTTGAAACTATGGCTGACAAACGCAAAAATGACACCGACAGCACAGCTGGGGTGAAAAAGAAAATAAGGACCTACAATGACAGCTATATTATGATGGGGTTTACCCTGGGAACAGACAACCGACCGGAGTGCGTGATATGTGGTGAAAGGTTAGCTAATGATAGCATGAAACCCAGCAAAATGAAGCGGCACCAGACGACAAAGCATCCTGAAACGGTTGGGAATGATCGTAGTTTTTTTCTAAGGAAAGAACAGCTTCTTAAGGCAAACAAGCCAATGGATATCAGAGCTGCGTTTAATAGGGCTGGCAGTGATATGCAGAAGGCTACTGAAGCCTCTTTTGAGTGTTCGCTTTTAATTGCAAAAGCAAAAAAACCTCACAGCATTGGCGAACAGCTCATCAAACCAGCTTGCATTAAATTAGTTGAGAAACTGTGTGGCCCACAGGTGGCAGAGAAACTAAAAACTGTGCCACTCTCGAATAACACAGTGAAGGACCGAATCGATAAGATGGCAAATAACTGCGAGCAACAGCTGGTAGAAAAGCTTAGAAAGGGGCAGTTCGCCATACAGCTTGATGAAACTACAACTGTAGCAAACGAGGCTGTGCTCATTGTTTATGTACAATTTATTGAGGGGGAAGATCTGAAGCAGGACATTCTTATGTCTGTCAACCTTACCACCACTACCAGGGGTGAGGATATTTTTACAGCAGTGGATTCTTACTTCTCGTCCCAAAAGCTTCCCTATGAGAATCTAGTTGCATGTTGTTCAGATGGCGCTGCCTCGATGATGGGTAAAAACAAGGGCTTTAACAGTCGCTTGAAAGAAAAGGCCCCACACTGTATAATATTTCACTGTATGATACACCGCCAGGCACTGGCCAGCAAAAAACTGTCTCACGACCTCAGTGAAACACTCGCGACTGTAGTTAAAGTCGTGAATTTCATCAAAGGTCGCGCCACCAGACAGCGTCTGTTCGCAGATTTATGCGAAGATGAAGCGCACCAAACACTCCTCCTGCACACAGACGTGCGCTGGCTCTCACGGGGCCGAGTGCTGGCGCGTTTTGTGGAATTGGGTGAAAAAGTAGGTGAATTTCTCAAAACTCACAGCCCCTCACTGTTAGAGAAGATAACTGAGTCATTCTGGGTTAAAACTGCATACCTAGCCGACATCTTCAGTCTGTACAATGAAACGAACAAGCGTCTCCAAGGCGCGGAGTCCAACATCATGGAATGTAAAGAGGCGCTTGACGCATTCGTGCGTAAACTTGAGTATAGGGTCGGGAAGATGGAAAGGGGAGAGCTACAACAGTTCCCACTACTGCTGAAACAATGCAGAAATGATCCTGAAACGATCCCTGTATCTGTCCGTCGTGAGTTTACCAGACACATGAACGCATTGCAAGAGGAGATTAAATCACGGTTTGCCGACACAGATGAATACGTATCGAAGGAATCGTGGGTGTTGGATCCCTTTATTGCAAAAGTCGAGGATGTGCAATACCTTGATTGTGAAGACGAGCTCACCGACATCCAGGCCAACGCTCTGTCAAAGAGATATTTCCAGGTAGGCCCACGGTATTGCATTTAATATTGTATCATTTGCGATGTCTAATAAGCCTCTGTGCTCGCGCTACTTGGGGTGTTGGACATATTAAAGCATAATTCAATTCATTCTTTATTTATTTCATTCAAGGAACACGGATTTAAAAAGTTTTGGATTGTGAAGGCACCCAGCATTGCTCCAAGACTCACACTACATGCCACAACAAGGATCATACTCCCGTTCAGTACCACATATCTTTCAGAGACGGCCTTCAGCGCTCTTGTCGCAATCAAAACTAAAGCGCGCAACAGACTGGAGGTGCACAATGACTTTAGACTGGCTGTCACTCAAATCACTCCTGATATTCCAGCCCTGGCTGTGGCTGTGCAAGCCCAAGGTTCTCATTAATGAATGTAGGCCTATTAATGCCATGCACTGTAAGATATGAAAAAAAATGTGTTCAAAAATTTGTTAAATAAAATGTGTTCAAAAATTTGTTAAATAAAATGTGTTCAAAAATAGAAATATATGATTTTCCTTTAATAGCTTTTTTTTTGGGGGGGGGGGGGGGGTCGCGAATTCCATCAGAAGTGAATTAGGGGGGCCTGGGAGAAAAAAGGTTGGGAACCACTGTGTTACAGTGTTGCTCGGAAGCAGGGGACTGCTCGGTCTGCACAGCAGGCAGTGATACGAAGGGAGAGAAAATAGTGCTAAGCGATTGTGAGATCTGACTTTTTCCTGGAGAACGATTTTGTGATGCAATTGTATTACTCTTTTGAACGCATATTGTTTTGAGAAGCAAAACGCTTTATTTTTTAAACCCCAGCCAACTAGCTGAACTACTTTCGTCAACCCAAAACGAAGCCGTAACTCGGCTCACATTACGCAGTAGGGGGTAAGTCAATGTTCATAAATGATATCGCTAATATGGTATGTCATACAGCTTCATGTCAAAAGAGGCGAACTATCCCTTTAAGTCAGCAGAGGGGTGACATTTACACACAGCATGAGGCGAACGATCTCTTTTACCTTTATCTAGGAATACGTTTGTGTCTGCCTACAACTATAAAACCAACATTCTCTTTGCTTGGGGTTTTACTTTTGTTCTTTATGTAAATCTTGGTATAAAAAGGAACTGGCTTATTTGTTGTTTATTCTATTCAAAATTAAATGCTCACAAATTTGTATGAAACTTCTTTTTCAAAATAGCACTTTGCAATAAATCTCCACAAGAGATCTTCAGCTGCAGGGACCTCTATTTAGTTCCATTCTGATCAGTCAGTGGCAGAAAAAAAAATATGCAAAACTAGTAGAAGCACAGACCCTGTCTTTAGCTGATATAGTTGGGGATTTTGCCAGATGACACTGCGTTAACGAAATCATAATTTTCCCAAAACAGAGCAGCAGTCTGGAAATGAGTTTGGCTCGCGGTCAACATGTTGTCTTCCAATTTTCTGTCACGATTTCAGACACATTTCAATGACTGACAAAAAGGAATGAAAAAATATTAGAATAAGTAAGTAAGTAAGCTTTATTTATTTAGCACCTTTCACAGATATAAAATCACAAAGTGCTGTACAGAACACACATCAAATTACAGTAAGAACAGTAAAAACAGAAGCAATAAATGAATGTGAAATGAATAAAAAATGAGAGCAGCTTCATTGGATATTTGGCTGTATTAAGACAGAGTATATGTACAGGTTACATGTCGCCATTCCGACATGGGCCTCCAATTATCGGAATGGCGACACTTAATTTTCTATCAAACGTCCCGCCATTCTGACACTTTTTTTCCTCCCATTGTCGGAATGGTGGGATGTTTTATTTTTTATAAACATTCCGCCATTCCAACCATTCCTTTAACAGCCTATTAAAGCCTTTTTTTTTTAGAGGAACTCCACAACCTCACAAACCAACTACAATAAATGACAAAATCCCCTGAAATTTCAAATATCAAAATACAGGTATTAATGTAAATCGGGCGAGTCTGAAACATGTTAGATTAAGTAGAAATACAGTGTCAGTGACCTGTCACAGCAGCCAGCTGGAGCAGAGCTCTCCACAGAGCGTCTTTTGCACGCTGGCATCATAAGCAACATTAATAATTGCAATTACAGACATCGATGACAGCTCACCTGTGTCGGACGTCCCGGCGCTGCAAATAAAACCAAGTTCATATATTAGGCTACCCAAATCTTATTATTATTAGTTTTAATTCAATAAGTAAACAGCGTTTGTCTATGTTTGTTGCTCCTTTTTGTGTAATAAACTATTTGAATATCATTAATTTGCTTTTGAAGTGCATTTTGAAAATTACCACAGACTCATGACATTGTCAGGACCTGATGGTATCCGACACACCTACATGACAGCTGTTACACGCACACACCAGATTTATAGTGAAATAGTAACAACACAGCCGTTATACATCACAAGCTTTGAGAAAGAACAGGCAGAGAGAGAGGGGGAGAGGCTTTAATTACGCTTTTAAAGACTGTATCACATCTGTACACATAAAATATGTAAAATGCATGAACAGAAAGAAGGGACTCACCTGTTGAGTAACGCACATTTCCTTATATGGAATATAACGATATATCGTTAATATCGATATTTGCATGTCGGAATGGTGGGACGTTTGCATGTCGGAATGGCAGGATCTCGGAATGGGTGGTGCAACCCTATGTACAATTAGCACAGAGAGCACAGGAGCTAAAAAGGATCAACATCACGCAGAATGATGACATTGTGGGGCGGTTGGTGGCGTAGTGGGTTAAAGCAGGGGCCCCATGTACAGAGGCTATAGTCCTCGCTGCAGCTGGCCCCGGTTCGAGTCCCGCATCAGACGGCTGCATGTCTTCCCCCTCTCTCTCTGCCCCCTGCTTCCTGTCTCTCTCCAACTGTCCTATCCATTAAAGGCATAAAAAGCCCCCCAAAAATATGAAAGAATTTGCTGAGTTTGTTTTTAATCTTTTGTTTATAAAATTAACTGTATTTTAGCATATTCTTCTGTTCTTTTTCTCAGAACATTTATTCATGCTTTTTAATATTTTCCATCGCAAAAGACACTTTGGGAATTTCTTCATTCTTACCCATATAGTCACACTTGATTGACATCGTAAATGTTTTTTGTCTTGTGCTGTCTTAAGTACTTGCATAATAAATGGGCTGTGTCGTTGTTAGGCGGGTTTCTTTGGGCAGAGGTTCTGATGTCTTCAATACCAAGACATAAAAATGACAAAGGAGGCTGGAATCAATGAGGCTATTTTATACTGTACACCGTTCCTTTTTATTCCAAGATTTACATACAGAACAACACGTCTATCATCTGGTTCTGTTTTTCATTATATTGGTTCTCTGAAGTTCTCTTAGACTTTCGGGCACCTGGCTGACATATATCAACACATAAATATCAGCTTTAGACCATCTCAGTGTGTTACGAAGCATTAATCAGGTCTGTCTTCTTCACCAAACTGTCACTATTGGTGAGGATGGGAAGGGAGGACACGGATGCGGACTTCAAAAGTAAAGGTTGGTTTATTAAAGCAAAAAACAATGAGCAAACAAAAAGCGCAGCAACGCCGGATTCAAAAAACTTAACTTAGAAAAGCCAAACAAAAGACTTGGCATGGAATAAATAAAATAAATACTTAACTTGGGAAATGACGAGGAACATGGAACAAACAGGCATCGTCGCATGGATGGCAAACAGGGCAGTGAAATGCAAAGATCCGGCCACAAGACAGGGGAGACAGGAGACTAAATAGAGGGCTGGGAGTGATTGGAGACAATGACAGACAGGTGAGGGGAATTAACTAATTAACAAGCATGGGAAACTAAGACATGAACTGAAAATCAAAACGTGACCTAAAACATGATAACTAAAACATAAAACTTAAACAGAGTGCAGGGAAACTGAGGCATGGCAAAACTAAAAACTAAACATGGACTAAGAAACACAAAAACGTAACCTAAAACTAAAAACATGAGTCCATGGCGTGACACAAACATACTTACAGTCATGTTGGTTGTTCTCTCATAGCAATAATTCAAATTCCTTGACCGATGAAAATAATCTTAATAAAATAAAGTTTACAAATAAATTTGACATTGCTGCTACAGCTGTACTCTGTCCATTTTGTAAAAACTGATTTATTGGTACTTTTGAGAGTTGTCAGATTTTGTAAATAATAAATACATTTTTTTAAGCCAGCCCTAATCTGCAGTTCTCTAGAATTTAGTCCCTGAGTGTGTGTGTGTGTGTGTGTGTGTGGGTGTGTAATTTATGTGAGGGCTTCAAAGTAAGTCAGTGGAGACATATGCATACAGTACGTTTTTTTTCATACTCTTTAAAAACCTTTTTAAATTTTAAACTTTTTTCTCATTTCACTAAATAAAATCCCAAAACATATCCATTTCAATGACAGGTTTTGATGCAACAATATATGGAAAATGCCAATAGGGTGAATGCTTTTAGGGCACTTTATGATGGCAGTTTTGTTCTGGTTCTTTTTATTTTTTTTGCCTGACATCTTGGCTTTTGGGGTGCACTAAATCCAGTCAACACTTTAAAGGTTCTAATGGAAGTGATTGACTGACAGTGTCAATTTATGGACTGCATAACATCTATCAATTTTCTGTACTTGTTTCATCATGCACAGGGTCTATCCCAGCTACTGCTGGGAGAGGGGCATTGATTAACGTGCACAACTAAAGTTGAAATGGGATTTTCAGGTGGGTGTTTGACACATTATTGTTTCACAGTAATGTTTTTCAACCCTGACTGAGGAGGCATTACATGTCTTCAGCTACAGTCAGCTGCATTTCTTATTACAGGAAACTTCACATTTAAATGGAACAACGACGGATGTCTGGAGTCCTGAAAAGCAGTATGTGTGTGTGCCCATGCATGTACGTGACTAATGAGCACGCTGATGTATGGATAGGTTCGCTCAAAAAATAGCATTGCGAGTAACTCTGGCGAAATCAATAGCTCAAGTTTCAATCAAGTTTCAAGTTGGACTTTGAGTGATTACTTAGTGAATCAATACTACTTACCAGTTGTGCCTCATGTATGTAAATTACAACATTAACATATTTCCATGAAACTGTTTCTTTTGGAAGCAATGATTAAACTTGAATTAATGAACTGATTTGTTAATTAATTTGAGATTTGATAACCTAGGGAAGATTTTCCCTTCACACAAATGTATGAATGAAAATGAGAATAAAGTGAAACACAATATCTTTTATCCACTGACTCCAGCTCCTGTTCCTTTTTCACGTCCCTCACCATAATTGACACTTCTCCTCCCATGCCATCCTTTGCAGGCATCTGACAGGCTCAGTGAAAAGCAGCTGGCAGGACAGTGTTGAGGAATGAAGTGAATAATTTATCTGAGCATATGGGCTCATGGCCCTCATTCATCTCAGACCCCCTTCCCCTTATCCTCCTTATCCTGCCCCCCCATTCCCTAAGCACGCCTGGGCCTTGTTCTTTTCTTTTCCTTTGATTTGTCCTCTCTCCCCTCCTCATTGTCTTCACTCGTGTAGATCCTTATTCTCATACCCCCGTGTTATTTGTTCTGAAGTTGCTACTTTCAGTTTGCCTCACCTGTATTAAGTCGGAAACATGGCACTTTTTGGACTGACGTCAAATTAGTTTCTCTGGTGATGATAAAACATTACGAGTCATTAAGTCAGAGAATTATACAACTTTGTATTACTTTCCGGCTTCTCTATATTTATTTTATACTTTTCTGTGTCATTGTTTTAACTTTAACTATCTAATATTTTACAGCTTTAGTTCAGTTATTCATGTTTCAGTCATTTTCTTCTATGCGTCTTCTGATTTATTTCGGTTTATCTGAACACAGCAGCTGCATTCTGGCAGGGATGAAAACAATCATACTGAAACCCTTTGGAAGAACTTCCTGTAAGGAAATTCAAACTACTCAAAAATGCAGAGAAATTGACAGTAAGTTTTACAAACTGCATTCGTCATTGAAGCACTGAATTCCTCAGGCTTCATTGTTAAAAATATTTTCTTCACTTTCCCCCCGAAGGCACACCTCTAGAGTACATGAACGCGCACGAAGGTGCACGAGCGCTGTTCTGACAGCAAGCATCGATCGTTGCCGTATTTAGTATTTAGTATTTAGTTTATGCTAACTATACGTTTAATAATGCTAGGTGCTAGCCAAGCTGGCTCTAGTTTAGCTTCCTGCCAAGCTTCGTTCACGGAGCAGGGTACGCGCACAGGGGGAAGGAGGGGGAAGGGGGGGGGGGGGGAGGGAGGAGCAGATTGCAGTTTGATAGACGGCATCAGAATCCAATCATTGTGAACGGTCCGTTCACAATGATTGGATACTGTTTTTCCTAGATTGTACGTTCTAGAGGCCACTAAAACTTTTCATATTTGTGTCAAAACTTTTAATTAATTGGTTGCAATGAGGGTGTGAAGAGTATTTCAAGCAATATGTAAAAAAATGTTCCAGAAAAAGATCCCCTACCCCACCTTTAAGTTATGCTCCTGTATTCTTTGCATTCAAATGGGAGAGAGCACACTAATAAAAAGAGCAGATTTCTCGCTGGCTCTCTGAACTATGAGGAATACGTTTTGTTTCAGTGGGGAAGACGGAGTCCGTAGTAATACAGTCATTTAAGTCATTATGTAATGAGGTCAAATTAATGAAAAAAGTTATTTTACTTTTGTAATTTATGGACGTGGACCTGATGGTTATGGTCATTAGTTAGCTGATTGCTTTCTCAGTTGGCTGATTGAGAAACTCAGAAAATAATCTGTGAGCCCAGGCAGACCTCATCACAACATTTGTTTTATTCAAACAAAAGAAATCAAAGCGATGAAAATATGGCAGCGAATGAACACACTGGGAAACATGCAGGATAGAGACATAACAAATAAATATCAAAAGATAGTTTAGAATTAGATTAAATTAAAGCAAGATTTTCTGCTCTTCCACATAATAAATGAGATAATGATACATTCAAATAAATGAGAATGAGATAAATGGTAAAGGACTGCATTTATAGGCATATAGACCTTTTCTAGTCTTGTTGGCCACTTAGAGTGGTTTCATACATCGAAGCACATTCACCCAGTCACACACTTACTTTACAATACAATAACTTTTTAGTTATTACAGTCTTACAGTCTATGCAGTGCTTTTTCTCATCATGCACTCACTCTCATGCCATTAAAGGCATTGGAGGCAACGTGGGGAGGTCTTGCAGTTTGACATGCGGATTGGGATACCCAGGTTCCCAACCTCTGACTTCTGACCACAGGAGTTACCTCCTGTTGCAATATATCCATTTGTTTCCCCTAAAATTCACCAGAAATCTTTGTTTTCTGACTTAATTTGGAAAATGATACTCTCAGGAAATGACACCTCAAGCTTATTTTGGCTTCCATTTTTATGCTTCATCATACGACACCATCATTGATCACTGGTGTCGCTCTCCATCAGTAATGCTGCCATTTATCCAGCATTACTAACATAAGTTAGTTAAGGTGGCAGCCCAGAGGCCATAAATATAGTAAAAGGCAATACAATTATTTTTTAATGACTCATTTGGCTCAGTCCCCATCGGCTTTTATGATAAGTATGGATCCTTACATGTCAATATAGCCAGCTCACTTGCTAACAAAAATGTAACAAATTGATTACTTTTTCCTGGCAGCTAAAAAAAGACTCCAGCCAAGTTTAGAAAATGGATAGATGGATGATTTTTTTCTCTTGCCAACACCTGACTATCTGTGCTGCTGTTACGGGCACAGATTCATGGGCTGTATTCCTTTGGAATTGGTCATTTCCTTGGCTTCTAGTTCTACAGTGAGGAACCTTGGAGTTATTTTTGACCAGAATTTATCATTTGACTCACATATAAAACAGGTTTCTAGGACTGCCTTCTTTCAGCTTCGTAATATTGTTAAAATCAGGAACATCCTGTCTCAGAGTGATGCAGAAAAACTGCTCCATGCATTTGTTACTTCAAGATTGGACTACTGTAACTCTTTATTATTGGGTTATCCCACATATTCTCTGAAAAGCCTTCAGCTGATCCAAAATGCTGCAGCCAGAGTTCTGATGAGAACTAAGAGGAGATTCTCTTCATTGGCTCCCCATTAAATTCAGAATAGAATTTAAAATTCCTCTCCTCACATATAAAGCTCTTCAATGACTGTGGTGGGAGTTTTCTCTGAACTTCCTATTAAGGTTTGCTTACTTTCCTATTACATCTGATGAGAAATTAAATAGAGACCGTTCTATTTTTCTGCCGGCCGGCCAAGTGTTTATTTTCTTCTGCAAAATGGTCAGTCAACACCATTCAGCGTTTATGGTGAAGAAAGACCCAGTACAAAGGAAATCAAAACCATTTATACAGGAGGAAGGGGCTTTGTTCTTTCAGGTGTGTATTCTTCAACCGTCACCTTGCCACACCCCCCGGGGGAAAGTCTCACACTTTGGAGAAGGGTGTGGGATTTGGTCTCGTTGATCATTAATAGATAAATAGTCTAAAACAATTATTGTCTGGGTGTTAATTAAGAGACAAATGGTTTGCAAACACTGAATTTACCATTACATGACCGAGCTCCTTCATATCTTAAAGATCTCATTGTAAGATATTTTCCTAACAGAGCACTTCGCTCCCAAACTGCAGGTTTACTTGAGGTTCCCAGAGTTTCTAAAAGTAGAATGGGAGGCAGAGCCTTCAGTTATCAGGCCCCTCTCTCAGACCCCTCTCTCAGACCCTCTCTACCTTTAAGATTAGACCAGGGCTCTCAAGTCTCACGCAATGAGCGTGAAACACACGCATTTCAACAAGTTCACACATGCCATTTCTCACGCTGAGAAATGATCAACTTCGTCGCACTGAAATTCTAATGGCCTATACTATAAACGAGTCAATGGCAGGTAACTGTGCGCAGAGCTCAGAACTATAGCTCTGGTACAGCTGTCTTGATTTAGCAACCCATCGGCAAATCACAAAATAGAATTTCTCAGCCAATCAGAAAACAGAATTTCTTGTTGCCGGGTGTGAAATAGCTTTCAGCTGCAAGCACGCGTCCCATGAATGCACAGCGGACATAACCTATTATGCTCTGAATGCGTGCAGAAGTTGTAGACGAGCTGGAGGTGGAAGAGAACCGTCAGGATCATCAGCAGGTCATATCTTCATTTATTTGAATCTTTTATTAGTTACCATAGTTTTCCTACTCTTTGTAAAAGACCAATACCTGCCGATTAAAGTGTTCCTTGGAGTAGTAGACCTAAATATTCAGCACACACCCTTTGACATGAGCAACTTAATGAAAAATGAAAAATATGTAGGAGTGTAATTAGGCTTCTGTGGTTAATTTTTTTCAAAGGTGACTGGTATGAGCAGATTCCCAATAAGGCTATCTACAATTGCCAAACTGGTATTAGTTCTGCCACACTGAAATGCTGATGCAGAGAGGGTTTTTTCCATGGTGGGGCTCAATAAAACCAAGACCAGGAACACTTTGTTTCTGAATGGAACTCTGTCATCCATCATGACTGTGAAAATGGCTGACATTGAGCCACAGTGCTTTAAATGGGAGCCCCCAATATCAGTCATCAAGCATCAAAATCTGCCACAAACACTTCCAACACTCATAAACAAACACACACAGAGAGGGACTGCTCAAGGGGCCCATTTGGGGTTGTTTGTTTTTCTTAATTTAATTTGTCTGTTTTTTTGTTGGTTAAGACTTTGCATACCTAAAACAATTTATTTTAAAATATAGCAGAATTTAGTGTAAAAGTGAAGATTTGTGATTTTGGTATAAATAAAACAATTTCTTTGTTCTTTAAGTAGCTAGTTTATGGCGATGGGATACTGCAAGGGACCCCCCCCCAAAAAAACCCCGAAAGAAACCCCCCCACGCACATGGCCTGGCCCCTGCCCCGCCCGAATCTCACTCCAAGCAAACTTGAAAACTTGAGAGCCCTGGTCTTCACTAACACCGTTTGCACTGCTGGCCGCGCCTCCCTCCTCCTCCGCACCACCGGCGGACTGCGCATCAGCACCAGCCTGCTCACTCAAAACTCCAGTCTCAATAACAATTGACCCCTTGCTCGACTCAGCACCAGTCTCAGGCCCAGGGCCCTCCATGGTCGCCTGAGTCTCTAACTGCTCAACCTCTTGTGCTGGCTCCTGTGAGCTCTCACTACCAGCATGCGCTTCCTCGCCACCAACAGCCATGCCCTCGCTCAGCACCGGCCCTTGCTGCCCGCCCTCTCTCGTCTGACCAGCTCTAGAGGGACACGCAGCTCTTATATGGCCCTGAAGTCCACATTCAAAGCACCGCATTTCACCTGTACTCGCATACAACATGTACGATCTGGCTTCATACACACAGCGAAATGAGACATTTAACCCAGGTGTGCTTAAGAACATAAACACTTGCCTTCGAAATGACATTACATGACCTTGCGACGCATCTTTGCACCCAAGGGATATCATTTTCATTGGACTAGCAGATTTCCCGAATCTACTGTAGAGAGCTCTCTCTCAATTAACTCATTCGGGATGAAAGGTGGAACATTAGAAATTACCACTCTAGTTGTAGGCGAATGCAAAGGCGTAACTCTAACGAAAACTCCACTTACCTTAATGCCGCTTTCAACCAGACTATTTGCTAGCCCCTCCCGTGACAGAAACACGACGACTGCTTTATTCATCCTGGAGCCTTTGCTTATCTCCAACAAAACCTTCTCCACTGAAACGCCATCTGCGGCCACGCACCTGACTCCATTCCGCAGCGAAAGATTTGACGTGTTAAACGCCACCTCCACGCTGTCGGAAGCTCAGAGCTCCCGCAGCACAGTATACCCACCAGAACAAACTTTTAAATCGGTCTAAATCGGTCAACTGAAAAAAAAACTGCGAAATAGCAGAAAGTAAGCAAGAAAAACAGAGATAGGGAAAAGTTTGAAAACCCCTCCGTGAACACTCACACTCACGCTCCCACAATCCCAGCATGCAGAGAGAGAGAGACATATGTATATATAATATCATATATATATCAAATAATATATATATATTTCATATTATATATTCTTTTTTTAATTAAATACTGGTAGATTTCATTGCACTAAGTATAGAACTGGTCTACCTTGTCTGAACTGCTGCAAGTTTCATCATCTGGTAAGAAACCCACAATTGCAGTGTCATGAGCAAATGTCTACAATGAGCAGTTTCAAAGAACGTATAGTGATTTCTAGCTCGTAGTGTGAAAAAAAGTATTTATTTGAATATCTCACGAAAAAAGTAAAATGAACTGAACTTGAACTAGTTCAGAAAAGCTGTGAACTGGCACAACACTGCTGCCCACCGCCGCAGTGTGGCCAAAACAGGCGCGTGGGGGGGTGACCGACTCTGTTTGAACAGAGAGTCGGGGCAACTATGGGTGACACTGCTCTTTGCCCACAGAGACGATCAGGGGCTTGTTAGAAAGATCTTAAGGTGAAGTTTAACCAGCAAAAAACAGCAAGAAACATACTTTAACCACCGACTATGATGCTGTGAAGACAGGATAGAAATTGGGGGCCCACATACTCAATGCACGTCACGGGGAATAATATTAGGACAATTACACGAATAAAGTTACTCACCAAGAAACCAACCATCACGCACAGTGCCACCTTGTAGTCTGTTCCCAACAATGCTGTTACTCAGAATGTATGAATCGTGCGTTGAACCTTGCCACAATGTTGGTTAATTGCATTTATGCATCACATATGATCTGTTTATCGATCGAATGAAAATGTTTCCTGTTAACATACAAATTCATCATGTGATTGCGCTTTTATAGCAATGTGTGCACAGTCAATAGCCCAATTACAAAACCGGCTCTCGCTTCAAATTGAGCTTTAATGTTGACCTGTTCAACTGCATTGTGGGAATTTGATATACGTGGCTGAGATACGATAATTCTGTCCCACTCGGCTGGCATGGCTCGGCTCAGGGTAGACTGGCACAGTCCCAATCGGTTGGCCACCTCCCCCTGGAATGCCCCGGTTGGAACCCCAGTGTGCACATCACCTGTGACCACAGGCAGCGCACGGCTCCTCGCAGTGTTGCGCTCCAGCGCCGGCCGCAGCTCTGCGCACAGTTCCAGGAGGATTTCCCTCAAAACGGCTAATGAGTCGCCATCATGTGCCAGCAAATCCTCTCTGTCTCTGAACACACGCTCTCTTCGAATTGCACCATTTGCAAAGTCTTCTAATACTGCTAAAGCAGCCATTGTTTTTAATGGTATGCATTGCACCACTTTGCGCATGCTTTTATATCCACTCGTGTAATTGCAGACACATGGGTGTGTTAATTGTTTATCAGTATTAATTGTTCATGTATCTCAAATGTGCACATCACTGTCTGAGGACTAATTGTTTTCACATTTATTTATTATAAAAGTTTCCCAATATTAATTTAGGTGTCGCCAAAGAATCAACAGCTGTAGAAAAGTGCGTAAGCCAGCCCTGAAGCTGCCGTGAGGCACCGCACATTTCCACGGTCTTTTCACTCTTGATACATCTGATCGTTGACGTGAAAAGGTGCGTACGCCACTATTTTGTGCATACGCACCCTTTGTACATGAGGCCCCTGATGTCTACAGCTCGCAGGAGGCAGAACATGATGCAGAAATCATTCTGTGAAAATTGCTATGATTTCTTTACAATGCATTAAGAGCAGATGAGGCTCCTTGTGGGGAGTGAGTAGAAAGCAGCACACAGGTCAGCAGAAACTACAAACCCAACAGTACACAAGCAGACACACTCATCAGCATAGCGGCAGCAAATACTCCGGAACATTTGCTTACACGTTGGTACACTATCTCACCTTCTTATAAGATTTTACATTTATTCTTTTTCAATTAATCAAAAGGAAGTTGAGTTATTAAGTCATTTTCAGGATGATAATGCATCTTGTCACGGAGCAAAGAGCGTTCAAACTTTTCTCCTGAAAAACATGAAATCAATGACAACAAGGCTCCACCCTTCAAAGCTGAACTGTCAGCTGCTATAGAAGAAAGTTGGGACCTGATTGTTGAAGAAAATTGGGCCTCATGCAAAAAACGACTTAAGAACAAATCTGTGCGTACGAATGATTGAAGAGAATTTGCGCATTCACCAATTTTTTCGTATTTTACATTTTCTTTCAGGTACGAACAGAATTTACGAGTGATCCAGAGCTGTCGTAGGAGTTTCGTAAAATAGTCCGCTGTTATTCCAATCAAGTTTGCTTCGCTAATGGATTGTATATTTGATTACTTTGAATAAATCACTATTTGAAGGTTAATTTGACTCTTGATATAACAAGGTCAATGGGAAGTGTAACCACTGGCTGACTTGCTCTTTTGAGCAATTATATTATTATTATTATATTTTAGAGTGTTTTAGTGTGTTCCGAGACCGTGTAGATAGCCTTGCCGAGACAGACGAATGGCTGACATCACGATTTAGATTGCCAAGGACCGTGCTGCTGCAAATATGCAGCTTGCTGGAGCCAGAGAAAACACGTCGATCAAACCCAATTCCACCACACGTCCAGGTCTTCACCACCCTTGGATTTTTGGCCACTGGAACCTTTCAGAGGGAGATTGGAGACAGATCGGGGGTGTCCCAGTCCTCTGTGAGTCCTGCACTCCCCTTGGTCATCAAAGCTCTCATCAGTTTATCACCCATGGTACATCAAATTCCCATACACCGCTGTCCAACAAGTACAAATTAAGAGGAACTTTCATGCCGTGGCTGGACTGCCAATCATAATTGGAGCAATAGACTGCACACATATACGCATCAAAGCCCCCGTGCTGTTGTGGAGCGCACTGAGCTGAAGGCCAGGTGGGTGTGTCTCGATACAGCGGGGGCAAACTAGTCTATAGCCCAGAGAAGGCATGCCAGATTTGCACAATATTGCCATGAACGAGGGTCTCCACCTGAACCAGCCCAGGCAGACCAGAAGGTGTGGTGCCAGAAGACCCCCCTCATGGACCACCCCATCAAAGTGCCATCATGATGAGGCAACAACTGATTGCACGGCTTTAGTTGCAGTCATAGAGCGCCTGGCCATGGCGAGACATTTTTTTTTAAAGCCATTTTCATATTAAACCATTTCTTTTTTTTTTATTTCGGTGACATTACGAACTACAGGTGACACTGAATTAACAGCACTCCTAATTGCTTCCCATTTCTTCGCTTTAGCAGGTCCCGTAGTTCCACTGCTGACACTGCTAAAAATGAAAGATTTTCCTTTTTGGATCTCTGAAAGCAGAAGTTCTCAGAGCCCATAAAGTTGTTCTTTTTGCGCCTTGATGCCATTCTCATTACTCAACACTCAACACTTCCTGGCACAGGAGAGACGAAGCACAGCCTTATTTGGTATTATTTTGGGCATGGAGGATGCAAATCTACTATCCTCGTGCACGTGCACTTAAATACGCAGGTCATTTACACACTTTTTCCGAAGTTAAGAGCGTTTGTTGAATCTGACGTGGCGTGTTCGTACGAGACTTTCGTACGAAAAAAGTAAGAGAAATTTAGAATAAAAATACGAAAATGTTCTTGCATGAGGCCCATTGTCTTCAAAGAATCAATAGGCCCTTTCACACTGAGACCCGCTACCTTAGCGGGTCCAAATTGCACCTTCGACCCGCGTCGAGCAATGTGAACGCTTGGCGTGTTGGTGACCCGTGTCGCCTGAAGCCGAGTTCAGGGGGCGTTGCCTAGTGGCAGAGCGTCACACGAAACACATAAAATGCTGGGCGTGTACAATGACGTAGGCACAAGCCATGCGTTGGAGGTAGGGTTAAATACACCTTGAGGACTCGTTTTTGCAATTGTATATGCAGTTCATGGAGATGTTATTTTACGGGGTGTGGATGGTTACAACGTGGGATGCCGCCGAAGAACATATGCGGAGACTACAAGAGCACTATAGTCCCCGAAATGTGGCGGTAAATAACGTCCTCTGCTCGGAGGCTGAGGAGCTTGCGGACCTCCTTGTCTCCCCAGTTGGCCATATTAAAAAATGTCTCGAACTTGATGTAGGCTAAAACAGAGTAAAACTTGTCCTCACCTGTCGCTGTTGTTCTGAATCAGCTGTCCATTCTGTCTTTTAAACTCCTCACGTCACGCCACGCCCACGTCCGACCCGCGTCGATTGCGTTCACACCAAACTCGGCTCGGCAAAAAGACTAGGGTCCGACGCGGGTCGAAAGACGAGTCGAGTTGACGCGGCAGCCCGGGTCGGCAGTGTGAACGCAACAGCGGACACGCTAAATTCGCGGATTAAACGCGGGTTATTCGGCAGTGTGAAAGGGGCTAGTGATGGATTTCTTTCTCTCTGGTTTCCTACTTTGGAGCTTAATTTAACTGTATGTGAGAAGCAAAGACTCACCCTCTTGCGTGTACAGATTAAAGTACTACAGCAAGTAAAACAGCAAAAGCTGAAGGGTAGGGCAGTGGAGGGTGCTGGGGAGATTTTCTGTAGGATGATGGCTGGTGAATGTATTAACAGCATGGCGAGTTATGTTTTTTTTTTTTAATCCCTTTCCCTGGTTTCATTAGAGCGAGCCGCCATTCGTCATCGATCACTGGTTGTCATGGAGGATATGTGGCTGCCTTGAGCCCGTTGGCCTTGTTCTTTTCCGTGACATGCTGAGGTCTTAATGGAATGATTCAGTCACAGGGAGGGGGTAGAGGGAGACAGTCACAGAGAGAAAAAAGGTTGAATGACAGTTTAACCCCTCTGGCTGACAGTGAGGCAGTAAGATTGGTGCACTGAATCGCAGCATGTCCTTGATGGCATGCAATGTTGTAAGCCACGTGGTGAGTTGAGTTTATTTCCTTCACAGATCAAGAAATGTGACTCCCCGCCTTACCACCAACTGTCACCATCCTGATTTTGGAGCATCATTTTGAAAAAAACAACACTTTTAAAAATTGGTATAATGTCCATTGTTTACTTCATCTTGTTTGCACAATGAAAAATACTACAGTTGTTGCATTTGACTTCTGAACCATTTGAAGTCCACACATAAACAGAATTAAAGGTTTCCTCTCCCAAAAAGACCAGGAGAAACTCATCCATGCATTCATCTCCAGTAGACTCGATTACGGTAATGCTCTTTTAACTGGAATTCCCAAAAAGAGCATTAAACATCTGCAGCTCATCCAGAACGCTGCTGCTAGAGTTTTAACCCGGACTAAGAGATCTGAACACATCACACCAGTTTTGAAATCTTTACTCTGGCTTCCAGTCAGTCACAGAATAGATTTTAAAAGCCTGCTGATGGTTTACAAATCCCAGAACGGTTTAGGCCCAAAATACATCTGTGATATGTTCAGAGAATATAAAGCCAGCAGAGCTCTTAGATCCAAGGACTCAGGTCAGCTGGTCCAGTCCAGAGTCCAGACTAAACATGGAGAAGCAGCATTTAGCTGTTATGCTGCAAACAAGTGGAACAAACTGCCAGTGGAGATTAAACTTTCACCAAATGGAGACATTTTTAAATCCAGGTTAAAGACATTTCTGTTCTCATGTGTCTATGCATGAAATATCTTTTAACTTATCTAGACTGTTGCTTGTTTTTAAATTCATTTAAATTATTTTATTTATTTATTTGTTTCTCTTTATATTCTTTTATGTATTTTTAATGCTTCTTACACTCCCTGCTGCAATGCTTTTATTTTATGTAAAGCACTTTGAATTGTTTGTATATGAAATGTGCTATATAAATAAATTTGATTT
Organism: Odontesthes bonariensis; assembly: GCF_027942865.1. NCBI lineage: Eukaryota > Metazoa > Chordata > Actinopteri > Atheriniformes > Atherinopsidae > Odontesthes > Odontesthes bonariensis. The sequence continues at coordinate 28,609,243 of NC_134528.1, read as the reverse complement.
GATTTGATTTGATAAACAGACTGAATATAAAGGCAAGGCACAAGATTTTAGTCTTGAAAGCTTTCTTCTGTGCGATTCTAGTCCATTCATAGTCCAACTACAACTGGTTTGGGCTTTGATTGAATGCAGAGTGGAAAAGAGTGCATCAGCTTAAATTGAATCCAGTGGCCAGCTACTATTTTATCTCCATGACTTTTATTGGCTTTTTAAAAAAAAAAAAAGATAATCTATGTTTATGCATTTGGCAGAGGCTTTTATCCAAAGCAAGTAATACAAGTAGGGTAAAAGGGTCTTGCCTAAGGACTCCTACTAGAGGTAGTACCTTTCACGCAGGGGATTAGAACCGAGGTCACCCACACGAAAGGTTGGAATCTTACCACTGTAGTCTAGTAGGAAGGAGGGATCCCAATGTCCCCGAGACAAACGTTTTTGAAACATAGTTTTTTAGGACCCTTTTTTTTTTTCAACACCTTGTCCTGTCCAGCATTATGGCAGTAGAATTGTAATCTGAATACCGTTTATGCCAAACACATTTGCTATGCCAAGGGAAGCTTTATGAATGTAAAGCTCCCCTTGATGCTCATCAACTCCTTATTTATTTTTGTTACAATACTTGACATGTGATAGTGCCGAACCGGACCGGGGGACAGAGAGAGAGGGAGAGCGAAGAAGGGAAAAAAAGGAACAGAAATATGAAAAGACAAACATAGAAAACAATGAAAAATCAGACAACCAGCTGCTACACCTGTAAAAACAAAACTGAAGACAATGCACGGCTTTTGTGGGGAATCCAACCTTAGAGGCACCAGGAGCACCTGTAAGCAGACAAGCAGAGAACAAACAAACAAACAAACAAACAAAAACACGAGCACAAGCAGCAGCAATCACATAATACAACTGTGGATACAGATGACCTTAAACCACAGGACAACACAACAACTGCTTAGCGAGCATGTTACTGGGCTAATCAGTGTGTGTGTGTGTGTGTGTGTGTGTGTGTGTGTGCATGAACATAATAACCATGCTTAAATATTAGTGTATAGGGCCACAATCCATACCCCCCTTCCCCCCCCCCTCCCCTCCAGCAAACCCAGAAGACAGCAGAGGAAGATCCCGGACAGAGCCTCCATGAGCATAGGGCAGAGGCTCCTCGGTGACCATAGGTGGCAGCCTACCAGCCCCGCCACCCAGACACGGGCTGTGCGCCGGAACCAGCCCCCGCGAGCCCGAGCGCCACCAAAAACCCCCCCGCAGAGGCCCCGCCCAACACCCGAGAGGGCCAGGTGCTCCAGACAGCCAAGCGCAGTGGGCCAGCGCCCCGGGAGTCAAGACGTGCAGCGGGGAGAAGCAATGCCCACCCCCATCAGGAACAGCACAAGCAGGCCAGAGGACAGTAATACCCAGACCCAGTCACCCCATAAATCATATAAGAAAAACAAAAAACAAACAAAAAAAGATAAAAAAATAAAAAATACAAAAAAAAATACAAAAATAAATAAATAATAAACACACATCCACACACACTCGCACAGCACATGCATCCATCCCCCAACTCCGCTGGGGTGTGGTCTTCATATCAATGCGTACAGCTACCTAGCGATAGCCGCATGTCAGGATCCCAGTGTCTCCCTCTTGTGGAGCTATCTTGTCTATCTCTAGGGGAGCTGGGAGGAGTTGGAGCCACTCACCTGTAATCCATTAACCATCAGGACTCAGGATAAAGGACTGGCTCTCTTCTCTCTCGTTGCCAGATCGTTAAGGTCCTTGTGAGTGAAACGTCTAGCCCCTATTCCTGTAAGATCACTAACTCTGTTTTGCTCTGCTCAGTTCAGCTCTCCTGCCTCTGGAAAGATCTACGCCTTACCTGAATACACTAGCGCTGTTCAGCCCTGCTCTGCTCAGTTCCTTGTGGATTCAACATCATCAATCCTGGAACCTGGAAGGAGGATAACATCAACCTTGGAAGGAGGATTTCATCTAACTAGGAAGGAGGATATCACTTCAACCTCGGAACTTGGAATCCCCTTTTCAGCTCCTGCGGACAGCCCCGGTGTTCCTGCTTCCCCCTGTTTTCATTTGGACTATAATAAATTAAAACCTTTTCTCCTTTACCCACCTCTTGAGTTTATTTGTCTGCATTGTGGGTCCAATTAGGTGCCTGAACATGACACCGCACCTGTTACGGTGTTTACTGCTCGGAAGCAGGGGACTGCTCAGTCTGCACAGTTTACACAGCCCGCAATGATACTAAGGTAGAGAGAAATAGCTCCAAGCGATTGTGAGGTCTGACTTTTTCTGGAGGGACGATTTTGTGATGCAAATGTATTACTCTTTTGAACGCATATAATTTTGAGAAGCAAGACGCTTTATTTTCGGGACCCCAGCCAACTAGCCGGACTACCTTCGTCAATGCCAAAACGAGGCCGGAACTCGGCTCACAGGACGCGCAGCAGGGGGTAAATCAATGTTCATAAATGATATTGCTAATATGGGATGTCATACAACTTCATGTCAAAAGAGGCGAACTATCCCTTTAACATTTTTGCTTGTTGCCCGGGTCAACTAATGTCCCATGTGTCACAGCTCCTGACGAGCTGTAACCACTTTCACCTGTCCCTCATTCCATCAATCACCAGCTGCTGCTATATAAGGGCGGGGTTCCATCTGCACGTTGTCAGATTGTTGTGAAACCCAATGTGGTAACACCTTCATGCCTCCCTTAAGCACTTGTGAAATCTCTACCCTGTCGCTAACCAGTCAGTTCTCCTCTCGACCAGTTCTACCCTCTCCTCCAGCCGGTTCCTTCCTGTTTGACTCCTACCCTAGTGATGGCAAAATGAGGCTTTGTGAACCAATGAGGCTTTCCAGCCCAAAGGTTCGCCAAAAGGTTCATTACCCGAAGCCTCATTGAAACGGTCTCTCTAGTGACACCTGCTGTGCAAAAGGAATATGTGACAGACTAAATTAATCCTGCAATATAAAATAAACAATTGTTGTCACTGTGTCTCAATGAAAATAAATGTGTGAAAACTGCATATATGGAAGTATTATTGAGTGCTATGTTGTTGATCACTCAAATGAAATATATCAATGATGTACACTGACTACAGTGCTTATGGAACTGGGAGTATGAAAGTGCTTATGGGACCGGGAGTCAGGAATAAACTGTAACAGAGCAATATGGGCAACAAGACAAATATAAGTTATTGGTTTTTATTTAAAAAAATGTGTGTCAATAACGTTGCGGTTTAATATGCCCAGAAGAAAAAAGAGCGACAACAACTACCGATAACTATGTTCTTCTCTCGAAAAAACACACACACTGCACCGCGGGCTTTAGAAGAAAAAAAACGCTACAGCGGCTCAGTCAGAAGAGCAGTGAAATACATGTGAGTCACTATTTGTTCTACTGTAGCCTATTTTGTATTTTTTTTTCATAATCATTTTTCATTTTCTCCCGTTCTGATCCAATGACTCGGGTCGCCGTGCTGATCTCCGCAATTTGAAGCCTTCAGTTCGTATTGATTCAAATTATTATTTTACAGTAGGCCTACAGTAGTTATTTGTAAAAAAAAATAAAGGTTACTACTTCACGGATTTCGCCTATCACGGGTTCTTTTTGGAACGTAACCCCCTGATTACTGGACTACGGCTTTCTGGATCTGTTCGCCTGGCTCTGTTCCCCAGTCTGTCCGACACTGAGCACTCTGCAGCTCCCCTACAGGAACTTACCCTGGCCCGTTTGTCCCGAACCTTGCAGTTCTTAATAAAGACTCTAATCATTCTGAACTTCTCGCTCAGTCCCAGTGTGCTTTTGTGCCTGCAGCGTGACACCATGTTTTTTTTTTTGGCGGCCATTTTTAATTTATGTCCACACGAATGGCTAAAACACCAATTTTCATAACTCCTAAACCAGACATGATGCTAAGACAAATTAACACACTTTTTCTGATAATTGTGACACCAGGAATCAAATGAAAAGGTCACTGATATGGTAGAACCACTCTTTACTAGAGAAAAACTAACCACGCGCACACACACTTAGCTCCCCCCCCCTCCTAAAAATCTTAAGTAGACACCTTAAGGGTCCTAAAAAAACTGTTTCACTCCCATAGACTTCTATAGAGAGAAAGGAATACGGAAGTCACATGGGTCACGGAGACGGCAATAGTTCCAAACAAGAGACGCAGCTCTGTTGATCTCAATTGCTCGTCAAGAACAATTACTGGTATGAAATAACAATGAAATAACAGCATTTAAAATGTTTTTTTACATTTTTAAGCATTATCTATCAGAAGTATACTCTTAGACATCGTTATTTTTACATTTGGTTAGCATGAAATGTCGATGTTGATGTTAAAAATGTAATGGATTTAGGGACCTAACTGAAAGCTTGGTAACGGAGGCTAACGTGAGGTAATTAACGTGATCATTTTACTAAAGTCCGTTAACTTTTTATTGTCAGGTGACATTATGTAAAGTTGTTTTGATTGTTAGGTTTTAAAACATTACCAAAATACTATTATATGCCTATAGTAATAATACATTTAATACATTTTGGTATTTCTGAAGTATTTTCTCCAGTAAGTTGATGAAATTACGACATTTCTTGGCATTGTGAGGCATTAGCTGACTGGTCTTCAACTAATTTAGTACGTTTTTTTTCAGCATGACTTTGCAGCTGTTATAATGAATTAATGAATTTCTCTGTTGTTGTTGTCAGGGTGGTCAGCAGATTTGGTGGTCGCTGCTGTCATGCTGCCATGGATCAACCCTCATTTGGACTACAGCACATTTCTACAATGTCCAAACCCTTAAATTTGATCAAATACAGTTCATTGTTGCAAATTAATATGCCGAACAGTATAAATAGCAGTAAAATAACTTCTTTATTAAGGCTTGCTTTACATTTTCCATGATGACATTTTATATTATATATATCATAATAAAATGTTTGGTTGAAATATGTTTGTGTTTGCACAACTGACACATTTATTTTGTCATTTAATATGGTTTTAAACAGGAGAAAAGTTTTTAGATTAATATTTTAATCAATTAATTAATATTTTACAGTAGTTTTCTGGCTTGAAGCACAATAAACAGGGTTACAGATACATGTATTCAGTTCACATGAAAATAAAAACAGAAAAGAAGAATTCATCCCGGCTCATCAGTCAAAGCATCTACAGCCACATATTTCCCTCCAAGTCATTTAAAGCCTCTTTAAAATAATTTATTTAGCTCAGCTTTGCCATTCAGCTCATTTTCCATCTGACACCAGAGAGAACAGGCAGACTGAATGACATCTTCTACAGATGGAGTGTTTGGGACCGCAGAAGTAAGTCCTGGTACCAGACAGTAATATCATGCTTTGTTGGAGGATGTAGATCTGAAGGTAAGCTGGACCACTGGCAGGTTTAAGTATAAAGGAGGATGAGGTATAGCTGCCCCTGTCACGCCATGGGACTATTGTTTTTAGTTTTCATGTTTTAGGTCCAGGTTTTGATTTTCAGTTCATGTTTAGTTTTTTAGTCATGTCTTGGTTTTCAGTCTTGCCATTGGTTTTCCCCTTCACTCTGTTAATTAGTTAATTCCCCTCACCTGTCTGTCATTGTCTCCAATCACTCCCAGCCCTCTATTTAGTATCATGTCTCCCCTGTCCTGTCGCCGGATCTTTGTTTGTCATTCATACCTGACCTGCCTGACCTGATTCCTGTTATTCCCATGTTCCACGTCATTTTCACTAAGCTAAGTATTTATTTATTTCTTGCCATGCCAAGTCTTTTTGTTTGTTCTTCATAGTTACGTTTTTTGAATCCGGCTTAGCCGCGCCTTTTGTTTGCACTTTGTTTTTTGGTAATAAATCATCCTTTATATTTTGAAAAGAGTCCGCATCCGTGTCCTACATTCCCTTCGCCCTCAACCCACAAACCTAACAGTCCCCTGCTAGCTTGCACAGGTACCCTCTAAGATTTAAAACAGTGATAAATGTGTCTCTGCTGCTCCAAAAAAAAGAAAAACGTTGATAAAATATATAGTCAATGTAGTAATGAATCCACATTATTAGTCAATATTTACCAAAAATTGCGTTGTCAATGTTGTCGTTTTTGTGCTCCGTCCTGCTAAGACCCGTTCCAACTGACTGACAGCGCTGTGACGTTTGGAACTATTGAGGCTTACATGAACCACGTGACAGCCCTAGCCGCGACATCAAAGCGTGTCGTAACTCTGTATTACTCTATAGCTCTGAACAAGTCCTAGGACAAGAGAGACTAAGCGTAGCCTTATTTGGTATAATTTTGGGCGTGGAGTATGCAAATCTACTATCCTCATGCATGTGCACTTAAATACGCACGGGTGGCATTCATCATTTACGCAGGTTGTTTACACACTTCTTCCAAAGTTAAGAGCGTTTGTTGAATCTGACGTGGCGTGTTCGAACGAGACCTTCGTACGAAAAAAGTAAGAGAAATTTAGAATAAAAATACGAAAATGTTCTTGCAGGAGGCCCAATGATTTTGCAGGTTCCCTAAACTGACCCTCAGACTGAGTGTGAGTTTGTGTGGTTGTTTGTCTTGTGTTAACCCTGTAATGGACTGGCAACCCGCCCAGGGTGTACCCTGCTTCTCGCCCAACGACAGCTGAAAGGCTGCAGTCCCCCCTGCGACATTGAATTGGATTAAGTGGGTGTAGAAGATGGATGGATGGACGGAGTGGGTATTGATGGATGCACTACTGGTCTTTCTGGCATTTAGGTAATTCTATTAATTGTATTTAACTCAAATATTGCTGCCATTCCACACATTAAAACCTGTACTATGTTAAACACTTAAAATAATTAAGACCATGAAGTTAAATATACGGCATTGCTTTAATGTAGTGGAGAAAGAAATGCACACTTGTTGTTGTGATTTGTATAATTAATCAGTTACTTTGTGGCATACAAAAATTGTAAATTTATTGGAAATGCAATTAAAACACAAACCTTGCACAAGCTCTGTGACCACACTATGATACTGGAGTGACCCATCCATGTGAGGAACCAACCAGAAGAAAAACAGGAGTTTAACATGAGGATGCAAGGGGGTGAATGAGATGATGGTAGAAGCCACAGTGCAGTAGATTCAATCCCTTACAGTGAGACAAATTGTTCCATTAGCGACTCGCTGTCCGTTCAATTTCTCTGCCTGTTGATTAATAGCTAAAGAGCACTGTCTGTCACGACAGGAGTCTAACTTGGCATGTCTTCCCAGCTACTCCTCAGCCAAACCCCCCTATAATGAGGCTGTGCTCCCGGCAGCAGATTGCTTTGATATTCCTATTTACCCAGCTTCTCTTGGCTCACAATACAGAAATGTACGAATCCACCCACTCATCCACCCCGCCACCACCTGAAAATTAGAACGGTGTGTAATGGAAAAAAATGAGACAGTGCGATCCACACAAATGAAAATCAGCTTGGTATTGTTACTCACTTTAATGTGATGCGGTATTTCCATTTTCCATCACCTTCTTGGTTAGAGTTGTGCCCCTGTGGCCCGACTGGGCTCATCAACAGCTTACACTTACTAGATGGGTGAATACAAAGAGCTGCATATTTCACCCCTAAGGATGAAATAAGAGAACGGCAGCAGAAATCAATTGGCTCTGGCTTAGACAGTCAGTAATGCCTCAGTGTCGGGGTGGAATGCTAATGTTGTTCCAGCTCTTGATCAATGGCCTGAGGATATGAACAGCCGGCTCTCTTGGTCACACTCAACCTTGTTTTACTGCTTTTGTTTTACTTTTGTTAACTCTTAATGAAACTGTCTCATTTTTCTTTAACTGCAGAGCAAGTGTTTTTTTTCCTTGTTGTCGGTGCATCGTATAGAAGACATTATTTTTTACAAAATGATGGTGTCTTGTGGCCCCATCTGTGTGTATATCTAATTAAAAGCAACCAACCGCCATTATTTCAACGGTTTCACTCTTGGTTTATAGGACTATAAAAGGTTCTATAAAACGTAAACAACTTGTTGCATTGAGGCACTCATTCTCCTTTATACAGATTCAGTAGAAGACAACATTTTAATTTTGTGTAAGGTTTGTTTTGGAGATTTGTTCAGTTTGGCTGTTGTTAACTGCAAATTTGTAACAGAAGTATTGACGAGCTGACCGCAGGGACAACCATCAACACCACACCACACTTTTTTCATTACTCACATTATGTAGGACATTTTAAATAAACACAGTAACAATATAAATAAAAACTAAAACAGATAAAGTGTACTGTGTTGGTGAAATTGGGAGATGTTTTTGTTAATGTTGAAATGTATTTTGCATTGGAAGTAGTTTCTCTCTGGCCCTGCTAAAACAAGGACTGGTAATATATTCAGCAGCTTATGCGTTATCCAACTCAACCTGCTTGTTTTGTGATGCTGCTGCTCACCTTTTGAAAGGGGTACAATGTTTATAGAATTGTTCTAAGATTTTATTTGAACTAAATCATAAACCCACCTCTGACACAGACAGATGAGGTGCATAAAAAACCCTTACCGAAGAAGGTTCTAAGGTCCAGTCCACAGGAAGCTTTTTTGTTTTTAATCCTATTCCCCGAGCACTCTTTAAAAAACTGTATCTATCTTCCCCTGCTGCACTACTACAATCCATTACGCATTCCGTGCACTAAGCAGTATAGAGTGCAACTTCTTTTGACAGGTGATCTCTTTACAATTTTCTTCTGTTGAGTGTGTGGGTGAGGCAGGTCCCTCAGACAGAGCACAGTAAAAATTCTCGCTCCGTTCTGCAGCAGAGATCACTTCACTCTCAAAACTGGAGGTCCATTCGGGTCTTGTCGAGTACTGGTCCAAATGGGCGTGTTGGATCGTGTTTCACAGATCAATGTAGCACATTCTCCAGTCCTCAACATACAAACATAAAAAATCCTGTTATGCACAATTAAGGTAAGCACTGGCCTTGTCTCCTGTAGCCATGTAAACAAAGAAGATGACGCTGTATACTCTGATTTTAAAACAGAGGATGTCTTGGTTTTCCTTTTCCACAAAAAAAACCACCATAAACTCAGATTGTGCATATTTATTGGTGACATACTGTATTTGTTTTCAGTGATTAAAATCTGTTTGCATGTGGATTAAAGGACAAAATAGATAAAGCTGCATTAGTAAAAAAATACCTGTGTACAAGTGGAAAAAGCCCAATAAACTCCTATTTGTAACTTGTGTTTCTATAATGTTTAAATCTCAAATCAACTCAAACTATAGGTGCTTGCTTTGGTATTTTCATTCAAATAATCTTAGCATTAATGGGGGATTCATTTAGAAATCTATGCAATAAGCAACATCACGGCAATGGTGTGGAAGACTGAAGCTAGTAACATGTTTTATTCTGAGGATAAAAAAGTGCCAAACAACATTAGCTGTGGTGAACGAGATGATGCAGAGAAATGCAGCTGAGGCTTATATCAAAAAGAAGTCGTCTGCCTTTAAACTAAACAGGTAATTAAAAAAAAAGAATTGCTGTACATTAGACCTTGCATTTGTTGATTAATTCCCTAAACACAGGTCATGCAATATGAAACCTAGGATTGGATGCATGCACAGCCCAAAGTGTAATATCTTTAAAATTAAAATCGGGTTATAATTCATCTTGTTTAATCCTTACAACCCTGCAAATATCACTTAAACATATCAGCCATAGATTTACACGAGGTCACTACTCCAACAGAGGAAGACATTGGCTCCAGCTGATCGCATCACTTCAGTTTCAGGACTTGCACAGTAAAACATTTTTCAGATTACATCAGTTGACACTTCACAAGAAGTAGTTCAAAGTTCAGTTACACAGATTAAAACTGATTTCTCCTCCTCATATGCTACATAGTGTTGTGCAGTATGACGTGCTGGAACACGCAAACTACAGCTGTCTGAGCAAATGTATCCATATCTCTGCATTCATCTATTTAACTATTTCATTTCTATTTCAATAACCATCAAGATGGAATAAACCAAATGTTTTTAGTGTGTAACCTGTTGTGTGTGATCATTTTTTGCCCACAGATGAATTCAATTCAAATTCAAAAATACTTTATTTATCCCAGAGGGAAATTAAATGTTGATGTAGCTCAATTAAACCAAGGAGTTATTATAGATGCTGATGGCTGTGGGCAGGAAAGATTTCCTGTAGTGGTCCGTTTTGCATCCAAACTGAAGAAGCCTTTGACTGAAGAGACTCTGTTTTCTGATAACAGTCTCATGGAGAGGATGTTCAGGGTTGTCCATAATTCTCTTGATTTTATGCAAAATCCTTCTTTGCATTGTTGTCTCCAGAGGTTCCACAGTCGTCCCCAGAACAGAACCAGCCTTCCTCATCAGGTTGTTGAGTCTTTTTAGGTCCCTGGTTCTGATGCTGCTGCCCCAACAGATGACGCAAGAGGAAATGACGCTCTCAACAACAGACTTGTAGAAGATCTGCAACATCTTGTTGCAAACCTTGAAGGACCTTAGCTTCCTCAAGAAGTACAGTCTGCTCTGTCCTTTCTTGTAGATTGCTTCACTGTTGTGTCTCCAGTCTAGTCTGTTGTCCACATGAACACCAAGGTATTTATATTCCTCAACCACCTCCACTTCTTCTCCCATGATGGAAACAGGGTTTGATCTGACCTTGTTTCTCCTGAAATCTACAATCATCTCCTTTGTTTTGTTAACATTCAAGATAAGATGATTGTTCCCACACCATGCCACAAAGCGGTCCACCAACTCTCTGTACTCAGCTTCTTGTCCATCTCTGATACACCCGACAACTGCAGAGTCATCTGAATATTTCTGTAGATGACAGGAGTCTGACTTGTACTGGAAGTCTGAAGTGTACAGAGTGAAAAGGAATGGTGAGAGTACAGTCCCCTGTGGTGCTCCTGTGCTGCTGATCACCTGGTTAGACACACAATTCTTCAGTCTGACAAACTGTGGTCTGTTTGTCAGGTAGTCATTAATCCAGGTGATTGTTGAGGCCTCAACCTGAGTCTTCTGGAGTTTCAGACTAAGCAGATCAGGCTGGATTGTGTTAAATGCACTGGAGAAATCAAAGAACATGATCCTCACAGTGCTGCCTGCTTTATCCAGATGACAGTGGGTTTGTTGAAGCAGGTTAATGATAGCGTCTTCAACTCCATGGCGATAAGCAAAATGCAGGGGGTCCTGATATGTGCTGGTTTGCTTACACAGGTGGGTCAACAGGAGTCTCTCCAGGACCTTCATGATGTGGGATGTCAGGGCAACAGGTCTGTAGTCATTGATGTCTGAAGGGTGAGTTTTCTTTGGTACCAGAACCAGACAGGATGTCTTCCACAACAGTGGTACCTTCTCTTGGGTCAAGCTAAGGTTGAAAAGGTGTTGCAGAATCCCACAGAGCTGCTCTGCACAGGCCTTCAGGACTCGGGGGCTGACACCATCTGGACCTGCAGCCTTGTTCCGGTTCAGTCTCTCCAACTGCCTCTTCACCTGACGTCTAGAAACAGAAAAGTGGGAGGGGGAGGCAAAGGGGACAGCAGCATCTCCTGATTGGGTTGATGACAAACTAGTGGAAGCAGAAGAATCCATGACTGAGGTGGAGGTGGAGATGTTACAGGAAAGCTGTGGGTCAGAGGAGGATGGGATGTCTCTTTGGCTGGGAACAGGAGGGGAGGATGGTGAGCTTGTTCCTGAACTGAATCTGTTGAAGAATGTGTTCAGCTCATTTGCTCTGTCCAGACTTCCATCCATCCGATCCTCCCTCTGCTTGAGGCCTGTGATCTTCTTCATTCCTGACCACACATCTCTGATATTGTTCCTCTGCAGTTTACTCTCAAGCTTCTTTCTATACACCTCCTTGCGCTCTCTGATCTTGACTTTGAGCTGCTTCTGTATACTCCTCAGTAACTCCCTGTCTCGCTCCCTAAAGGCTCTTTTTTTCCTGTTCAATAGTTCCTTTAGCTCACTGGTGATCCAGGGTTTGTTATTAGGGAAGCATCTCACTGTTCTGGTGGGGATGGTGTTGTCCACACAGAAGTTTATATAGTCAGTCACACACTCAGTCATGGCATTAATGTCCTCTCCATGTGGCTTACAAAGAGAAATCCAATTGGTTGCATCAAAACAACCCTGTAAGGCTTCTTCAGCTTCCTGTGACCACTTTCTAACAGTCCTTTTTGTGACAGGTAGTCTCTGGACAAGGGGTTTATATGCTGAACAGAGGAAAACAAGGTTGTGATCTGATTTTCCCAGGGGAGGTCTTGATTTGGAAATGTATGAATCCTTGACATTTGTGTAAAACAAATCCAATGTCTTGTTTTCTCTGGTAGAGCAGCTGACAAACTGTTGAAAAGTTGGCAGTGTAGCAGAGAGTGAGGCATGATTAAAATCACCAGATATTGCCACAAAAGAATTGGGGTGTTGAGTCTGTATCTTAGCAACAACGGAACTGATGACATCACATGCAGTGTCGGCAACAGCTGAGGGTGGAATGTAAACAGCCACCAAAACAACACTGGTGAACTCTCTTGGCAAATAATATGGACGAAAACTTACTGCCAATAGTTCAATGTCAGGACTGCAGATACGACTCTTCACAGTTACATGTCCTGGGTGACACCATCTGTTGTTGCCAATCCACCCCCTTTCTTTTTCCTGCTACTCTTTAAATCTCGATCTGCTCGTACAGTCAGGAAGCCCGGCAGAGAGACGCTGGAGTCGGGGATATGATCCTGCAGCCATGTCTCAGTAAAACACATAATGCTACATTCCCGATATTCTTGCTGAGTCCTTATCAAGGCTAAAAGTTCATCCAACTTGTTAGCTAACGATCTTACATTTTCCATGATGCAGGATGGCAGAGATGGTTTGAACTTCTTCTTTCTTTCTCTCCTCTTTGCTCCTGCTCTGCAGCCACGACGCCTCCTTTTCAATTCCAGTGGGATTTCTGGCTTCAGTTGTCGAATTATTTCTGCTTTTCCAATGTTATTCAGCTGCTCCCTGTTGTAAACCACCTTGTTGCTATGGTGATGCATCATGACAAAAGAGTAAAATATACAAAAGTATTGGGAAAAATTAATCCAGCTGTACAGCATCCAAGGTAGGAAGGAACAGTTGTCCAAAAAATGCAATTTCTTCCAAGAAAAAACAGGAATGAAATTTAGAAAAAAAGAAAAATCTCAATGTGAGGTACAGAGCTACTCCAACATGCTGCCACCCTCAGCAGCGCATTCTAGAACAAGAATACAACAATTAGCCAGCAAAGGCCCAGTGACAGATCTCACAAAAAATATCTAATTTCACACAAGGTAGCTTCAGCAGCCAGGAAAAAATATAATGTTGCATTTCATTGTCCCGTTTCCTTAGTTTCTTTTTATGTCTAAAAGAAAGAAACAAAAAAAAAAAACAGCTATGTGACAAAATCTGGTCTGAATCATATTCATTTGCAGTCCATGACACAAGTGAGGATAGTTGATGTGCAGTGCAGCTGTCTGCGCCAAGGTCAAAACAAAAGTTATCACAGGTACTCTCCTCTGACTTTCTGCAGTGCAAAGTTATCCGTTACTGTCCTCGGAAGATAGGCCACACTTTTTGCCTTTTTCACTCGTTTATGGCTGTCTTCTGTGGAATGTTGCTGCATAGTTCTATATGTCTGTAAACACACATCTGTAACTGTTCTAATGCAGTTGCATTTGTTGAATATACTTCCTGATCATCACAAGACTATATTTAGGGTTAATTAAAAAACTTCATACTATTCTTAACTATCCATAACGTAATACACAGACTCTAAGCAACTGTTGTAAAGCAGGACTACAAGGAGACAGAATGACCAAGCATATGATAAAGTATTGACCAAATCTAACGAAAACTCTGTATCAGAGTACTCAAAAATGGAAAAATTTTAAGACCTCCTTACTAAATGGTATTACTCATGACAGTTAAGTGACCTACATGTATAAAAAGGAAATTGTCGGGGTACTGCTTTAATGAATCTATAAATCACCTTTGTAAGGTGGAAGACATGTCATTAATCACCCTGTTCAGGCAAGATCATTTAGGGAAACATGTCGATGAGTGTAAGAATAGACTTCCTATGTCCAGTTGCATGATGAAGTATTATAATCTGGCACAAAAACATACAGTGCAGCACTGACAATATAATCTGATAGGCCTGTTTGAATGTTTGAATTCTACATTCCTCTGCAAAGGAATGACTGGTAGTTGCTACTTCTGCAAATGTGGCTGTACTGTGGAGCAGGATGACAGCGATGAACTTTTTCCATATTTCAGAGGAAAGACCTTGCTGCTGCCTTCTATAGTGTGCTGACTCTAATGTCTCCCCCCACAGATGGCGTGGGCTGGGGGATTTTTTTAAAGTTCTCCTTCTTCTTCTTCTTCTTCTTCTTCTTCTTCGAGTGAGAGGTGTGTGAGAGGAAGAGCGGAGCGAAAGAGAGAGAAAAAGTGTTTTTTTGTCATCTTTATTCTCTATTCTTGGTTTTCTTTGTTTCAATGTTTCATTAGTTGTGTCTTTCTGAGTATTTTGTCTTGTGTGTTGTGAGTTTAGTTTAGTTTTTCTTTTTGTTGCGTTTGTTGGGCGTGCTTCCCAGCACTGCTGGGAAGCCGCAATGGCGGCGGGCGGCTTCTCCGCGCTGTCCAGGCAGCACGGCATCAGGGTAGGCCTAGGTGCCGGCTCCCTGTGCAGCGTGGAGGACGTGGCGCTGGCCGTGGGGCAGGTGATCGGGCACAGCTCTGTTAAGTTTGCTGCCCGCATGAACAAAGCTGTTGTCTTGTTTGTGGCGAAGGTGGAGCAGGTTAAACTGCTAGTGGAGACGGGAGTCACAGTTAATGGGATCTTCGAGCCGGTGATGCCGCTGACGCAGCCGGCGTCGAAGATCGTTCTGTCAAACGTGCCCCCGTTTATTAGTGACGAGTTCCTAGTTAAGGAACTCTCCAGGCACGGGAAGGTGGTTTCCCCACTGAGAAAGGTGCTGTCGGGCTGTAAGTCCCCACTGCTAACGCATGTGGTGTCTCACCGCAGACAGCTACACATGATGAACGATAAATCAGGGGAGTTAAATCTGAGATTTATTGTGTGTGTGGAGGGGTTCGATTATACTTTGTTCGCCACCTCCTCCACAATGAAGTGCTTTGGCTGTGGCATGGAGGGCCACCTTATTAAAGCCTGTCCCAGCCGCGCCGCTCCGGCGGGCTCCAGCGGAGCCGCGGCTGCCGACCAGCCCGCTCCTGGTGCCGCGGGGCGGGGGGCTGATGCTCCCGCCTCCGGCTCTGGTGGAGCCGCGGCGGCCGGCCAGCCCGCTCCTGGTGCCGCAGGGCGGGAGGGTCCTGCCCCCGGCTCTGATGGAGCCGCGGCTGGGCGTCCG
Organism: Odontesthes bonariensis; assembly: GCF_027942865.1. Lineage (NCBI taxonomy): Eukaryota > Metazoa > Chordata > Actinopteri > Atheriniformes > Atherinopsidae > Odontesthes > Odontesthes bonariensis. The sequence goes on along the minus strand of NC_134528.1, from coordinate 28,593,855 downwards.
GGGGGGCAGACACAGAGCCAGCGGGGGGTGAGCCGCGAGGGGGAAAGGGAGGAGGGTGAAGTTAGAGGCAAGGTAAGTGAAACGGGTAAGGTGTGTGAGACAGGTAAGGTAAGTGCAACAGGTGAGATAAGTGAGACAGGTACAATAAGTGAACCAGGTAAGGTAAGTGAGACAGGTAAGGTGTGTGAGACAGGTAGCCTAAGGTATGTGCAACAGGTGAGATAAGTGAGACAGGTACAATAAGTGAACCAGGTAAGGTGTGTGAGGCAGGTAAGGTGTGTGAGACAGGTGAGGTTGCAGGTGAGGTGAGTGTCCTCCCTGCAGCGTGTCCAGGTGCTTTAGCTGCTGAAGCTGGACTCATGGAGACCTGTGAGTCTGGGGAGAACGTTGTTTCTGTAAAACGTCGCAGCAAGCGCAAAAATGTGGTGAAGGTTGTGGGGGGCTGTAAAACCGGCCGGCTGGAGGCTGGAGCGAGCGACGCAGGCAGCAGCGACAGCGAGGGCAGTGTGTCTGACTGCAGCGAGCTGTCTCTCAGTCAGACAACCATCAGTCGGGAGGGTGACCTGTATCCCGCTGAGGTGTTCCAGACCTTCCTGCACCAGACTAAGGGCATGAAGGGCCTGCGGCTAGAGCAGCGTTTTCCAGATCTGCTAAAGTTTTACGTCTCAGCGAGACACCTTATTCAGCACAAGGCTTCCTCAGGTCTCACTGATCGGGAAATTTACAGACTAAGGAAACACATGATCAAAGTGAGAAGTCAAATCGGACTTTAATGATGAGGGTTTTAGAACTGGTTTTACTTCTCCATTTTACTGTCTTTGGTTTTAACACCTCCTTTACCATGAACATTTTAAAAATGGGGACGTTAAACGTCAACGGAGCCAGGGAGGCCAGAAAAGGGCTCTGGTTTTTGATACAGCACGGAGAAAAAATATAGATGTGATGTTTTTACAAGAAATCCACAGCAATGCCAGCAACGAGGCAGACTGGAACAGGGAGTGGGAAGGTGAAGTGTTTTTAAGCCATCACAGCACTCAGAGTGCAGGAGTAGGCTTCATCTTCTCCAGAACATTTACTCCGTTGTCTCTGGAGGTCGAGCACATTGTACCAGGGAGGTACAAGCAAAGTTTGAACACCACACACTGTTTTTTGTAAATATATATGCTCCGACCAATGGTCCAGGGAGGGAGAGCTTTTTTAATCAGGTCAACGACAGACTGAACTGCTGTGGCTCGGAGGATTTTTTATTCTTGGGGGGGGTTTTTAACTGTACTGGAGACGCGGTTTTAGACCGTAACCATGCGGAGCCTCATCCAGCCTCCCAGCTCGCTCTGAGGCGGCTGATCTGCTCCCACGGCCTGGTGGATGTGTGGAGAAGGACGCACACAGACTGCAGGCAGTACACATGGTCCCACCTGACAGACAATAGGATCTCCTCGGCCAGGCTTGATCGCTTTTATTGTTTTAAACATCATTTTAATGTTTTTAAGGGCTGTACGATCATGCCAGTCGGTTTTACTGACCACTCTTTGGTTTTATGTCATGTTGTTCTAAAGAATGTTTTACCCAGGAGTGGCATTTTAATTCAGCGCTGACGTTCGATAAAGGTTTTAAAGAAGCTTTAAGTTATTTTTGGGCCATTTTTAGACTTAGGAAGGGTGATTTTACGTGTCTCAGGCAGTGGTGGGACCATGGTAAGACTGAGATAAAACTCTTGTGCCAGCAGTACACTCTCAATGTTACACGGGATGCCTGTCGATCTATACAGGACCTGGAGACTGCGATCGTGGAACTGGAGACAGTTGCCACTTCCACAGGAAATCGAGGCTGTATTGAAGTCCTCAAATCTAAAAAGATGGCTCTGGCCAACCTGCTGGACACAAAGGTGCAGGGTGCACTGGTCCGATCCCGGTTCCTAAACATCTCCGAGATGGATGCTCCCTCTAGCTACTTCTTCGGCCTGGAGAAGAAGCGAGGTCAGGCCAAGGTAATCCACTCTCTGCTCTCCGACACAGGGCAGGAACTCACTGACACCGCAGACATCAGACAGCGAGCTGTGGATTTTTACGCATCCCTCTATGCGAGTGCATACGAGGAGAATGATGCACTGTTTGAGGAGTTCTGTGGTGAGCTGCCTCAGGTCTCTGAGGAGACCAGCGCACAGCTGGAGCAGCCCTTACAGCTTTTGGAGCTGCAGGCTGCTCTGCAGGGCATGCAGGGACGGAGGGCTCCCGGCATCGACGGTCTGACTGTCGAGTTTTATAAGGCCTTCTGGCACATTTTAGCACCCGACGTTTTAGCTGTTTTTAACGAGAGCTTGGCTTCGGGTTCCCTGCCACTGTCGTGTCGCAGGGCTGCTGTCACCCTCCTGCCAAAGAAAGGCAACCTTCAGGAGATAAAGAACTGGCGCCCTGTGTCGCTCCTATGTACAGATTATAAAATCCTGTCCAAGGCCTTGGCGAACAGGCTGAGGAATGCTATGGAGCAGGTCATCCACCGGGATCAGACCTATTGTGTACCTGGCAGGTCTATGGTAGACAATGTCTCCCTAATTCGAGATGTTTTGGAGGTTTCCAGCTCATTGGGCATTGATACTGGTCTCATTTCGTTAGACCAGGAAAAGGCTTTTGACCGCGTTGAACACAACTTCCTCTGGAAAACCATGGAGAGGTTTGGGTTCAGCGCAGGTTTTATAGCCAAGATCTGGGTGTTGTACTGTAACATTGAGAGTATGCTGAAGTTCAACGGCAGTCTGTGTGCTCCTTTCAGGGTGCATAGAGGCATCCGGCAAGGCTGTGCTCTGTCTGGGATGCTCTATGCACTCTCCCTGGAGCCCCAACTCTGTAGGATTCGCACACGCATAGATGGCCTGCTTTTATCTGGTTTTAAACAGAACATTGTGTTGTCTGCCAACGCAGATGACGTCATCGTTCTGATCAGATCCCAGAGAGAGGTTGATCTTTTAGTTGAACTAGCCACCTCCTTTAACACTCTGTCTGCAGCGAGGGTGAACTGGAGGAAGAGTGAAGCCCTTGCTGTGGGCAGATGGTGTGATGGCCTCCCAGTTCTCCCTCAGCACCTGCAATGGAGCAGAGAGGGGCTGAAGTACCTTGGCGTCTTCCTCGGGTGTGAGGAGATGACCAGGAGAAACTGGGAGGGCGTCACAGAAAAGGTTGAAGGCAAACTACAAAAATGGAAATGGCTGCTCCCCCAGATGTCCTACAGGGGTAGAGTGCTGGTGCTGAACAACCTGGTGGCATCTCTGCTGTGGCACCGCCTGGCCTGCGTGGACCCCCCGTCAGGTTTGCTGGCTCAGGTCCAAGCAAAACTTGTCGATTTCTTTTGGGATGGTCGGCATTGGGTGCCACAGGGGGTGCTGTTTTTACCGAGAGAGGAAGGGGGCCAGGGCCCCATCCACCTGGCCAGCAGGGCCTCCACTTTCAGGCTTCAGTTTGTCCAAAGGTTTTTAACAGGTCCGGCGGACTTGGTGTGGAGAGAAATGGCCGGCTGCATTTTTAAACGTGCGGGTGACCTGGGCCTGGATGCTGCTCTGTTTTTAACCGATTGCACTTTATTAAAATTAAACAGGTTGCCTCCTTTTTATCACAGTGTTTTTAAGTCATGGGTCCTTTTTAAACTTGACTCACGACAAAGCTCTGCCTCCCTGTTCTGGCTGCTGCAGGAGCCACTGGTGCACGGGGCCCGTCTGGACGTGTCCAGCGGAGCTACGCCTGGACTGGGAACAGCACTGTGCAGGAGAAAAGTTCTGGTGTTCCAGCAGCTGGTGGACACTGCGGGGCCGGCTCTGACGGACTCGCAGGCTGTGGGCTCTCTCCTCGGCATCAGGTCCGCCAGGGTGGCAGAGCGGGTACTGGAGCTCTGGAGGCGGAGGCTCTCTGGCAAGGAGAGAGGCCTCCTCTTGGACTACGGCAGAGGGGCGGAGCCGGACCCTGGGGACCCATTTCCAGGGGTCCATGTGAGTCCCCAGCTTGGGGAACTCGACCCCGGGAGCCTCGGCTTCTGTACGGCTGGAAGGAGGACTCTCTACTACCTCTGTGTTAAAATGCTCAACAGGAGGGGGCTCTGTGACAGGGAGCCCACTGTGTGGACCGGTAGGTTGGGAGCCGATGGAGCTGGTCCACAGTGGCGAGTTCTCTACAAACCTCCCATAAAAAAACGAACTGCCAACCTCCAGTGGAGAATTTTACATGGTGCCATCGCCTCCAATGCTTTTATCTCTGTTTTAAACCCGGCTGTGTCTAACCAGTGCCCTTTCTGTCTCCTTTTAGCGAGTGTCAGAGACTCAAAGTGCTCTTCACTCTTTTAACTACCGTGTTTAACCTATTTAATGAGTCTTTTAGCTCACACGTTTTATCTGTGGCGCAGGATATAAAAAAACAGGTAACGGAAGTTTCAGCTTTTAAATTTTATCTTAGGTGAAGCTAAGTTGGCTATTTATGTTTCCAGAAAGAACAAAGTGACGGACAAAGTGGGTCAGGAGGCGGTCTCCGTGTGGTGCTGCAACCTCAGGTGCAGACTGAGGCTGGAGTTTAGCTTTTACAAACTCACAGACGATCTCCAACGTTTTAAAAGCATCTGGTGTTTTAATGATATTCTTTGTTCCATTGATGATGATAATGAACTGCAGTTTGCATTTTTTCTTGAACACTAATTTATCCTGTTTTACAGATTGACACAGTGTGATGTACTATGTTAAAATGTGAATAAGTGTTTTTGTAAAAATCAAAATCAAAAATCTTCTTCTTCTTCTGCTGGTGAGAGGAGTGTGAGTGGAAGAGCTGAGAGGCTAAGTGTAAAAGTGGTTTTTCTACCCTTTATTCGCTATCCTTGTTTTCTCTGGTAAATGTTTCATTAGTTGTGTTAGTTCTGCATACTTTGTGTAGTGTTGTGAGGTTATTTTCGGGTTTGTTTGGTGCGCTTCCTGGCCGCAATGGCGTCAGGCGGCTTCTCCATGCTGTCCCGGAAGCACGGCATCAGGGTTGGTGCCGGCTCTCCGTGCAGCGTGGAGGAGGTGGCGCTGGCCGTGGGAAAGGTTATCGGGCACGGGTCGGTAAAGTCCGCTGCCCGTATGAACAGTGCGGTGGTTTTGTTTGTGGCGAAGGTGGAGCAGGTGCACAGCCTGGTAGAGGCGGGCATTACCCGACATCCCAAGTCTCCCGGAACTTCCGGGAGTCTCCCTGATATTGATAGTTAATCACGGATGCCCGCGAGTCGGATAAAATATCCCGGATTTTAGACTATGCGAGGGACTGTTTTTTTTTTTTTTTTTTTTCAATGCGAGTGAGAGCGTGCAGGCAATACAATAACTCGTGCACCATGCGCGTTTCGACTGCGCAGGCAATAGAGAGAGAGAGAGAGAGAGGGGTGTGGGTCGTTGGGAGAGGTTGCTTGTGAAACCTGTGCGTATCTGTCCAAAGCGATGCTCTGCTCAGGGCGACTGCTTGTCTAACTATCTATATCCAGCCTGTCTAAGCCTTTAAAAAAATCCCCAATTTAATATAGGGCCGGGCGCGGGGGGGGGGGGGGGTTCGATAAGCATCTCCCTGAAACGAGTTTTTGGAACTTGGGATGCCTGCATTACGGTTAATGGGCAGTTTGAGCCGGTGATGCCGCTAACGCAGCCGGTTACTAAGGTCACCCTGTCCAACGTGCCTCCTTTTATAAGCGACGAGTTCCTCATTAAAGAACTGTCGAAGCACGGTAAGGTGGTGTCTCCCATCAGGAAGGTGCTGTCGGGCTGCAAGTCCCCGCTGCTGAGACACGTGGTGTCTCACCGCATGCAGCTCTTCATGATCCTCAACAACCGGAGGAGTTTGACTACCGCTTCCGAGTCCGCGTGGATGAATTTGAATATGTTCAGTTTGCATCGTCGTCCACTGTTAAGTGTTTTGGTTGTGGTGAGGAGGGACACTTAATTAAGGCCTGTCCCGGCTGCGCTGCTCCGGCGGCCATTAACGCCGCTGAGCCGGCTGCGGGGCCGGCTGCTCCCGCGGGGTCGTGGGCGGCGGTCGCTGCTGGCAGAGCCGGTGCAGCAGAGAAGGAGGGAGACACAGGAGCTACAGGGCAGCGGCAGGCTGATGAGGTGCAGAGCCAGGCTGCAGAGAGCACTGAGGTGACCGGTGAGAGGGAGGAGGTGGGAGGAGAAGCAGGGGAGGTGAGAGATAACACCTCAGGTAAATCAGCAGGTACCTGGTGGAGGATGTGGGTGTACCAGGTGCCAAGGGTGTGTCAGGTGAAGGTTCTGGAGAGGTGAGTGGAGCATGTAAAGTGGGAAGTAAGTTAGGTGGACCGGGTGAGGTGGAAGAGGCAGGTGAGCCTGTAGGTGTGCTGGATGGAGCAGGTAAGGCGACGGGGGGGGGGGGGGGGCTGTGCAGAGAGTCTGAGGTCGCTGGGGGCCTGTGTGAAGTGAGTAAGGAGGGAGAGGCAAGTGAGGTGACTGGTGAGGCGGGTGAGCTGTGTGCGAGGAGCAGAGCAGCTGAGGCTGAAGAGATGGAGGCCTGTGAGGCTGTAGGTGGTTCTGCTCCTGGTAAACTGTGCAGTAAGAGGAGAAAGATGACGACTGTGGTGGTTGGTGGCAAGGCTGGACGCCTGGCAGGCAGGCTGGGTGCTGCAGGGAGCAGAGCGGCTGTGTCTGACAGCAGTGTGATGTCCCACAGCCAGCAGGCTGCTCCAGTGTATCCTGCTGAAGAATTAAAGTCCTTTCTGCGGCAGACCAAAGGGATGAAGGGTCTGATGTTCGAACAGCACTTCCCTGACCTGCTGGGTTTCTAAAGTTCTGCCAAGTATACTGTGAAGCACAGAGCCGAGTCGGACCTGACAGACCAAGAACTGTTCAGGCTGAAGAAACACATGAGCAAAGTCAGGAAACAACTCGGCTTTTAATGTTGTACTCACAGCTTCTATCTCTGGGTTTCTCATTGTCTGTTCTTGTTCTGTTTTTCCACTTCTCTTTCACCATGGCTGGGTTTAAAGATCCACTTCCATCATTATTTCATTTACAAATATACATATTACTGTGGTCACCACTATGATTGAATGCATTGTGTATCGTTTCTGTCAAAAATATCGTCCTTGTCTCCTTGTTTCAAGCTGTTTTGTGTGAGCTAGAATTGGCCTGTGTGGCAAACGACTGGCTTTTCTGGGTTTCCTCATGAAAATCCGCGACGTGACAATAAGGCACCTCTGATTGGTTTCTAAAAAAAAAAAAACACGTCACGGGGCACACCCCCTAGACCCCAGCTGAGCTGTGCCACTGCCAGCCCGCAGCGCGCTATGTTTGAACTGTGCCCGGAGTTTCTTGCTGCACTGCAACGATTGGCAATCATTGCTGTGAATTTGTGAAAGTTGGCGGATAAAATCATGTCTTCGCACCGCCTTACTCGCGCGAGTATTGCCGCGGGTGTAAATTGAATTTACTCGCCTTATTCGCGCGAGTGAAAAACGAGCGAATAGCTCAAGGGGCAATCCATTTCATTCTCTCATCAACCATGACTGATATATGTACCATCGCGTCCTTGTACCTGCTGTGGCAGTCCGAGATTCGTCTGACCCAGACACGACGGCGTGTGCGTTTCAGTGACATCATCCAGAGGTGCACTCAGCTCGGAGAATTTCACCGCCTTCTCCAGGAGTTCCGTCTGGATGACGGCCGCTTCCAGCGGTATTTCAGGCTCACCAGGACCCAGTTTGATGACCTGCTCGGGAGGATCGGTGCCGTGATCTCTCGGCAGGACACCAACTACAGGCGCTCCGCAGCTGAAATGGAGCTACGGTGCCGTGATCACCTGAAATCGGTGCCGTGATTTCAGGTTTTTTTTAAATTTTATTTAGTCAGGGACCATATGCAAAGTATATTAATTACAAAGTAAAGAGATGACCTCCACCAGATTGGAGCAGAGAGTGGGGAGGGGAGCTGGTGCTGAGCCATAACACCACCCGCAGTGGTGGAGTAGGTTTCCTGTTCTCCAGAGGCTTTACTCCAACTCATCTGGATGTTCAGCATGTTGTGGTGGGGAGGTGCCTCCTGGTCAAAGCTCACTTTGAGCATTTTAAGGTGGTTTTTATCAACATCTACGCTCCGAACAACGGTGCAGAGAGAAAACACTTCTTTGAGAACATGAACGACATTTTAAATAGCTGCAGCGAGGAGGATTTTTTATTCGTGGGGGGGGATTTTAACTGTACTGTTAATGAAGTTTTAGACCGCAACCATGCAGAGCCTCATCCAGCATCCCAGCGCGCCTTGAGGCAGCTGGGCTCCTCCCATGGCCTGGTGGACGTGTGGAGGAGGATGCACACGGGCTGCCGACAGTACACCTGGTCCCACGTCTGTGAGAACAGAATCTCCTCAGCTAGACTCGATCGGTTTTATATTTTTAAGCATTGAGTTGGTGTTTTAAAAAATTGTACGATTTTACCTGTTGGTTTTACTGATCACTCTTTGGTTTTGTCAGGTTTTTATAAAAAATATTTTACCAAAAAGCGCCCATTGGCATTTTAACTCGGTTTTAGCTGTCGACAGATCCTTCAGGGAGGCTTTTAGTTTCTTCTGGAGTGATTTTAGACAGAGGAAACACAAGTTTGTCAGTTTGAGGCAGTGGTGGGACCATGGGAAAGTTCAAATTAAACTCTTATGTCAACAGCACACGCTCAATGTCACACGTGACATCACCAGATCTGTCAGGGATCTGGAGACTGATATTGTGGATCTCGAGTGTGCAAGTGAGTCCACAGGAAATCGAGGATATATTGAAATCCTCAAGACTAAAAAGATGGCTTTGGCCAACCTGCTGGACACTAAAGGACAGGGTGCGCAGGTTCGGGCTGGAGAAGAAAAAAGGGCAGAGCAGACAGATCCACTCCCTGCTCTCTGAGACGGGGCGGGTGCTGACGGAGCCCAGCCAAATCAGAGACAGGGCCGTTGAGTTTTATGCCTCACTGTATCAGAGTGATTTTAAAGAAAATGAAGTGCTGATGGACGAAGTCTGTGCTGGCCTTCCTCAGCTGTCTGAGGAGCTCAACTCCCTGCTGGACAGGCCTCTGGCTCCTCAGGAGCTGCTGGCAGCTCTGCAGAGCATGCAGGGGAGGAAAGCTCCGGGCATCGACGGGCTCACGGCTGAGTTTTACAAAGCTTTCTGGGATATCTTAGCCCACGATATTTTAGATGTTTTTAATGAAAGCCTGATGTCTGGGTCACTACCAGTATCGTGCCGGAGAGCCGTCATCACCCTCTTGCCTAAGAAAGGCAACTTGCAGGACGTGAGGAACTGGCGTCCTGTCTCTCTGCTCTGCACAGATTATAAGCTCCTGTCCAAGGTCTTAGCCAATAGGCTGAGAGGAGCCATGGAGCAGGCTCTCCACCGGGACCAGACGTACTGTGTGCCCGGCAGGTCTATGGTAGATAATATCTACCTCATTCGGGACGTTTTGGAGGTCTCCAGTCCATTAGGCTTAAACACTGGATTGATCTCACTGGATCAAGAAAAGGCTTTTGACCGCGTTGAACACGACTTCCTCTGGAAGGTCATGGGGAGGTTTGGGTTCAGCGGTGGTTTCATAGCCAAGATCAAGGTGTTGTACAGTGACATTGAGAGTGTGCTGAAGGTTAACGGTGGCCTGTGTGCTCCTTTTAGGGTGCATAGAGGCGCCCTGTCTGGGATGCTCTATGCGCTCTCCCTGGAACCCCTCCTACACATGATACGTTCGTCTGTCCGAGGCCTGTTTTTACCTGATTTTAACAGCAGCGTGGTTTTATCGGCTTACGCCAACGATATCGTTGTTTTTATTAAGGACCAACAGGATGTGTGTGTTTTAGACTCCATCATTACTAACTTTTCTGTTGTGTCTTCTGCGAGGGTGAACTGGAGGAAGAGCGAAGCCCTGGCTGTTGGCGAGTGGCATGAAGGCCTCCCTGTTCTCCCCCAAAGCCTGACCTGGAAAAGGGACGGCTTTAAATATCTGGGTGTTCACTTAGGGAGCAACAACACTGAAAATAAGAATTGGGATGCTGTTTTAGAACAGGTGGAAAACAAACTAGCTAAGTGGCGGTGGCTCCGCTCACAAATGTCCTTCAGGGGGAGGGTCCTGGTTTTGAATAACCTGGTGGCCTCCTTATTGTGGCACCGGTTGGCCTGTCTGGACCCTCCACCGAGACTGCTAGCCCAGATTCAGGCCAAGATGGTCACCTTTTTCTGGGAAAAGTTTCATTGGGTGCCTCAATCTGTGTTGTTTTTATCCAGAGACGAGGGGGGCCAGGGCCTGGTCCACCTGGCCAGTAAGACAGCCACCTTCAGACTCCGGTTCTTTCAGCGGTATCTGACTGGACCGGAGGATCTGGTGTGGAGGGACGTGGCCAGCTGCATACTCAAGCGTGTTAACAACCTGGGGCTGGATGCTGCTCTGTTTTTTACTGATTTTAATTCTCTAAAGTTAAGTGGGTTGCCTCCTTTTTATCGTGGTGCTTTTAAGTCCTGGGCGCTGTTCAAAGCTCAAAGAAGTGAAAAGTGTGACTCTCTGTACTGGCTGTTAAAGGAGCCTCTGATCTGTGGTGCCAGGCTGGACGTCTGCTGCAGTGCTGTGCCCGGTCTGCAGGGGGCGCTGTGCAGGTCAAAGGTCGTCTGCCTGCATCAGCTGGTGAGTGCTGCTGGACCGGCGCTCGCGGACAGCCGAGCTCTGGGCTCCGTTCTGGGGGTGCGCTCCCTCCGCCTGATGGAGAGGTGCCTGGAGCTGTGGAGGGGGAGGCTGACGGAGAAAGACAGAAGCCTTCTCCTCGACTACGGCAGGGGAGAGGCGGAACCTGACCCCAGAGACCTGTACCCCGACATTCGCCTGCGGCCTGGGTTGGCAGAGCTGAGCGGGCCTCTACTAACGTCCTGCAGCGAGGTGAAACTGAGCCTGCACACGGCCGATAAGAAGGCACTGTACATGTCCTGCGTTAAAGCCATCCACCAGAAGGGCCTGTACGCCAGAGCAGAGTGTGTGTGGACCGGGAGGCTGGGTGGGCTGAGCCCACAATGGAGGATCTTGTACAAGCCTCCTCTGAAAAAGAGAACAGGAGATCTCCAGTGTAGAATTTTACATGGCGCCATCGCGACCAACGCCTTTTTGTCTGTGTTCAATCGAAGTGTTATTAATGTGTGTCCTTTCTGTAACCTGCCCGAAACCCTCTTCCACGTTTTCACTGAGTGCAGCAGATTAACAAGTTTCTTTAATGTTCTAACTCGTGTTTTTGGTTTGTTTGATGTTCTTTTTACTGCACCCATCTTCATTTGTGGAGTTAGATACTGCAAGACACGAAAGGTACAGTGTCAACTCCCTCATTTTTTAGTTGGAGAAGCAAAACTGTCCATATATTTGACTCGCAGGGACAAACTGCAGGGAGTGCTGACCCTTGATGCAGAGACTCTGTGGAAATACCACGTTAAGGCCAGATTGAAACTGGAGTTTTGTTTCCACAGGATCACCGGGAACCTACACGTTTTTGTACAGCAGTGGGCCTATAAAGAGCTTTTGTGCCGAGTAGCTCACGGAGAATTATTATTTGCATCCTTTTTGAATTAAGTTGTTACCTGCGCTGTCGTTGAAAATGTTATGTTCAGTAATTAAATGTAAATAAAGTTGTGTTTAAAAATAAAAAAAAATCTTCTTCTTCTTCCTCTTCCATGACAACTAAATTGAATAAACGTCTCTGATTGACAGCAGGTAAAACCAGGCACTTACAGGCTGCTGTGAGCTGTCACCCGTAGATAGTGTGACTTACCTGAAAGGAAAATATACCTGGCAGATATCAGCTGCACTTGTGGACTTTCTTGTTTGAAATGGCATGCTTTTCAAAAGCCTTTAAAATAGATCAAAAACAGCAGAACAGCAGCAACACTGTCAAGTACCATTAAACTGCAAGTAAGACTTGGGTTGGATCAGAGTGGCAGGCATTCAACTCACTGAGCCAAGTTTCTGAGCTGTTTTGAAAGATATTAATTATAAAAGGCTCCACTAAAATATAGATAACAAGTGGAGAAAGACTTTTGAAGAGTTGGTAAAGCAAAAGTGTAAAACTAAAACGGTTAAGTTACAGAAGCTTCTTGGAGTCTGTATTTCTGATGGTATTCAGGCTGGCGAGCAGTTCTTCTCTTTGTACAGTCCCTCTTACTTATCGATAGCTTGATGTGAATATGTTTTCCTGTTTGTGTAAAAGAGGTAAAAGGAGGATCTGTTAGAAAAATTCCAACAGCTGCATCCTTTCTTTATGGGGTTTGCATGTTCTTCCTGTGCCTGCATTGGTTTTCTCTGGGTTTCTTCCATCAGTCCGTGCGAGGTTAACTGTTGATAATAAATTGACTGAGTTTGAGAGCGCACTGTTGTTTGTCTCCGTGTTTGCTGGTGAATTTTCCAGGGTATACTGAGCCTCTCACCCTCAGAGCTGGGAGACGCTCCAGGCCCTTTTTCATACATAACTCTGTTTTGCAAGATAAATTTTGTTCCAAATAATCCGTCCTTCAATAAAATCAACAGAAGAGAAAGCCATCAGTGTGCATTAAACACAGCGATTCCACTACCAACTTGTTTCATCATACCGAGCCTTCAGGCACATCCTCAAAACTGGGTTCTCATAACAGTTTCCAGTTATAGAAATGCCAAGAATCTCCTGCTTTGAAGTGCTTTTGTTTGGGGGGGGGGCTTTTATGCCTTTAATGGACAGGACAGTTGAAGAGAGACAGGAAAGCAGGGGGCAGAGAGAGGGGGAATGACATGCAGCAAAGGGCCATCTGATGCGGGACTCGAACCGGGGCCAGCTGCAGCGAGGACTGTAGCCTCTTTACGTGGGGTGCCTGCTTAACCCACTACGCCACCGGCAGCCCCTTGAAGTGCTTTTGTGATCTGGAAATCCTGCCTTGATTTTCAAGACATTCTCTGATGCTGTTCTGGTTAGGAAACTACACTGGCTTGCAGTACTCACTCCCCTGAAATTTTTCCTAATTTGCTGCCTTTCAACCTGGACCTTGACTTTAAACAAGGACTGTAAATATATTCAGCAGTTATGCGTTATCCAATTCAACCTGCTTGTTTTGTGATGCTGCTCTCCTTTTAAATGAGGTAAAATGTTTATAGAATTGTTCTAAGATTTTATTTGAATTTAATTTGCGCCCCTTTTACCTACCCCGTGTGTTTCCTCAGCTCTTCATTGCAGTTGTTTATATCCAACCCCAGAGCTCACGCCCCCTCTGCTTGTAAAACTGTGTATGACGTAGTACAAAAACTGCAGTCTGTCTCCCATGGCGCTGGGTGTCACTGGGTGACTTCAACCATGTTTCCCTCAAGAAGTCTGTCACCAACTTTCACCAATATGCAAGCTGTCCCACAAGGCGGGTTAAGACTCTTTATCTTTGCTATGGGTCAGTAAAGGAGGCATATAAATCACTCCCGTTACCTCCTCTGGGCCTCGGAGACCACAACTATGTCTACCTCATGCCCACATATGGAACTGTTCTGAAGAGGGAAAAGGTCTCTATAAATTACATTAAAAACTGGACAGAAGAGTCTGTCCAGTGTCTGCAGGCCTTTTTCGACTGTACTAACTGGGATATGTTTATAGAGGCATGTGGGGGAGACTTAGATGAATTAGCTGACGTAACATGTTCTTATGCCGCTTTCTGCAGAGACATGATCATACCATGTAAAAGGTTAAAAATATATTCTAATAACAAGCCATGGGTTACAAAATCTGTCAAATCCAACATACAAACTAAGAAGCTTGCCTTCAAACAAGGGACTGCCTCTGAATTGTATACAGCCACGAAATTTTAACAATTTAAATTTTAAGGGCAAAACAGACTATAAAATCCATCCATTTTCTATACCCGGTTAATCCATTGTTCAGGTCGCGGGGGGGCTGGAGCCTATCCCAGCGGTCATCAGGCAACATCCTGGACAAGCCGACAGTCCATCACAGGACCACACAGAGACAAACAACCACTCACAAGGACAATTTTAGAGACACCAATGAACCTAACATGCATGTTTTTGGACAGTGGAAGCTGGAGTACCCAGAAAGAACCCACACATACACAGGGAGAACATGCAAACTCCACACAGATAGGCCCCAGCTGGGAGTTGAACCTGGAACCCTCTTGCTGTGAGGTGATGGTGCTAACCACCACACCACCGTGCAGCCCTTGGACTATAAAATAATTCTGGAAAAATAAAATGGCTGCAAACAAATTTGGCTCAGCCTGGTCAAGTATGAAAGCTATTGCAGGCATCAGTAATTCATAAAATATAAGCACTTTAGATGGTTTCCATGCAGATTCTGACCTTGCAAATGCTTTGAACCATTTTCGTTCCCAATTTGACACTTATGAGTTTAGTAGAGAAATACAGGAACTGAGTCATAAATTTGCTGACCAGAACCACTTCACAATTGAAGAGGAAAATATGCAAAAGGTATTTTCTTCCATAAAATTAAATAAAAGCTGTGGATGTGACAATATTTGTGGTAGACTGCTTAGGTTGTGTTCTAGAGAACTTTGTCCACTTTTTCATTACTTTTTCAATAAGTCCTTATAAAATCAGCATGTCCCAAAATGTTGGAAGGATGCAGTAGTTGTTCCAGTTCCCTAGTTAAACTGCCCCAAAATACTCAATGATTTTAGGCCTATTGCACTGACATCTCTTCTGATGAAAACTTTTGAAAAACTAGTGAGACAGGGAATCTTAAAGAAGACAGAGTCTGATATTGACCCGTTACAGTTTGCCTTTTGGCATAGAGGTGTCGAGGATGCCACAGTCACTTTGATGAACATGCTTCTCAAACATCTGGAAGGAAAAGGAACACATGCTCAGCTTCTATTTATAGATTTCTTTTCTGCTTTTAACGCAATTCAACCCCACATCTCGACAGAAAGACCTTTAGATTATTGAATTACTGAATTTGATTTCATAAAAAATTTTAACTAATAGGGCACAAAGAGTGCGAGTCAATGGAGCACTGTCTGACCAGATCTGTTCCTCCACTGGCTCCCCTCTGGGCTGTGTTCTGTCCTCTCTCCTTTTCATCCTGTACACGATGTGCCGCAGCAGCAGGGAAGACAGATTTATTTGGAAGTATGCAGATGATTCAGTCATTGTAAGCCTGCTACAAGGAAATGAAACAGGTCATGGCCCAGTTGCCCAGGATTGTGTAGACTGGTGTGAAAGGTCATTTCTACAGATGAATATCTCAAAAACAAAAGATATGCATATTGACTTTAGGAAACTTCCCAGAGCTAAGGAACTCACCATCACAAAGGGTCAGACAGTGGAGTGTGTAGAAAACTATAAATATCTTGGGACCACCATCGACAATAAGCTAAACTTTGAGGCAAACTGTGAAGCTGTGTACAAGACGGGGACCCAGCGTTTATATTGTCTGAGGAAACTGTCCTCTTTTCATATTGACAGTATAACTAATGCTAACCATGTTTTATCTCTACTTCATTGTATCTGTTATATCCTTTAGCCTGGTGTCTTGGTTCAGCAACCTATCCCTAAAAAATAAGAACTCCCTGAACCAAATTGTGAGGTGGGCCAGTAAGCTGATTGGAGAGCCACAGTTGAACCCAGAATTCCTACATATTAACCCATTGACGCCGGATGTTGCGTAGCGCAACATTGCCCCTAACGCCGGTTGTTGCGTAGCGCAACATTGTCCCTAACGCCGGTTGTTGCGTAGCGCAACATTGTTCCTAACGCCGGTTGTTGCGTAGCACAACATTGTTCATTTATCATTATTTTCAAGACGCATGCAGCATGTAATGCACAATAATTGGTTCAAATACACATGAGGTGGGTGTTTTCCATTAGCCTGTTCTGCAATAGTGCGTTTGTAGCTAATTTGACAGCTCGGCTACAATGGCTGCGGTTAACGAGACATACTGTGACAGCGATGGAAGTGATGTGGAGTTGGAAGGGAATGATCAACAGAATTTATTAGAGGAAGTGAGGCAGTCCGCTGGATTTCGCACCCGACGTCAACAAAAGTTTACTCGTACACCGGGGCTGAAGGTGCCAATATCTGAAGATGCAAGTCCTTTAGATGTGTTCTCGCATATTTTCACTGATGAAGTTTGGGATATGTTGGTGACACAGACAAACTTATATGCGGATCAGGCGCGCGGCCACACACCATCCAACTCTAAGTGGAGCCCCGTGTCAAAGCAGGAGATGAAATCTTTCATCGGTCTCTGCCTAACTTTTGGAATAATCAAACTACCAACTCGCCGGGATTGAGGCAGAGCAAGTGGCTGTATCAGACAAATGTAGCCCGAGTGATGGCACGAGATCGCTTCGACATGATCTGGAGGTAATTATTTATTTTTGCGCTGCATTCTGACGACTTCTCATTCTTATTTGAGTGGCGTTGGCCTTATGTAAAAAAAAAAGAGAGCCCGGTGCGAATTACTGCAGTATGACAACTATGATGTTTTAGAAGTCGTGTCACTGAAGTATACAGTATAACTGCACAATGCAAGATATATTGCAGGTTTTTTTTATCATTCATTATTATTGCTGATATTATGATTAAGTTATAGTATTGTAACAGTATAGTAATAGTAGAATAATAAATAGCAGCATTGGGTATTATCCTGAATCTTAAAGCAAAACTATATGAACCAAATGTCCAACATTGATTAAAAAAAAGTAATACAATCCAGCCAGCGAAAAAAAATGTTTTCAATAAATTGTTTTTAGTTAAAAAAAACCTCAGGCATTGGGGACCTTTTCTAAAAACTGGCTTAGGCATTGAGCAGCCTTTTTTGCAGGTGCTTTAGGCGCCAATGGGTTAAGCAGCTACAGAGGCTGGCTGGTAGGGATGGGAATCGAAAACCGATTCTTGTTGAGAACCGGTTCCCAGTGTTTCAATTCCTTGGAATCGTTTGGCGATTTTGCAAACGATTCCCTTATCGATTCCAGTGGGCGCGAATGACGTCACCACGCAACATTGCGTGGCGAGTCCAGTGCAGCCAGCAGTCAACAGTAAACATGGCGCCCAAGCGGTACAAACGCTCAAAAGTTTGATTACACATCCCAAAAATAGACGACAACAGGGCAACTTGTAAAGTGAATATTTCACCAAAGGGAGGAAATACTACCAACATGCAATAACTATGAATGAATGATTAACGTCGGTGAATCTGAACCCAGCAACGTTAGCAACGTTAGCATGTCCTCGGCTAACACTGCAGGTAACTAACTAACTAACAAACACTGCCTATCATGTTAGCGCCATTTGCCTCATTGTAAAACCTGCTGTTAGTAGCGGTTAAGGTTAAATGAATGCCTTCTCAGGCATTACATTTAGATGAAATCATGAGAGACAGAGCCTGACTGGCTCAGAGACAGAGGCTGGTGGTACTACCCCCAGTTCACGTCTACCTCCAGCTTCTCCTTTCACCAGAGCAGGGAAGAGTTAAATTACCCAGGCCATGATAGACCAATGTGGACCTCACCGTTGTTGGGTTTGTAAGGTCATGACTCGTGTTACTTCTAAACTAAACAAAGTTGATGCTAATTGACCGGTTTGTTGTCCTTTTTCTCCAAATGAGAATCGATAAGGGAACCGATAAAGAACCGAATCGCTAAGCAGAATCGAAAATGGAATTGGAATCGTAAAAATCTTATCAATTCTCATCCCTACTGGCTGGGTCTATTGAAGATGGCTCCCACCCACTATATGGTGAATTTCAGCCTCTCCCATCAGGCCGCAGGTATAAAATGCCTATTTGCAAAACAAAGAGATATAAAGGCAGCTTCATTCCCTCAGCCATCAAAACCTTAAATGGTAATTAGGCTATTGTTGGACTACACACTAACTTTTTAACTCACTGACTGTACAGACTTCTTAATCTATTTATTTATTCTGATCTGTTTTTGTATCTGCCATGATGGCTTTCATTCTGTATTGTATCTTCTGTCTTTTGATACTAATACCCTTTAGTATACTTTTTATCCATGTTTCCATGCCTGGACCACTGTTGTCACTGTTATGTTCACTGTCTCTGTCATTGTCCTAAATGTTGTCTGTGTGTTTTTAAGCAGCCAACTCTTTTAACTGCAACCAAATCTACCTTTAAAGTAACCTAACCTAAGGGCCACCTTTTCCAATTACAGCTGCAAGTTTCTTCAGGTATGTACTTCATGAACTTGGCACATCTGCCCACTGGGATTATTGCTCAGTCTTCAAAGCAAAACTGCTCCACTTACTTCAAGTTGGATGGGTTCTGCTGGTCTACAGGAATCTTTAAGTGATGCCACAGGTTTTCAGTTGGATTGAGATCTGTTCTTTGACTAAGCCGTTCCAACACATTTAAATGTTTCCTCTTCACCCACTCAAGTGTTGCTTTAGCAGTATGCTTCGGGTCATTGTCTTGTTAGAAGGTGAATATCCGTCCCAGTCTCAAATCTCTGGAAGACTGAAATAGCTTTTCCTCAAGATATCCCTGTTTTTGTAGCATCATTCTCTCAATTCTGACTAGTTTTCCAGTCCCTGCAGACAGAAAACATCTCCACAGCATGATGCTGCCACCACCATGTTTCACTGTGAGGATGGTGTTCTTGAGGGGTTGTGTTTGCATGATATGTAATACTTAACTTTTTCCTTGGTGGCCAAAAAGTTCAGTTTTAGCCTTATCTGACCAAAGAACTTTCTCCAGAGAATTTTATAAATAAAAACAAACTTTGTGCAATAAATCTTGTGATGAAACTTTACAGATTCACAAGGTGCAGCAGTAATTTAAATGCTGCACTGGGTACCATCATATTAAAATACAGTGATTTATAACGAGTGGAATAAACATTGGAATAAAGAACGTCATTTCTGGTTTAGCGCTCCTGACAAGTGGTTGAAAAAGCAGATAACCAAAATAATGAATGGAACTTTGAGTTGTTTGAAGACATGTTTGTCATGTCTGTGGCTAAATTCTGTGTCATATTTGGGATTAGATTTTCAAATAAGTTTCATCATATTACTCTCTCCATCCTGAGTCACTACTCTGATTCTTTAAGGTCAGATTCTGTGGTCAGGTTTAATTTGGCGTCTCTGAGTCCTGCTGTTAGCCAAGTGTCCAACTATGGCCACATCATTAATCCACCAGCAGATGGACAGGTCATGTTTACCCACTACAGGAAAACATTTGTGTCATTCCCAGCGATATGAATCAGCCTAAGAACTGCTCTAGAGTCACACACCAGCAGATTTAATGAGGGATTACTAGATTTATGCTGTTTGTCTGTCTGACAGGAAAAGACCAGCAGCCCTGTTATGGATGGAGGAAGATGTTTAGCAGGAATAAGTGACAGATAAAGTCTTTGGCTTGAATTTATAAACACACACTGCACATTATTAGTTAATAGTAAACCTTTCATTTCCTGAAAACACATTTTTAAGACAATCAATTTGACAGACAGCTGTGCAGGAGCTGGTTTTATAATTGAAAATGTGGGGGAATTTTTTATGGAGTGCCCTGACAGGAATGGAAGGAATCTGCAAGCCTTCTGTGCCATATTAATTGCATCCGTAAACTCACGCTTAACGAGCCGATGTATTGAAGCTTTGTGCATTAGTTTGCTGTCACTTCCACTTTGGACAGCCTTCCATCGCCGTTAAGGGGAATAGGGATCGACAGGCTTTAAGAGCAATTGTATGTTAATGAGTTATAGCGCCAGCCTGACTGCAGTCAGAACCCAGGATACCTACTGAATTATACCAACATAAATAAATCAAAAGAAGTGGGTTACAAGCGAGACCGGGTATTTTGTTTGGTTTTAATGCATCCTGGAGCACCTTTGGAATGTGCTGCCTCAGCACTCACTGCACAGGCATTCCTGATATACGTTCAAATGTCACAGACAGCTGGGGAGAGGATGGGAAAGCACAAAAAGCTGCTGCTGTATCCACATTCGGTATGCATCAGAGGTTTTTCAGTTTTGTAAGGAGGCTTTGTTTTCATGAGAGAAGTAGGGGAGGAGGATAAACTTATTCTGTTCTTTTTAGGAACCTTTTGGTTGTTTGTGGAGCCTTTTGGTACAGAGGAGAATGGTGTGAGATAGTGTTCAGGCATATCTTTGGCCAGTCATAAATTTCACCTTAAACAAGGACAAAAAAAATTAGCTATCAAGCCAATATGATTTAACCATATATTAAATAGTAAACGGGGCTCCAGATTACCACCACTTAGTCACATTTTGCAACCATATTTTGATACAGTGTGACTAAATTTTCTAAACTAGGCACTCCATTGCAACTTGTAGATATGTCCTCCATTTGCTTTTGTTCGTTCTTTTATATTCTTTATCATCTGTCCACTGGAACAGTCAGATGAGATGAGATAAAATTTAGAGGAATAAATGTCTTTTTTTTTTACTGCTTAATCTGTTCTGTGCACCCAGTGTTGCCAATATAAAAACACGCTCCACTCATTTCATGATGGATTCAGAGTACAAATCTCTGTTCCCATTTAACCCAACACACTTTAATTTGGACTGTTTCATTTTACCACCTAACATCTCATGCACAAAGTTGATCCTCACATAATTTACTATAACATTTTTATCAGCATCTCCTGAAATGTGGTATGAGGGCTGGATCTGATTTAGAAGCCAAAGACCCTAAGGAAGTCATCAAGGACCCTCACATTTCTCTTACAGTAACCATGCCCTTCATTATTCCATGAATTTAAACCTTAATCACAAGACCTTATTCCATCACCTGAGGCCCTCAAAAGATAGGCTTTCAGAATTATGTCTAAACATTTTAATCAGGCATTCATCAACAACTCTGTTTCATCGTATGTCCGATCATTTTTCCCTTTCAATCACGGTGTTAGTTCAGAGGTTTTCTCCAAAGGAGAATCATCTCACTAGGCATTATCGGAATTTTGTTCTCTTATAACTGAATGTGTCATGTAAATGTTATTGCCACCTACTGGCCCACCATGATTATTCCAGCATTTGCAGGAATTTCTTCTCAGTACAATCACACATGCGGACATGCTGGAGGTTGAACTGCTGACCTTACTGTTCATGTTATGAGGACTGAAATCCATTTCAAGATGATTGTGAGACATAACAAATTTCGGAGAAAATGAATCTCTGAATATCTGATAACTAGTGAATATGATTGGCCCAGATGCAGAGTTTAATGTCTCATGTCACTTGAGGAACCTTTTGACGGAGCTGAAATCCGTTCTGATGGTTTTTTAATGGTGAATATCCTGAAGGACCACCAGCATGTCATTCATTTCTTCAGATGGGTCGACGAACTGCTCATGACCATGGATGCATTAACAAGAACTGAATACAAGGTAACAGCCTACAGTGGCGTCACCCAAAAAATATAGATTAGTAATATTCAAGCAAATAAAGAACAAGAACCTGAATTTTCTGCAAATTTGACCATGTTGATTAATGTCCATCTGAACCTAGATGATAGGGGGCAGACACTTCCCATTGGCTCCCACTAGTTGTCACACAGCTTTTGTAGACTTTTGAGACATGGAATTATTTTGATCATTTTGACTGTATTGTTTGTAACGTATGGTATTATATATTTGGAGGTATGTAAAGAGTAGAGTACAGAACAGAGTACAAGCATCAAAGACTGACTGACCTTGATTCATGTACACTACTTTCTAAAAGGAGAAGGTGAATTGGATAGGGTTGTAAGCTTGCAGAGGGCGGAGCACATGTGAGATTTACCAACTGAAAACATAGAAAGGAAACAGTTCAACCAGCTGATCTGGGTTGAAGTTGAGATCAGCTGATGTGATGGTCCAGTGTTACCTATGCTAAAGGAATAGATAAAAGAAGCACTGAAGCTCTTACAATGGTGGCTACTCCGATACTTGGGAAACCCTGCTCTAGATGCTTCAGCTTGAGCCATGGATACATCTCCCTGAACCTAATCACCGCAGAGCGTGCCTCCTGTTACTGATCCAACTTACCACCAGCCAACTGGATGGTGGAGTAGAAGGTAAAACTGCTGCATAGTTTGGTTCTTATAACTTCAGGGTGTCGCACCATTTTTGTTGCATAATGCATTTGCTCATTAGTGTTTCGCCTGACAGCTTTGTTGCTTTTATATTGTTAAGCCCTAAATTACAATACACCCAAAACACAACCTTTTTTTTCTCTTTAAAGCAACAGCCTGTAAAAATCTCTGTTACTCCTCTTTTTGTACCATGGTTTAATTTCTTAAAGGGATAGTTCGCCTCTTTTGACATGAAGCTGTATGACATCCCATATTAGCAACATCATTTATGAACATTGACTTACCCCCCGCTGCGTCCTGTGAGCAGAGTTCCAGCCTCGTTTTGGTGTTGATGAAGGTAGTTGGCTGGGGTCCCGAAAATAAAGCGTTTTGCTTCTCAAAACGATATGCGTTCAAAAGAGTAATACATTTGCATCACAAAATCGTTATCCAGAAAAAGTCAGACCTCACAATCGCTTGGCGCTATTTTTGCCTCCCTTCATATCAATGCGTTCAGCCACCTGCCGATAGCCGCACCTGTCACGGTGTTTACTGCTCGGTCTGCACTTCGGTCTGCACAGTTTACACAGCACGCAGTGATACGAAGGGAGAGAGAAATAGCGCCAAGCGATTGTGAGGTCTGACTTTTTCTGGATAACGATTTTGTGATGCAAACGTATTACTCTTTTGAACGCATATTGTTTTGAGAAGCAAAACGCTTTATTTTCGGGACCCCAGCCAACTAGCCGGACTACCTTCGTCAACGCCAAAACGAGGCTGGAACTCGGCTCACAGGACGCAGCAGCCCCTCTTTCAGTTTTTTGAAAGAGGGGCTGGTTGAGTGGTCTTAGGCTGAACATGATGAAATCTTATTTTGTCTGTGAAAGATCATCTCCAACATGCTTCACCCCTCAGTGTATCTTTGTAATTATAAAATATTTGCCACAATCAGTCTTGTGTCACACATTAGAGGAGGAATTCAGGAGGTTTGACTTCTGCAAGTAAAACTCCATTTTGTTCTTTATATACATATATTTGAGTGAATTCCCCTCAGGAACTTTCGTTTTAAAACCACCAAGTCCCCGTGGACGTGTGGAGAAAGACTTGCTCTGCTTGGAACATAGAGATCAGCAAAGCAGCCTCAGAAAGAGCATTCAAGTTCCCAACACAAAATATGCAAATATGTTTCCTTGTGTACTGTAATGAACACTATGCCTTCACATGACTCAGAACTACTGGGTATTCTTCAAACTGTAAATTCTCCTTCATCTTTCAAAAGAAAGGACTGTCAGAATGATTCATGTGGTACTGTTGGTTACATGATGAGGGACAAAGAAGCATTTAATATCAGATGAGTGTTTTAACACAATCTTCAAGTTTTTTATCATTTTAATCTTAACCTGGATGAATTGAAGGCAATGATGGTGAGCATCGGGAGCAGTAGAGCGGATTTTACGTATTCTCTATACAGTCACATATGCAGTACAACTCCAAATCAAAAAAAGTTGGGACATTATGGAAAATAGAAAAAAAAAGGATTCTTACATATAATAGTTTACCGTACTTTTATTTTTTTGCAGACAGTATGAACCCAAGATATTTCATGTTTTAGGCCAATTTAAGGCGAGTAATAAGGTAAAAAAAAAAGTCATCAGGTGATTGTCATCTCCATGGGATCGCCTGCTCAATAACTGAACTATTTAAAAACAACCCTCTACAGTGCAGAATATTATCAAACCACTGAAAGAGTTTTTAAACTCTTAAAAGAACTCTTAGGGAATCTTGAAGAATCTAGGGATTCTTTAAGACCATACTCTCTTAAAAGGATAGAAGGAGACACAGTTGAAGCTTTTAATGGAGATTTATTCAAGTGCTTTGGTTGGATGTACATGACATGCATTCATTCAAAAGAGAGCCCATCCAATGCTAGACAAACAACTTCTTAATGATTATAGAGGATTGTAAATGAATCACATGGATTTCATATATGATTATGTTTTTTTCCTGATTCGTCTACTATCTGACTTCCTTACTTAATGCTGACCAAACATCTAAATTTTATATATTTTATATTTTCCCTTGTATTGGTGACTTGTTGCCATCCTGCTCAAAATAACCTGTTTTAGTTACCATACACTGGCCTCCTGCCTGTCACAAGTCGACACAGATCTGCATCTAGCTGCTTTCTATGCTTGGTGCAGAGCCACTTACATGCACAAATACAGCTCAATGAACCACATTTCATAATAACAACCATTTAAGCGAATATAAATGGCAAGTTAGCAAGTCTAAGTCAGACACCCGTGGTCCTGCGTCCAGATATAAATAGTTGATATGACCACATGGACATGGGATTACTGTGCAAAAAATTTATCAAACATTTGTGAGTTATATTCACAAATACCATCTGAAACTTTACTGTGCAAACTATACGCCTGATGTTAACCTGTTCCGGAGGCAGCATCAACTTAGCTGGGCATGGAGGCATCTGGGATGGACAATCACACAGTGGAAACCTGTATTGTGGTCAGACCAATCAGTATTCCAGATTCTTTTGGAATAGAAATGGTAGCTGGTTACTATTAGAAATGGACCATCCAGATGTTATCAGCGGCAATTCCAAAAACCAAGCTCAGTGATGGTTTGGAGTTGTAACAGGGATCTTGGCAAAGCTCATTTACAGCTCTGTGAGATTTTAGAGCAGCAGCTAGATAAGATCTTTCCTAAGAACGTCCATGGATTTTTCAACAAGACACAGTAAAGCCCCATTCTGCGAACATTACAAAGGCATCGCTGAGGAGAGGAGGGTTCTGGACTGGCCGGTCCTGATCCGTCTCCAACGGAGGTTGTTGGAGAATTTTTAAATGATAAATGCATAAAAAACAACCAAATATTGTTGCTCACCTTAAGAAGTTGTTCAATGCCATAATGCTTTTTAAGTGTTGCGAGAAGAAGCGGCAATATTACATATTACTTAATAAAATAAAAGCTCCACTATTTCAAATTTTTGGTGGAATTTTTTTGCAGGATTGAAATGTAAAATTACATTTTTTTTAATAGCAAATGAAATGAGTTGATAAGAAAACATGGAATATCTTGGTTTCGTGCTGTCTGCATTCAAATGAAAGTCAAAGTAAATGTAAAAGTAACAGCATTTTTTATTCGCATTTTCCATACTTTCCCACCTTTTTCTGACTAGGGGTGGTGTATTTATTCAGTTTATTCAAGACTGTTCAATATTCTTTGTAATGATTTTTTGTTGTTGTTGTTGTTGTTTGTTTATTTTGTTAAACGGTGTCATACACCGAAAAAGGTGCCCAGCCCGCATGGTCTACAAGACATCTGTGATAATGATAGTGTTTTAAAGTCTTGTTTGAAATAGGGTTTGCAGATTGTAGGAGCTGTACAGAGAATTCAAGGTCTAAAAACCCAGGATTAATTTGTCACTATCGTAACCATGACCATGGGCCCTTAATTGGAATGAGTGAGAATTGAAACTCAGCTGAAAGCAGCTGAAATGAAGTGTGCGTGTTTGATGATAGGTATGGTGGATTTATCATCTGAGAGAAAGTGCGATCCTGAATGCCTCAGCTGCTTAAGCTGTCCCAGAGGTCTGCTGGTTCTTTGGCACTCCAGAGCATCGTAATAATCCACTTACATGTGGAGTCATGAAAACAATCAGTCTTCACTGCTCAAGCTAATTCACTAACAACACAGGAAGGTTGCCAAAGCTCTGAGCGACAGGTTGTTGGGGCCTCCCTGAGTCCAAATACCAAAAAAGATGCAGTGTTGTTCAGCACACATGAAGAAGTCAGTTTTAACTCAATCATCAAAATCCAGTGACACTGTCACTCAGATTTATATTGACTTTTTTTTTTAGCATCAGCACATCATCTTTTTGCAACAAAGCCCACATTTTGTGAGTACACAGCTTTATATTTCCACATTAGTATCAGCTAATAGAACCTTGCCTCTTACAGAAGAAAATCAGCTTCATTAATCCTGAAAAATTTAACTGAGTGCACTCTTGCTTGAGTAATACGTAATTTAACAGATAGCAGGACATAATTTGGATAAGCATGGTCAAGTCAAACCTCTATTGTTTGATAAATGTAGCCAATTATTCCATGCAATGGACTATGCAGACCCACAGATTCCCTAACCCAGACTCAGGAGACAGTCAAAACAAGAAATTCTCATATGTAATAAATGAATAATCAACAATACCACAATTATTAATCTTGTGTTTAGCCCATTTCTTGTCCTAAACCTTTAGCTCCTCTGAAGCTACATCAGTCTGTGTATTTAAGATTTCCATGTCATAGACATTGAGTACCACCTAAAAAATGTGACACATTTACTTATTCTTTTTTAATGAACTGATGTGTCCAGACTTTTGAGTGATCCTGTGAACAGTACAGTAACGTGTTGTGTCTAAATCTAACCATGGCAACAGGCAAAATGGCATCCATGAGAGTGGCAGGGGTGTTGCAAGAGAATCTATTTCAGCCTTAATATGGTAGTTTTCTAACCAAACTAATGTCATTGCTTAAACCCAATCAGAAAGGGACACAACTGTGGACTGAATGCAACTATGGGTGGAAAAAGCTGTTCTCATATGTCCTTAAAGTTGCTTTTTGAATGAATGAACGATTCAAAATGTAATAGCACAGTAATGCTGTGCCATCCATGTGATAATATTCATCTAAGTCGCATTTCCTTCCTTCTGCTTGTAGATGCGCTACCTTACAGGATACCATTATGGTTTGTCCTGACAGGTATGAGTACAGAACACATATAGTCATATCAATGGGAGAAGTTGTTATTTTTACCACAGGCCATACTGTTATAATTCGAGCAGAATCTGGTTTGGCATTCACTTGCTGAAACCTTTCCTGAAAAACACACTGAGTGGCAGCATCTAATGCTGCCACTCAGTGTGTTTTTTATATATATATATATATATATATACACGTGACTCGCTACATTCACAGCAGAGTAACTAATTAATGAATCAATAAAACAGAGAGTGAGCTTAAATAAAGGCATTCATTTTGCAGCACAATGTGAAAACCACATAGATGTTTGAGATGCTTGCTTGTTTTCATATTGACCAGAAACTATTTGTCATAAACACAAGTCCATTGATGTTTGTATGTGCCTGGCAGATAAATGCATTTCTCTCTGTACAGTTTGCAGGGAGGGGGCCCTCAGAATAACAGCTGATTGAAGGCATGGATAGCTTTGATATAAGAGCTCCAGTGTGGATGAGCCTCTCTGAAGTAGCTACATGTGGAGCCTGCTGGGCTCTCTTTCAATTCCAAAGGTAGCTCTTTGTAGGAGGGAGGGTCTCTTTCAATCCAAATGACCTATTTCGGTATCTGTTGTTCCTGGATCTGAATGGGGAGCATGAGAATGATTTGGGAAGGTTTTACTGTGCACTTTAAAGCCAGTTATGGCCCTGTCACACTGTTGCGTATGAGAGAAGCATATGAGTTGCGTATGAAAATTATCACTCATACGCTGGTATACGCTGACATACGCCAGGGGAACGTTAGGCATAGGTTGTATACGTTTCAAGCACGCTGGCATACGTTGGCATACGCTGAGGCAGAAATACATTTTTGAACATGCTCAAAACTTTTGTGCGTATGGTTAATACGCTAAGCATACGCTAGGCATACGCTGAATACGCTAGAGGTACGATATAGGTACGTTACTGATAGGTCGAGAACGCTGGACATAAATTGCCATATGTTGGCATGAAGGTGTACCGTACAGCTAGCGTATTTATAGCCTCCGCCCGTCTGCCGCCTCCATCTCCGCCAGACGGACGGAGATGGAGGCGGCAGGCAACCGATGATTCACGGGAGCGGTCAGGAGGAGGAGTTGGAGATCTTGATCGCTCAGAAGCATGTAACTCATCAGCCGCAGGTGCATCAGGCATTTCAGCAGGTTTGGGTGAGAATGATTCTTGTGTTTTTTTGCCTTTTCCTCGGCCCAGGGCCCGGGCAAACGACGATTGCTTCTTGGGAGGCATGATCGAGATGAATGTCTCGAGAGATGTTGATAGCGCGTCGTCTACTGCAATAATGGAGCAATGTGGAAAGGCTGCTGATATAGGCGCGTTGAAACGTACGCTGGGCATGCGCAGTTCATATGCTACTCATACGCTAGTCATTTTTTATTTTCAAGGACTTTTCGTGCGTATGAAAATTATATTATTAATTTTCATACGCAACTCATACGCTTCTCTCATACGCAAAAGTGTGACAGGGCCTTTACCTGGAATAATGTAATGTATAGTGTGTGTTTTTTTTTGGGGGGGGGGGTAAACTATTACACTGACTACTACTGTGAATTAAATACTGTTGCAGAATAAAATGACTGACAGTAAGTTGGAAGGCAATGGTGTTGCTTGGCTGTGAATGCAGAGAAATACCAAGAAGTCCTGTAAGCTACTGCCACAGCAGATGTCATCCTTAAAGGGGAAGTTCGGTTCTTTTGAACCTGGACCTTATTTCTGGCATAAAATACGTTCATCATCTCACTGATAACAGTTTGGGGGAAGTCGGCGTCCTTCTCATTGTAATTTAGCCATTAATCCGATTCTTTCAGTGCCATGTAACCCCACTGACTGTCCTTCTGAGTCCTGATTCCTTACTTTGTCACAGTGCTTTCATCTGCGATAGTTAGTATTAGTTAGGCACTAAAAGGTCATAGTTTGGGTTAGAATTAATGTACAAGTTTTACATGTTAGAAAATACATGGTTTGACGGTTAAAAAAAAATCAACACAGTTTACACATTTTTTTATTCATGCCTCCCTAGTCATGTCAGGGGAACTTCATTGTGCTTTGTATCGGATATGATGCTGGTGCTTTTCAAATGTACATTTGTGATGTACATCATGTAATTGATGTGACGTATAATATGTACATAAATGTAACTATTCAAGTAGCATGCTGAC
Source organism: Odontesthes bonariensis (assembly GCF_027942865.1). Taxonomy (NCBI): domain Eukaryota; kingdom Metazoa; phylum Chordata; class Actinopteri; order Atheriniformes; family Atherinopsidae; genus Odontesthes; species Odontesthes bonariensis. The sequence goes on along the minus strand of NC_134528.1, from coordinate 28,564,865 downwards.
AAATATTTGCCTGATTGGCCTTCAGTTGGCACTTATGGATCTCACTGAAAGTGCCACAGCAGCAACAATAAAGGTAAATATGGCAGGTTGACACTGATACAAATAATTTGATATATCAACACTTTTGGTAGTGAATTTGTAAAATCTTTATGAAAAAGGCACACACGGTGTCACAGTTAGGCTCAAAATGGTGATTTTAGTGACCTTTGGGAGAATCTTAAAGAAAAAGAGCCCCTCAAATTTGTAATTTCAGCTGGAATTCACTAAGCATTGTATATGTCATGAAGCAACAGAACCAGAGGGAACATCAAACTAACACAGCGGGGTAAAACAACCAGTCATTCATCATTTCAGTCAGAATTCACAGATACAAAGAAACACCCTACTCTGTTGCTCACCAGCTATACTTGCAGTACAGTCACACAAATCTCATGCAGACACTCATCATACTTTTAAATGTTACCACTCAAAGTAAGAACAAGCTAATTTGATAGAGTTAGAAAACAATGCACAATCAGACAGCATCAAACAAAACATCCATGGGGGCCAAACAAAGGGAACGTTGCTGGCTTGCTGCTGTTTAGGCTTGCTGTTAAAAGAAGCTGTAACTTAAGGAGAAAGAAGCTGTGATTCCTTTTTCTCTCTCTTTTTTTTCCCTAAGAATATGTGGCTTCTTATGACTTACTTTGCTCTTAAGGCCTGTCCCACTGTCTCAGAAAAGATGAAAGAACACACTAACACCAGGGTACCCTGTCGAGAATATGTGCAGATGAAAGATCGCTCCATTATCTCAAGCTGTCCTCTCTCTGCATCCATTGCTAACCCACTCACTGGTTAAAAGTGTGAAAATTTGCGGTGCTCTCAGCTGGTTAACTTGCTGCTTATCATCTTAAATTACTTGGACAGCTTGTTGCTTGTGCTCTTTTTTGTGTCTTAATGAAAGGAATTTCAAAGATCTAGAATTGGAGGTGACTGGCAACCTATCCAGGGTGTAGCCTACCCCGCCTCTCACCCAATGACAGCTGGGTTAGGCTCCAGCCCCCCGCAACCCTGAGTTGGATTGAGCGGGTATACAGAAAATGGATGGATGGATGGATGAATAGTCACTTCATTACATAATATTGCAGTGTGCATTTACAATGGGCAAATTTTACAAAAAACTTTTATTGACTCAAAAGAAGCATGACACTGAAACCAGAAAGGGGAAAAGAGGAAAATGTTAAATAAATTAAAAATCAAAGGTTGTGGCGTACTCTGAAGCCACTGTGGGTTCTTTCAGCATATATATACTCCGAGACTGTGGGACGGTACGTCAACACTTTATAAGTAATGCTCTTGTGGAATCTTTCACGTCTCCCAGGGTTGGAGCTGCAGACTTGACCTGTGGTTGGCACTGTCCTCGTTTACTGGGCCCTAAATGTAGGTAAATACAGCTTAAAAAAAACAACACATTACATTATGTCCTTATTTGTTTAAGCTAAATGCAGAAGTAGCCTGTGAAAAACTAAGTACACTCCATAATTCAGTAGCTTTTAGAATATCCTTTAACAGCAACTCAGCAAATCAGGAACATCCCTCGTTGTCCCACATTGGCTGCCACTAAAACCTTCTCAGCAGGATGTTAGAAAGACTTTACAGATTTAGGAACAAGTTTTTTTCTTGGTACGCCATTCTGAATGAAACATTAATCAGGCCCTCAGGAAGCATCCCTTTTCCGTGCCCTGTATCATGTTCTTTTCAGGGGAGTTACGTGTTTGACTTATGAAGGCTAGCCGCAAATTCAACATGGCAGACTCACCAGGTGTTGGCAATCGCTCATCAACCATCCAGATCCACATATAAGGCGCTCCTTCCTGGGCTCTACCGGTTCGTCAGCAAGCTGCATCCCACCACCTCCCCATCTCCACCCGATGTCTCAAGTCCTAGACATCTCCTTCCTTCGTATGACTCCGCCACCAGGTTCGGGTCCCAAAGGGGGGGAAGATATTCAGCATCTATCTCCCTATGCCGGACTTGCAAGCTCACAGCGGTTCAGCTTGCATGTCCTCTGCCAGGGCCCGAGCGCCAAAGAAATATTGACAATAAACCTTGCAATTGTCTCCTATCTCTCCGTGTGAGTCTCTCCAGGTTGAAATTCAGTGTCACTGTTTGTCAAAGTCCATATGAGTAGTTGCTGTCAGACTGTTCTTACACCACAGTGACATGGTGAAAATGCATTCCAGTTTGAATGATTTGTGTAGTCCTTCTGCTGTTTGGGAATAATCACAAATCAATACTTCACACATCTCATTTCAAGCGAAAATGGGTCTGGTGTGATTAAATCTCCAGAAAGCAGAGCACAGTGAATATGAGTACTGCTGTGTACTGTTGCTGCAAGGAAAAATGACAGTTTCCTCCACATGGATCATTACCTTACTTACAGATACCATAGGTTCTGTACACTTTTTCATGAAGATATCATCATACTGGAACATGTAATCACAGTTAATGGATGTTTTAATTTATCCAAGACCATGCTTTTTTGCTTGAATTTAATTTGAACTACTCCTATAAAAAACTTCAAAGATGGGAAGCACAAGACTGATGTGAGTGTAAAAGAGATACCAAAACTATTAATTTCAGGAGAATTAAACAAAGGCTGGCAAATAATGAAGCACATAGAATCTTTGTGGAAAAGAAAGCACACCTTTTACAGTTCACAGGTTTTACGTATTTGGACATAAATAGATGGATCTGGTCCTTACCAAGTCTTAAAATTTCATAAATACAACCTCAGATGAACAACACGATGCATGTGTTAGCCTAGCTAAACCTCTTGGTAAGGCCCATAACCATGAAAACAACAGTTAGAGAGTAAAACGTTTTTTATTTTTTTATTTACAACAGCGTTAGCATTCTGTAGGTGGTTGGCAGAACCTAAATCAGACTACTGGGCAGTAGGACAATAAAAAACACTCGATGACACACTTCATGCAATTAAAACACTGTCAGTAAAACCATGCAAATAAAAGTCCACGTGCCCAGCCTCTGTCTCCCGATACTACTACCACGGCTACGAGATGCTTTGGCTCAGGGTTACAAACAGAACAGCCCCTATTAAGGGGCACTCTGTACTCCCCCCACCGGACACGATCGACCGCCTTCTCCAAGTCCACAAAACACATGTAGACAGGTTGGGCAAACTCCCATGCACCCTCTCGGACCCTGCTGAGGGTGTAGAGCTGGTCCACTGTTCCACGGCCAGGATAAAAACCACACTGCTCCTCCTGAATCCGAGATTCGACTATCTGACGGATTCTCCTCTCCAGTACCCTCATGCGAGGAGTTTTTCCAGCCAACCTCTCTGTTGCCCCCTTCCCCAACAGAGAGGTGACATCACACGTCCCAAGAGCCAGCTTCAGTAACCGAGGCTCAGACCACCAAGGCCTTTGTCTGCTACCCAACTCACAATGCACCCAACATAGCTCCCAGAATCATTGGGACACGCAAACCCCTCCACCACGACAAGGTGACAGCTCACAGGGGCAATAAAACAAGCAATAAACTAGCCCAAATCATCAGCCCTCCACCACCGTGCTTGACAGTTGGTATGAGGTGTTTGTGCTGATATGCTGTTTGATTTTCACCAAACATGGTGCTGTGCATTATCACCAAATGTCAATTTTGGTCTGCTCTGTCCAAAGGACATTGTTCCAGAAGTCTTGTGGTTTCAGATGGAACTTTGCAAACCTAAGCTGTGCAGCCATGTTATTTTTAGAGAGAAGAGGCTTTCTCCTGCAACCCCTCCAAACAAGCCCTTGGATTTTTTGCACAGTCTGACATTGATTGAATGTCCACTCTTGGTAAAATTCAAAACTGTCTTGAATATTTTCCACATGTGAATAATCTCTCTCATTGTAAAACGATGGATTCTTAATAATTTGGAAATGGTCTTATACCCCTTCCCAGATTGATGGGCTGCATCATTGCAGAGATCATTGCTGATATATTTCCTCCTTGGCATTGTGTTAACACACACTTGAATGCTACAGAGCAGCAAACTGACAAATCGTCCACTGTTATAGAAGTGGAAACACTTGTGGATGATTGTTGAATCTTATCTTCCTATGGAAGCAGTATGGGTGGACTTTTTCACACACTTTTCCTGCATTTGGCTTCAATTTAGTGAGATAAATAATTAATTATGTGTAATATATCTTGTGTTGTTGTTCAGCTGAGTTCATGTTTACCTCATTCTCACATATTTCGTGTAGTATGTGGTTTAAATAAAAAAAATCTGGAGACAACTTCTTTTTCCTTTTTCCTTCCTGTTGACAAGGTTGAGTAATTGTTGGCCTACATTATATCAATGTCTCTCACGTGGTCTCCTTCAGGCTGGCTGCATCTCGGCTTACTTTGATATGTAAACCACCTCCTCAGCACCCTGTAGGTGTACAGCTCATTCTCTGTCTGTCTGCCCTCGACACCTGCTCCAGTTTTTGTGCTAATCCTTTGGCGAGACACTCACAAGATCATGAAAATGGATAACATATCCTCGAAGTAATGCATGCATAGTTCACACCACCTGCCCTGAATGTAATTGTGCAGTTGACTGATCAAATCCAGAAAATATTTGATATCTAGGACATTTGGAAGACTGTCTTGACGACAGAGACAGGTTCTGATGCTAAAATGATTCAAAATCAGTATTGTATGTGCCCTAAAATTTGTAATCTATTGAATGATTAATGATGCTGATGAAGTGTGAATGTGAAATTTGGCAGATTGTCCTTACTAATGACTTAGCAATGCAAGTTCTTTTTTTGTCTCTCTACATTTAATATCTTTCCTCCTCTTGTCTCATTTCCATTTCCCATATTCTCTTTTTTCTATTCCTTTCTTCCCTCCTCTCTGGTCTCTTCCTTTCCTCCACGATTTAAAACTACATGAAGTAGTGATGAAATAAATGGTAAGGCATACTCAAAGATGGATGAGATTAAAAGTTTTGGAAGGGATTCTAATGAAGGCTAGCCGCAAATTCAACATGGCAGACTCACCAGCTGTCTCCAATCGCTCATCAACCGTCCAGGTCCAGATATAAGATGCTCCTTCTTGGGTTCTACCTGTTCGCCAGCAGCTGCATCCCACCACCTTCCCATCTCCACCCGGTGTCTCCAGGTCCTCGGCATCTCCTTCCTTCGTACGACTCCGCCACCAGGTTCGGGTCCCGGGGGGATGATATCCAGCATCTATCTCCCTATGCCGGAGTTTCAAGCTCACAGCGGTTCAGCTTGCATGTCCGCAGCCGGGGCCCGAGCGCCAAAGAAATCTTGTTAATAAAACTTTACAATTGTCTCCCTATCTCTCCGTGTGAGTCTCCCCAGGTTGAAATGCCATAAGCTCAATTTTTCTTGCAATTTCTGTAGCTCGGCTGGTTTATAAATAATTACTGTAGTTAGTGGGATTGCTGTTAACATGCTAGTATATCGAAAATATTACAGCGAGAGGCAGTCACAACAGCACTAACGCTAATAAGGACATTTTCGGAAAGCTTCTGAGAATTGAGAAAATTTTAGCACCCAGAAAAGCAGCATTTGTAGACAAAATTGGCTAAATCAGGTAGCTAGATGTCAGATGTGGAGCAAGGTAGCTTATTATTTAGAAGCTAACGCAGTATATGTCGGTGTGAGGCCTAAATCTTTATCAGCCATGGTGTCTGAAAAATGGTTAAAAATATATATATACTGCTCAAAAAAATAAAGGGAACACCTAAACAACACAATGTAACTCCAAGTCAATCACACTTCTGTGAAATCAACGTTCCAGTTAGGAAGCAACACTGATTGTGAATCAGTTTCACCTGCTGTTGTGCAAAGGGAACAGACAACAGGTGGAAATGAGAGGCAATTAGCAAGACCACTCCTATAAAGGAGTGGTTCTGCAGGTGGTGACCACAGACCATTTCTCTGTTCTCATCTTTTCTGGCTGATGTTTTGGCCACTTTTGCATTTTGTCAGTGCTCTCACCCCTCAAGGTAGCATGAGGCGGTGTCTACAACCCACAGAAGCTGCTCAGGTAGTGCAGCTCATCCAGGATGGCACATCAATGCAAGCTGTGGCAAGAAGGTTTGCTGTGTCTCTCAGCACAGTGTCCAGAGGAGGAAATACCAGGAGAGAGGCCAGTACAAGATTCAAGATTCAAGATTCAAGATTTATTGTCATTTGTACAGAGAGACACTGGGTCATACTATACATTGAAATTCTTGGTGATGAGGCATCGCCAACAGCATTAAATAAATTGAGAAGGGTGAATGAAAACAAAGGAAGAAGATAAAGTACAAAAATTGTGCATAAAAAAAAAAAAATATATATATATATATATATATATATATATATATATAGGTGGACTTATACAGGTGGAAATATGTACACAGATAAAGTGGCTGAGTGCCAATGAATTACTGGTTGAGTAGCCTGATGGCCTGGGGGAAGAAACTGTTCTTTAATCTGCTAGTCCGAGCCTGGATGCTCCAGTAGCGTCTACCAGATGGCAGAAGGTTGAACAGTCCATATGAGGGGTGGCTATGGTCCTTAGTGATTTTCCGTGCTTTTCTCAGGCATCTTGTGTGGTAGAAACAGACTCCATGAGGGTGGTATGAGGGTCCGACATCCACAAGTAGGGCTTGTGCTTACAGACCAACACCATGCAGGGCGATTGGCATTTTCCAGAGAACACCGAGAGTGGCAGATTTGCCATTGGTGCCCTGTGCTCTTCACGGAGGAGAGCAGGTTCACACTGAGCACATGTGACAGAGTCTGGAGACGCCGTGGAGGACGTTCTGCTGTAGGGATGGGAATCGAAAACCGGTTTTTGTTGAGAACTGGTTCCCAGTGTTTCAATTCCTTGGAATCGTTTGGCGATTTTGCAAACAATTCCCTTATTGATTCCAGTGGGCGCGAATGACGTCACCACGCAATGTTGCGTGGCGAGTCCAATGCAGCCAACAGTCAACAGTAAACATGGCGCCCAAGCGGTACAAACGCTCGAAAGTTTGATTACACATCCCTAAAATAGACGACAACAGGGCAACTTGTAAAGTGAATATTTCACCAAAGGGAGGAAAAACTACCAACATGCAATAACTATGAATGAATGATTAACGTCGGTGAATCTGAACCCAGCAACGTTAGCAACGTTAGCATGTCCTCGGCTAACACTGCAGGTAACTAACTAACTAACAAACACTGCCTATCATGTTAGCGCCATTTGCCTCATTGTAAAAGCTGCTGTTAGTAACGATTAAGGTTAAATGAATGCCTTCTCAGGCATTACATTTAGATGAAATCATGAGAGACAGAGCCTGACTGGCTCAGAGCCAGAGGCTGGTGGTACTACCCCCAGTTCACCTCTACCTCCAGCTTCTCCTTTCACCAGAGCAGGCAAGAGTTAAATTACCCAGGCCATGATAGACCAATGTGGACCTCACCGTTGTTGGGTTTGTAAGGTCATGACTCGTGTTACTTCTAAACTAAACAAAGTTGATGCTAATCGACCGGTTTGTTGTCCTTTTTCTCCAAATGAGAATCGATAAGGGAACCGACAAAGAACCGAATCGTTAAGCAGAATCGAAAATGGAATTGGAATCGTAAAAATCTTATCAATTCCCATCCCTATTCTGCTGCCTGCAACATCCTCCAGCATGACCGGTTTGGCGGTGGGTCAGTAATGGTGTGGGGAGGCATTTCTTTGGAGGGCCGCACAGCACTCCATGTGCTAGCCAGAGGTACCCTGACTGCCATTAGGTTCTGCGATGAGATCTTCAGGCCCATTGTGAGCCCATATGCTGGTGCAGTGGGCCCTGAGTTTCTTCTGCATGACAATGCTTGGCCTCATGTGGCTGAAGTGTGTCAGCAGTTCCTGCACAATGAAGGCATTGATGCTATGGACCGGCCCGCCTGTTCCCCAGACCAGAATCCAATCCAGCACATCTGGGACATCATGTCTCGTTCCATCCACCAACGCCACGTTGCACCACAGGCTGTCCAGGAGTTGACTGATGTTTTAATCTAGGTCTGGGAAGAAATCCTCAGGAGAACATCCGCCGCCTCATCAGGAGCATGCCCAGGCGTTGTAGGGAGGTCATGCAGGCACGTGGAGGCCACACACACTGCTGAGCCTCATGTTGACTTGTCTTGAGGAATTTCCACTTAAGTTGGATCAGCCTGTAATGTGATTTTCCACTTTTATTTTGAGTATAATTCCAAATGCAGACCTCCATGGAATAATAATTTTGAATTATATTGATAATTTTTATGTTATTTTGTTCGCAATGCATTCCACTATGTAATGAATAACGATTTTCAACTGGAATATTTCATTCATTGAGATCTAGGAAGCGTTATTTTAGTGTTCCCTTTATTTTTTTTTTAATCGGTTAATGGACACCACAATTTAGTTAACAGTCTGTTCACATCATCAGTTATTTTCAAATGTGTGGTATGTGTATGATATTCCCATAATATCATACACCTTTGACACCAATTCTGTGCGCCAAGAAGTAAGAAGTCATATCCTGGATACCACATAGAATAGAAAAAAAAAAAAAACACTTCAATTTTTTTTTCGCTTTGGTGGTGGCAATGTTTGACCACTTCGATAATGGGAAACATAAATATTGTTGGAGTTTTTACATCATTCTTACAGATGGGAGATATTGCAACTTGAGGAAGTGTCACGGCTGGGTGCCTAGCCAACTCCCAAAAAGGACCCAAAAGCAGACGCAGAAGACTGGGAGAATTAGAGTTAAAACAGAATTCATTCACAGGTGCGTAGTGTTGGAAGCCAGAGGGAGGATCCGAGGAAACGTGGAACTCCGAGAGGAGGGAGACGGTGAGTGAGGAGCCAATAAGGTCATTTATCCTGACAAAGGTAGTGATCAGTTCTTACTGGGTCCAGGTGGGAATCCAGAATTGAAGGGGAGGATACTGGCTGTGGTTCTGAGTCGGCGGCAGGCAGGTAGGGGAAACAGGAATCCAACAATGTATGCTAAGTCCTTAGCATGGGAATCCAGATTGAGGAGAATAGACGACGGAAGCGGTACTGAAGAAAAACAAGAAGGCAAGGTAAGTACTACAAAATGACTTTCTCTGGAAAAGTGAGACAATCTGGTGAAGGCTGGTTGCTCCTGCAGCCCCTTAAAGCGATACTCCGGAGTAGATTCAACCTGGGGTCATTTGAACCGTGATATCCAGCCAAGTAGCCCACCCGCAGTTTTTTCGATATTGGCTGAACATCAGCTGAGTTACTGAGTTATCCCGAATAGCTTCGTACAAGCGTTAATGGATCTCCAAAATTACCACACTAAAATCACATGCCATGACACCAAACTTCTACAGTAGTACAAATATGGTCTGTACTCACAAAACGATGCATTTGGAAGTTTGAAAATAGTCCAGGAGTTTATTATTATCAACACAAGCCTGATAGCTTTTCTGCTGCTAAAGCTGCGTCGACGTCACTTCTGGAGCTGGGAGCTTCAAAGTAAGATGAGGGTTGATCTACTACTGTAGACAACAAAGCAAGGCTGCTCAATTTCTCCATTGATAAAATAATTTCACAACTCTACAACATAAAAATTCATAAAAAAAACATGTAGAATATAGCATATACTTTGTTGTCTACAGTAGTAGATTAACCCTCATCTTACTTTGAAGCTCCCAGCTCCCAGAAGTGACGTTGACGCAGCTTTAGCAGCAGAAAAGCTATCAGGCTTGTGTTGATAATAATAAACTCCTGGACTATTTTCAAACTTCCAAATGCATCGTTTTGTGAGTACAGACCATATTTGTACTACTGTAGAAGTTTGGTGTCATGGCATGTGATTTTAGTGGGGTAATTTTGGAGATACTGCCAGGATCCATTAACCCTTGCACGAAGCTATTCGGGATAACTCAGTAACTCAGCTGATGTTCAGCCAATATCGAAAAAAACTGCGGGTGGGCTACTTGGCTGGATATCACGGTTCAAATGACCCCAGGTTGAATCTACTCCGGAGTATCGCTTTAAGACTGTGTCCTGATGAGGACAAACGAGGAACAGGTGTGAAGGCAGGAGCAAACCAGACTCCTCCCTGGACTTCCTGGAAACCTGCTCAGCCCCACCTAAGGCCCAGAAACCACAACAACAACACAGCCAAGCATGACTGTGACAAGATGAGAGATCTTCTTGCCGTGAAATTGACTCATTTTGTGTCAGAGTGAGTACATCTACCCACCTACCACCAGTGTCATTGACAAAATAAGGAAATTATAGATATTAAGAAAAGGAAGGTAGGACCTTGAATCTCATAAAAACTAAATATAAATATTGCTACAGAGCATATGGTTTGAAATTCAGATAGGGTGCAGTAAAGCTTATGAAGCAAAAACATCAATGAATGATGCCATATCAAGTGGAATTTCAGTAGAAATAATTTGGGGACTGTCCATTCAAATCAGTATAACATTTTATAATCTCTTATTCAAAATTTACAGATGACATAAATATATTCCTCATGGCAAGTATCTCAAACACGTCAGGACTTTCTGTGATGAATTTCAAGAGTGGGCATTCAAGCTCATCTTGTCTTATTCATAAACCCACTGACACCAGTGGAAAAACCTGAAGAAATGAGGAACGATGGCAAATGTAGTCGTGGGTAAGTACAAGAAAAAGCTGTATGACAGATGAATGAATGAATGACCCATTTTCCAGTCTCACTTCTCTGAGTCAGTCTTCCCTGATTGTCTCTTTACCTCCAGCACAATGCAGTCTGATTTCATCCCCTCCTCTTCTCTCATTGTGCATGATGACTGAAAGGATAATAAGGAAGAAGACACCTGTAATCAGAATTGGTTTCGGGGACAGGAAAGTAATTTATGATTTATTTTCTCTGCTGTGTTTTGTGTCAGTGGGGAATTCAGGGCTCTTACCTGAGTTTGTCATGTCTCTGAGCTTTTGTCTTGTTTTTAGTTCCTGTTTAGTTTTTTTAAGTTTTGTCATGTCGTTGTTTTAAGCTCAGGTCTAGTCTTTAGTTTTTCCATGTTACCCCGGCATCAGCTTCACTCATGTCACCAATCACTCCCTCAGTATTTAGTTTCCAGGTTTCCCATGCACCATTGCCAGATCCTACCCCGTCACCCATGATAGACCCGGCACATGTTAGTCACCGTTATTCAAGTCAGGTTTGTTCTTTTGAGTTTTTTTCACAGTCATAGTCAAGTTTTGTTTTTCATAGTTTTTAGTTTTGTAATCCGGCCCTTGTGTTGTATTTTTGGAAGTAAACCAAGTTTTGTTTTTTGGAATCTGCATCCGTGTCCTCCCTCCACGCCACGACACCATAACCCAACGTGACACAGTTCAATTTTGGTTGTATGCTGATATCACACAGACAGTTTATAGCAAATGTCTCATTGAGTGTATTCAAGACTTTTATTTTTTATTCATTAATCATCACAAAATGGTACTAAAATGAAACACAATCATGTTCATGCATCTGTGGAATTAGCTAGCAATGTCCTTTTCAGTAAATATGGAGGCATGAATGTTTATTTGTCATGTAAATATCAGGATGTAAGACAAAAAAAACTTAGTTTATAACTACATGAAGACCCCATGGTCAGTTTACATTCAGTGATGAACATTGTTAACTATCTAGTGGACCTGAAGTTAAGTTTTTTTTTTTTTTTTTTTTGTATTTAAATTTTTTTTTCAGACTTGAGGCAAATAAAGGCGTAGAATTAAGTGACATCTAGAGACAGATTGGTTTAGATTTTTAAAGGTACATCTTAACAAATCACAAGACTTGGAACAATGTTAAGAAACATAAATACATCAAGTTCAAGTTTCAGAAATGCGTGTTGTTACTGTGCGAAGGAGTTTTATCTAAATTTATCAAAGAATTAAAAGTACATTACTGTATGTGCATTTTCTAGGAGTTCAAACATTTTAATCTGTCAGTTTTAAAACTGAACTGACAGATATTATTGCTGCTCCTCCTTAGGTTCAACATGATAGATTCCAGACCTTTTTAAAGAAAAGTAAATGTGCAACTAACCTTCACTTAGCCAGTCTTATAATTCTAATATCCCTCTTCAAGAAAAAATGTTCTGTACAGTGATGCAGCTGACGGTGGTCTCAGTGGTATTTCATGCTAATAAAACTGGAATAAACCTTTGTTACACTTGTTGTTCTTTCATAATTCCAGCAGCCACACATAGATCGAATAATTACACCTCCAGGACAGAATGCAAACACATTGAATCTCAGCCCCAGTTTATTGATCAACAGCCAACCTTTAACCATTAGTTGCAGGACTCTATCAGAACAAACACAATGGGATATCTGTATTAGACATTCAGACACATACAATTTGTTTCCAGCCTTTTACTGGAGCTCTTGTATTTACCTCACAGTCCACTGTATGTATGTTTACTGATTCACTCTTGTCTATTTTGAGGAGTGCATAAGATGCCTGCTGTGCTGCTAATTGTAATAACCACAATTAAAGTGGGTGGGAATGGCTTTAATAAACTCACAGTGTGTGTGTGTGTCTGTGACTGATTGCATTGCCTTTGATAACTTCCAGAATCAGTGTGTAATTACTAATTAAGCTGGATAATTAGGACATAATTAAGTGTTGACAATTTAGATTTGAAAAACTGACTGGCAGGGGAAGAAGTTATCTTATTTGTTTTTTAAGTTTGACAGCTCCACAGTGGTGAGTGAGCGAGTGTCATAGTGTCCCAGTTAAACTGCAGTTCTGACTTGCACAGCTGAGGCAACACTGCCCCCTTCAGGTGACTTCTCTGTTAGCAATCTGCAGGCAGGGGAAAACACAAATAAATCATTTAGCTTTGTTGTTTTGGTTTTCTGTGTTTTTTGTATTGTTAACTTATTTCTCTTGCATTCTAAACAGGGAAGAAAGAGAGAGAGACACAGAGAGATACCACTTTTCAGTTTCCTAAAGAAGTTTTCCAACACACAAGAGGCTGCATTATCCATCCATTTGCTGGATGTGCCTCTGTGTACAAGGGTAAGCCTGAGCCTAGAGAATGTACACAGAGTACAGCTGTGATGTTTTGTTTACTCCCTTTATAGTTTTTACAGGTACTCACAATAACAGATCATAAACGAAAGAGAAAGGGAAAAACTGAGAAAAAAGAAAGTGTTTGCACATGCTTCATATCTTAGTGAAAATAGGAAATAAAGCCCCCTTAAAAAGCAAACAAACAGAAAAATGAATTGATATATGGAAGTGTACTTACAATTCTGCTGTTGGTTGCTCAGGAATAAGTGCCCTTTTGCTTTTCTGAAAAACGATCAGTCCTGAAGTAACAATGACTAAAAAAATAAATGATAATCGTGTTTGTGCAGAATAGATTGAGGATTTAAGCCTGTCCTTAGCAGGAATTTTCAGACTGACTGACAGTCAAATCTCATAAATCTGTTTCAAATTCCTCAGGTATATATTATTTAATTTTTTTTTTCTAATGGGTTTATGTGAGATCATTTAATGTCAACCCTATTATCTGGTACATTCCAGAACTGACTTATTTAACAAGTTGTGGCATCGTCTATGTTCCTGGAGGCAAAGCTGCTTTCTCTGGTTTGTTATTTACTATTTTTTACGTTTTTCTCTACTTACCATACTTTCGTCAATATAAATAGTTATATACAGTGGATCCAGTTTATGATAAGTAGACAATTTTGAGCAAAAAATGAACATGGCCACAAAGCCAGTGACCTGAAGTCGAGGTGAATTGGGTCCAGTCCGGAAACCTCCTGCAAGATTCAAAGATTCAAAGTTTGCACAGTAATAACATGTTTCCCTGTCCAATGAAAAGCTTACTTTGCTGTCTGCAAGAATGCCTGTCAAAGGAGTGAAAAAAAGCTACAGTAGAAAAAGCAATATGCAGTAAAAAAAAATAAAAATGCTATATGCAAAATACAAATAACAGAAGAAAAATAATAAATATATATACACTGAATAGTGCAACAATTTAGTAGCTGTTATGTGTTACACAGGCTTACACAGAAATCTGCTTTCATGACAATGATGTTACATTCCACAACTGTAGAGGGAGCCAAAGAGCAAAAATAGAGTTTGGCTCCGAAGAATCTCTGACTCCCATTCAAAAAGCTCTTCATTTTTAAAACCCACTTGTCATTATGATGAATTAGTTAGATTCACTCTGTCTTAAGAATGTATTAATAGTACTTTAGTAGAAAGTTTAATAAAAAAGTTTAATAGTAGAAAGAATCAAATCTTAAAACAAATCCTACAGCACACACAGTCCTACAGCATACACAGTCCTACAGCACACACAATCCTACAGCACACACAGTCCTACAGCACACACAGTCCTACAGCACACACAGTCCTACAGCACATACAATCCTACAGCACACACAGTCCTACAGCACACACAATCCTACAGCACACATAGTCCTACAGCACACACAGTCCTACAGCACACACAGTCCTTCAGCACACACAGTCCTACAGCACACACAGTCCTACAGCACACACAGTCCTTCAGCACACACAGTCCTACAGCACACATAGTCCTACAGCACACACAATCCTACAGCACACACAATCCTACAGCACACATAGTCCTACAGCACACACAGTCCTACAGCACACATAGTCCTACAGCACACATAGTCCTACAGCACACATAGTCCTACAGCACACACAGTCCTACAGCACACATAGTCCTACAGCACACATAGTCCTACAGCACACACAATCCTACAGCACACATAGTCCTACAGCACACACAGTCCTACAGCACACATAGTCCTACAGCACACACAGTCCTACAGCACACATAGTCCTACAGCACACATAGTCCTACAGCACACACAATCCTACAGCACACATAGTCCTACAGCACACACAGTCCTACAGCACACATAGTCCTACAGCACACATAGTCCTACAGCACACACAATCCTACAGCACACATAGTCCTACAGCACACACAGTCCTACAGCACACATAGTCCTACAGCACACATAGTCCTACAGCACACAGTCCTACAGCACACATAGTCCTACAGCACACATAGTCCTACAGCACACATAGTCCTACAGCACACACAATCCTACAGCACACATAGTCCTACAGCACACACAGTCCTACAGCACACATAGTCCTACAGCACACACAGTCCTACAGCACACATAGTCCTACAGCACACATAGTCCTACAGAACACACAATCCTACAGCACACATAGTCCTACAGCATACACAGTCCTACAGCACACATAGTCCTACAGCACACATAGTCCTACAGCACACACAATCCTACAGCACACATAGTCCTACAGCACACACAGTCCTACAGCACACATAGTCCTACAGCACACACAGTCCTACAGCACACATAGTCCTACAGCACACATAGTCCTACAGCACACACAATCCTACAGCACACATAGTCCTACAGCACACACAGTCCTACAGCACACACAGTCCTACAGCACACACAATCCTACAGCACACACAATCCTACAGCACACATAGTCCTACAGCACACACAGTCCTACAGCACACACAGTCCTACAGCACACACAATCCTACAGCACACACAGTCCTACAGCACACACAATCCTACAGCACACATAGTCCTACAGCACACACAGTCCTACAGCACACACAATCCTACAGCACACACAGTCCTACAGCACACACAGTCCTACAGCACACACAATCCTACAGCACACACAGTTCTACAGCACACACAGTCCTACAGCACACATAGTCCTACAGCACACACAGTCCTACAGCACACACAATCCTACAGCACACACAGTCCTACAGCACACACAATCCTACAGCACACACAATCCTACAGCACACACAATCCTACAGCACACATAGTCCTACAGCACACACAGTCCTACAGCACACACAATCCTACAGCACACACACTCCTACAGCACACACAGTCCTACAGCACACACAGTCCTAAAGCACACACAGTCCTACAGCACACACAGTCCTACAGCACACATAGTCCTACAGCACACATAGTCCTACAGCACACACAGTCCTAAAGCACACACAGTCCTACAGCACACACAGTCCTACAGCACACACAGTCCTACAGCACACACAGTCCTACAGCACACACAGTCCTACAGCACACACAGTCCTACAGCACACATAGTCCTACAGCACACATAGTCCTACAGCACACACAATCCTACAGCACACACAGTCCTACAGCACACACAATCCTACAGCACACACAATCCTACAGCACACACAATCCTACAGCACACATAGTCCTACAGCACACACAGTCCTACAGCACACACAATCCTACAGCACACACACTCCTACAGCACACACAGTCCTACAGCACACACAGTCCTAAAGCACACACAGTCCTACAGCACACACAGTCCTACAGCACACATAGTCCTACAGCACACACAGTCCTACAGCACACACAGTCCTACAGCACACACAATCCTACAGCACACACAGTCCTACAGCACACACAGTCCTACAGCACACACAGTCCTACAGCACACACAGTCCTACAGCACACACAGTCCTACAGCACACACAATCCTACAGCACACACAGTTCTACAGCACACACAGTCCTACAGCACACACAGTCCTACAGCACACACAGTCCTACAGCACACACAGTCCTACAGCACACACAATCCTACAGCACACACAGTCCTACAGCACACACAGTCCTACAGCACACACAGTCCTACAGCACACACAGTCCTACAGCACACACAATCCTACAGCACACACAGTTCTACAGCACACACAGTCCTACAGCACACACAGTCCTACAGCACACACAGTCCTACAGCACACACAGTCCTACAGCACACACAATCCTACAGCACACACAGTCCTACAGCACACACAGTCCTACAGCACACACAATCCTACAGCACACACACTCCTACAGCACACACAGTCCTACAGCACACACAGTCCTAAAGCACACACAGTCCTACAGCACACACAGTCCTACAGCACACATAGTCCTACAGCACACACAGTCCTACAGCACACACAGTCCTACAGCACACATAGTCCTACAGCACACATAGTCCTACAGCACATACATACCTGCATTTAAAACTTGAGAGCCCTGAGCTAGCGATCAAAGCAGTTACCACTCCTAAAGGTACACAACCTTGAAACGCTCCAAGACCTACCATTTTCAGTCAGAGTGGGAAGAAGATTATTATTTTTTTTTTTTCTCATTCAAAGCCAGTGTGTTGATTTGCATTGCAACGGTGGCGTTGGCAAAGAAAGTGAATCTGGAGCGGCATTTGAAAAACTACGAGAGAGATTTTCCCGCAAAAACGCCTTTGCGCGCCACAAAAGTTGCGGGATTTGAAAGGGACTTGCAGCACGGCAGTCAGTCTTCACCAAACCGAAATTGTGAAAGAAGCCTTTCTCGAGGCAGCGGATAGCCTTTTTGACGACTTTAAAAATAAAACCGAGATTGTGAAGGCCATTAAAGAAGTGCAACTCTCCTGCAATACTACCACAAGGCGATGTTAGGGAATGGCTGTGGATGTGGAGGAGAAACTGAGGAAGGATGTGAGTGCTTTTCCCTCCAATTTGATGAGTCAACTGATATGGTGGATGTGGCACAATTGTGTGTTTTCATCAGGATGGGTTTTGAAGACATGAGCACCAAGGAAGAGCTGCTCACCATTTTGCCATTAAAATGACACACCAGAGGGGAGGATATTTTCAATGCCTTCATGGGATTTGTTAGCGAGACAAAACTGCCGCTCTTCAAGCTGATCTCCATCACAACTGACGGGGTGCCTGCTATGTTGGGCCGCAGCAGTGGGTTCATTGCACAGTGCAAAGACAGTGAATCTTTCCCGGATTTCCTGAACTATCATTGTATAATTCACCAGCCAGCATTGTGTGGAAAGATTTTAAATATGAAAGAAGTGATGGATATTGCAAGGAAGATTGTGTGCAGAGAAGGCTTTTCCGTGCTCACTTGGAGGAGAATGATGCTGAGCACACAGACCTGATGTTAATAGGTAAATTTTTGGCCACATTTACGGAGCTCCTGCCTGAAATCAAGGACTTCCTGAAGCTTTCAAAACATGTGGATTACCATACAAAGCTAGAGGACCACTAGTGGCTTTTAGATTTATCTTTCCTCACTGATCTCACTGGCGAGCTCAATTAATTAAATTTAGAGCAGCAGGGTAAGGGTTAAGATGTTGTCAACAACATGAGTTCAGTGAGCACGTTTAAAAGCAAGCTACAGCTGATGTCAAGCAGGCTGCAGCGTGGTAACCTGCGCAACTTCCCTCACATGCAAGCAGAACTACAACGTCAAGGTAAAGGTGTGACACAGCTGGACAGTGCACGTTATGAGGAGCATGGTCACAGCATCTTGTCAGAGTTTGAGAGGCGTTTTACTGAATTTGCATCCATTGAGCCAGCTATATGTGTTATCCATTTGGTGCAGGAATTGATGTTGATGACATTGCCACCAAATTCAAATCACTTTTCGACCTGGAAAGCTCCACCCTTGCGGATGAGATTCTGACATTGCAAAATGACATTGAGATCAAAGCCAGATCGACATCCACTCAACCTGGAGAGCATGTAGTGTTCTAGAAACTACTGGTGGTGGAGAAGTATCCCAATCTCAAAAGATGTGCTTTGAACCTGACAGCTCTTTTTGGATCAACTTATTTGTGCGAGTCTGCTTTCTCGCACATGAAAATCATCAAGTCCAAGTACAGATCAAAAATGACTGATGACCACCTTGCAGCCTGCCTACGCCTTGCATCCAGCTCCTACACTCCTGACTACGAAAAGCTAGCCTCCTTCTCCCAGTGCCAGGTTTCCCACTAGGGTAGGAAGTGATTTCCAGCTGCTCTATGTGCCTTTAATTGCCCAAATAATATTTTTTGTTTAATTGAATTGATTTGATTGATTGATTTTCTCAGAGATTTTCTCTACCTGTTTTGTATCTGGTTTATTTTTCTGTTTGGTTCATAATAAGGTTAATTTTGGTTAGTTACTACAGGCTGGAAATGATGTGAGTGTGTTTGCTATGTTGACACTGGACTCGTAGATCTCGGGAGGTTTGTTTACTCCCTGGCTGTGTGGGCTCCTTCCTGTGTGTTGGGCGCACCCGCTTTGCCCTGCGTCCCAGGGGTGGGGTGCATGCGCCTTGCCCTCGGCAGGGTTGTGATGCAGGTGTGGGGGTCCGGGGTGCTACCCTCCTTCCTTACAGACCACAACACAAACTTTCACACATTCATCCATACGCACCACAGTACACCTTACACATACACCACCTGTCATTGTCTGTCTTCTGTCTATGTCTTTATCTGTCCTGTCCTTTTATGTTCCACTGTCGGCGATTCTAGTCCTCTCTAACTAAATCAAGGTTTTTTTAATCAATAAAGCTTGTCAGATTAGATGGTCAAAGAGGGCTGATGAAGGACACACTCACCATCACTTTTACCTATGCACAAGAAAAATTGCATATACAAGAAAAACATCTTGCCAGACCTTGGCACCAACCATTGATATATATGCAGACAGTGGGAAAAAAATGGTTGCTATTAATGCCATAATAGCTATTTGCTAACCATTGCAGAATCTTACTTGAGTTAACATTGAGTTTGTTTTAAACACAGTAGATACTCATGAAATGACAGCTCCCACGCACTGGACAAAACTCACTGTAATAAATACTTACACAACTGTCTTGTGGTTTTGAGACGTTTGAGACGGATGTTTTCTTTTTAAATACCCGTGCATCGCTTTTGCATTGCTGTGGTCTCTTTTTAAGAAATGTCCACAGATGAGACCAAAGTGGAGATGTTAACCAAACACATCAGCACAAACACCTCATACCAATTTGCAAGCACGGTGGTGGAGGGCTGATGATTTGGGCTTGTTTTGTAACCACATGACCTGAAGATCTTGCAGTCATTAGGCTTATTCACATGTAATGTCCAAACCGGGAGGGATTGAACACCTCTGTGCAACTGGTTGCTGGACTTCCTGACCGGAAGACCACAGGCAGTCCGGGTCGGTTGCAACGCATCCTGCACCATCACACTGAACACAGGGGCCCCCCACGGATGCGTGCTCAGCCCTAAACAACTCAACAACTGCACACCAACACACAGCAGCAACCTCTTCATCAAGTTTGTGGATGATACCACTGTGGTGGGGCTCATCAACAACAACGATGAGTCAAACAACAGGGATGAGTTGAACCAACTGGCCACGCGGTGCAGAGACAACAATCTCTCTCTTAATGACGAGAAGACGAAGGAGATTGTTGTCGACTTCTGGAGAGCCCCCACCCATCACTTTCCACTGACCATAAACAGTGGAGAGAGTTAGCAGCAACAAGTTCCTGGGTGTGCACCTCACTGAGGACCTCTCTTGGAGCAGCAACACCGCATCACTGGCCAGGAAAGCTCAGCAGTGCCTCTACTTCCTCTGCAGCCTAAAGCCTCGTTTCCACTATGCAGCACTATGTATGGGTCGGTTCACAATGGTACGGTACGGTACGGGTCGGGTCGGGTCGCTTTGGGGTCAGCTTGCGTTCCCACTGTACAAAGGGGATCCTCAGGGGTGGGCGGAGTGCGTGCCGAAGCGTAAATAGCAAATAACAGCAAATAACAAATAACATCCATAATTTCGAACCACCTCCAAGCTTCTTCAGCTTAATGCGACACTGGCTCGCGGCCCGGTTGAAACCACTCTCTTTTTGGTTTGGCACAGCGCCATCGAGCTCCCGCTGCACAGCCTCCTCACCAACAACGGAGAGCAGAGCCTGAAACCGGTCCTGTGTGCTCGGTACCCCAAGCAGAAGGGTTACAAAAATGGTAACGGGTTCCATGGGACCGGTACGCTTTCGTGGTAATGGAAACACTGAAATAAGCGAACCGTTCTGAACCGACCCGTACCGGACTGCATCCTGCAGGAAGACCCTGCAGAGGATAGTGAGAGCAGCTGAGAGGATCATCGGCACCCCTCTCCCGTCCCTCCAAGACATCTACAACACACACCTGGCCCGCAAAGCACTCAGCATTGCTGGTGACTTCACCTATCCCACCCACTGCTTCTTCAGCCTCCTGCCTTCCGGGAGGAGAATGAGGAGCCTCTGGGCGAGAACCAGCAGACTGAGAGACAGCTTCATCCACCAGGCTGTCAGGATGGTGAACTCTCTCCCAGCACTGCCCCCCCCCTCCTTCTCTGCCCCCTGCCCCCACAAACTCTGGAACCTGCCCCCCCCAAACCAAACCAAATTGCACTGTGCACAGTCTATTACTGTACACTAACTGTACATAGCTCACTGTCTATACTGTTATTCTGTTTACACTGTCATGTGCCATATTTATACAGATTTGGCACTGCATTTTCTTATATCTTATATATTCTTTTAATATATTTTTTTATCTTCTACTTTATATTTTATTTCATGTTTATTGCTGTTTGCACCAGGGATAAGAGGGAAGTGCTATTTCAATTCTCTGCATGTCCTATACATATGGCAGGATTGATAATAAAGTTGACTTGACTTCACTTGATTCATCTTGTTGCCTATCAGCGTCATGTTTGAAAGCATAGATGCGGCATGGGGAGTTGAAGTTGATTTGCCACTGATATTCCTCTGAGCTGGCAAGGGAGGGAGCATCAGAGGGGAAACAGGCTATGGGAAGCAAAAAGCACCATTCTAAACAACAAATCTGTGTTCAACAAAGCTGCTTTTGCAACACTGGCTTGATATGTGTAAGCACACACTGAGGTAGGGCTAACCTGCTTCTGTCTGCCATGTGTAAATTACTAAGGGGAAACAGCGGAAGGTTGACAAGGACATCTTTTTTTTCGCCTACAAGCTGATGTTCGACATTTAAAGCTTGGCTGAATTTAAATCATGCATGAAGACTATGATCACAAACACAGCAAGGGTGAAAAAATATAAACTCCATGTAATATGTTCATGTGATATTCTACGGTTTTGAACGTAAATTCTAAATCATCAATGTAAGTACGGCTGTGAGTACATGTAGTGGAGTAAAAATCATCCATCCATCCATCCATTATCTCTACCGCTGAATCCGTCGATCGGGTCGCGGGCGGGCTGGAGCCTATCCCAGCAGTCAATGGGCGAGAGGCGGGGTACACCCTGGACAGGCCGCCAGTCCATCGCAGGGCCACATAGAGACAAACGAGACAAACAACCATGCACGCTCACACTCACTCCTAAGGACAATTTAGAGATGCCAATCAACCTAACATGCATGATTTTTTTGGACAGTGGGAGGAAGCCGGAGTACCTGGAGAGAACCCACGCATACACGGGGAGAACATGCAAACTCCACACAGAAAGGCCCTAGCTGGGTGTTGAACCTGGAACCTTCTTGCTGTGAGGCGACGGTGCTAACCACCACACCACCGTGCAGCCTGGAGTTAAAAATTAATTGACATTCAATTAAGTGTATGCAAAAAAAAGTGCAGAAAAAAAATATAAGTACTTACATAAAAGGGGTAGAAATTACAATGCTGAAGAGAAAACAAGCCTAAGAGGCTCATTTGAAGTCAAACTGAAACATTGAGGAACATCTGCTCAAAACACGGTTGGAATTCATTCCATAAGTGTGGTAGAAAAATATAATTTTCTATGAACAAAAGTGCCTTTAAAAAGTTTTACGTGATGAAATTTCCCATCTCCTCATCAAAGCCTTGTTAGGTCAATGCCATACAGTAGGTGGCAGTGCGGTCCATGATGGAACTAAGATGGACGTCATCGCTGCAAGTTAAAGATATGCGTGGAGTAAACAAGACGAGGCTGGCTGACCTTTAGCTGATGCCATGGGAGAATCTCTCCAGCTGATGGCGTCTTTGAGGTTTGTTGAGGTTTTGTTTGCAATCAGTAATTTTCCACTTGAGCAGCAAGGTGTGAAAGACATGAACACGTGGAACGAACAGGGAGACCCACCACACTGCACTTAGGCAGATTGATACAGAGGTGATACAGGCTGATGTGCAGCAGCAGCAAGGGGCTGTTTGGGAACGTTAAATGCTGACATCTGACACCATTGTAGGTCTGCACACTGTCTCTGTGAACATGGCTGTTAGGGTGGAACCTTATCTTCAGCCATTATGTAATGGGAAATGGTCTGCCATTGGATTTGTAATCCTTCTGGTAAAAAGAATGCAGAGCTAGGCCCCACCTTCCAACTTCAATGGAAGGATTCATGGGAGCTGACTCGTACTTAGTCACGTCTATTGTCAGGGTCATGTTCTGGGACGAACTGAAGTTATTAAGAGGGATGGAGAGAGGGGGGGAGTTTTCCTGTTTCTAAGTAGTAGACACTTGTGGCCAAATCTGGGCAGGATGGGAGAAACGGCACAAAAAGATCTGGAGCCCCGGGGTCTGGACCCGGGCCGAGAGCAGAGAGAAAAGTGAATATGTTTATGTTGGGGAATTCACTGCAGAGGAATTCTGAAGGGATGCAGGATGAGAGTTGATCTCTATCAACATCATTTTTTTTCACCGGGTGTTGAATATCCATATCCAGCAAAAGTGTCGGAAAGCGAATCAAAGGTGGACATGAAACACAAAAAAAAATAAGATTTTTGGACTGACTGAGCAGTCTCAGGCATATTAGTATAAATCGGTGTTCGCTATAAAAAAAGAACAAATGCAGAACTCTTATTATTTCTTCTCCACTGTGTACACACATACCTTCTGTAAGAAGTGAATGTAACCACTATGATGAGCTGAAGGTTTAAGTTTGGCATTTTGTCGATATTTTTTGGGTCTCATTAAAATTGGAACTGAGCTAACCTGGACAAGAAGTTAAAACTGGAGTGTGATACTTGGAAGATACTGTAAATAGACAAAAACACATATATTTATAGGCCTAATATCTTTTCAAACATGGAATTATATTAACATTGATCATAGAAAGGAAATTTAGCGAATGACACCGTAGCAGCCAGCCTCTAGTGGCTGTCAGTGGTATTGTATTTCAAAGGACCTCTGAATCCTTGCGTTATCTGCGTCTGGCAAAATAAGTGGTATTTAAATCCATGGCCAAGACGTCATCCAACAGCAAACAAGGACATAAGGTCTATGGCTACGTAAGAGAACATAAATATCCAGCGCAGAGGGGAGCAGTGGTTTAAATGTTGTATTCAACAAGTGAAACCAGAGCATCATGTTGATAAAAATGTAAACAAATCCAGCACAGTTCTATCTCAGTTAGACATGTTTTAATGTGTTTAGACTACTTAAAAACCTGCATTTAAATTAAAACTGACACACCATATTTTTTCTTGTTACATTGATACTTTCAACGAGCATCTGAGCTTTACACATTAAGATATACATTACCAATTGACATTAAGTTATTTTAGTGACTTGAGCAAATTAACTACTCTGAGTATGCAGTCTGAGTTAGCTTTCTCAGTATAAAACCCAACAGTTCAACAAGCTGAGTGTGCTCTGACAAGGCAACATAATTACTAATAAGACTTTTCTTCACTGAAGTCTGTCCTATACAACTAATCTCCAAAAGCAGCTGTATTTAGAAGCAATCATAACTGCAACATCGTGGCTTTTTGTATGTAATAACTTAATGAGGAAAAACCAGCATACCTTCTCTCAATATAAACTGATACCACACAGTCTGAGCGAAAATAATGTCTCCTTTGGAGATACATTGGAATGGAATTCTATTTGTCAGGCTAAGAACATTGAAAAATTGCTTTTACAAAACTTAACATCCATTCGGTGTTCCAGCAAAGTGTTCTTGTTCGTCTGGATATTCTGCAGACCTCGCTGCAATACGCTTCCATTGGAAACACTTTCTGTTGAAAAAATAGTACCTATCAAACCTTTTGACAGATAAATAACCGGGACAATGTCTTCTGAATGAACCCAGCTTGGTTACATTTAGCACAAGTCTAACTCCACTCACCTCTGCGGTGTGAGAGTGTTACGGAAGATTATTTTTAAAACTGCTACACACACTTTATTCACTGATTCTGTATTATGTGCATTTCCAGTTTGCAAATAAAACAGTTGAACACAGTTTAAATGTTGCAAAATCTGTCAAGGTTCACAGATTTCTGATTCTTCCTCTACAATAGTTTACCAGACTGGAGACTGGAGAATTGGCACCACCAGCTGTTTAGCTTTATCGGTCTGGCTTGCATTTTGCTTTTCTTTTCTGAAGTGGCGGGAAAAATGCAAAGAATTATCAGCTGAATATGTGGATTTAAAGCTTTTGGTTTTACAGCCAAGGTGTTTTGGTTTTCCCTTTCTCATTACCCTTTTTTTGTCACAGTTTTTCTTGTGAAAAAGCTCAGATAATAGCTCTGAATATCTACTGACAAAGTAAGTGGGAACACAGAAGCTGAAGAGCCAGATATTTGCCTCAGAAGCTGGTGGAGACCAAATCAGAGCTTAAAGGAGACTGAATATTGGATTTAGATGCAACTGTAAGAATGATATTAATAATTATTTAGATATTATACATTTTTATCAGTGTAGGTTCACCATAACAGAGCTATTTAATTAAGTCAAATATAAAACTTTGTTTTATGACAATGAGCTCGCCTTTCAGAGCTTTTGGAGGTAGAAGCAATGTCTGACACTCTTCAGCACTACTTGCCCTAAACAACTACTTGAAAGAAGACCTTTAGTTTATTGCTCTTCCATAAATAATCCTGATGCATTGAAACCTTCTGAAATAGTGAGTTTCCCTTTCCATTCGATCCATCACTGTGAGCTGTAACCTCGCGCAGCCTTATTGTCTAAACCTCTGTCAACCGACCAGAGAAATAAAATAAAACCAATCTCAGTAAACTTGGTCTTACAACAGCATCCAAACCTTGGACGTGTTCCTGTGACAATGTGGTTACTCCCCTCTGATCCCTTTGTTTGACAAAGCCTCTGCTGTTTCTCTTCCCTAAAAGAGACTCCAGGCAGACGCTCCACCGATGCTCCCTCACTCAGCTGACATGCTCTCCAGACTCCAGAGTTCATTGGCCACAGAGATAAAGAAGCCTGGAATGGTTTCAATCAAGGTTGTGAATGCAGCTTTCGGGGCTGTTTGTTCTGTATGCCACAGCTGGGCTGCTCCACGTTACACATAGCACAGACTAAACTCCGTACTCCAGGGATATTATAACTAAACATACTGGTTCAGTATGATCCACAATCCCTCTCCCCTTCAGCAGAGACAGCCTGAAGGCTATTAAGAGCACGGATACTTACCAGTATGTGTCGCACGCGCGGGTCCCAAAATTAAATAAATGTAGATAACACCAGAATGAGATTTCACTGTTGACAAATGGGCAGCCACAGAAATTTGGGGTTCACTGTAATATTTATTCCAGATCAAATATAAAAGACAGTAGACTAAAACGAAATAAGCAATAGGCTGAAAAACCCAATAAAATGCGCCGATCAAAAATAATAAAAAGCCATAGGTTAAAACCATTAAAATATAACAAATAAAAGAGGATAAAAAGCGGCTAAACAAATAAAGTGCAGTAGTCAACGGCCCAAGGAGTCTTCAAATGGGCTTCAAGGTCCAGTGAGACGAGGTGAGGGTGTGGTCAGATCAATTGCCTTCGGATAGTTAATAAAAGTCCAGCATTAAAATATCAATTGCATGCAAAACGTCCACCACACATCATGCAACACAAGCTCCACAAAACAATCTTAAGGTCACAGATGATGCATGCATTAAAGATCCACTTCCATCGTTATTTCATTTACAAATATACATATTACTGTGGTCACCACTATGATTGAATGCATTGTGCATCGTTTCTGTCAAAAATATCGTCCTTGTCTCCTTGTTTCAAGCTGTTTTGTGTGAGCTAGAATTGGCCTGTGTGGCAAACGACTGGCTTTTCCGGGTTTCCTCATGAATATCCGCAACGTGACAATAAGGCACCTCTGATTGGTTTCTAAAAAAAAAAACACGTCACGGGGCACACCCCCTAGACCCCAGCTGAGCTGTGCCACTGCCAGCCCGCAGCACGCTATGTTTGAACTGTGCCCGGAGTTTCTTGCTGCACTGCAATGATTGGCAATCACTGCTGTGAATTTGTGAAAGTTGGCGGATAAAATCATGTCTTCATGTCTTCATGTATTCGCACCGCCTTACTCGCGCGATTATTGCCGCGGGTGTAAATTGAATTTACTCGCCTTATTCGCGCGAGTAAAAAACGAGCGAATAGCTCAAGGGGCTCTCCATTTCATTCTCTCATCAACCATGGCTGATATAAGTACCATCGCGTCCTTGTACCTGCTGTGGCAGTCCGAGATTCGTCTGAAACACACACGCCGTCGTGTCTGGGTTAGGGTTGGGCGATGTCTTCTTAATTGGCAGAAGACGATGTTTACAGTGAAACATCGTGATGGACGATGATATCGGCGGCGGCGGCGAGGGGGGGGGCTACGACTCATGATCTAATAATAATAATAAAATTATGATCAAATAATAATAATAAAACGGTAGTATATAAGCTACATGGTGATGATTCTACACAGAGTTCCCAGGCTTTATAAAGCCCCTTACAGCTATAGCTGTAAGGGGGAAAAAACATCCTTCCATTGCGTTTGAATGCCAGAATGTCACTATCCCATAGATAGCCTACTTATATATAATATATAATAATAATCTACTAACAACGGCAATTTAATGGTAATACATTTAAAACTATATATTTTGTTTTACTAATGCGCTCTTGCGCTTTGGCGCGCTGCGCGTCATAAAAAGCTCCCGTTCCATTCCGTTTGAATTTTAACGGTTAAAAGCATCCGTTTTATTCCGTTAGAGGCTCATTTCATTTCAACAGCTGGCAACCTACCATGACGCAGGTGTTGGTTGGAAAGAAGGGCACCACTTTGCCTATTTGGAATTTCTTTGGTATTGAACCAGATGAGCGTGGGCTGCCAAAAGATTTAAATAAATGTGTCTGTAAGATTTGCGCATCTGTGGTCCGTGCCAAAGATGGACAGACAACAAATCTACGCGATCACCTGCGTGTTCACCATCCTGAAGAATATGCAATGATCAACGTGTCCGTGCGCTCAGGGCTTGCCAAAAAAACGCAACCGACCATATCTGGGATGTTTGCGAAAAGCACTAAATATAAAACTGACAGGAAGGAGCTGACAGGTGTTGTAACTCGCTACCTGGCCAAAGAAATGGTATCGTTTAACACGGTCGAGAAGCCCACTTTCAAGGCACACCTTTAACAGGCAGTACGAGTTGCCAGCCTTTGCACTGCAAAGTTAATGCTTTAGCTGAAGTTGAACGTCATACCACCTTTTCTGTTGACAATGAGCAAGTTTCCCGACGCACTACGAGCAGTTAGCGTGAATAACATGAAATGTTTGACGTGGGAAAAACGAAGACAAGCTGTAACCTAGACATAATACCCTAATAATAATAATAATAATAATAATAATAATAAATTAAATAAGAATAAGCCAATTAGGCATATTTGTAGCATAGGCTATTTTAATTTCCATGCCTGACTCTAATTCATATTAGTTATATATATTCCTTAAAAAAAAAAAAAAAAAAAAAAAAAAAGTGGGCGTGGCATCACGATGGTTACCATTCATCGTGATGGTGGGTCATAAATGACGATCGTCCATCGGCACAACCCTAGTCTGGGTCAGTGACATCATCCGGTGGTGCATTCAGCTCGGAGAATTTCACCGCCTTCTCCAGGAGTTCCGTCTGGATGACGGCCGCTTCCAGCGGTATTTCAGGCTCACCAGGACCCAGTTTGATGACCTGCTCGGGAGGATCGGTGCCGTGATCTCTCGGCAGGACACCAACTACAGGCGCTACAGGTTTATTTTTTTATTTTATTTATTTTATTTAGTCAGGGACCATGTGCAAAGTACATTAATTACAAAGTAAAGAGATGACCTGCACCAGATTGTAGTTTAGAAGCTAATTCCCATCTGCATGTCACAGACACGACTCCATTTCAACTGCGGAGCGCCTGTCCATCAGATTAGCTGTGGCCATGCCATACAAGGCTATGGGCGAGGCTTACGACCGAGTGATGAATCAAAGTTTCGCCTTCTCTCACTCGCTCATTTGTCTGTGTCTCTAAGTGGGTTGACCCTTCAATGACCAGTGCAGCCCAAGTAGATCGAATTACACTTTGGCGCGGCGCATACTCATGACTTGTTGTGACCTACCACATTTTAAAATGAGTGACACAAAAGTGGTTTCCAGCGAAAGTTGGCCTTTAAAATAACACTCCCAAATATATCCTATATAAAAACACAATAAAAAGCATTGATCTACCAGTTCACATATGCTGTCGCTGGATGGGTGAAGGAATCATGGATATGGCAACAGGACCCAAAGAAATAAAATTTTAAACGTGTGGTTTTGGTAATAGTTTACCGTTAACGTTACCCTGATTGTGTTAGCTAATTGTTAGCTCCGGCGCTAAAAACTTGCGAGTTTGTTTACATTCACACTTTAGCTCGCTGCCAGCTGACATCCATGCTTTATCATCCATGAAGTGAAAGGTATGTGCGACTTTTCATGTAAACTAGACTGTTTGTTGTTAACTCAGATCATGCCAGTGGTCTCTTCTTATAGCAGCCAACCATTTATTCCATTTATACCGGTCCTTTGGGATGGAATAAAACTGCATTTCAGGCTTTCTTTGTCGACTGCTAACACAGCCAACAGCACAACACATTCCTGGCATCTTTCAAATAACGTCAATTTTCGGTCTCTCGCTGATTTTCCTCCTACTCCACTTGTTCTGGTAACGTAATAAAACACTCTAACCTTTGACCTGAGTGCTGTGGGCGGACACAAATATGGCAGTGCGAAAATACTGTGGTAATATAATAATGTGGTCTTGATGAATGTCTGACGAATTTGCGTGATGATGTCATGTGCACGCTTCGTATTTTGGCTCAGAATGTTTCCAACATGGCGTCGAGGCAGAAGCTCTCCAAAGTTTGGTTATATTATAAAGTTGTATTTAACCAGCTCAACGACTTTCTGAATGAAAGTGGAAGTCTTGATAACTTTCAATCAGGCTTCAGACGTCATCACAGCACTGAAACAGCTCTGGTCAAAGTGTTAAACGACATTAGGTTGAATACTGATTCTGGTAATGTTTCAGTACTGGTTCTGTTGGACCTCAGCGCTGCGTTTGATACTGTAGATCATAGAATCCTGTTGCACAGGCTGGAAAACTGGGTTGGACTTTCTGGAGCGGTCCTTAACTGGTTCAGGTCCTATTTAGAAGGCCGGAGTTATTTTGTTACTATTGGCAGCTATGAATCTGAGCGAGTGGCCATGACTTGTGGAGTCCCCCAGGGGTCAATTCTTGGACCTCTTCTGTTTAACTTGTATATGCTCCCTTTGGGTCAGATATTGCAGAATTTTAACATCAATTATCACAGTTATGCAGACGATACACAGCTTTATGTGTCTCTGTCACCGGACGACTGCAGCCCAGCAGACGTTCTGTGTCAGTGTCTGGAGGAAGTAAACACCTGGATGAGAGAGAATTTTCTACAATTAAATGAAGACAAAACTGAGATCATTCTGTTTGGTAGCAAAGAGAAGAGGGTCAGCGTTGGTAAATATCTTGAGACTCGGGACCTTATAATCACTGACCAAGTTCGTAACCTCGGAGTGTTGATGGACTCAGATCTGACTTTCAGCAGCCACATCAAAGCTGTCACCAAGGCAGCTTTTTACCACCTCAGAAATATCAACAGAATTAAAGGTTTCCTCTCCCAAAAAGACCAGGAGAAACTCATCCATGCATTCATCTCCAGTAGACTCGATTACTGTAATGCTCTTTTAACTGGACTTCCCAAAAAGAGCATTAAACATCTGCAGCTCATCCAGAACGCTGCTGCTAGAGTTTTAACCCGGACTAAGAGATCTGAACACATCACACCAGTTTTAAAATCTTTACACTGGCTTCCAGTCAGTCATAGAATAGATTTTAAAAGCCTGCTGATGGTTTACAAATCCCAGAATGGTTTAGGCCCAAAATACATCTGTGATATGTTCAGAGAATATAAACCCAGCAGAGCTCTTAGATCCAAGGACTCAGGTCAGCTGGTCCAGTCCAGAGTCCAGACTAAAAATGGAGAAGCAGCATTTAGCTGTTATGCTGCAAACAAGTGGAACAAACTGCCAGTGGAGATTAAACTTTCACCAAATGTAGACATTTTTAAATCCAGGTTAAAAACATTTCTTTTCTCATGTGTCTATGCATGAAATATCTTTTAACTTATCTAGACTGTTGCCTGATTTTAAATTCATTTAAATGATTTTATTTGTTTCTCTTTATATTATTTTATGTATTTTTAATGCTTCTTGCACTCCCTGCTGCAATGCTTTTATTTTATGTAAAGCACTTTGAACTGTTTGTACATGAAATGTGCTATACAAATAAATTTGATTTGATTTGATTTGATATTTCACTAAAAAGGACAATACTAGGGCCAGTTGCAACACGTGCAGAGCTTTGATCAAATCAAAGGGGGGAAGAAGGGGGCGCTCGTGTGCTGTAATGGAGTAGACGTATTTTTCCTTAGCTCCGTGCTGCTACCTCCATTTTCTTAAACTACTGCACCCGAATATTATATTTTTTGCTTCCCTGTCGCTGTCCTGCATCGTAATCGGCTGCACCTTGTTTTTATGCTATGCCTAAGAAAGACGAAGGCAAAAAGATGACATTCTCTGTTCTGGCACCCCAATGGTGGAACGGTCTCCCGACTGATGTAAGGACAGCTGAGTCGCTGCCCATCTTTCGCCGCAGGCTGAAAACCCATCTCTTCAGGAAACACTACCCTGATCCACCCTCTTAGGACATCACCTGCTTCGTCCTAGCTCCTTGCGCACTTATTTGTTTCCTAAATTGTCTTTGTTTTCTAAATTGTCTTCCCATTTGTCTGGGTACCTAACTTACCGCACTTACTCTAGCACTAGTTATGCTCTTAGCTGTTTGGTTTTGGAAAGAAATGCACTTATGATTTCTTGTGACCTGAAGTTCTTTTGCCTACCGATGTGGAACACACTTATTTTAAGTTGCTTTAGATAAAAGCGTCTGCAAAATTACCTTAATGTAATGACATCCCAAGCCCGTCTGCTGCTAATGCCGGTGCTATATTAGTCGCTATCGCTAGCCATGGTATCGAGCTCGTCAAGATTTGCACGCTTGTGGATGACCTGAAGAAGTCAATGGAGGGGCGCCTTGACTCAATCGAAGCATGCCTATCCACTCTTCAAAGAGTGAAGCTGAGCACTGCCTGGATGACATGGATGAGGCTCTCTCGGCCACCGATAGCTGCATCGTGGTGCTGGAGGCCACATGCAGTGATTTATCGATGGCTAATGGGCTCCTCAAAGCTAAAGTGAATAAGGGCCGCTCTCATAAGCTTAACGTCAGGATAGTGGGCATTAAAGAGGGAGAAGAAAATGGTCACCCAACTGAGTTTCTCTCGCGGCTGATACTGGAGCTTCTTGGCCAGGATAACTTCACCAAGCCCATCAAAATCGATCGGGCCCACCGCAGCCTGAGGCCGAAGCCACTCGCTAACAAACGACCGCTGATCATCATTGCAAGAATCCATAACGACAGCGACCTGGTCAGTATCCTCCAACTCAGCCGCCAACAAGCCCTGCTACAGTTTGTGGACAACTCTAAGCTTCGGAATTTTTGGGATGACATTTTCCACTTGTTATATACAGTAAACAGTTGATCCCTGACAGTCTTCTGATAATACTGGGCTGTTCCAACTTCTCTCTCACTTTTCCCTCATCATTACATCATTACAAAGCCCTCATGTTCGTCATGGTCGTAGCAAAACGAGTCATTCTTAGAAAATGGAAATCAGTTTCTCCTCCCTGTTATATAAAATGGTTGAATGATATGGTTTCCTGTATTTATCTGGAAGAAATTTGATATACTCTGTCAGACACTCATCACAAGTTTCTTTAAGTCTGGGGACCCTTTATTGAGTATATTAGAAACGACAGGCATCATCCTCCAGACTAGCTACAGTGGACACCATTACTCTGTCTCATTCTTTTTTGTACTGACCTCATCGTGCTTTGCACAGCCAAGCTACTAATCTCCTTGACTTTACCTGGTCCTGGCTCTTTGGACTCTTTCTCGGACTTTAAAATCCATCTCTGTATCTTTGATTTGTATGCACTGATATGTACAACTGTAACCTTTGCATGTCTATATTCCTGTGGGCTGACAGTTTGTTTTGTTGTATATTTTTTGTGTTTTATATGTGGTTTATACCTGAAAAACTTTATAAATAAAGTATTAAAACAAATGAAAGGGGGGAAATACCTCCAACATGCTGAAACATTTGACCACACAGCATGCAATTACTTTGCACGAATATAAAGTCTTTGACACGCTGCTAAGGCCCAATCCCAATTCTATTTTCCTACCCCTTCGCCTACCCCTCACCCCTACCCCTCGCCCCTTCGAACGTAGGGGCAGGCGGAGGGCTGAAAACATACTCCTTCGAATTGGGACAGCACTTCACACTCACGAACGTAATAAGTCTGCGCCGTCAGTTGTTACGTAACCAAAAGCGACAGCTTTAGCCAGAAGTAAACAAACATGACTGCTGCAGTGGTGTTCGCGCTGTCCTGGGCTATTCGGATATTTTTAGAAATATCTGCGTCGAATCGACGGAGTGCCATCAGGTGAAGGCGTCTTCGACATCTGGGAGCATTGCTGGATCTTGTTACGGTTTGTACAATGAGAAATTAATGCAAATAACACGTGTGAGTGAGCAGCTGGTAGCTTCCAGAGCCGGCGTGTGAATATGATTGTGTGTGTGTGTGTTTGAAAGTGCTTCTAACTGTACATTTGTGATATCGTGTAATATAGAAACAATTTGCTTGTCTCGTTGGATTTGCTGATTTATTGACTGGAGTAATATCCTAACCTGGCTAACCTAGCTGAAAACATAAGCTAACGTTTAGCCTTTGTTACTCGCCTCGTTCCGTTTGGGATAAACATGCACCTCATGCGTTTTTGAAGCGGTTTTCTTTGTACCAGGTTCAGATTTGATGACATAAATAAATGCACTGCATTGTGTGTGCTATCAATGTGTTGGTTTGGGAGGATGAAAGCCTGATCTTTCCATGTTTTTCTTTCCAGCAGACGGGTCATCCTACAAATTATTGCCGATTGGACCACAACATAAAATGATCTGTTAAGATGTTATTGTTTTGTTTGAGAATGTACCCCATTTTTTTTGTTATCCCTTGTATAATAAATATATTCATACTAATATCCGTTCCAGTCGTTAATATGATGTTGATGTGATAATCATGCTCACAAACCTTTTGTCCTTAATTTTATTAGGCTCACATTACAGACTGGTAAGGCAGCTTATTTTCAGAAATAACAGCTTAAAGTGTCTGCTGTAAAGTGTGTGGTGCAAATATGGACAATAAACAGTATGAATATAAACGGGAGGTGCTGCATGGGCTCAGTGATGTTCTGGGGGAACAAGACACGACATGACATTATAGCATGCACTTTCATCCATTGTAAAAAATTAAAAAAAGGTGTTTCAGAATGCGGTAGTGGTGGCTGTGTGTACAATAGGTGCATGGCGCATCAACTCACCGTAAAGTTTGTCTATCATGCGCTCAAACAGAGCTAAAAAGCGCTCCGTTTTCTGCTCGTGGCGCTTCTGCTCCTTCAGGTTCTCCTGTATCAGGTAATCCATTATGGGATTGGACTTCCTACTTCTTTTTGGGGATGGGGATGACTTTAGAAACAGATCTTCGTTTTCGGCGCTAAACCTGATCAGGCTCTTTGTGCTTGAGTCCCTGTGAATCAGTCACGTATATGAATACTTGTGATAATAGGTAGCGAAATGACGCTCATGTCACTCAAAAGGAACTTCTCTATGGTTAACCAACTACATTGCTTGTAAATACTTGTGTTACAATTTAAAAAACGACAACTCTTTCGCAGCACCTTCACATGCATTGACCGATTACTCCATGTAAAATAGCGACTTTTCCCATGTGCGTTTATATCAGAAAATAACTACACATTGCCACCATATTAAACTCACACAATACACCAGTTATCACAACCTAAAACGATTAAAACAGTTAAATTATGGCAAAAAAATAGAAGAACTTACATTTGTGTGGTGCTCTTGCTTCTGCCATTTTTAAAAAGACTCGCGATCTCCCGGTAGTCGCGTTGTACTCTGGGAAATATATCATACCCCTTCAAACGGAGTCTGCCTGGCCGAAGCCCTCCGTTTCAAGGGCTACAACGTAGGGGTAGGGTTAAGGGGAAGGGCTTTGGAAGAGCATTGGGACAACACTACCCCTACACGTGAACGCGCAAAACGGAGGGGAAGGGGTAAGGGGTAGGGCCAAGGGGTGAATTGGGATTGGGCCTAAGTGATGGCGGCAACTCTCGTGCGGGAGCTTGTGGCACAGCGTCTTCCATCTCAAAAGTCCCAGGAAACACAGGGCTGTCAAGTCTCACGCAATAGCCGCATTCGGACAGAGAAGTTCTAAGATCTATGAACTGCCCTTCCCCAGGGGAACTGTTTCATTTTGCATTCGCACATGAGTCGGTACCTTGATAGGGACTAATGCGGCGCAACCGTCTGCGACAGCGACGTGTTACTTTAGCGCCACATTAAACAACAAAACAAAACCCGCGAAAAGTAAGGAGAGAAGAAAAATACCACCAAGAAGCTAATATGGAGAGTGGGGAGGCTATCGTGTTCATGGTCTGCATGATGGTGATATTAACCATGGACGATCACATCGGGCGTCTAACATGGAGGCTGGAAGAGCTCACAGAGAGAGTCAGGACGAAGGATGGAGCGCAGGCTATACTTCTTGGTTTCATGAAGGAAGGAGAGCAGAGCGCCGCAGACAAAGGAGACAACGTGTAAGTTTAACTTATTAAACACACGCTAGTTGTGTTCGTGTCGTATGAGGAAACATTTCAGCCGTTATTCTACGGTTTGCGTTGAGTAGATTAGGAACATGAAGAAGCGGAAATCTGACAAGGGGCGGAGCTACCAACCACCAAACACCTCCGTCAGATGTGTTCCTATAGAACCCTGAAAAGACCCAGCTGAGGAGAAGGAGCTAAAATGGTTACAGGAACAGAGGGTCATGGTCCCTAGTTCCTGTATGTCCGAATGCGGGAAAAAATGGCCCCGTTCCTGGAAAGGTTATAGGAACTGCAAAAGGTTCCAACAGTGGGAATGCGCCTATAGAGCGTGACAGTCACGCTTTTCGGTCTTTTGTCACGCACTCCAGCCACACATTGTATTTCTCACGCTGAAAAAAATTACAAGATAAATTTCTCTGCCGCGCCGCTATCGCTATGGAAACGGCAGAAAACAAGCACGTCTCCCATGAGTCTGAGCAGAGCAGTTATTAATTAACAACAACAACACTAATAATAATATTATTAATGAAAGACCCCAATTTCTGCGACCCGTATTACTTCTAGGTCCTGTTGATTGTAATAATGTTAGCGACATGCTATATGAATAATTTCCATCTGATATTAACATTTAGTTGACGAGTACTGGAAGAGTGAGGCTCAGAGGCAGAATCAGAGGCAGGCTCAGAGGCAGGATCAGAAGCAGGCTCCCGCATACCTGTAGCTACCCCTTTCATCGAGTCAGGAAAAAGTAAAATGACAGAAGCGAAAATAGATAAAATGTTGGTGCATACTTGAAATTAAAGTGTTACTGCAACCAAAACCATTTGTACTATATATAACTGGATGAGAATCGATAAGGGAATCGATAATGGAACCAGAATTGCTAAATTCTTAACAATTCCCATCCCTACATATATATGTATATATTAGGGCTGGGCAAGTTAACTCGTTATTATCGCGTTAACTTGTTAGTTATTTAACGCCGATAAATATTTTATCGCGCATTAACGCAGTTTTCTTTTAAATTATTCTTTTTTTTTAATTCAAAAATTTTTTGGGGCTTATGTGCCTTTGATTGATAGGAAGCAGGGGGCAGAGAGAGGGGGAACGACATGCAGCACAGGGCCGTCCGATACGGGACTCAAACCGGGGCCAGCTGCAGCGAGGACTATAGCCTCTTGTACATGGGGCACCTGCTCAACTCACTACGCCACAGACCACCCCTGTTTTATTATTTATTTTATTATTGTAAAACTCTGTTGCTCACAGGCTTTTATTTTGTAAAAGTCTGTTGCTGTCTGCTGTGGAACCGGAAAAAAGAAAGTAATCGGTGGATCCACCAAACATGGAGAAGGGTACGGAACTTTTACTCGGCCATTTTCATTTCAAAGTTCTTCCAGACGGCGGAGTCGACAGAACCAAAGTCATCTGTAAACACTGCCAAGTTGAATTGTCTTCTCAGCGTAGTAGTTCCAGTCTAAAATATCACTTAAAGGCAAAACACACAACTGATAGCAGCAAGTCATTCAAGGAAACAGACAGTGGAGCGAGGCTTCTACATAAAAACTACAGAAAGATGCTGATGTTAAAAGTGTGTTTGCACAACAAATGTTATGGTACTTTCATTCATATGGCAGCACATTTAAAATAAAACTAAATGCTTAAAGCTATACACTACTTTTGAATTAATTTTTGGATTTTTTGCGTACAAATGCGATAAATCTTTATTAATCGGGGAAATTATGTGATTAATTAGATTAAAATTTTTAATCGTTGCCCAGCCCTAGTATATATACTTCATTCTAGTGCTAGTGAGTGCAGTCTCACTTCAGAATGTGCAACTGCTATATTGGCCCATTCATCCATCCATTTTCTATACCTGGAGCCTATCCCAGCTGTCATTGGGCAAGAGGTGGGGTACACCCTGCACAGATCTCAGTCCGTCACAGAGACAAACGAGACCAAAAACCACACATACTCACTATCACTCCTAGAGTAAAATTAGAAAGGAAGCCAGAGTACCCGGAGAAAGCCCACGCATACATGGGGAGCACATGCAAACTCCACACAGGAAAGCCCCATTTTTTTTATTTTTAAGGTTTACAACTTTGTTGTACCTAAGTACAGTAAGCCCCATTTGACCCACATTTTTAACTTCACTATCAGTTGCATCTGGTTAGGGTCACAGTTAGGCTGAGATATTAAAAAATTCATGGTTAGAGCGAGACATCACATTATGTGAACGGTTCCTTATACTAAATCAAAGAATCAAAGTACAACACTGGAATCTTACAATTTTGCTGCCAGTGTTGTGGCAGGTTTTAATGTTGGGGGCAAACATTGGTATTACTTCTGTGTGAGCGAGCTGGGAATCACTGACCTTCTGATTGCTCATCATCCGAAAAGTAATGCAAAAAAGAAAGAATTAATTCTAACTTATGATTACACTGTATCCTCACCACTGTAAAATGGGCGCTCTGTCACCACATGTTCACCAAACTCTTCATCTAACTCTTGAGAACTCTTGATAAGGCAGTTTTCTACAAAACAAATGACAGTGCTCTTTTAAAGTCTTTTATTCCACCTTGCATTTGGTGCATAGTACATTTTACAAAATAAATACATGACTACCACGTACACAGTGGACAAAGAATTGGAGAAAAAAGGTGCTTCAAAGGGGGCCAAAGATTGGTCGCCCAAGGCCAAGACTGGATGAAGATACCATGGGCCCTAAATGTGACAAAAACTGAAGAACTTTGCACCAAACTACAAATTGATTATCAGTTTTCTTCTAAAAATCAAATGAATAAAAGCAGGTATTTTCCTTCTGAGATGAATAAATGTAGATGAATTTTCACATGGGCTTCAGGTACACAGGCCTAGAAATACGTTTGTATTTTTTGGAAAAAATAGAAAAATAAAATGGCTTCCTTTTGGAAAAAAAAATTCTGTTTTTGATAAAACATTTGCTCACATAAATCCAACATGCCCGGTTGGATGCTTTTACAAAAATGGACGATCTTTCTATTTGTATCACGATTGTCAAACTTCACCTGGCAGATAGAAGGGCATACTGAGGCAAGAACTGAGAGACATAGAAATTGATAGAAACACAAATTCCATTAAATGATCAAATGTTTTTGCCACCCAGACAAGCTGCTAGATGACTTTAGGGCATCTTCTGCAATTCTGCAAAAACTCTGCTGCTTTCAACATGACTTCTGCATCTTTCTTTTTTTTAAAGCAACAACTTCTATAGCTAAATGATCCCCCTGAGCACTGTGTTATCAGGCCCTTTAATAGATAAATATGCACTGTTCTCATAGATCTTAAAGAATATAAGACATTATTACAACACTCATCAGACCACAGTGACCTTGCAGCGGCACTGAATCAGTTACATCTTAACAATTTGTTTGCTCAGAGTGTGTTTGACAGTTTTCTCCTGAGGCAGCGTTGTGTTGCATCCTTACGCCCTGCTAAGAGTGTTGTTATCATCTACTTCGGCTTTAAGAACAAACAAAATAGAGAAACAGAGCTGGAATGAAACGGCAGGCCAACAAAATGTCCCGCACCATCAAGTGTGTGTACACAGAGCTGCCACGAGGAGCAGATAAACGCGTTAAATATTAATTATCTGATCGCTATCTTGTGGCCTGAGCATAACAGAACCGATGCTTCATAGGTGAAAGCACGAGGATGAGACATTCCGTTGAGAAAATGCCAACACACAAAATAACCAAAAAGATGATGCATGATATTTTTTGTTCAGCAACAAAGGAATGGGAAATATTTAAATCCATATTCCGTAAACCTCCTTTGAGCATGCCTTTTTCTTATCAAAGCTAAACCGTTCACCTGCTTCAACATGTTGTGGTTATCTTTAGTCCACATAAACATGTCAGCAACTTTTTATAACCCCTCTTCCAAATATAAA
Source organism: Odontesthes bonariensis (assembly GCF_027942865.1). Taxonomy (NCBI): domain Eukaryota; kingdom Metazoa; phylum Chordata; class Actinopteri; order Atheriniformes; family Atherinopsidae; genus Odontesthes; species Odontesthes bonariensis. The sequence continues at coordinate 28,524,897 of NC_134528.1, read as the reverse complement.
CTATCCAGATGAATAAACAAGTTTGATTACAATCACTGTTCTGGCTAATAAATTATTTCTAATGGTTTTTAACAAGTGAGCATCTTAATTTAAACTTTCTCATGAAAAGTATAGTCCATTCTTTTTTAATAAATTCATGTGTGATAATATTCTGGTCGAAAATCCCAGTGGAAAAGTTGTGTGGTTAATGTGACCATGTGAGGTTATTTGCCCTGTGTTTAGACTGTGGTGATGAGTGTGTGTTTGGGAGAATGTAAATGGGTGATAAATCTCTGGAGTTCTGGGCTGACAAGCCTTCTGCCTCCCCGGGTCCTCTCTGTTTTCCTACAACAGAGCTAATCTCTCCCTTCATCTCCAGCAGGGGCCTCCCATAAAATCTTGTGTCACTAATAGGAATTTAGATTTTATGTGACTGTTACATATTTACCAGTAAATGAAATCAACAGATCCATGTGGTGATGGTGGACTGGGTCTCTGCATCTCTGGATAAAGACGGGGGGAGTGGGTGGTGAAGGTGGATGATGTAAAGGGTGAGAAACAGCAATAATTTTGTGCCATGTTAGCCTGAGGAGATTTCGAGCTGCTGAACGAGTATTAGAGGGTTGAGCCGTGTGTCACAGCCCTGTTAACAGCTTCAATGTGTTTTGTCCAACCCCAGAGCCTCACTGCAATTAGAAAATCGCCTTCAGCTATACTTTAGAAGACAGCTGTATGGACACTATACCATCACTGCAAATAAAAAAACAACCCGCTGTATGATACTAAAATTAGACTGCAGTTTACATCAGTGGTGGAAAAGTACCAACTGATCAAAGGCTTGTATTTAGATCCCCTTTCCTCCTACAGTATTCTAGGCATGCTTTATATTTACTTATCCTGTGCCACTAATGAGTCAGACCAGGAAATGTGATGTCATGACTACCAAAGTCAAGGATTTCTCTGTTAGCTTAGCAATTTATCTCCATCAGCTCATTCCATTGAAACTCATTTGCTGTATGTTTGTGTCACATGCTTCCTTATTAGCCCAAATTATAAGCACATGAAGGCAAATGCATTGCTCGGTCTCAAAAAATGAAGTCGTGTTGCTGTGGAGCTCCCATTATGGCACTCACCGACGCAGTGCTTGAACTGGCTGCTTATGTTAAGATTATCACATCAAGTTTTTCTAAAAGAGAACATCAACAACAAATCTCTTCCATTGGGGGAAAACAAAATCTTTTTTGGTACTTAGGGGCATACATTTGGGTGTCTGAAGTCACAAATAACCCCAAAACACAGAAAAAATACAACCCTGGCACTATCTTGGCCCAGTTAAAAGCTGGACTTGTGAAGAAACTATTCCACACTGGACAGAGTGGCGACGAGCTGTCTGACATCTCTGACAAAGCAGTGCCAGAGGCTAATATTCAGTCATAGCTATACCTACAGCCTCACTATAGATGCTGCCTTGGCTTCTGCTGTGTCTGCTGATGCTGGGAACTGAAGGAACAATCGGTCTGACTCATGATGTAATTGTCTATGCCTTTCTTGACTCTCAAAAAGTTGAACTTTTCTTCAACTGTTAACTGCAAGATATGCTGGGAAGATTAAGCAATGGACCAATATTTCAATTCAACACAAGACAGTCCCCCATTCAAAGTGAAAAAGAAGCAACACCTGGAACCTGCCAAGGCTCCAGCCTCTTTGCAACCATGAATTGTATTCAGCAGTTGTAAAAAATGGATGGATGGATAAACTGCACGATATGCTGGCAAGATTAAGCAATAGACACACAATTTAAATCAGCAACACAAGACATCTCAAACTCTGATTTCATCGTGAGTGACCCTCTATCTATGAGGGCAGTTATTTTTTCCTTTATTAGACACCTTTTGAAATACTGTGGAGGTCCCAAAGTTGGTGATTGTAATGGCTTAGTTTTGCCACTGTAACATCAATATGCAGCACAAAGAGACTAATACAAGGATCTGTAAGAATGTTCAAGCAAAATCGCAGCTACAGAGATACATCTGACAATGCTGGATGAGCATCTGTGTGTAAATACAGTCATATTTATGCCAGCTAATCCGATAACGAGCAGGAAGCCATTGGAGCCAACACTGGTGTTAAATGATTGATCCAGGTGAGTGTGTACATCTTGTGCCAGCTGCAGCCTACAAAGCCATTTATATATTTTGTATTTATTTCGGATCAGTTTCTGACCTCCAAAACATAGGAAACACAAGCCACAAGAAAACTATCAGAAAAATCTTACAAAGTTTATAAAGTAACATAACCTTCGTTTTGTTTTCATTAAAATTCAGAAAGTTTTAAATTCAACCACACTTTGATGTCAGATAGAAAAATGGGACATTTATTTATTTATTGTTTTGTCTGGCTAGCTGCAAATACTTATGTAGGAGCCATTATCCCTCAGTTTATTTATTTTGCAATTTCTTAATGCCTGCAATTGTTGTATTTTTGTGAGACTATGCCCCCTACAGGCAAAAGAAGCTTATAAATTGGGAGGCTACCTGGAGGAGGCGTGGCTGACTGGGAGCGCAGACTCTTTGACCTTGGCTTGCTGTGACTCACCTCAATTCAATTCAATTCAATTCAATTCATTTTTATTTATATAGCGCCAAATACAACAAATGTCATCTCAAGGCACTTAGATAGTAAGTCCAATTCAAGCCAATTGGAATTCAATTAATTAATAATAATCATAATTCATAAAATAATCCAATTTGTTCATATAGAGCCAATTCAAAAACAATTTCCTAGCTAAGAAAACCAACAGATTGCACTGAAAACTTTTTGTTTTTCGGTCCAATCTCCCGGCCTGAGCGTGCCTGAGGCGACTGTGGAGAGAAACGACTCCCTTTTAACAGGAAGAAACCTCTGGCAGAACCAGACTCAGGAAGGGTGGCCATCCGCCTCGACCAGTTGGGGTTTGAGAAGACAGAAAGGGGGGGGGAGGGGGGAGGGGGGGAGGGGGCCGCGGCGGCGGCGGCACTGTAACACCATTCAAAGGATATCTGTTGGAACAGGGAAAGACCAGTTAATGACCACAATAATATCACATATACATAAAGAGAGTAAAGTGAGGAAAGGTGTGACAGATGAGGCCCCCCAGCAGTCTAGGCCTATAGCAGCTTAACTATGGGATGTTTCAGGATTACCTGAGCCATCCCTATTCAAGGTAAACACAAGAAACTTGTGCTAACGAAAAAATAAATAATAAAATAAAGGACCAGACTCAGTGAGTAATTCCCTATACTCCCTATATAGATCTGCTCCTCACACCACAACAACCATCTTTTTACAGCCACAAGCTACCTCAGCCTCTCACCAACTGCACACCAGTCACAGCGGGGTGGGGATGCAAACCCTGGTTCAGGTAGGGGGAGAAATAAAAGAGGTAAGATAAGCGGGAATGGGATTCAAACCCTGGTTCGGGTAGGGGGTAATGAAAGTATAGAGGGTGCCAGAGGTGGAGGCAGGACAAGACACACTAGCAGACACACTATCAGATTCAACAGACCTATCTATAAGCTTTATAAAAAAGGAAAGTTTTAAGCCTGGTCTTAAAAGTGGAAAGGGTGTCTGCTTCCCGGACATTTACTGGCAGCTTATTCCACAATAGAGGGGCCTGATAACTGAAGGCTCTGCCTCCCATTCTACTTTTAGAAACTCTGGGAACCTCAAGTAAACCTGCAGTTTGGGAACGAAGTGCTCTGTTAGGAAAATATCTTACAATGAGATCATTAAGATATGATGGAGCTCGGTCATTAAGAGCTTTATATGTAAGGAGAAGAATCTTAAATTCTATTCTGAATTTAACAGGGAGCCAATGAAGAGAAGCTAAAACTGGAGAAATATGATCTCTCCTGTTAGTTCTCATCAGAACTCTGGCTGCAGCATTTTGGATCAACTGGAGGCTTTTCAGAGAATATGTGGGACAGCCCAATAATAAAGAATTACAGTAATCCAATCTTGAAGTAACAAATGCATGAATTAGTTTTTCTGCATCACTCTGAGACAAGATGTTCCTGATTTTAACAATATTACGAAGGTGAAAGAAGGCAGTCCTAGAAACCTGTTTTATATGCGAGTTAAAGGATAAATTCTGGTCAAAAATAACTCCAAGGTTCCTCACTGTAGAACTAGAAGCCAAGGAAATACCATCTAGAGTAATTATATAGCTAGACAATTTCTCCCTGAAACGCTCAGGTCCAAAGATAACGACTTCAGTTTTGTCTGAATTAAGAAGCAGACAGTTCTGAGTCATCCAGGTCTTTATGTCTTTAAGACATGCTTGTAGTCTGACCAACCTATTGGGCTCATCTGGTTTTATAGATAAGTACAGCTGAGTATCATCAGCATAGCAATGGAAATTTATGCCATGCTGTCTAATAATGTTACCTAATGGAAGCATGTATAAAGTGAAAAGAATCGGTCCAAGCACAGAACCCTGGGGAACTCCATGACTTACTCTGGTGTGTGAGGAAGATTCTTCATTTACAAGAACAAACTGAAATCTATCAGATAAATATGACTTAAACCAGCCTAATGCAGTTCCTTTAATCCCAATAACATGTTCAAGTCTGTGTAATAAGATACTGTAATCGACCGTATCAAATGCAGCACTGAGATTCAACAGGACAAGCACAGACACAAGTCCGCTATCAGAGGCTAAGAGGAGATCATTGGTAACTTTCAGCAGTGCAGTTTCTGTGCTATGATGCACTCTGAATCCTGACTGAAACTCTTCAAACAGATTATTTCTGTGTAAGTGATCACAAAGCTGAGCTGCAACTATTTTTTCAAGAACTTTAGACATAAAAGGGAGATTGGATATAGGTCTATAATGAGCCTGCGCTGTTGAACATTGTATTTATTTAATCTCCAGTGTGTCTTTATTTTCTTTTATTTTCAATGGCTAAAGGAGCCTCATTTGATTTGTAATTTTGAACAACTTTAAGAAACTAAAAGCAAAACATCAACTTCAACTATTGTCTGTCTTCCTGGATTTTTGGTCACTCAAACACAAGCGTCAAAAGGTTGTCAGTCACCACCAAAAAAGGGACAAAACAAATGGACTTTTAAAATAGGATAATTTGTCAATTCAACTTACTTACCAAAACTTAAAAAGGCAAAAAAGGGAAAATTAAGTAAAAACAAAAAGAAAAGAAAACAGAAGCCATCAGCTAATATTAAATCCTAAATGATGCCACTTAATGTGTTTCTGTTCTTAGAATCAAACATCTATTTCCTCTGTGCGCCACACTGATGTGCTTCTGATGCTGTTACATGGCTACGGAGCGATGCGGTGCCTGGAGCTGTGTCTGCTATTGACTGAGGCAGGCCGGTGGACAGGATGTTCCTGAGCGTCCCCGGGCTCCGGGGCTCTCTCTCTGTGGCCCTCGGCTTGTTTGTTTTTCCGGCTGAGAGCTGCCACCATTTGCCCCCCCACCCCTCTCTGCCCCAAGCATCGCTTTGCCTCAGCTAGAATGTAAACATGAAGAGGGTACGTCACATGTACTGTTCAGTATGCAAAAAGCAAGTGCAGGTTCATTTTTTCATTTTTCTTTTTGTCCCTTGGCTCTAAAACAACAAAGCTGCCTAATGTATTTACAGCATCTTCACACCGTTCTGCCTCCTTACCAAGAAATGTTTGCACACTTCATGTGAAAAATGGCCAAAGCTGCCTCCTAAACACAGTGGGGCAGGCCTGCAGCCATCACAGACCCAAACAGTTTACACACCGGAAGCACAACATGTTTAAGCTTGCACATAGCACCTGTCTTGTCTGCTAAACACTCTCTAACCCATTTGTAGGAGATCGTAAACATTTGTGGGGCTGTGTTTGCCAAATACGTGTAAGAACGGCATCTCCCCACTTCAGCCAAAGGACTGACCTGTGCTGAGGTGGAGCTGCAGGGAGGAAATACACATAAATGTGCCTGACCTTTTACAACTTTCCCTTGAAATACCCTCCCGGAATTCATGGGTGTTTGTGTGAGACTAAGGCTTGATTTATTTCTGTTAACATGTTCATAACTGTCAGTTTGATTAGTGGGGAAAGAGAATGGGTTATGTAATTACACTGCAACTTTTTGAACATTTTCACTTTTGCTTTTTAAAGGTCAGAATAACCTTTTAAGGTCAAATGTGAACTATTGTTAAAGAAACTGGAGACCACACCTTTTTTAGTTTCAAACTTTTCTTCTGTTTTCACTTGCTCTTTATTTCTGCTTTCAAATGATAATTGATGAATTGTAAGCAGTTTGTTAGGTTTAGGTATTACCAACTACTTGCTTAGGTTTAGGAAAATGTTGCTTGCCTTAAAACATCTTTCAGCTATTGTTAGACATCTGATGTTAACCTTGTTTCTGTTTACCTGCTTTGGCAAGATCCACAGTAAATGTTAGGCAGGTGTTTTTCATAGGTTTACGATGTATGAAGCCATGTTTGAGACTGTTATCAATACACTGAAATTATGAGGTAGGAGCGCTAAGCCATGGCAATGTCTGCTCCTGTATCTTACGTATTATTTTCTTTTGTTTTACACCACCTAACTTATAAATTAAGTCATTAATTAATTCACACTAATCTACAAGTGTAAATTAGCTTGGTTGAGAGTGCCATGACAATTAAGAACTCATCCAAAGCGATACATGAATAACTTGAGTGGGATAGGAAACAATTTAAAGAATGAATTTGTGAATTTGTTAATCAGTTGTTCCCTCATCATGATGGCACTTTGATGGGGCGGTCCGGGGGGTCTTCTGGCATGTTGTCTGCCTGGGCTAGTTCATGCCTTCTCTGGGCTATAGAGCATTTTGGGTTGCACCACCTGTTCCGACATCCCACCATTCCGACATGGCTTTCCATATAAGGAAATGTGCGTCACTCAACAGATAACAGTCCTTTCTTTCTGTCCATGCATTTCACATGTTTTAAGACATGTGTACAGATGTGATACAGTCTTTAAAAGCGTAATTAAAGCCTCTCCCCCTCTCTCTCTCTTACAAAATAAAAGCCTGTGAACAACAGACTTTTACAAAATAAAAGCCTGTGAGCAATAGACTTTTACAATAATAAAATAAATAATAAAACCTGCGTTAATGCGTAATAAAATATTTATCGACATTAAATAATTAACGAGTTAACGCAATAATAATGAGTTAACTGCCCAGCCCTATTAATATTACTATCATGCAGACCATGAACACGATAGCTTCTTGGTGGTGTTTTTTTCTTCTCTCCTTACTTTTCGCGGGTTTTGTTTTGTTTTGTTTTGTTTTGTTGTTGAGTGTGGCCTTCAAGGTTCCGACTCATCTGCGAATGCAAAATGAAACCTGGGGAAGGGCAGTTCAGAGAACAAAATTCGAGGTGCACAGTTATTAGAACTGCGTTCTTAGAACTTCTCTGTCTAAATACGGCTGAAGTCTCCCACAACAATGATCAACCTGGCCCCCACGACCCCAGAGACCACCAGACGCCTGAAGCCACACAGCACACACCCAGAGTAGCGGGACAGCAACCCCCAACGCCCACTATGTGATAAAGCTAATCATCGGAGACTAGACAGAATGAAATTCAGCCAATTGATGTTTATAGTGCAGTGACACTATAGTGTTTCTTATATGCTTGGAGGTGGAGGGAGAGGTGGGGGCGGCGGCACTGTAACACCATTCAAAGGATATCTGTTGGAACAGGGAAACACGAGTTAATGACCACAATAATATCACATATACATAAAGAGAGTAAAGTGAGGAAAGGTGTGACAGATGAGGCCCCCCAGCAGTCTAGGCCTATAGCAGCTTAACTATGGGATGTTTCAGGATTACCTGAGCCATCCCTATTCAAGGTAAACACAAGAAACTTGTGCTAACGAAAAAATAAATAATAAAATAAAGGACCAGACTCAGTGAGTAATTCCCTATACTCCCTATATAGATCTGCTCCTCACACCACAACAACCATCTTTTTACAGCCACAAGCTACCTCAGCCTCTCACCAACTGCACACCAGTCACAGCGGGGTGGGGATGCAAACCCTGGTTCGGGTAGGGGGAGAAATAAAAGAGGTAAGATAAGCGGGAATGGGATTCAAACCCTGGTTCGGGTAGGGGGTAATGAATGTATAGAGGGTGCCAGAGGTGGAGGCAGAACAAGACACACTAGCAGATACACTATCAGATTCAACAGACCTAACTATAAGCTTTATAAAAAAGGAAAGTTTTAAGCCTGGTCTTAAAAGTGGAAAGGGTGTCTGCTTCCCGGACATTTACTGGCAGCTTATTCCACAATAGAGGGGCCTGATAACTGAAGGCTCTGCCTCCCAAAACTGGAGAAAAATTATCTCTCCTGTTAGTTCTCATCAAAACTCTGGCTGCAGCATTTTGGATCAGCTGAAGGCTTTTCAGAGAATATGTGGGACAGCCCAATAATAAAGAATTACAGTAGTCCAATTTTGAAGTAACAAATGCATGAATTAGTTTTTCTGCATCACTCTGAGACAAGATGTTCCTGATTTTAACAATATTACGAAGGTGAAAGAAGGCAGTCCTAGAAACCTGTTTTATATGCGAGTCAAATGATAAGTTCTGGTCAAAAATAACTCCAAGGTTCCTCACTGTATAACTAGAAGCCAAGGAAATACCATCTAGAGTAACTATATAGCTAGACAATTTCTCCCTGAAACGCTCAGGTCCAAAGATAACGACTTCAGTTTTGTCTGAATTTAGAAGCAGACAGTTCTGAGTCATCCAGGTCTTTATGTCATTAAGACATGCATGTAGTCTGACCAACCTATTGGGTTCATCTGGTTTTATAGATAAGTACAGCTGAGTATCATCAGCATAGCAATGGAAATTTATGCCATGCTGTCTAATAATGTTACCTAATGGAAGCATGTATAAAGTAAAAAGAATCGGTCCAAGCACAGAACCCTGGGGAACTCCATGACTTACTCTGGTGTGTGAGGAAGATTCTTCATTTACAAGAACAAACTGAAATCTATCAGATAAATATGACTTAAACCAGCCTAATGCAGTTCCTTTAATCCCAATAACATGTTCAAGTCTGTGTAATAAGATACTGTGATCGACCGTATCAAATGCAGCACTGAGATCCAACAGGACAAGCACAGACACAAGTCCGCTATCAGAGGCTAAGAGGAGATCATTGGTAACTTTCAGCAGTGCAGTTTCTGTGCTATGATGCACTCTGAATCCTGACTGAAACTCTTCAAACAGATTATTTCTGTGTAAATGATCACAAAGCTGAGCTGCAACTATTTTTTCAAGAACTTTAGACATAAAAGGGAGATTGGATATAGGTCTATAATTAGCTAACACTTCTGAATCAAGAGTAGGTTTTTTTAGTAAAGGTTTAATTACAGCAACCTTAAAAGTCTGAGGTACATATCCTGTCAACAAAGACAGATTGATCAAATCCAATATGGAAGTGTCAATTAATGGGAAAACCTCCTTGAACAGTCTGGTTGGGATTGGGTCTAAAACACAAGTTGATGGTTTAGAAGAGACTATTGCTGTTGTTAGTTCAGAGAGATCAACTGGACAGAAGCCGTCTAAATACAAATCAGGTTCTAAAGATACTTCTAAAGCTGCTGTACTTGATGATACATCACTGATAATAGTGGGAAGGACTCCATCAATCTTCTCTCTGATAGAAACAATTTTTTTAATAAAGAAGCTCATGAAATCATCACTGCTGAGAGTTAAAGGAATAACTGGCTCAGCAGAGCTCGGACTCTTAGTCAGACTGGCTACAGTGCTGAAAAGAAACCTGGGATTATTCTTATTCTCTTCTATCAATGATGAATAATAAGCAGTTCTAGCTTTACGAAGGGCTTTCTTATCCATTGTTAAACTATCTTTCCAGACTAACTGAGACTCTTCTAAATTAGAGGAACACCACTGTCTCTCCAGCTTTCTTGCAGTCTGCTTTAAAGCACGCAGCTGTGAATTATACCAAGGAGCCAACCTCTTCTGACCGATTACCTTCCTTTTCAGAGGGGCAACATTGTCCAGTGCTGTACGCATTGAAACTATAGTGCTGTCAACAAGAGAGTCAAGTGCTGCTGGAGTAAAGTTTAGGTAGTCATCCTCTGTCATATCTGCACATGGCAGTGAAGAAAAGGATGATGGAATTAATTCTTTAAATCTGGTTACAGCATCCTGCATCTTGGGTAGTTTGAGTATGAGTAGTAACCTCATGATGCATGCTCAACATTTCGGCGAATCTAGTATGCATCCGGGAACTTCTCGCTTACTCAAACTCGCATACTAACTCAGGAAGTTAGTATGAGTAGTAGGAGTAGTAGGAGAAGTATACGGTTTCGAGCACAGCCTAAGTCAGGGATGTCCAAAGTGGGTCCTTGAGGGCCGCTGTCCTGCAGGTTTTAGATGTTTCCCTGCTTCAGATTAAATGGATTTCCTGAAAAGATTGTTAAATTGTGCACAAGCCTGCTAATGATGCATTGACATCCCTGGACTAAGTCTTTAGAAGGATCCTTGACACTGGAACAGTGTCTGCGAGATTTGATGACGTAGCATCCTTGCATCCTTGAATCGGTACCCATTAAGGATAATAGCTTGCTAACTTGTGACTGTAACTTCTGTGTCTGATAGCTTGTAATATGATCAGCAAAATATTTATTAATATAAAATGCTGTGTCACTTACTAAATGTCAGAAATGAATGATATAGGGCAATAAAAAACACATTGTGATTTTCACTTGGAAAAATTTGGTTTGTTAATGTGTTAGCCAAGCAGTTAGCTTCATTGTAAGTCAAAACAAATTCAGCTCTTCTTGCTCTGTTTTCGTCTCTGACAACAAGAAAAATATCTGCCTCTTTTACACTACAGCCCAAATAGTTTTAATTTGTTAGATAGTTGTGTTGTCTACCATTTGGAGGTAAGCTGGTAGTGTAACTGCTTGCTGTTGCTAAAAGGTTGGTGATAATGATTCGACCAATATTTCATGGCTAGATAAATAAAATAATGAGCTACAACACTCTTCAGTATCTGTAGATCTGATGGATATTAAGACCTAAACTCACGTTACACAAAGGTATTTGTCAAAATGAAAATATTGAATAAAATAGCTTCTCATTTGACCGCTGAAATATCTACTGCAAATGAATGAGGAGGTTTCAAGTATCAGAACAGTCTGGAGGTTTCAAAATGAGCACATTTGAACTCTCAGATTAGCCTTCCGTAGGAGCTTCAGTTTCTTTCTTCTCACTGAGCCCACATTTAATCCACCACGCTAGAACCCTGGGGCTATGAGTGTATCTTAAACTGCTTTACCATCGAAATCTTTTCGAATTATGAAAAAAAAAAGTGATCTATGTGTATTCCCTCTGCCTAGAGCCTTGTTTTCACAGTCTGTTATTTTGACACAGTGAGGATATATGCCATAGCTGTATATTACCATGCTTATAGAGCTGAGAGAAATTCAATTCCACCCTTTGTTTTGTATTAGAGTCACAGATAATGGCACAGCTGGCACACAGTGAGGTCTTCAAACAAAGATAAGTCACACATTTTTCTCTGCAGAGGATTCTGTCACAACCGTGCCAAAGGAACATTTGAAAGGTTTAGTATCATGAAATAAAAACACAATTATTATTCCGCACGATGCATCACAACTGTTTATTCCTTCTATCCGAAGCAGATAAGCGTGTTTCTCACATGCATATTGCTTTTGTCTTCAAGTAATGTTGCCTCTCACTTTTCACTGGCAGTCAAGAGGATTTATATTTGATATTGAGAATATGAGATTATCTAAGTCCCATTTCTATATGTTTATCCCCACAGGAAAATAACGACTGTAAATGTCTGATGATTTAAAGCTGCGTGGATGGGTATTTCTCACTTTAGATTTAAGTAATATATCAGTCTAGCAGTTATAGCAGACAGAGGAACTTTCATTAGATTCAAGGTGAATATATTGCTACCACATACAGTACTGTCACAAAAAGTGACTTTGAACTGTTAACAGTTTGTCTTTAGTTACCTAAAAGTAATAATAGATCCATCAATCCATTTTCCGTACCTGCTCAGGTACAAACCTGATTTTGCAAAGTTCTTCTTAGAATTTTTTGGGGGATGTTTTGGGTTATTTGAACTGTTTTTGATATGAAACCTTGTTTGACTACACAGGCACCAGACTGAAAAGTTGCTTTCTACCATAGCTACAAACCTCAGATGGGTATAATCCCAGAAACTCACAGCAAAGCTCACATGCTTGCACCTTATATTGTATAAATAAGGCATCATATCCGCATGAGAAGGATGAAGGGTGGCAGCGGAACATTTTTTTGGAACTCAATCCAGACTTTTTTTTTTCTTGGTGTATGTTTTGACTAATGTAGGCTACTATTTTCTTACACATTAAAAGTACTTCTTAAAGTAATAGCATCATAGTTAAAATTAAATTAAAATTGATGTCCATTTGGTTTAGTCACCACAGCTAGGCTTATGGAAAGATCAATACTTTGGCTTTACTTACAGCCTTTCACTGCCCCACAGGTTCCCCGTTAAAGGGGAACTCCGGGGCATTTGAAGCGTGTTTCCATTGCTAGAGGTTGTCAAATACTGATAGTAGGACACAGAGAGGTGCGTATCTGCGCTCCCTGTGTGGAGATCGCTCTGTCCGCACAGCATGTCATGCGAGGCTAATACGTGGTGGCTAAGGGGCAAGCGCTAACCCTTCCACGTAAAACAACAACTTGCACACTGCAGAAACGTCACACCACTTTATAAACCATCCGACAATAAAGTCACAAGCCTTACCATCAAAACCATATGCATGGTTCTCACATCACTGGCATGGGGACGTTACAAAACAACTTTATAAACAGCATGTAACACACCGGTTAGTTGTACGCTCGCGCATGTGAAAGCCCAAAAGAGTCGATGGAGAATAATCCCATATACAAAACAATTATATTCTCTAGAAAAACTGCGTTCAAGTATTTAAAACATTACAACAATACATGCCCAGTAATATTCTTGTAATGTTTTAAATACTTGAACACAGTTTTTCTAGAGAATATAATTGTTTTGTATATGGGATTATTCTCCATCGACTCTTTTGGGCTTTCACATGCGCGAGCCTACAACCAGCCGGTGAGTTACATGCTGTTTCTAAAGTTGTTTTGTAACGTCCCCATGCCAGTAATGTGAGAACCATGCATATGGTTTTGATGGTAAGGCTTGTGACTTTATTGTCGGATGGGTTATAAAGTGGTGTGACGTTTCTGCAGTGTGCAAGTTGTTGTTTTACGTGGAAGGGTTAGCGCTTGCCCCTTAGCCACCACGTATTAGCCTCGCATGACATGCTGTGCGGACAGAGCGATCTCCACACAGGGAGCGCAGATACGCACCTCTCTGTGTCCTACTATCAGTATTTGACAACCTCTAGCAATGGAAACGCGCTTCAAATGCCCCGGAGTTCCCCTTTAAGTGTCAGTGTCTTTGTAAGTGCTGTGAATAAGAGAAGCGGAAAAGGTGACACATGCCTTCTCAATTATGTAGAATCTTGTTTAATTATTACATTATGGTTTGTCTAAAACTATGTAATGAGACGGGTTTTGTGCGAGGCATGAGGCTCGTGCTGGCTCTTAAGGCTCTTTGCTCTCCCATTCCCTTTCCTCCGTTTGGCTTCAGTTCTGTTAGTTTACACTTAGATCCCCATTAAAGTCAGAGATGATGCCCAGTTACTGTGTGAGATAGCTAAACAGAAGGGAAAGATTTAGCGCCTTCCCAACATGTTATCTACTGGTGTTTGTTTGCATGTATTATCATTTGAAATGGTCATTTCTACATTAGAAGAGGCCTATTTGCTTTTGTATGATCAGTTTTCCTGGACAACAAAGTTAGTCCAGTTATATAGCCGGCTCTGTCCAGGCCTTATCTTGATTGGTTAGGGGATGACGGGGTGGGAGAGGCGATCTGGCTATGAGGATCTCAGGCGCTCTCAGTTGCGCTCTGTCTATAGGGAATACAGACAGATCCACCTCCTGCACAGCCTGAGAGTTCCTACAGAACAGATATGGACTAATTTGCCTGTAATAACTATCTTAGTCTGTCACTGAGAGGTGTAATAGCTCATTGATAGATTCATACAGTTGCTTGGAGTTCCTTGAAAATTTATTGGGATAAGAAGATTTTAAGGAATAATGAAGAAAACTGGTTAAAGTTGGACATCAGCTTTGACAAACATCACAGTCACAAGAGTTCTAGCGAATCAACCAATCATCCCAAAAAATTCTCTATGGAGTAACCTGGGTGGAGGTTAAGCTCAACCGCCCATGACCTTCCTTCGGTGCAAGTAAGAAGCAGAGCAAGGATAAGTGAGGGGCTCGGGGACTCCAAGGAACAGGTATGAAGCGTCAGACCAGCCAAGAGACCAGAAATCCACCGTTTTCAATGTGAACACACTGCATCATGCCACCCCTGCTGCCAACCTGGCACAAGAAGATCAAACTCCTGCTCCTCCTTAATATCTTCAACTATCAGGTACAGTTTTAAGCTCCATAGCCACTTCCTAACAATTCAGAAAAAAGAAAAAAAAATCTCCTTTACTTGTTTATGCCACATTTATCTGCTTAAAACTTTGAAAAAGACTAGCAGCTGGGCAGAAATAAATAATACAGTATGTGTCATAATTGAATCATAAATTGACATCGAGTTTGAGCCACAGGGGGGCCCACTATTAGCAGACTATTTCAGAACCTTCTGCTCGCCTGAAAATACTGCTTGAGTTCTATTTCTTTACTCTTTTGTATCTGTTAAATTAAAAAAGTGTTAATGACTTAATAAATAAGTGTGTTTAAAGGTTTATCACTTGAAAATAAAAGTCCACAACAATCTCCAGCATGATATGGAAAAATAAAAAATATAGCTCTGCATGAGATGATCTCACTGAACTGAAACGCTCTCCATCAGCCGGCTCACACGGCAAATGTTTTTGTCGCTCAGGTGGCTGGATGCAGAGTTCAGTTTCTGATTTTATGTGAGTGTGAAAAGTGAGTGAGTGTTTGGCCAAGATGGGAGGGCCACTGCCATCAGCTTTGGCACTGAACTAACAGGGGGTCAGTTCACATTGTGCACATCGTGTATAAGTGGAGAGGCGTGTTTGCATTGCTGCTGGTATGACACTAATGCAGGGAGCCCAGCTGAGAAATGGCTTGGATCAAATGCAGATTACATGAAGGCGGAAACGTTCCCTCTGTAACAGAAGAGGCTTCTGATTAGATACTGCCTCCAAGTGGATAGATATGGATACAACAGCATCCTGTACACACTGCATCTACTCCAGACTGCAGATACTGTAAATGAATTACTGCAACATAACGTTCAATAAAACAACTCACTGCATATCATCATTAAATCAGCGTGACATTTATAACATTATCATTTATAGTTCTCAGCTATAAACTTATTTTCATCAGAACAGCAGATGAAACCTCTCAGTTCCGGCTCAGTAAACTGCTCAAAGATGCACAAATTATTATTTCCACTAGAAAAACCACTCAAATGTCGATGTCAATAGGGTTGCTTCTACTGTATCAGCAGACCTCTCAGATCACTGCCACCCATCTCAGAAGGTTTTGCAACATTTTCACATGTCAGTTTGTGTTAACGTCAATGGAGGAGCCATAAAAAATACGACCAAAACGGAGCTAAAAGGAAAGTGAATTCTGGACTTATGTTTTCACATCATTTCTGAAGGGTCTTCATTAGATTTATTTAGCTGAATGTGGGATCTGTGTTGCGCATATGGGAATGAAAATGTTATGAATCCATCTTTGGACAGCAATTCAAATTTAAATTGTAACTCAAATGTAATATTCAACACTGGACCATGTCAGCCTCTTACATATAGATTACTAATATTGAGACATAATGCAGGAATCAAACTAGTCAAGTAATAACTCTTCTCTCACTTTCCTCTGAATCCACATAGAAGGTGACTGGCTCGCTGCTTGAAAGTCTCATTTCCAAACGGACTGAATACTGGGAGAACTGCAACAAAACCCTGACAACGGCTGCTTTTCCAAACAATGGTAAGCTTCTGCCCAGAATTGAATTAATCTTGATTTTTTTTTAAAGGACATAAAATGCTCAGACATGGTCTTTTATTGCAGGAAGTTACTGTAAAGGAACGTTTGACATGTTTGTGTGCTGGCCCCACTCATCTCCTGGGAACGTGTCTGTCCCCTGTCCCTCTTTCCTACCATGGATCGGTGACGGTAATGTTGTGTTTGATCGTTTCTAATTGTACTGATCTATGACATCACCAGTTGAAAATAACTTTATTACATTAAGTACATTTTGTGCTTCCCATAGTTAATTTGTCAGTGTATTTACTGCCAACAGTGCCACAGTGTATCACAACACAGGCCTCTGCACGCACTTGCCTCAGGAACATGTGTTTAGCTGTGGAGATAAATGCTTTAATTCTAGATAATTTATATGCTTATGAATGTTAGCATTGTGTCAGTTTATATTTAGTTTTTCAAGGGGGGTGGAAGGCTGATGATTAGGACTTGTTCTGCAGCCACAGGAGCTGGGCACCTTGCAGTCATTGAGTCCACCATCAACTCCTCTGTAAAATGAAATATTCTCGAGTGAGATGTGAGGCCGTCTGTCCGACAGCTAAAGCTGGGCTGAAAGTGGCTCATCAACAGGACAAAGATCCCAAACACAGCAGCAGATCTACAGCAGAATGTGTGAAAAAGAAAAGAATCGAGGTGTTACAATGGCAAAGAGTTTGGTTCTCTGACAGCAGGAGCAAAATATAAGCAAGCACAGGTTTATTGTGAATTTAGCCATGCTGAAAAAAGATTAGAGCTGACACAAGGCAGAAATCAATTAAGGTGTGCAGTTTACATTTGCTCAGTTGTGCATAACTGGATCCAGTGATATTTGGTAGCTTTTGTTGTAACTTCAATCAACAACTTTAAAGCACTCAGAGTATAAACGCAGATGCAAATAGCAAATATTTGTGGAGGTGACTGAGTGGCTGTTGTAATGAAAAATAATACTATGATGGTGGTTCTGCCAAAAGGCTCTCACACTACAAAAAACAGCCCTCTGAAAAGTGAAAAAAAAAATCACCCTGCCTTTTCAGTCAGCCTCTCTTCCTACTGCAGTGGAGGGGAAGCTGAAGCTGAAGCTGTCTTTCAATTACCTGCAGATGACACCAGGAGGGCACGTCGGGAATGCTTAGAAAACGGGAGCTGGCGACAGATGGAGAACTCCTCCGAGCCCTGGCGGGATGAATCTGAATGTGTGGAGGACCATTACTTTAAAGACGAGGTGAGGAGCAAAGTTTCAGGTGGGTGTTTGAGCTGAGAACTTTTTGCATAAAAGCTTAAATGATTCCACAAAAACCACCAGGCAATGTTTGCTTGTCTGTCAGAAACAAAAGAGGAGATGTTTTACCATCTCCACCAATTTTCTCCCGTGTGTGTCCAGGAAGATGAAATGTTTCGCCTCACAGCCCTCAGGCTCATCTCCATCATTGGCTATTCCCTGTCCCTGTTCTCCCTCACTCTGGCTATGCTCCTCATGGGAATGCTGAGGTCAGTTTTTAACAGAAAAACTAAACTTTCTTATGCTCATGCAAAGTTTACACTTTTAAAACGTGTCTGTTTATTCGACTGAGCTTTGAGCTTTCTGAAGGTCTTTCATAGTTTTTCTTTGGACATTGGCAGCTTTTTCACTCATTTTCAATCCAGTCCTTGTGTCTGAGCATTTTCAGAGGAATATTTCATTTTATTTGTTTAGCTGGAGTCATGTAACAGATAACTTAGCAAAGGAAAAAAAATCCCAATTTGTTCCCATTTCTTTAGTTTCATCTATGGAAAATGCCAAAGATAACACAAGCAAGGTGATTCCTAAAGAGGTATTTACTGAAAACTTGGCGTATCTCAGCATTGTGTGCAGTGTGTCCTTAAAACATTTGAAGAAACTGCTGTCAGGCCTAAAAAAACTATCCACAGCAGATGAACAGTATCTGAAAGTGGTGTCCTTAAGAAAGAGGGGAAAAAAATGCTACTGTTCACTGAAACCTCATCGGTCTCCATGGAAGGGTGGCTGTCAAGAAGCCGTTCTTAAGGAAGGGAAACAGGGAGAAAAGGCTGAGCTGTGCCAAAACACACAAGAAGTGGACTGAAACTCAGTGGCAGCAGGTCTGATGAAGGGATGAATCCTCCCCAGCTCGTCTGAGAGGGTTCAGGCTGAGTTGGAGGAGAAAGGAGCTCAGAGCAGATATTCCCTTTAAAGCTCCTTAGAAATATGCAAACTCCGTTTTTGTATTCTGTTTCGTATTTGTGTTTAAATTTGTGCATAGTTCAATAAATTGTTGCACCAACTTCCCATTTTCCTGTTAAAATAAAAAAAATTAAGGGTGGCTCCAGACTTTTAAATAGTTCTGTAACTTAGACACACATTGTCATTATCTGCTATTTTCTTTTCTTTGGATGTTTTTTTTCCATCAATTTTGATGTTGGTTTTTCACCCTAAACTCTGTGTTTATCCTGGAGGCCAAGCAAATCTGCTGAATGGATTTCCCTCCTGATAAAACATATGAAAGGTCAAAAATGATAAGGTGTTTATTATTCACATCCTGTTTCACTCGTCATGATGTACTGTTGCTTCCATAACCATGACATGATATTTAAAAAGATATTTACTTGACTATGAATCTGATCAGTCATTACTAACGACATTATGAAGCAGAAGGAAGCATTTCCATGTTCTCTGATCGTTTGTCACATCCTCCTGTGTTATGACATGTGCGCTCAGTAATGCTTTTAAAGCTGCACAGGAAGCACAGATCAATGCCTTCCTCAGACTGCTCCTGTATCTGCTTACCAGGAAGCTCCACTGTACTAGAAACTACATCCACATGAATCTGTTCCTGTCGTTCATCCTGAGGGCTGCGGCCGTCATTTCGAAAGAAATCATACTGCACGTCATGTATTCCAACCTACCCAAGGACGACCCTGGATGGAACTCCTACTCCAGCTCCGTGGTACACTCACAACTACCACATTCTTCATGTATAGGCAGATTATTAACCTTTTTTTTTTCTCAGTGGTAGCTAGGGATGGGAATCGAGAACCGGTTCTTGTTGAGAACCGGTTCCCAGTGTTTCAATTCCTTGGAATCGTTTGGCGATTTTGCAAACGATTCCCTTATCGATTCCAGTGGGCGCGAATGACGTCACCACGCAACATTGCGTGGCGAGTCCAGTGCAGCCAGCAGTCAACAGTAAACATGGCGCCCAAGCGGTACAAACGCTCAAAAGTTTGGTTACACATCCCTAAAAAAGACGACAACAGGGCAACTTGCAAAGTGAATATTTCATCTAAGGGAGGAAATACTACCAACATGCAATAACTATGAATGAATGATTAACGTCGGTGAATCTGAACCCAGCAACGTTAGCAACGTTAGCATGTCCTCGGCTAACACTGCAGGTAACTAACAAACAAACACTGCCTATCATGTTAGCGCCATTTGCCTCATTGTAAAAGCTGCTGTTAGTAACGGTTAAGGTTAAATGAATGCCTTCTCAGGCGTTACATTTAGATGAAATCATGAGAGGCAGAGCCTGACTGGCTCAGAGCCAGAGGCTGGTGGTACTACCCCCAGTTCACGTCTACCTCCAGCTTCTCCTTTCACCAGAGCAGGCAAGAGTTAAATTACCCAGGCCAGGATAGACCAATGTGGACCTCACCGTTGTTGGGTTTGTGAGGTCATGACTCGTGTTACTTCTAAACTAAACAAAGTTGATGCTCATCGACCGGTTTGTTGTCCTTTTTCTCCAAATGAGAATCGATAAGGGAACCGATAAAGAACCGAATCGTTAAGCAGAATTGAAAATGGAATTGGAATCGTAAAAATCTTATCAATTCCCATCCCTAGTGATAGCTGTGTCCACTGTGGACTATTTCAAGACTTATGCAGCTGAAATGTATTTTTCAACAGAAAGCGCTGATATGCAAATCCTCCAAAGTGTGCATGGAGTACTTTTCGGCCTGTAACTACTTCTGGCTCTTAGTGGAGGCCATTTTCCTTCACACGCTGCTCTTCACCGCTGTGCTGACCAAGAGGCGCCTGCTGAAGAAGTACATGCTGCTAGGATGGGGTAAGTCATGGACTCAGGACTCTGCAAATCCAGATACACATTTTCAATGCTTAGTGTGTAAACAGGAAAGCTTTTTTTAAATGGATTTAAATTTGAGGACAAATGAATATAAAATTAATCTTTTGTCGTTGCAACTTTTCAGGAACTCCTGTCTTGTTTGTGACACCTTGGATAGTCATAAAGATTCTATATGAAAACACAGGGTAAGTATTTTAACACAAACGCTCAAAGCCAAATGCCTTGCTGTGGAAAATGCACAACAAAAGAAATGAAAAGCAAATGGGCAGAAACAGGAGCCAGTGTTTGTGACCAAACTGTAAGAAACTGGTTGACGGAAATGGGATTTATAAACAGAGAAGCCAAATTAACCATCACCTAAACAGAAGAAAACAAGGTTACAGTGGGCTGAAGAGAAGCTGCCATGGACTGTGGATAACTGGGGGAAAGTAATATTTAAAGATGAATCAAAATCCTCCAAGAGTAGCCATTCCATATTATTTGCCGGGGGGAGTGCATGCTTCATAACGAATTACTGAAATTAAACTGATTAGAATGTTCATAATTGCTTGACTTGTATTTTTTATTCCCCCCTAAGATGCTGGCCAATTGTGAACAGATGGTTCTGGTGGATAATCAGGGGCCCCATTACTTTATCAGTGCTGGTAAGAGGCATTTCTGAAATGCATGGTTACATTAGTTACAGATTCAGCATGTTGCACTGCGGTGCAAGACATGACATATATTTTGGTTTCGTTGTTCCTGTCTTGTGCACGCATGTGACGATGTGGGGAAGCTGCTGCAGTCACAAGCACAGCTGATATGAACTATTATGCAGCAAGAACTCTTTTTGCTGTGCATTTAATCTAAATTTACCTCGGATGTTGGTTACAGGTCATTTTCTTCATATTCATCAAGATTCTGATGCTTCTGCTGTCCAAGCTGAAAGCAGATCAGGTGAAATTCACGGACTACAGATACAGGTATTTAGGACTGTTACTGCCTCCACAACCAAATGGGAGAGTTTGACATTTACCTCCAAAGTTTTGGTCTCCAAACTGCAGAGTTGGTTCCTTATTTAACAGTAAAATGTTAATAACATACCCCTAATTTAACTGTTTAACTGTCCCCATAAGCTCTGACCAGAAATGTTATGGTCATTTATGAACAAAAAAACTAAACTTTCTTATGCTCATGCAAAGTTTTAAAACGTCTCTGTTTATTCGACTGAGCTTTTAAGTTTCAATCATATTTTTTCTTAGCTGTAAAGATGCTGAACTTTTTTTCTTTTTTAAATCTGTGATCTAGGATTCAGTAACCAGATCACCATAGATATCAGGCCACCCTAATTTAACTGTCTCCCCCATAAGCTCTGACCAGAAATGTTAAAAACTCATATAACAGTACAAATATTTAGTTTTTTGGTTTTTTTCCATCTCCATCAGCTTAGCCAGAGCAACACTGGTGCTTATTCCTCTGCTGGGAATCCATGAAGTGGTCTTTACGGTGTTGATCGATGAATGTGTTGAGGGCAGCAGTCGCTATGCTCGGAACTTCATCAACCTCACTCTCAGCTCTTTCCAGGTAACCCGGGAAACACTGATTCTGAATGTAATAAGAAATTTTCTTTGTTCTGAAGTAAGTCACAACTCTAAAATTTGCAATGTGCATTTTCAGGGATTCTTTGTTGCCGTGCTGTACTGTTTTGCAAACGGAGAGGTATGACTTATTTAATTATTTAATTATTTAATTTCCCTCTGGGATAAATAAAGTATTTTTGAATTTGAATTGAATTGAATTGACTTACTCTCAATTTATTGTAACACATAGAAAAGCAGGGAAGGAGTTGGAATGTTGTGTTTGCCACAAGCAGTAGATTAGGCTGCCGGATTGTGGTGTAAAAATGTACAGAAATCTGCTGGAGACAACAGAATTAGGTCATATTAGTTTAATCAGAGAGCAACATTACATTTTGAGTCGTTGGAATATTTCCTGCCCTTAGTCAGAGAGAGTATGCAGTAAATCCTTTTTTTTCCCACAAAAGAAACTCGACCAACATCGGATTAAATCTCCCGTCTCCCAGTTACATTAATACTCAGGACATGGCAGCATCTCTTTTTCCATTTACTTAAAAGCATTTTTATTTTAGTTTTCTCATTTCAATGTATCTTTTTTTGTATCAGGAGTTATCAACTAAATCAGGAAGATGTATTTTGAATTGTTTGTAAGAGAAAAGAAAATATGCTAGAAATGATAAAATAAAGGTTTCCCTTTTTATGAAACTAACAATAAATCCATAAAATGATAAAGACAATTTCAATCCAAAAGCTGCTGTATGCTGAAGTCCTATGTCAAAGTTTCATGGCCCCTTACATCGACATAACAGTCAGCTGTTGGGAGCGTCTCAGTGAATGTGTCTCTTTTGCTCTTTCATTGGGTAAGGGTCTTATGTACCAAAATAACAAAGATCCAGCAGCAACAACAGACCCCCTGCTGGGGCTTATCACATCAGCAGCTTCTGAATAAACAAAATAGCACTTTAAAGCACCGCAAAGACAACTCCCAACTTCCAAACTTACATAGTTTGCCAGTGCAGGAGGAGGCAGCAATATGTTTGCTATACAATATGGAAAACAGGATGACGTGTACACTGAAAAAAACAACTCATAAGATTTATGTAAAAAACCCTTTGTAAGTATTTGTACTCAAATGATTTAACTAATATTTAATGCTGCTAAATCAAGTAACACTCACTTGCCAGTATCAAGTAAATTTTACTTACCATAAAACGTAACAGTTTTGAAGATATTAAGTAACATTTACTTAATTACATCTAAGTTTTAAATTATGTTTATTTAAAAAAAATAAGTAAAGTTTACTTGTTTCTCATAGGCATGAACATCATTTTATTCAAAATTCAAAATTTTAAGTAAATTTTATATATCTGTAGTATTTGCTGTTATGAAGTAACTTAGCAGATTTTAACGATACACTTTCAGAGTAAAGTTAAGTAGTATTTCTAGGTTTATGTACATACAACTATTAAACATTTAAATTGTATGAGGAAACCTAAGTAAAACTTACTCTTCCCCCATAATTCATGTATTACGTTAATAAAATGTTTAATTTTACTTAAGAAGCTCTAGTTCTTACCGAATCTTAAAAATACAAGGTAGAAATGATGACAGTTACTCTAATAGAGCTCACTTCACCAAACAGTCACTTTTTTCAGTGTATAAAGATGTGTAAGGATGTGTAAAAAGAAAAAAAAACGTTTTCTCAAACAACTACACATTTTCAGATTTCCTCAGAACTCTATTTCCCCGTCCATAAGTCCCAATTAAAGTAAAACAGATGTCAATTTTTGTTTTTAAAAATCATTCAGAAAAACTTTAACCATCTCATGTGTGTTATAGATGTAATGGTAAAACTGGGAACTCCTTATCTTGTCCAGGTCCAAGCTGAACTTAAAAA
The DNA here is from genome assembly GCF_027942865.1 of Odontesthes bonariensis. NCBI lineage: Eukaryota > Metazoa > Chordata > Actinopteri > Atheriniformes > Atherinopsidae > Odontesthes > Odontesthes bonariensis. The sequence continues at coordinate 28,501,242 of NC_134528.1, read as the reverse complement.
GCGCTGGCAGCTTTTCTTGTTCACCAACCACTTCAAAGTCAGATCCTGTTTTCGAGGAGCTCCCCTCAAACACCTGTGGAAATGTACTCGAGGCCAGCACCCACAGTGCTCACGACAGTGTGACTCCTACGACGAGGGTGGCACCTCAACAACTCACCCCCACTTGCTTCAGGTGGCTGTGCATGGAGGTGGTGGGGCGCTTGGACTGGGAGAAATTAAAGGTCAGGGGCTGAAGGGCTATGACGTACCAGGGCTCGACTTTCTCACCAGGAAGAGTCTTTCCAGTAGCGACGGTGAGATGACGCTCGGGGAGACCATGGAGGAGATTCTTGAGGAGAGCCAGTTCTGATCTCAGATGGTCAAAACTGAATGTATGATTTCAATTCACTCTGCCTACCTTCAGAAAGGCTGTGCATTATTCCAGGGCCAAATGACCAACTTGGTTAAATTAGGCCATTCTTTTGCAGTGCTCCAATGCCTCATGTACTCAGACAGGCCAAGAGGAGTCTGAAGCAGAGTCAATTCCTACCACTCCCACAGCTGCCATGGTTGTTACCCTGCACATATGTGACAGTGTCCTCTGCAGGGAGGGCTTCTTTAGATGCAGAGCCCAGACACAGCAGAGAGGGAGGGACCTGCAAGTTTAACCAAGTTCCCATAGGTGCGTTATTAACTTCTTTTGCAATATTACTGTAACCTTGTGGGCTCTGTTCTTAAATCGAAACTTTCTGTATTAATATACTTGACTGTATATAATGATCTCACATTCCAAAATGTTGACAAAAATTCTAACTAGTTGACATAAAAAAAACCTACACGCTAGTCTCACCCTGTAGCTCATCCATGCACCACCCTCACAGGGTTTTGCTGGCATAACGACTATATAAGGGCTCGTTGACGCACTACTGCAAATTTTGAGCTAAAATCTTACATATAAGACACTCCAAATCTTTTACTGACAGAAGAAAGGGTCATTTGATTCCATATGTTGGGAAGAAAAGTGCTGGATATGGCATTGTTGAATTATGTATGATCACCAGTAACTTGACTTTTTAACCTGCAGCGTGATTCCATTTAATTCAATTCAACAATACTTTATTAATCGCTGCAGGGAAATTATGTCACTGCAGTATTAATTATTGTAATTAAAGATATGCTTTTGCTATAGATAGATAAAATAAATCAGCTGACACACATGTAGAAAGATGAAGTGTAGCGAAGTGCAGAGAACGGTGTGCTAGAAAGATCACCATCAGTTGGTTGGGTGTTGTTTGACAACAACTTTGCTGAGTGAACTCCCTCAGTAGACAACATGGATAGGAACTCATAGCCAACAGTTCAACATGTGAGGTGCAGAGGTGCACCTTCTCATTGAAATGTCCAGGATTACACATCTGTTATTAACATACTCTGTAATCCTCCTCCTTCACTGTTACATCTTTGTCTGCAGTGTCTGCAGTGTTAAAGTTGTTCCTCGTATCTCTTCCTGATCTTCCTGCTGTGTCCTCATCAGGGCTCCAAGCATGTGCATTTTATCTGCAAGTGATCTCACACTTCCAATGATGATCAAGGGTACAAATGGTTGAACGTTCTATCATCTTTTCCTCCATTTTGTTCCTGCTCTGCATCCTAGACGTCTCCTCTAAAACCAATCTTGATTTGAGGTCTTTTTCCAGGCATTTCTTGGGCTTTGGAAAGCTCAGTTAGCTACTCCAACAGGTTAACAACTTTCCTGTTGCCATGGTTATACATCATAGCAGCACAGCAGACAAACCAGCACAAAGAATGTTTCATAAAGACATAGTATGTCCAGCAGGCTGCCTGCCTCTAGGGCTGCACCATTCTGCTGCGTGAGTGCATAAAGTCACCATTGGCAGTAACCTCTTAAGTTCCCATATTTTGAGTTTTATATAGATGCTTGCAACAGCTCAGATAAACACTGCAAGTGGGAGAGATTTGAGTCTATGGAGCGGGGGTCATCAGAAGTCCAGGGCTGTTAGGACCCTGGTGCCCAAACAGGTTAATGCAGCTGAACCTTCATCCCACTGGTGATGGTTCAGTCGATACATCCTGCATGCCACTCTGAACTGGCATCGTTGGTAACATTTCCTGGGAATATAAGACATTTTTGGAGATTTACACATTTTTGCAGTGTTTTTTTACAAATTTGTGTAGATATAAAAAAGAAGAGATAAAATGTTTACTGAAAAAAAAAAGACTAAAAAACATTGATTGTATACAAAAGATTGACTTACTGTACTGTATTCTCTGGGTCTGGAAAGTGAAGCCAGTGCAGATGTAACTTAAACTTTCCTTCTTTCTAATGGCCCACTGGGTGTGCCCTCCTTGTAATCTGTGGTTATCCCATTAAAGAGTCTTATTCGATTTAGGGCACATCTACCTTGACACTACTATTGTGTGCTCACTTAGTGTCCCTTTGCTCACAATGAGGAGTCTCAAAGAGCCAAGATGGTAAGTGTGCAAAAGTTTCAAAACAGTCATTCATAAAAGCGGAGGATGACGTAACAGTGACTATGTCCATCTTTTATGTTGTCTACGCTTAGAAATATACGTTGAATAATTTCCTACTGCGATGTCGTTAACATGTATTTCTTTAAAAATCCGTTCTTATCTGATACAGCAATGCAGCCTCACACTAGAATGTGTGACAGCTACGTTTGCTCACTGTACAAAATGTAGCAGTTTCACGACAAAGGCTACAAAATTACTTCTCTTTCTAGTTACAGAATTGTTATGTTTACTTCTGCCTTTCAAAATCGTAACATATTCAGTAGCTTTTTCTGTTTCCGACTTTGCTGTCAGTCGTAGTTGGTATGGGTAGGAATAAAATACAAATAGGACTAATATAACCATCTCACAATTTCTGGGTCTTTACTGTGACACTATTATGGTTTGAACATGTGGGCAAACATGCCTGTTACATGTTTTGTTGTGAGACTGGGATAGATACAGAGGCTTTGTTCTAAGGTCATAAACAGTTCAGCCAGCGATGAATGTTATGTGATTTCAGTGTAAGGATACAGCGAATGGGATATACTTAGTAGAATTTAATGTTCACCTTTTATATTTTCACTCACACAGTGAACTTTATCCAATACAAATGTAACAGCAGTATTTATAATTTTTTATACAGTCGTGTTTTATTTACCATGTAAAATACAACAAATTACTATGTTAGGCCAGTTACAAATATCCAAATGATACATCATCTGGAAATGTGCATATAAATACAATGTATTTGTTGTCTGAATGTGAATAATAATGAATGCAAAGGACCTATGTGCAGCAGATTTTATAGGCTTTTCTTGTATTTCTATTCTTGTGAAGCTTAAAATGTACTGAATGCACAGTTGTACAGATAAAACCATCAAATGTTTGTACATGTAGACTCACAGCAATGTATGTGCACAAATAAAACAACAGTTACATTTTCATGAAATGCCTTCTCCCTCCTCCCTTTCCAACTACATTTGAAACTATGAATCAGAAAGAAAATATTTCTATGTACACCTATAATTGGATAACTAAACAGGTCACTACAGGGTCTGAAAATTCATGGGATCCTGGTCCTAAAGCTCTCTATGGAGAAACATGCAATATTTAATGTTGGAAAGTCAGGCAAATGATTTACAAAGAGACAACAGATAACAATCAAACAACTTCACAGACTCACAATTTTTTGATCAAAAAGACGCAAAAGACAGCTACAAAGAGATTAAAAATGATTGCACAGATGTAAAAGAACCATGAATACAGAAAAAAACTACAAAGAGATTTACAAACAATTCCAGAGTTGATGACAGACCCAAATCAGATATACAGAGATTCAGAACTAGCACAGGGAGACCCAAAATGTCACGCGAAACATACAAAACCACCATGGAAATATGAAAGATCACAAAGAACCAGTGACACGGAATAACTGCAGACATAAAGTAAACATCAAGACAAAAACAATCCTAAAAGAAAGAAAAAGACAGCAGAGATCCAGAAAATGACCAAAAAAGAATGCCACCATGAGATGACACAATGACATCACAGAATCCCTGTCATGTGACTGAGACCTCAATGTTTATGCTCACCAGGTTGAGAGCGGTGGCGTGCACAAAAATTGAGGTCATAATGCTGTTTCGGCCATTTTTTGTGAGCTGTCGTACGCTTCTGATTGGTATCAGGTTCTGATTTACCTACTTGCTTGGTTCTACTAACTAGACTCTCTTGATCTGATAAGTTGAAATGATCCTGTAATGAAAAGAAGTACAGTTGCCTTTTTTTTTATTTGTTAGGACTACCATGTCCTGAGAATCGTCGTTAGTAGTTAGTTTTGGCCCTGATAACTGTAAACCCCCCTTATTCCACATGTTATGAAAGTCTTTAATATGAATGTGTTTAAATCAGAGTAAATGTACAAGTTAATGTCTCCAGCCACAGGTAAATATGTTAATGTTTGCAAAGCGAAGATTAATGTAATTTCGAATTCCTGGCTTTTAATAATATTACTTTCTGCACAAAATTGAATTCACACCAAATTTCATACAGTGTTCCTCTAACACCAGACAGTACCCAGAATCATTACCATGCCATCAACATCCCAGTGACTTCAGATTGCTCCTGCCAGCTATATTTTCCCATTTTGTTCCAATCACAATAGTTTTGTTGGGGTCTGGGAGTTCTCCCTTTGTTTTCGGCTGCTGTTTTTTCCCTTCTCCAGTAGGTGGCGCCTCTACTCTGGCTGGCAGAGGACTCACAGGTGTATCTCATCAGACCTCATCAGGAGAGAGCTTAAGAGGAGCCTGCTACCAGCACCACTTCGCCAGAGTGTTAACCCATGTGGTATGTGCTCCAGCCCTTTTCCTTGCTTCTCTATAGAAGCCAACTTACGATCGTTTGTTCACTTCTCCAGGTCCTCTTCCGAATTCAAAGGCTTTTTCCAGAAACCTTGCCAGTTCTCGTTTTCCTGCGTGTCTCCAAGTTTGCCTCACCTCCAGAGGTTCCATGCTGGCAGCTGCCTCTTAAGCTCATCTGGATTTCCATCATCATCAGTCGAACCCTGCTCACCCTCTCGCCAGCCAGAAGACATCCACCTGCGCCACCTACACTCCCTGGATCAAACATTCACCTCCAAGCAGCTTCTCAGGATCACCCTATCATCAGTGCTCAACTTCCAGACCTCACTCATCTCTCCCTGGCGGTTACTCACCATCCCCTCAGAAAGCAATAACCTCCGTCTTCACTCAGCTCTTTTCATTCCTGTTTTACTAACTCCTACTCCTCCAAACAGTGGATGACCATACCTGTTCTTCTAGTTCCCGAGCAACAATTCCTGTTCATCATTCACCCTTTAACAACATTTTGAAACGTTCTTTTGTCTCCTGAGTGTGTTCTGCATGTGGGCCTAACTAAGCTTAAAACATGACAGAACACTCTGGCCAAGCAGACCCAGCAGACACACTCAGGAGGGCTCTCTCTGATCACCATCAGCAACTCCAGACCCACAAATCGAACAGACGAACAGCAGCAACAGACCAATAAACAAATCCAACAAATGGCGGATTTCCTCCAGAAGACCCAGGTCAGTTCTTCATCCCCACCTCCAGATAGCGCATCCAGTTCGCCGGCCTCACAGCAGGTATTCCACTCTCGTGATGTCACTTGTCCTAACCCAGAGAAGTTTACTGGGGAGGAAGATAATTGTGGAGGATTCTTACTGCAATGCTCACTTATTTTTAATCTTATTTTTAATAATTCTAGCTACTCGGTTAGATAACAGAATCAGGGAAAGAAGGATGTCTAAATTGGAGAGATTTGCTGTGAGACCCCATTTCTCTCCAGGGTCAACTACTCCACCCTGGTCATCTGGCAGTTTCACCCCTCCTGAACCAGAACCCATGCAGATTGGTTGGGCCCATCTTACCCCAGAGGAACGGCAGAGACGGAGAGAATCAAACCTTTGCATCTATTGTGGTTCATCCAATCATCTCATCGCTTCTTGTCCTACTCGGCCAAAAGAGATGGTCCGCCGGTTGTAATGGGGAAACCTGCGGACCAACCTTCTACCTCCAAGTCCCCACAATTCACTTTACCTGCAACCATCCTTGTTCACTCTCTCAGTTACAGTTTATCTGCTCTCATTGACTCTGGCTGTGAACAGAACCTCATTGATCAAGAATTCGTCCGTCAAGTTCAGATTCCCACTGTCTCTTTCCACTCCACTGCATGTCTCCGCTCTCAATGGAAGGGCGTTACCTCAGGTAACTCATCAAACTAAGCCCTTGGAGTTGGTCATCTCTGGTAACCATAGAGAATTCATTTCGCTCTTCGTGTTTCCCATAAAGCAGACAGCCATTGTTTTGGGGTACAATTGGTTGCAACAACATAATCCTCATTTGAACTGGTCTGAGCTCCGTATAAACTCCTGGTCTACAAACTGTCTCTCTACATGTTTACAGGCGGCCGTTCTTCCAAGCCTGCCCCCGGTGATTCCTGATGATGCAGACCTCATCGACTTGCCCCAGGTTCCAGACGAGTATCATGACCTCAAACAAGCCTTCAGCAAAAGCAAGGCACTATCCTTACCTCCACATCGTCCCTATGATTGCGCCATCGAACTCCTGCCCGGCGCCCCGCTGCCAACCAGTAGATTATACAACATCTCCCGTTCTGAAAGACAAGCCATGGAAACATACATCAACAAGTCCCTCGCCACTGGGATAATCCGACACTCATCCTCACCGTTGGGGGCGGGCTTCTTCTTTGTGGGGAAGAAAGACGGGTCCCATTGCCCATTTATTGATTACCGTGGATTAAACCTCATCACCATCAAGAATAAGTATCCTCTTCCCCTTATTTCATCTGCATTTAAGCCAGTCCAAGAATCCACCCTTTTCTCCAAACTGGATCTCCGTAATGCTTACCACCTTGTCAGAATCCGCCAGGGAGATGAATGGAAGACCGCCTTCAAAACACCCATCGGACATTTCGGATACCTAGTCATGCTCTTTGGACTTTGCAATGCACCAGCAGTTTTCCAAGCACTTGTCAATGACATCCTCAGAGATTTCCTGAACCTCTTTGTTTTTGTTTACCTGGATGATATTCTTATTTATTCCAAAAACCTCACTGATCACCGCCGTCATGTCCGTCTAGTCCTTCAACGGCTTCTAGAAAATTGACTGTTCATCAAAGCAGAGAAGTGCGAATTCCACAAGTCATCAGTCACCTTCCTTGGATTCATTCTCGAGGGTGGGCAGGTTCGATCGGACCCCGACAAGATACAAGCCGTCCTGGACTGGCCCACTCCGGACTCCCGTAAACAACTTCAAAGTTTTCTGGGTTTTGCCAATTTCTATCGTCGTTTCATCCGTAACTACAGCCAAACAGCTGCTCCCCTCACCGCTCTCACCTCTACCAAGACAGTCTTCACCTGGACACAAAGAGCCAACTCAGCCTTTCTCACACTCAAGGAGAAATTTTCCCAAGCACCCATCCTCATCCATCCTAATCCGTTGAAGCAGTTCATCTTGGAGGTGGACTCATCAGATACCGGGGTGGGAGCTGTTCTCTCTCAACATTCAGATTCTGACGAAAGGATTCATCCTTGCGCCTTCTTCTCCCGGAGATTGACTCCCGCTGAAAGAAATTACAATGTTGGTGACCGTGAGCTGCTTGCTATAAAATTGGCTCTTGAAGAGTGGCGTCACTGGCTGGAGGGCACCGAGCAACCTGTGCTGGTCTGGACCGATCACAAGAATCTTTCCTATCTCTCATCAGCTAAACGCTTAAACTCCCGACATTCCCGTTGGTCTTTGTTCTTCTCCACATTCAACTTGAATATCTCCTACCGCCCCGGTTCTAAAAACAACAAACCTGATGCACTGTCCAGACAATACTCATCCGACGAAGTTGACAAGGAACCTGCCCCCATTCTTCCTCCTAGCTGTATCTTTGGCTCCCTCACATGGGAGATTGAGGATCTCGTACATCAAGCTCTACAAGACGAACCTGATCCTGGTACCGGTCCACCTAACAGAACCTTCCTCCCCACCTCAGTCCGTTCCCGTCTCATCCATTGGTTCCATTCATCAAAGTTCTCAGCTCATCCCGATTCTAGCCGCACTATCGCTCTCATTTCAAGACGCTTCTGGTGGCCATCCATTCATAAGGATGTCAAGGAATATGTTTCAGCCTGCTTCGTCTGTGCCCGCAATAAATCATCTCACAAACCCCCTGCTGGATTACTTCAACCTCTCTTCATACCAAAATGACCTTGGTCTCACATTGCTCTCGACTTCGTCACCGGCCTCCCAGTCTCACAAGGTATGCCCACCATTCTCACAGTTGTTGATCGTTTCTCGAAAGCCTGTCACCTTGTCTCCCTCAGAAAACTCCCATCCGCCTTCCAAACAGCTCAGCTCCTGGTAAAACACGTTCTCCGTCTACATGGCATCCCCTTGGAAATTCTCCCTGATCGTGGTCCCCAGTTCATCTCCCAGGTCTGGAAACAGTTTTGTGCTGCTCTTACTGCTAAGGTTTCACTGACATCCGGTTATCACCCTCAATCGAATGGACAAACCGAACGCATGAACCAGGAACTTGAGTCGACCCTCAGATGTCTCACTTCCACAAATCCCACTGACTGGAATAAGTTTTTGCCATGGGTGGAGTATGCCCACAATTCACATGTCTCTGCAGCTACTGGTCTATCACCTTTTGAAGTTTCCCTCGGCCATCAACGACCACTTTTTCCATCCGATGAAAGAGACATTTCTGTTCCCTCGGTCCACCATCACATCTGCCGCTGCAAGCATATTTGGTCCAACACTATCACAGCTCTCCAACGCACTGCTGAACAGAACCGGAGATTTGCAGACAGGAAACGTGCACCTGCACCGCAGTACTCCCCTGGTCAGAGGGTTTGGCTCTCATCACGTGATATCCCTCTAAAGTCCATCTCAAGGAAACTCGCTCCACGTTACATTGGTCCGTACAAGATTGAATCCATAATCAGTCCATCAGCACTCCGTCTCCGCTTACCCTCAAACCTCCGCATTCATCCTACTTTTCATGTTTCCCAGATCAAGCCTGTCCAGACCAGTACATTGTGCCCTCCAGCCGAACCCCCTCCACCCGCCCGGGACTTTGAGGGGCACCCAGTCTACTCGGTCTGAAGGATCGCGGACTCCCGTCGGCGGGGTCGTAGCTGGCAGTACCTCGTCGATTGGGAGGGCTACGGTCCTGAGGACCGCTCCTGGGTGCCCCGTTCTTTTATCTGTGACCCTTCACTGATTACAGATTACCTCTCTTCGCTCCCTTCCACATCTTCTGGGCCGCCAGGCGGCAGCCGTTGAGGGGGGATGATGTTGGGGTCTGGGAGTTCTCCCTTTGTTTTCGGCTGCTGTTTTTTCCCTTCTCCAGTAGGTGGCGCCTCTACTCTGGCTGGCAGAGGACTCACAGGTGTATCTCATCAGACCTCATCAGGAGAGAGCTTAAGAGGAGCCTGCTACCAGCACCACTTCGCCAGAGTGTTAACCCATGTGGTATGTGCTCCAGCCCTTTTCCTTGCTTCTCTATAGAAGCCAACTTACGATCGTTTGTTCCCTTCTCCAGGTCCTCTTCCGAATTCAAAGGCTTTTTCCAGAAACCTTGCCAGTTCTCGTTTTCCTGCGTGTCTCCAAGTTTGCCTCACCTCCAGAGGTTCCATGCTGGCAGCTGCCTCTTAAGCTCATCTGGATTTCCATCATCATCAGTCGAACCCTGCTCACCCTCTCGCCAGCCAGAAGACATCCACCTGCGCCACCTACACTCCCTGGATCAAACATTCACCTCCAAGCAGCTTGTCAGGATCACCCTATCATCAGTGCTCAACTTCCAGACCTCACTCATCTCTCCCTGGCGGTTACTCACCATCCCCTCAGTAAGTAATAACCTCAGTCTTCACTCAAGCTCTTTTCATTCCTGTTTTACTAACTCCTACTCCTCCAAACAGTGGATGACCATACCCGTTCTTCCAGTTCCCGAGCAACAATTCATGTTCATCATTCACCCTTTAAAATATACATTTTGAAACGTTCTTTTGTCTCCTGAGTGTGTTCTGCATGTGGGCCTAACTAAGCTTAAAACATGACAAGTTTGTTGTGCTCTGTATCTATAACTGCTGTGTATGTTATTTGTGTTTGTTTATATATTTCTTACGTATGTGGTTTATTTGTTGCGCAGGGGACGCAATTTACAAAAGGAAGAAAACGAAAGATTTAAGAAGTTCACACTAAGTTATAAGTTCACGCTAAGTTATAAGGTATAAGCCAAGTATTTTTGATTTTTGGAAGATATTTTTTGGTTTTGATAAGACTCATTCCCCCTGGTTTATGTGCAGCCAGCGTTATGTGTATTTTGTTTCTCGTCGTTCTGTTTGGTTTTAACGTGTCAATTTTGTATTTAATGATTATGTGTTTATTTGTATTGTATAATACAGATCGACGGTGGATTGATAATCAGGAGGTGAAGTTGACGAGAGGGAGAGAAATAAATCCATCAGTATAAAGGACCGGTGTTGCTTATTTCCTGGAGGGAGTGATAGTATCCTCACTTATACCTCCCTCACTATGAAACCTGACCTGATGCAATCTACATTTAGCATGCCTACATGATTGCTCAACTCAGTTTATCCAACTATAAAGAAGCAGCACAAACATGTTTGCTGAAAAAGCGCATTTTTAAGCCATTTTCATATCAAACCATTTCTTCTTTATTTCGGTGACATGGAATTAACAGCACTCTTAATTGCTTCCCATTTCTTGGCTTTAGCAGGTCCCGTAGTTCCACTGCTGACACTGCTAAAAATGACAGATTTTCCTTTTTGGATCTCTGAAAGCAGAACTTCAGTGTCAGAGCCCATAAAGTTGTTCTTTTTGCGCCTTGATGCCATTTTCATGACTCAACACTTCCTGGCACAGGAAAGAGGAAGCATTGCCTTATATGGTTTCATTTTGGGCGTGGAGTATGCACATCTACTATCCACGTGCACTTAAATACGCACGGATGGCATTCATCATTTATACAGGTCGTTTACACACTTTTTCCAGAGTTAAGAGCATTTGTTGAATCTGACATGGTGTGTTCGTACGAGACCTTCGTATGAAAAAAGTAAGAGAAATTTAGAATAAAGATACGAAAATGTCCATTGAGGCCCATTGTCTTTGTAATCTTCCTACCATTTTCTAGTTTATCATTTCCTCTGTTCCTTTGAAAATGTCCTAGTTCACTGTTTCCCAGTGCCTCTTTATTTCTTTGTCATTCTTCAGACTTGTAAATTTAATCAGGACTAAACCTTTTTCTATATTTTTCCTCCCCGTTTGCCACGCTGATCCCCTCTGTGACCACTATCTGTTGAATAAAGTTGGCTTTTTGTAAACATATTCTCGTGACAGATCATAAAATTCAGAAAAATACGTAGCATTTTTACAATAAAGGTTCAAAATCATACAATAGCTTTATTGTCCTTGCTTAGTTATCTACTGTGTTAGAACTCTGTCAGGCCAGGAATATACTTGCCCATGCTCTGAGGGCCCTTCCTGTCTGCTCCTGAACTCTGGAATGGGTGGTGGTTGTGGCCCCCTTCCCGCATTATTAACTAAAATTCATGTAAAACCCATGCCATGTATTTTGCACGCACGTACACACACACACACACATACACACACAATCACACACCTGCACACCCACTCATTCACTCACATCCTCACGCTACAGCTGCCGTGTAACCATAGTTTTCATATGCTTGTTGCTGGTGACATTGTTGCTGTTTGTTTGTTTCTTTTGTTTTTTTCACCATTCATCTTTTTGCAGGTGCTCCAGATGGTGCTGCTCGTAGCCGTTGTGTGTGTGTTTTTTTTCCTCCACAGATGCAGCAGCTAGTTTATGGTTCTATCCAGGGTTGGGGAGTAATGGATTACATGTAACGGCGTTACGGTAAAAGGATACAAAATAAAAGTGACTGTAATCCATTACAGTACAAGAAAAAACGATGTACTCAGATTACAGTTACATTCAGTGAGAATGGGGGTTACTTAACAGGATTACAATTTGTGCGAGGTTGCATCTTTGGCCCCTTTTAATTATTTAATTATTAATTGATTTATTGATTTATTATTAATTTATATTATTGCTGCAGCTTGTATGGTTTGGGCTTTTCGTCGGTATCATTTGGCATCTGCGCTGTTACGTAATGACGACAGTAGCGTTCGTGACCTGACCTTGCTTCCCTGCTGGAAGTTCAACATCGCTAGTCGTCACAACGTTAATCTTGCAGTGACAGAAGTACAGAGCGGTATGTAACCCAGAGTGGTAGTCGTTCGTTGGAGCAATGGAGAAAAATGCATTTACTGGGTGGAAATTTAACAAGCATTTTATATTCAATGAAGCGAAGGGCGGCTTGTGCAGTGCCGGTTGTGCCTGCCCAAAGTGCAAGTCTTGTCATCATCAAAAGACTCAACATCAAACTTGAAGAAACACCTTCAGGTAAGACTGTTAATATTCAGCGTGCGTCAGCACTTGCAGGTCGTACATTCTCTGGAAAAAATATCATGGGATGGGGAGGCTTTCTTTTCAAAACATTGGTATTGTCAGGCCCTTAATGGCCTTGTTGAGTCATTTTATAAGAGTCATTTTTATTTGTTTGTCTCTCCAATTTGAATTGGTAGTAGGTGTAGAGAAAGTGTCTGTAAGTCTGTTTCGAGCTAGCCATCGACTGGCTAACAACTAGCAACTATAGTATACTAGTTATACCACTTCAATTACATATATTGTGCTTCGCCTTACTGTATGGGCATTCGTTAAAAATGCATCTCCACTTAGTGGTCTTATTGTGTATTTAGCCTAATCTGGCAAAAGTTGTTGGTAGATGTAGACAAGCTAGCTGGACGAACATCCTGGCCAGTCAAGATCACAGTAGTTCTAGCTGTCTGCTAGTCAAGGGTGTCAAGGGCACACAGATTAGCTTTGGTATCCGCCTTATTTCTTTTCGGACATAATCATATATTAAAGGCGGGGTAGGGGATCTTTTTCTGAAATACTCTTCACACCCCCATTGCAACCAATTAATTAAAAGTTTTGACACAAATATGAAAAGTTTTAGTGGCCTCTAGAACGTACAATCTAGGAAAAACAGTATCCAATCATTGTGAACGGACCGTTCACAATGATTGGATTCTGATGCCGTCTATCAAACTGCAATCTGCTCCTCCCTCCCCCCCCTTCCCCCTGTGCGCGTACCCTGCTCCGTGAACGAATTACGCGTCCAGAAGCTTGGCAGGAAGCTAAACTAGAGCCAGCTTGGCTAGCACCTAGCATTATTAAACGTATAGTTAGCATAAACTAAATACTAAATACGGCAACGATCGATGCTTGCTGTCAGAACAGCGCTCGTGCACCTTCGTGCTCGTGCGCGTTCATGTACTCTAGAGGCGTGCCTTCGGGGGGAAAGTGAAGAAAAGGGTTGGGACTTTTTACCTGTGTATTTTCAAAATGCAGCTTCACTGGACTCAAAATCCAGGATCTCCTACCCTACCTTTAAAATTTGGTCCATGCACGAGAGTCGACTGGTTGTTGCTTAATGCATTCATAAACTTAACCTGAGGTTCTGAAAAGAGAATACTGCATAGCGAATTATGACTCGGAAAAAGCATTCCACTCTAGCACTAGTTCTAGATAATGAATGAGAGCTTGGAATTTATGAATGGCTTCATTGTGCATTCATGTGCATGAAACGCGCGGAGTAGCAGATTTACAAACGCACCATATCAGCACGTTTTACAGATGTCACGACCGTTTCAGAGTTAATCCTCATATGTTCTTGGATAGTCAAATTAAATAATAAAAATTTTATAAGAACAGCTCCGATATTAAAATAATGCTTAGTGAATGTTAAGTGTTCATATGCACTTTTCACGTTGGCTTTTGGTATTTACCCTCATAATTGATAAGAATAGCACATGAATATTCTTAATCTGTCCAGACTAGTGGGGAGATCTTGATATATTTTTTTTCATAGTGAAATTAGGCTGTTGGAATGTATTCTTTCCCATGAGACATTGTATGCAATGTGCTAGTGTTATGGTTTTCATGAACATAAAGTAAATTATTGCTACTTTAAACATATAATTATTAATCATTGTATATTTCTTCTATCTTTTTTCTCTCTCTTTTCAGAGGAAGCATCCAGGCGTTCATCTGAAAGGCACGTTTAGTCCATCTGAAGGAAGATGACCTGGCAGGCAGTTCTACCCCAGCAGCTACTCAACCCCCCTTGAAGCAAGCAAGGATCACGCCAGCGTTGAATGTATCACAGGAAAGTGTAAACAAGCTGGTATTTGATTTCGTGGTTGATGATGTGCAGTGCTTTTCAGTGGTGGAGCAGCCATCATTCCGCAAGCTGGTTCTAGGTCTCAGTGGTGGAAAAAAAACAATGCGTCGAAAGACTTTAATGCAGCGGATTGATGAAGAGTTTGCCAAAATGAAGCAGTCTGTTATGTCTAAACTCATTGATGTGGAGAGTGTCTGCACCACAGCAGACATCTGGTCAGCCCAAACCCGTAGCTACTTTGGAGTTACATGTCATTGGATTGACAAACACACATTAGAGAGGTGTTCTGCTGCTTTGGCCCGCACCCGCCTTAAAGGATAGACACACATACGATGCAGTTGCATCTAAACTGAACGAAATCCATGCAGAACACAAAATTCAGACCAAAGTCAGATCCACTGTCACTGACAATGGCAGCAATTTTGTAAAAGCATTTAGGGAATATGGTGTTAGTGAGGAGGAAGACGATGGTGGTGATGGTGTGACATTTGTAGATGTCAGTACTCTTCTTCAAGAAGAGGAAGATGAGCAGTTTTTTCTTCCACAACACCAGCGCTGTGCAGCTCATACAATAAATTTAATAGCTACTAATGAGGTTCACAAGGCAGGTGGTAATGGGCCATCACGCAAGTTATATAGGAGTGCAACAGCAAAGTGCTCGTCTATCTGGACCAAAGCACATAGATCTTCATTGGCTGCCGAGGCCATTCAGGAGATTGCAAAAATGCAATTCATTGTCCCATCAATAACCCGATGGAGTTCAGAATTCAGGGCCATCTCAAAAGTTGTACAACTTTCAGAAGAACAGCTAAGGGCCATTTGTGATAAGCTTGATACACCAATGTTCCACCCACAAGAGGCTGCATTCCTCAAAGAATACTGTGAAGCTCTGCAGCCTTTAGCGTCAGCGATTGACATTCTCCAGGGTGAGAACAAATGTTTCTTAGGATTTGTTGTCCCCACTTTACTGAGCCTGAAGGCAAAGCAGTCGGAAAAGTTGACACATGTCATTTACACGGCACATATTATCACCACTATCATTAGTATCATTACTATCATTATCATTGGTTACCATGGAGACGGCGCCGCGGATGGCTGCCTCGGTACTTCGCTCTCTCGTGTTTTTTACGTTTTTGTGCATTTGTCGTGTTTTCTGTGCTCCTTCTCTGGTCACTTACTCCAGAGAAGAACTCCTAAACATTGGTATAACCACCAGCAAAGTTTTTTCTTCGGTTCTCATCGATCCGGAAAACTTAACAGAACTACTCATTGGAGGAGCAGCAGCTCTCTGTGGTCTCCGCTGGAGACGCCGGACACATCGGGGGAAGCGAGCCGGCGCACTTGTCAGATTGCGGCAGCGGGGGTTTCGCACTGCGCTCCCGTCTATTCACCTGGCCAACGTCCGCTCTCTGGCGAACAAGGTGGACGAACTGCAGCTCCTCAATACAACCAACACGGACTTCAACAGATCTGCTGCCTTGTGCTTCACCGAAACCTGGCTTGGTGAGCACATCCCGGACACTGCTCTCTACCTGCCTGGATTTCACCTGCACCGAGCGGACCGGATAACGGAGCTTACGGGGAAAACGAGGGGAGGCGGAATCTGCTTTTACATTAACGAAGGTTGGTGTACTGATGTCACGGTCCTAAACAAATCATGCAGTCCTCAACTAGAAACACTCTTCATCAACTGTAAACCGTTCTATTCGCCGCGGGAGTTTTCCTCGTTTGTTCTGGTCGGAGTCTACATCCCTCCTCAGGCCTGTGTTACTGAGGCGTTACAACACCTGGCCCACCAGATTAATAACGTGGAGAAAAAACACCCGGACTCTCTGCTCATTGTTTTGGGGGACTTTAACAGAGCAAACCTCAGCCACGAACTGCCAAAATATAAACAGCATATTAAGTGTCCCACCAGGGACACAAACACTCTGGACCACTGTTACACTGTTTTTAAGAACTCATATAACTCTGTCCCCCGTGCAGCCCTGGGACTCTCTGACCACTGCATGGTTCATCTTATCCCGACCTACAGGCAGAAGCTGAAATCTGCTAAGCCTGTGGTCAAGACGGTGAGGAGATGGACCAACAACGCCAAAGTGGAATTACAAGCCTGCTTTGACTGCACTGATTGGAGTGTTTTTGAGACTGCAGCCTCAGACCTGCATGAACTGACTGATACCGTGACATCTTACATCAGTTTTTGTGAGGACATGTGTGTGCCCACCAAAACCTTCCGCACATACAGCAACAACAAACCCTGGTTCACTGCAAAACTCAGGCAACTTCGTCAGGCCAAGGAGGAGGCCTACAGAAGTGGGGACAGAGTCCTGTACAACCAGGCCAGAAACACGCTGACAATGGAGGTGAAAGCAGCCAAGAGGAGCTACGCTGAAAAGATTAAAAACAGCCTTTCAGCCAACGATCCAGCGTCAGTGTGGAGAGGCCTGCAGACCATCACCAACTACAGGAGACCATCCCCAAACACTGCAGCGAATCATCAACTGGCTGACGAGCTGAATGTGTTCTACTGCAGGTTTGACACATTCACACCTCTCCACCTCCCCCCCCCATTGACATCACCTGCCACTCTGCCACCTCTCCCCTCTGACCCCCCACCAGCACTCACGATCTGTGAAGAGGATGTTCTGTCAGTCTTTCACAGACAAAAGATCAGGAAGGCACCCGGCCCAGACGGTGTGTCACCTTCCTGCCTGAAGGTCTGCGCTGACCAACTGGCCCCCATCTTCACCCGGATCTTCAACAGATCCCTGGAGCTGTGCGAAGTCCCCTCATGCTTCAAACTCTCCACAATAATCCCGGTCCCCAAGAAACCCACCATCACAGGACTGAACGACTACAGGCCTGTTGCCCTCACATCTGTAGTCATGAAGTCCTTCGAGAGACTGGTGTTGGGGTACCTGAAGGACATTACAGACCCCCTGCTGGACCCCCTGCAGTTCGCCTACCGAGCGAACAGGTCAGCGGATGATGCCGTCAACATGGGACTGCACTACATCCTGCAACACCTCGACTCTGCAGGGACGTACGCCAG
This sequence comes from Odontesthes bonariensis, assembly GCF_027942865.1. Lineage (NCBI taxonomy): Eukaryota > Metazoa > Chordata > Actinopteri > Atheriniformes > Atherinopsidae > Odontesthes > Odontesthes bonariensis. The sequence goes on along the minus strand of NC_134528.1, from coordinate 28,483,807 downwards.
GATCCTGTTTGTCGACTTCAGTTCGGCGTTCAACACCATCGTCCCAGCCATCCTCCGCAACAAACTCACCCAGCTCACTGTGCCCTCCTCAACCTGTCAGTGGATTACAAACTTCCTGACTGACAGGAAGCAGCAGGTGAGGCTGAGGAGCATCACATCCAGCACCCGGACCATCAGCACAGGTGCCCCCCAGGGGTGTGTACTCTCCCCACTGCTCTTCTCCCTTTACACCAACGACTGCACCTCAAGAGACCCGTCTGTTAAACTCCTGAAGTTTGCAGATGACACAACAGTCATCGGCCTCATCCGGGACGGTGATGAGTCTGCATACAGACGGGAGGTTGAACGGCTGGTCTGCTGGTGTGGTCAGAACAATCTGGAGCTGAACACGCTAAAAACAGTGGAGATGACAGTGGACTTTAGGAGAAGCCCCCCCACTCTGCCACCCATCACCATCACCAACAACGCAGTGTCTGCTGTGGAATCCTTCAGGTTTCTGGGCCCCACAATCTCTCAGGACCTGAAGTGGGAGACCAACACAGTCACTACCATCAAAAAGGCACAGCAGAGGTTGTACTTCCTGCGGCAGCTCAGGAAGCTCAACCTACCTAAGGAGCTGCTGATCCAGTTTTACACCGCCATTGTTCAGTCTGTTCTCTGTTCATCCATCACCGTTTGGTTCGGATCAACCACCAAACAGGAAAAAAACAGACTGCAATGGACAATAAGGTCTGCAGAGAAGATTATTGGTGTCAGCCTGCCCTCCATCCAGGATCTGTACCTGTCCAGAGTCAGGAAACGGGCAGGTTACATCTCTGCAGACCCATCACACCCTGGACACAAACTGTTTAAACTCCTACCTTCTGCAAGGCGCTACAGAACTCTGTACGCCAAAACAACAAGACACAGGAACAGTTTCTTCCCTCAGGCTGTCTCTGTGTTAAACAGCTAAAACCGGACTTCAGTGTTTCATCCCTGCACCATGCACCAATTTGCACTTCTGATTTAATCTTGTTCTATGTCTATTTTTTTGTCTATTTTTTTGTAATTGTTGCACTAAAGAGAGTGAGGTGTAACCGGAGTCAAATTCCTCGTGTGTGTCCACATACCTGGCAATAAAAAGCGATTCTGATTCTGATTCTGATTCTGATTAACGCTGTAGATAAGAGGTTTGGATCAGTGTTAGCCTGTCATGAAGCACAAATGGCAACTACAACCTTGCCAAAGTTCCGTTTATGTTGGCTCAGCCCTGACAAAAGAGATGAAATGAGAAGAATGCTGCTGCAGGAAGCTGTTGCACTAGAACAACAACAACAACAACAACAACAGGGTCCAGTTGAAATGACAAATGATGACACTGCAAGATCTGATGAATTTTTTGTGTTTGGAAATGACACATGTAGTACATCTGACCGTACAGCTTATGATGAAGTCAGAAAGTACTTGGAGGATTCAGATAACAGTATTAAATCACTTCAGGCATTTCCCATCATTAAGCAGCTTTTTATCAAGTACAATACCACATTGCCATCCAGTGCTCCAGTAGAGCGCCTGTTTAGTCTAGGACGTAAAATTTTGACTCCATCTCGAAACCGAATGACCGATATCCACATGGAACAGGCCATGCTGCTCCGTTACAACAAACAGCACTATGCTGATCTTTAGATCTTTATTCTTGACACTAAATAACACTAAATAGTGGCATCCAGAGTTATAATGCTGCTACACTCAGGTGTATTTTTTTTAAATTGCATTTGTTTCATTGCATTGAGTGTTTTAAATGCAAATGTTAAGTGACTTTACTAGTGTCCACAGTTGTATTGCTGGTCTAACACAGTGATTGTGTGATTTTGGAAAACTATGGTTTTTACCATTTTGATTTTGAATGATATGCTATTTTTGTCAACATTCCATTGACTGTTGAATGTTCAATGACTAACTGACTACCCATCCATCGTCCATCTTAATTCTTCTTGAACTGTATGGTGCCATGTTTTTTTTTTTACAATTTTACAAGCAAGGGTGTGCAAAGAAAAATTAAATGTGATGTAAAAGTCTTACTTTGCTTATTTATTACTAGAGCACTTCATTGTCATTGCACATGTATTAATGAAATGCAGTTTGGCATCTTATCAAGTGTAACACGTGCAGATTGTACAGCATGCAGTATTTAGAGATATCCATCCATCCATCCATCATCTTCCGCTGGTCCGGGGATCGGGTCGCGGGGGCAGCAGCTTGAGCAAAGAGACCCAGACGTCCCTGTCCCCGGCCACTTCCTCCAGCTCTTCTGGGGGGACCCCGAGGCGTTCCCAGGCCAGCCGAGAAACATAGTCTCTCCAACGTATCCTGGGTCTTCCCCGGGGCCTCCTCCCAGTGGGACGGGCCCGGAACACCTCACCGGGGAGGCGTCCAGGAGACATTCTCACTAGATGCCCGAGCCACCTCATTTGACTCCTCTCGATGCGGAGGAGCAGCGGTTCTACTCCAAGCCCCTCCCGGATGACCGAGCTTCTCACCCTATCTCTAAGGGAGAGCCCAGACACCCTGCGGAGAAAACTCATTTCGGGCGCTTGTATTCGCGATCTCGTTCTTTCGGTCACTACCCACAGCTCGTGACCATAGGTGAGGAAAGGAACATAGATTGACCGGTAAATCGAGAGCTTCGCCTTCTGGCTCAGGTCCTTCTTCACCACGACGGGCCGGTGCAGAGCCCGCATCACTGCAGACGCCGCACCGATCCGTCTGTCAATCTCCTGCTCCATTCGTCCCCCACTCGTGAACAAGACCCCGAGATACTTGAACTCCTCCACTTGGGGAAGGATCTCATTCCCGACCCGGAGAGAGCATTCCACCCTTTTCCGGCCGAAGACCATGGTCTCGGATTTGGAGGTGCTGATTCTCATCCCAGCCGCTTCACACTCGGCTGCAAACCGCTCCAGTGAGAGCTGAAGGTCACGGCCTGAGGACGCCAACAGAACCAAATCGTCCGCAAAAAGCAGAGACCCGATTCTGAGGTCGCCAAACCTGACCCCCTCAATGCCCTGGCTGCGCCTAGAAATTCTGTCCATAAAAATTATGAACAGAATCGGTGACAGAGGGCAGCCCTGACGGAGTCCAACCCTCACAGGAAACATGTCCGACTTACTGCCGGCAATGCGGACCAAACTCTGACACCGGTCATACAGAGACCGAACAGCCCATATCAAGGAGTCCGGCACTCAATACTCCCGGAGCACCCCCCACAAGAGTCCCCGAGGGACACGGTCGAACGCCTTCTCCAAGTCCACAAAACACATGTAGACCGGTTAGGCGAACTCCCATGCACCCTCCAGGATCCTGCAGAGGGTATAGAGCTGGTCCACTGTTGCACGGCCAGGACGAAAACCACACTGCACCTCCTGAATCCGAGATTCGACTATCTGTCGGATCCTCCTCTCCAGTACCCCCGAAAAGACCTTACCAGGGAGGCTGAGGAGTGTGATCCCCCTATAGTTGGAACACACCCTCCGGTCCCCCTTTTTAAAGAGGGGGACCACCACCCCGATCTGCCAGTCCAGAGGCACTGCCCCCGATGTCCACGCGATGCTGCAGAGGCGTGTCAACCAAGACAGCCCCACAACATCCAGAGCCTTGAGGAACTCAGGACGGACCTCATCCACCCCCGGGGCCTTGCCACCGAGGAGTTTTTTGACCACCTCGGCGACCTCAGCCCCAGAGATGGGAGGTCCCACGTCCGAGCTCCCCAACCCTGCTTCCTCATCGGAAGGTGTGTCGGTAGGATTGAGGAGGCCCTCGAAGTACTCCCCCCACCAACTCACGACGTCCCTAGTTGAGGTCAGCAGAGCCCCGCCCCCACCATACACGGTGTTGACGGTGCACCACTTTCCCCCCCCTGAGCCGCTGGATGGTGGACCAGAATTTCCACGAGGCCGTCCGGAAGTCGTTCTCCATGGCCTCCCCGAACTCCTCCCAAGCCCGAGTTTTTGCCTCAGCAACCACCGAGGCCGCGTTCCGCTTGGCCTGTCGGTACCCATCAGCTGCTTCCAGAGTCCCACTGGCCAAAAAGGCCCGATAGGACTCCTTCTTCAGCTTGACGGCCTCCCTCACCACTGGTGTCCACCAGCGGGTTCGGGGATTGCCGCCACGACAGGCACCGACCACCTTACAGCCACAGCTCCGGTCGGCCGCCTCAACAATGGAGGCACGGAACATGGCCCATTCGGGCTCAATGTCCCCCACCTCCCCCGGGACATGGTTGAAGCTCTGCCGGACGTGGGAGTTGAAACTCCTCCTTACAGGGGATTCCGCCAGCCGTTCCCAACAGACCCTCACAATACGTTTGGGCCTGCCAGGTCTGACCGGCTTCCTCCCCCACCAGCGGAGCCAACTCACCACCAGGTGGTGATCAGTTGACAGCTCCGCCCCTCTCTTCACCCGAGTGTCCAGGACATACGGCCGCAAGTCCGACGATACAACCACAAAGTCGATCATCGAGCTGCGGCCTAGGGTGTCCTGGTGCCAAGTGGACACCCTTATGCCTGAACATGGTGTTCGTTATGGACAGTCCGTGACGAGCACAGAAGTCCAACAACAAAACACCACTCTGATTCAGATCGGGGGGGCCGTTCCTCCCAATCACGCCCCTCCAGGTCTCACTGTCATTGCCCACGTGAGCATTGAAGTCCCCCAGCAGGACGAGGGAGTCTCCCGGAGGAGCACTCTCCAGTGCCTCCTCCAGGGACTCCAAAAAGGGTGGGTACTCTGAACTGCCGTTCGGTGCATAGGCACAAACAACAGTCAGGACCCGTCCCCCCACCCTAAGGCGGAGGGAGGCTACCCTCTCGTCTACCGGGGTGAACCCCAATGTACAGGCGCACAGCCGGGGGGCAATAAGTATGCCCACACCTGCTCTACGCCTCTCACCGCGGGCAACTCCAGAGTGGAAGAGAGTCCAACCCCTCTCGAGGAGGCTGGTTCCGGAGCCCAAGCCATGCGTCGAGGTGAGTCCGACTATATCTAGCCGGAACCGCTCAGCCTCGCGCACCAGCTCAGGCTCCTTCCCCAGCAGAGAGGTGACGTTCCACGTCCCAAGAGCCAGCTTCAGTAGCCGAGGATCAGACCGCCAAGGTCCCCGCCTTCAGCTGCCGCCCAGCTCACACTGCACCCGACCCCCATGGCCCCTCCCACGGGTGGTGAGCCTGTCGGAAGGGGGATCCGTGTCATTTCTTCGGGCTGTGCCCGACCGAGCCCCACGGGCACAGACCCGGCCACCAGGCGCTCGCCGGCGGGCCCCACCCCTGGGCCTGGCTCCAGGGGGAGGCCCCGGTAACCCGCGTCCGGGCAAGGGAACACGGTGTCCAAACATAGTGTTCATCATAGGGGTTTTGTGAGCTGTTCTTTGTCTGGTCCCTCATCTAGGATCTGTTTGCCATGGGTGACCCTACCAGGGGCTTAAAGCCCCAGACAACATAGCTCCCAGACTCATTGGGGCACGCAAACCCCCCCATCACAGTAAGGTGACAGCTCACGGGGAGCTGTCACCTTAGAGATAAAATGCAGTTATTTACAGCTAGGAAGGAAAGATGGTTAATAGATGTGTGCAGAATAGATAAATTACCTAGGGAAATGCATGGATGTGCAGAGAATGTATAATGTAGTTATGGCAGTACAATGAAAAGAAAAATAGCATGGTATAAATAAATGTGATAAATACAGATGGAATCATACAGATAATATACAGATTATCCTATACCATAAATAGGTAAAAGTAATCCAAAAGTAATTAGTTACATTACATTTTAAAAGTAATCCAAAAAGTTACACTACAATTACATTTTAAACAAGGTAACTTGTAACTGTAACGGATTACATTTTTAAAGTAACTTACCCAACACTGGTTCTATCTCCTTTCTTTTACCCTCCCTCTCCCTCTTTCTTTCATTCCCCTTTCATTTAAAATTGAAGTATAATAAATAAAAAGAAATACTAAGAAAAAATATTTACAATGGTGCTGCAAACTATGATGAGAACACTGGCTCTATGGGCTTTGGCTTTGCTGATGCGTGTGGCTGGG